>NW_028270159.1:58724906-59416156 GCF_037043375.1 Chiloscyllium plagiosum
ATTCATAGCAACTAATCCAGGGTGTCAGAATTTTGAAAGACAGCCACCAATACACTGACTATTTCCAAGGTCAATTCCTTAAGTGTTCTGTGATGCAGCTTATTGGCCCTGAGGATTATTGGTGTTTATTCTCATCAAGTTCCCCACCACCTTTTGCCTCGTAATCATTCAATTCATCTTCCTTCAAGGAATCTGTGTTCTCCAACAATTGTGTTGTCTTGTTTTGTGTCTTTCTTAGTGAAGACAAAACCAAGATATCATGTGAAGATAAAAAAAAAGTGAGTTAATTGAAGTCTCTGATAAAATAAATACCTTCACAATAAGTTGCCTGTGAGATGAAGATTAAAATAAACTAAAAATAAAGAGAATAATTGAGCTGTAAATGCTGTTGCTGGAATAATTGTAAATGATTTAATTTCACAAAGCTTTAGCAAATTGAAATGTAAAGGGCAGAATTGAGAACTGATTTAGAAAATCATTCTTCCTATTATTCATTTTGTGGGATATGGACGTCACTGGCTGGCTCGCATTTGTAGCACATCCCTACTTGCCCTTGAGAAGATGGTGGTGAGTTGCCTTTTTGAACCGCTGCAGTTAATGTGCATTGTGTTTGGACAAATGCCATTAGGAAGGTAATTCTAGTGCTTTGACCCAGTGACAGTGGAGAAACGGTGATATATTTTCAAGACAGAATGGTAAGTAGCTTGGCACTAGGAGTTTGCGGTGTGGGGGTGAAATTGAAAGTGATGATGTTCCTGTGTATTTGCTGCTCTTGTCTTTCTGGATGGAAGTGGTTGTGAGTTTAGGTGAGTGCTATCTGAGGATCAGCCCAACTTGTAGATGTTACACTTTGTTGCCACTGAGCGTTGGTGGTGGAGGGAATGGATGCTTGTTGATGTAAAGCTAATCAAGCGGGCTGCTTTGTCCTGGATGGTGTCAGGCTACTTGAGTGTTGTTGGAGCTCCACCATCCAGGCAAGTGGGCAGTATTCCAGCACACTTTGACTTGTTTCTTGCAGGTGATGGACAGAGTTTGGGGAGACACATTGTGAGTTACTTGCATCAGTATTCCAAGCCATGATCTGCTCTTGTAGCCAGTGTGGTGATGTGGTGAGTTCAGCTGACTTTCTGTTGGATAGTAATGCCCAGGCTGTTGATTGCAGGAGAATCAGTGCTGGTAACACCATTGAATATTACAAGACAGTGGTTATATTGTCTCTTATTGGTCATGGTTGCAGCCAGGCATTTATGTGATGTGATTGTTACTTGCCAGTTGTCAGTCCATGTCTAGGTACTGTCTAGAACTTATTGCATTTGAACATGGACTGTTTCAGTATCTGAGAAGTCCGGAATGGTGCTGAACATTGTGCACTCATCTGAAAATATCTCCACTTCTGAACTTAGATGAACAGAAGGTTATTGATGAAGCAGCTGAAGATGTTTAGGCCTAGGACACTACACTGAGGAACTCACATAGAGATGTCTTGGAGCTGAGATGATTTCAGTTTTGCAATGGTTCCTTGATGCCACACTCAGACAGTTTTGATTGAGGACAGTTTTGACGATAACCCTTTTCTGAAAGTACCAGAAGGCAAGTTATTTTAGAGCTGGGAAAAAATATTGTGGCAGGATAAATAATAAAATCCTATTAGAGACAGAAGTGAACATAAAATGCTGTAGTATTACATATAGACTCAATTTGGAAAGACTTGAATTAGATAAATCTAAGATAAAACATTACAATAGTGCGAAGACGTCTTGACAAAGGTCGAATGTGGCAGAGAAGAAATGGAAATGTGCACGGAGATATTCCATAACTCTTCATGAAGATATAAGAGATGTATATTAGATGATGAAATGAAACTAGTAGATCAGAAAAAAGGAATTCCAACATTTGAAAAAAACATTTTTAAAGTACAGAATGACAAAAGTAAAATGTTATTCTTCGGTTGGGCTGTAAATATATTGCTACCGTCTGTCTCAGCGAAAGCTAATTTAACCAAAAATGTTGAGGTCACCTGGTGTTAGAGTTCATATGCATTCACATGTAAAGAATTGTTTAACATGCACTAAACACATTGACCAAATAATGATGGCACCTTCACATTGAAAAATAAAAACGTGCTCCTTGTTGTGAAGCTTGGGGAATTCTGATGTAACCTGAAGACAAAAAGCTGGGTTGCTGTGTCCTGACTGGGATTGGTCTATTTTCATTTCCTGAAGGTGATAGTCCTACAAGTGAAATGGCAACAGTTGTATGTCATGTCTTTCCAGAGGAGTGATCTCGAAGGCCACTTGGCCATGTGGGTTTGACCCTGCTTGTGCTGCAATTGCAGAGGAGGACGCAAAGTATTTCTTAGGCTAAAATTGTACTGAATTTCAGTAACAGCCACTTGTTGCTTGTTTGATGCTAATGATGATGTACTGCTGAAAATGACATGCATTATAGTTATGTATCTGCCCCAAGAGCAGTGAGAGAACTGGTTCCGAAGGAGAGACTAATGTTTGAGATTGTTTTTATTTGTGACATGGTCCCAGTGCACTTTTTCTGTATAAATATAATCTGTACCTCAGCTTAGAATTGATTTTATTTGTCCTTGAAAGATTAAGTCTGCTCACCAGGTCTTTTGTTTTTTTGCAGTTAACTTAATAGCAATTGTGATCCTGTCCCAGGGAAAGTGTGAACTTTCTACTTGCACGACTCGTTACCTGGTGGCCATGGCCTTGATGGATCTGCTGGTAATTATCACCGAGGTCATATTCCGTCGAATCAACAATTATTTTTTCCCATTGAATGTCGTGAAGCTCACTTCCGTGTGTTGACTTCTCTATGTTGTGATCTGTGTAACCATAGACTGTTCCATCTGGCTCACTGTGACTTTCACTTTTGATCGATTTGTTGCCATTTCTTGCCAGAAACTGAAATTGAAATATTGCACCAAGAAAACTGCGACTGTGGTTCTGTCAACAACTGGCATTATCCTATGTTTAAAAAACATTTCCATTTACTTCAGATATAAACCTAAACGGGTAATTAACAATGTAGAATGTCACTGTTCTAATAAGCAAATCTACTTTAGAGATCCAAGGTGGTTTGGATTTAGGATGTTTGAAAAGGTTTTAACACCATTATTACCATTTGGTTTAATTCTGTTATTCAATGCTATGACAGTCAGACACATTTTAATGGCCAGTCGAGTTCGTATGGGACTGAAGCAGCACAAAAGGGATGAAAAACACAGTGACCAAGAAATAGAGAGCAGAAGGAAGTCGATGATTTTACTCTTTACCATATCGGTCACCTTCATCCTGCTGTGGTTTGTTTACATTATATACTTTTTTGATATTGATGGTTCCATAGTCAGTTCTGGTGGGATGTTGGAAGTGCTTGCCTATATGCTGAGAAATTTAAGCTGCTGCACAAACACATTCATTTATGTGGCTACTCAGTCCAAGTTCAAAGAGCACTTGAAGAGCATGTTGAAATATCCCCTAATGTCTATCCATAAATTCATGAATAGACAAAACAACTGAGAGCAGCACAAATATCCAGACAGCAATCGACAAATATTAACCCCCAGGTTACAAATAAACTTCAAATAGCTCTATACAATGGAAGGTAAAGGGATGTGGGGGGGGGAGGGGGACAGTGCATAATTAATAAGGCTGAACTATGGATCAGCAGCAGTGAAGAAATCTGGGGAAAGAAGAAACATTTTCAACCAGAGGACAAAAAGGTGGGGAGCAGAGTGAAACCGCATGTCAGGGCGCTGGCAGTGAAGGGTTAAATATTCACATTGGAAGAACAGGGGTTAGACACAGTTGGAGTCAGAGCAACACACAATGATGGGACACGTGGCAAACAGGGTCACAAGAAGACCAGTAAATAGAGAAGTGCTGTTGAAAGAAAACAATAGAACAAATAAGGAAACCATAGGATGTAACTCTTGAAAGAGGACGTGAACAGGAGTGCTGAGGAGAATGTTGGAAGGTATAATAAGAATCAGTCACAGGTTTCACTCTTACTTTCTCAAAACTGTGCATTTATAAAAACAATTGGACTTTGTGAACAGCATATTCTTTAAGTGTATTTCTATTGTTTTTGCAAACATGTTAATGTTGGTAATCATATGTTTAAGGTGGCGGTGAAGAGGGCATTCATCTCTAAGAGGGTAGTTAATCTCTGCAACTCTTGAACACAGAAGGTTGTCAAAGTTAGAACAATTAGTATATTAAAGCTAAGACAGACAAAATTGCAATTAAAAATGGCTCTGGGTCAAAGACAGCAAAGTGGATTTGAGGATTACCAGATCAACTCAGTGAATGGAGATGCAAATTCAATTGATGAATGGTATAATCCTGTTCCTATGTCTCATGGTTTTATAATAATTGATTCCATGAATACCATTCTCCTGTATTCCTACTCTGCTGTCTCTGTTTGTATCAGCAATTAACTCAAAAGTTTGTCTTTACCTCAATCATTTAACACAAGTCTACAAACAATAGATCCCAATGTCATAGGACGTCTGGAAGTTCTCTGCAAACCAAGGACATGGTTTAATCCTCTGATCATCTTGTATGTTTCCATCAAACCCCTCTTAGCCTTCTTTCCAATGAGAACAGGCTCACGTCTCTCAGCCCTTCCTCATAAGACCTTTCCTCCAGACCAGGCAAAATTCATCTGCATCTTTTCCAATGCTTCCACATCCTTCCCGAAATATGGGGACCAGAATATGTTTGCAGCATGATATTGCGGCTCTGAAACTCAGTCCCACTGCGAATAAAACCAAACATATCGTATGCTTCCTTAACAGCACTATCCACCTGGGTGGCAACTTTCAGGGATCTGTGTACATGATCTCCAAGATTCCTCTGCACATCCACACTACCAAGAATATTTCCATTGACCCAGTACTCTGCCTTACTGATTCTTCCCAAAGTGCATCACCTCTCATTTAGCTGCATTAAACTCCATTTGCCACCTCTCAGTCCAATTCTGCAGTTAATCCAAGTCCCCCGCAACCTGTAACATTCTTCCAAACTATCCACTACTCCACCGACTTTAGTGTCATCTCCAAATTTACTAATCCATCCATTGATACCTGTGTCTAAGTCATTTATAAAAATGACAAATAGCATTGGTCCCAAAACAGATCCTTGTGACACACCACTAGTAACCGTACTCCAGGATGAATATTTTCCATCAACCACCACTTGCTGCCTTATTTCAGAAAGCCAATTTCTAAGCCAAACTGCTAAATCACCCTCAATTCCATGCCTTTGAATTTTCTCCAACAGCCTACCGTGTGGAACCTTATCAAAGGCTTTACTGAAGTCCATGTATACCATGTCAACTGCCCTACTCTCATTTACATGCTTGGTCACATTCTCAAAAAAACTCAATGAGGTTTGTGAGACAAAACCTGCCCTTGATGAAACCATGTTGACTATCTGAAATCAAATCGTTACTTGCTAGATGATTATAAATCTTATCTCTTATAATCCTTTCCAACCCCTTTCCTACAACAGAAGCAAGGCTCACTGGTCTATAATTACCTGGGTCATCTCTACTGCCCTTCTTGAACCAGGGCACAACATTTGCAATCTTCCAGTCGTTGGTACCAAACCTATAGACAATGATGACACAAATATCAAAGCCAAAGGTTCTGCTATCTCCTCCCTAGCTTCCCAGAGAATCCTCAGATAAATCCCATCTGGCCCAGGGGACTTGTCTACTTTTACTCCTTCCAGCATTGTTAACACCTGTTCATAACTAACCTCGATCCTTTCTAGTCTAATATCTCGTACTTCATTCTTCTCCTCTACAATACTCTCCTTTTTCTGAGTGAAAACCGATGAGAAATGCTCCTTTTACACCTCTCCAATCTCCACAGGGTCCACAGTCAACTTCCCACTTCTGTCTTTGACTGGCCCTATTCCTACCCTAATCATCCCTTTATTCCTCACTTACCTATAGAAAGTTTTGGGGTTCTCCTAAATTGTCCTCTCTTTGCTCTTCATAACTCTCTCTTTAAGTCCTTCCTAGCTGATCTGTAACACTCCATTGTCTTATCTGAACCATCTTGCCTCATCAACACATAAGCCACCTCCTTCTTCTTAACAAGAGATGCAATTTTTGTAGTAAACCACGGTTTCCTTACCTTATCACTTCCTCCCTGCCTGACAGTGACATACCTATGAAGGACACGCAATATCTGCTCCTTAAACCAGCTCCACATTTCCATTGTCTACATCTCCTGCATTTTGGTACCCCATTCTATGCATGCTAATTCTTGCATATTCGCATTATAATTTCCTTTGCCCCATCGATAACTCTTGACCTGTGACATGTACCTATCCCTTTCCATCGCTAAACTAAACATAACTGAATTGTGGTCACTCTTTCCAAAGTGCTCACACACACCTCAATCAAACACCTGGCCTGGTTCATTACCAAGCACCAGATCTAGTGTGCCCTTCCCTCTTGTCGGCCCTTCGACATACTGTGACAGGAAATCCTCTTGTACACATTGGACAAAACTGATCGATCCGATGTACTAGAGTTATAGCATTTGCAGTCAATGTTGGGGAAGTTAAAGACCCCCATAATGACCACCCTGTTCCTTTCACTGCTACCCAGAATAATGTTGCTAATCCACAGTGGACAGTGGTTAGCACTGCTGCCTCACAGCGCGAGAGACCCAGGTTGAATTCCAGCCTCGGGCGACTGACTGTGTGGAGTTTGCACATTCTCCCTGTGTCTGCGTGGGTTTCCTCCGGGTGCTCCGGTTTCCTCCAACAGTCCAAAGTTGTGCAGGTTAGGTGAATCGGCCATGCTAAATTGTCCGTAGTGTTAGGTAAGGGGTAAATGTAGGGGTATGGGTGGTTTGCGCTTCGGCGGGTCGGTGTGGACTTGTTGGGCCGAAGGGCCTGTTTCCACACTGTAAAGTAAAGTAATCTAATCTCTCTTGCACCTCCCTGTAACTCTCTGGAGGCCTATAAAAAACTCCAAGAATTATGACTTCTCCTCTCCTGTTTCTAACCTCAGCCCAAGCTACCTCAGTAGACGAGTCCTCATCAAACATTCTTTAAGCCACCATTATACTATCCTTAACTAACAAGGCCACGCCTCCCCTTCTTTTACTGCCTTTCCTGTTCTTAATGAAAGATCTAAACACTGGACCTGCAACATTCCTCACCCTGCTCTATCCATGTCTCTGAAATGGCCTCAACATCGAAGTCCCATCCATGCTGCAAGCTCACCAAACTTATTTTGGATACTTCTGGCATTGAAAAAGACACACTTCAAACCAGTTTGCTGTCTGCCTGCACATTCCTGTGACCCTGAAATCCTGTCCCTGTCCTTCCTACTCTCATCCTCCTGTGCACTGCAACTACACCTCCGGTTCCCACCCTCCTGCTGAGCTAGTTTAAACCACCCAAATAGCACCAGCAAATTTCACACCCAGGATATTAGTACCCCTCTGGTTCAAGTGAAGACCGTCCTGTTTGTACAAGTCCCACCTTCCCCAGAATGAGCCCCAATTATCCAAAAGCCTGAAACCCTGCCTCCTGCACCATCCTTGCAGCCACGTGTTCAGCTGGTATCTCTCGCTATTTCTTGCCTCATTATCACGTGGCACGGTAACAAACCAGAGATAACAACTCTGTTTGTTCTAGCTCTCAGCTTCCACCCTAGCTCCCTGAAATCCTGCCTTACATACCTAGCCCTCTTTCTACCCATGTCGTTGGTACCTACATGGACAACAACTTGAGACTGGTCACCGTCTCCCTTCAGGACCCCAAAGATACGATCCGAGACATCATGGACCCTGGCTCCTGGGAGGCAACACACCAACCACGAGTCTTGTTCATTCCCAACAAACCTTCTATCTGAGCCTCTAACTATTGAGTTCCCAATGACTAACATTCTCCTCCTTTCCCTCCGTCCCTTCTGTGCAACAGGGCGAGGCCTGTGCCAGTGACCTGGGCCCCACTGCATACCCCTGGTAAGTCGTCCCCCTCAACAGTATCCAAAACAGTACACATGTTTTTCAGGGGCACGACCATTGGGGATCCCTCCACTGACTGTTTCTTCCCCCTTTGAACAGTCACCCAGCTTTCTTCGTACTGAGGAGTAACTACTTCTCTGTAAATCTTAACTATCACAGCCTCTGCCCCCCGAATGATCCGAAGTTCATCCAGCTCCCGTTCCAGTTACCTAAAGCGGTCTTGGAGGAATGAGAGTTGGTGCATTTCCTGCAGATGTACTTGAATGGGACACTAATGTCATCCCTCACCTCAGATAGCATGCAGGAGGAACATTGTCTCCCTGCACTGCCATCCCTGCTAGTACCCTTATCACAAAATTTCATCCTCTCCTGATCCCACCAGTAACTCTCCACTGACACTCTCATTCATTTTGCAGAACTTGTCCTCTCCCTCAACAATTTCTCCTTTGAATCCTCCCATTCATCCCGAAGAAAGTGGTAGCCATGAGCACCCATATGGGCGCCAGCTTTGCCTGTCTCTTTGTCAGTTACGGTTTGATGGTTTGATCTTGTTTGGGAAAATGTACTTGACAAACCCAGGCTGGATCAGACAAAGCCCACTCATTCCTCTTTATGGCCTTCCAGCCTCTGTAACTTTTGTTCCAGATGTTGGTCATTATGCCGATCCAAATTCACTGTGAATACAGTCTCCATATGTCATCTCGGGTAACTCAACCAAATCTACTCGTCTCCCTGAATGCAACCGTTCACAGCAAAACAATAAAGAGAATAAAGTTACTTTCCAATAACAGAAGAAAACAAATTACGAAATAGGAATCGCAGCATCCATTCAGCTGCTCAAGACTTCTCCGACAATCAGTGAGGTTTTGGGTGTTCTGCACCAGGGCACAATGCCACATTCATGCTAACTCCTTGTATCCTTCAACTCTCTGATCGGTCAACTTCCAACCAGCTTCACAATCTCTCGGGTACGGAATTCCCCAAGTTCACTGCGTAATATTCACCACCAGCAGCACTCACTCCCTGAAACAGCAACTTCCAAGGTGAACCACTGGAACTCCCTCTCTAAGAACACTGTGGGTGCATCAGCTCCAACTGGTTTGCAGCTTCTCAATGGTGACTCATGGAGGGTAGGTATTGCCTGGCCAGACACATCACAATTTCAATAAAACATTGAAATAAAATACCAATTTCCAACAATTCATGAACAATACAGATTGTTGTTCTTAATTCTATCAGCCCCTATGCATTTTTGAAGTTATGTGCATTTGCAGAACAGAATTCTTGCATAGAAAATTACTGAAATGAAATACCAACTGACAGCTCAGCTCACCGAGAATACAAGGATTTTTATGGTCTCACTATTTTCCCTTTAACAAGGCCAATTTGTCCCTTTTTATTTATTCAGAGTGGTCATAAAAACAGAGGAGAAGAAATGTCTACTTTAACAATGGCAGGGGAGAGGCCAGTTCAGGTTTTTTTATAGTTTGGTTCAATTGTAGCAGAGAAGCCATTGCAGAAAGAAAAGATTCCATGCTTCAGCAGAAGACTTTTGCCTGTCATTTCACTTTGCAATCTCTCCTGCCTGTAAGAACCTGTTTTGGCATTTACCTTTTTCCAAGGGGTGTGTTTACAGGATATTATGTGAATTGGAACAGTTGCTTAGGTAATTTTCTGAATCGAGTCAGTTGAGTTCTCAAATAGTTGTTATTCTAAATTCTGTTTTCCTTTCTTCAGTGTTTTAGCTGTAGTATTTAAATAACTTTTGTTTTCTGAAAGCTGAGTGGTTTGATCAGTTACATCACCCCTGGAATACCCACTTCACATCGACCTTTACAATAACAAAATAGTTAAAATTTAGGCCACCTTTTGAAATAATTTAAGGGGTGTCTGGCCTGGTCCATAACTCTGTGTGTGCATGTGGGTGGGTGTCTGAGTGTCAGTGTGTGTGTGTGTTCGTGTGAGTGTGATTGTGTGGGTGTGTGTGTAACTGTGTGTCTGTGTATGCCTGTGTGTGACTGTGTCTGTATGATTGTGATTATGTCTGGGTGTGTCTGTGTGTGAGTTTGCATGTGTGTCTAGGTGACTTTGTGTATGTGTGCTTGAGTGTGTGAATGTGTGTGTCTGTCTGTGCGTGTGGTGTGTGTGTATTTTCTACAGCATTTTTAGAAAGAGAAATATCAGTGTACATATTTGTGGCGTTACATTTGCAATATCTAATCTGTTTGTCATTCATCTTTCCATCATATTTTGAGTAACTTTGCTTTGGTCATAAACTGGCTATTTTAGCAGATTAAAGAAACCTACCTGAATTGTTTCTAACACTGAACCTGACCCACTCTCACCATATCACCAAGGTGGTTACAATGAAAAATTGTTGTGACCAATGGAAGAGTGGCATAAGAAACAGTGACCGGAAAACCTAGAGAACCACAGATCAGTGAAGCTGACATCAGTGTTGGGTAAGCTGTTGGAATGCACTCTGAGGGATAGGCTTTACATGTATTTGGAAAGGCAAGGACTGATTAAAGATAGTCAATATAGAGTTGCATGTGGCTAATCGTGTTTCATTAACTTGATTGAGTTTTTTGAAGAGGTGACAAAGAAGATTGATGAGGGCAGTGTGGTAGATGTTATTGATATGGACTTCAGCAAAGTTTCAAAAAGGTTTCAATGGTGAACAGATTATTAAGGTTAGGTCACATGGGATTTAGAAAATCTGGACAATTGAAAACAAAATTGGGTGAGGACAGACAACTGAGCATGGTGACGGAAGATTGTTTTTCAGATTGGAGGTCTGTGACCAAGGGTTATCTGCAAGAATCAGTGCTGAGTTCACTGTTTTTCATCATTGGTAAAAGTGAAATGGATATGAATATTAGAGGCTTGGTTAGCAAGTTTGCAGAATACATTGAAACAAGTGGTGCAGTGGACAGCGAGTAACATCTCAGAGTAAAATGGGAGGTTGATCAGATGGAAAAAATTGGCCAAGGTTTGGCAGGTGGAGTCTAATTTAGATAAGTGAAGTTTTGTATTTTGTAAAGACAAACCAGGGCAGGACTTATACAGTTAATGGCAAGTTACTGGGAGTGTTGCTGAACAAAGAGACCTTGGAGTGAAGGGTCATAGTTCCTTGAAAGTGGAAACGCTTGCCTCCATTGCTCAGTGCATTGAGTATTGGTGATGTGCTGTCATGTTGAAGCTATACAGCTGCCTGGTGATGTTGTTTTGCGAAAGCTGAGTATAATTTGGTTGGCTCTGTTAAGGAAAGGATGTTGTTAAACTTGAGAGAGTGCAGAAAGATTGACAAGGACTTTGCCGGTACTGGAGCCTTTGAGCTCTTGGGAGAGGATGAATAGGTTGTGGCTTAATTCCATGGAGTGTCGAAGGCTGAGCTGTGACTTTACATAAGTTTATAAAATCATGAGAGGCATGGGAAGTGGAAATAGACAAGGTCAATTACTCTGGGGGTGGAGGCATTCACTAGAAAGCATAGCTTTAAGGTGAGAGGGGAAAGTTTTAAAAGGACCTTCTGGTCAACATTTTCACATGGATGGTGGTGCGTGTATGGAATGAGCTGCCAGAGGAAGTGGTGAAGGCTGATACAATTATATTGAAAAGGCATCTGGACAGGTACATGGACAGGACGGATTTAGAGAGATATGGACCAATTGCTGGCAAATGGAACTCGATTAGGTTGGGATACCTGGTCCTGGATTAGTGGTGCCTGGTCGGCATGGCCAAGTTATACTGGTGGGTCTGTGTCCTATCGACATCTCTCCATAAGAGGGATTAGGAGAATTTTTAAAAGGACGTTTGAGCGAAAGGTCTCTTCCCCAGATGTTTGTGGCACCTCTTTGTTTATTTTTATGCAATTCTAAGCTAGTTAAATATTTGACAGAGAAGTGAATCGCAGGTAATGGGATACAGACATGCACATGGGGCTGAAACCACAACCTGATCTTTGTGACTAGTGGGCAAGGCCCACAGTGTCGAATGACCCATTACTGCTCCACAGTCCCATGTTCCTGTGTTCCATTCAGCCCCTCAAACCAGCTAGAGAGGAGCAGTTGGAGGCCACTCACTCCTATAACCTGGTACACAGAAACAGAGGAGACCATTCAGCCCCTCAAGACTGTCAGACACGGTTTGGAATAGGTAACTAGAACACCCAAGCTGAGTATGAAAGATGTCCCTCATCTGTCTTTACTGAGCTTCCCCTCTCTGCAACATGCTTCATTTGTTGGTCATGTTATAGACCCAGATTCACTGTATGTATAGGCCCCATAGCTTAGCCAGAGATGGCTTACAAAACCCTCTGGTTTCCCTGACTGCAACATTCAATAATAGAACGTCCAGGTAAATAGCACCCACTACATTTCCAATAACAGAATGTGAGAACATCAGAAACAGGAGCAGGCCATTCACCTCCACATCACCCCCAAGCTTGTCTTGCCTTCATTCAGATCATGTCTGATCTGCTCTAGGTTGCAAATGCTCTTTAATGTCCAATTCTTCATCACCCTCAACTCTCTAACAGGTCAAAATCCCTCTGCCTCCTCTTTAAGTACCTTCAGTAACCTCATTCCCTAACTCTTTGAAAGAGAGAATTTCTGACATTCGTTAATCTGTGTTTGAAGAAACCACTCCCTGCTCCTACACCGTGACCTATTGATATGAATGAAAGAGGTGAACACAAGGGCTCAGGTAACATCAACTGGCCTGATATCAAGACAGCATTTGACTGAGGATGGCATCAAGGAACCCGAAAAACAATTGAATTTAATGGGAATCAGTTGTTAAAATCCACACTGCTGGAGTGATGTAAAGCAATGATTCTCAAACTTTTTTTGGCCACGGTTCCCCAGGAGCTCTTCTCAGGTTCCAGGCACCCTCCTCTTTCAGACAGGGATACAACACAAACAGATAGACAGAAAATCATTCATTATTGAAGATTCTGTGGCCCCTTTCAAATGTACCAGTGCCCCTCAGGGGCCATGTGGCCCACTTTGAGAATGACTGACTTAAAGCAAGACGGACGGTATTTGTGGTGCATGGGCGTTAATACTCTTAGTTTGGGGACATCTCTGCAGGAGATCCTCAGGGTAGCTTCTTCAGCACAAACATCTTTAGCTGTTTCATCGATGCCTTTCCCCCAACTTTATATCCGAAGTCAGGATGGTCACTGAAGATTACACAATATTCAGAAGTAAGTGTCGCATCTTAGCTCCTGAAGCAGTCTGTGTCCATGTGCAGCAAGGCCCGGACAACATTCAAGCTTGTGCTGTTAAAGTGTGGGTAACTTTCATGTAACTGTACTTTTAGACGTTGTACATTTCCACAGAAAGAAGAGCTTATTCGCTTTGAAAGAACATGATGATGCCATTTAGCCCATCGAAACTATTGGACAAGAAGAGAAGTCGCCTATTCAGTCCCACCAGTCCATAGTACAGGAAGAGAGGGAGTCTAGTGTTATAGACCAGACAAGACCCCCTGAAAAGTATTTTAAGAAGGTAGTCGATACCATAATGTTTTCTTATTTTAAAGGCAAATGTAAAGTGCCTGTTCCAGATGCCATGTGACTAGTCAAATTACTCAATGTTAAATAAATCACAATTTATTAAAACACTGTAGCTGAAATGCAACCAAAGACAGAGTTTAGAATAACTTAACTCTATTGGAAAACTTAACACAATAATTGGAACAGTAAGTACAAAGAACCAAGAGCAAAGAAAATTTACTGCCCAGGAACAGGCCCTTTGGCCTCCAAGCCTGAGCCAATCCAAATGTACTGTCTAAACCTGTTGGCCAATTCCTAAGCATTTGGTCCCCACCTACTCATGCATCTGTCCAGACGCATCTTCAATGAATCTACATGCCTGCCTCAACCACCTCTGCTGGCAATGTGTTCCATATGCCCACCATCCTCTGTGTGAAGTATGTATCCCCTTTAAACTTTCCACCACTCACCTTGAAAGCATGACCTCTGGTTATTGAATCCTTCACCCTAGGAAAAAGCTTGCCTCTATCCACCTGTCTATACCTTTCATGATTTTGTAAACCTCAATCAGGTCCCCCCTCAATCTCCTTTTTTCTCGAGAACATAAACCTAACCTATTCAACCTCTCTTCGTAGCTTGCACCTTCCATACCAGGCAACTTCCTCGTAAACCTTCTCTGCACCCTCTCCAAAGCGTCCACATCCTTTTGGCAATGTAGCGACCAGAACTGTACACAGTATTCTAAATGCGGCAGAACCAATGTCTTGTACAATTTTAACATGACTTGCCAGCTCTTATACACAATACCCCGTACAATCAAGGCAAGCATACTCTATGCCTTCTTGACCACTCTAGCCACCTGTGCAGCAACCTTCAGGGTACAATGGACCTGATCTCTCAGATCTCTCTGCCCATCAACTTTTTCCAAGGCTCTTCCATTCATTGTATAATTCATTGAGGAGTTTACAAGAGCAAGGGGATGTGATGGATGGCAGTTATAGGAAGGGAGAAACATTGCAGATACAGTCACATGGATGGGTTAACTTCAGGAAAGGTTACAGAAGTAGGCAGGTAGTACTGGAGCCTTCTGTGGCTCTCCCCATTTCAAACAAGTTTGCTGTTTTGTAAAATGTAGGGAGTGATGGATTCTCAGGGGAATGTAGCATGAACAGCCAAGTTTCTGGTATTGAGACTGGCTGTAATGTAATGAGGAGTATGTTGAGTTCCAAGAGATCAATTATGTTAGGGGACTCTCTATTCCAAAGCACAGATACACATTTCTGTGGCCAGCAGTGAAAAATCAGAATGGTGCATTGCCTCCCTGGTGTCAGGATCAAGGATGTCTCGGAGAGAGCTCAGAATGTTCTCAAAGGGGGAGAGGGGCCAGCAGGAGGTCATTGTACACATTGGAACCAATGACAACGGAAGGGAAAATGGTGAGATTCTGAAGGGGGAATAGAGAGAGTTAGGCAGGATTTTAAAAACGAGGTCCTCAAGAGTAGTAATATCAGTATTACTCCCAGTGCTGCGAGCTAGTGAGGGTAGAGATAGGAGGATAGAGTAAATGAATGCGTGGCTGGGGAGCTGGTATATGGGAGAAGGATTCACATTTTTGGATCATTGGAATCCCTTCTGGGGTAGAAGTGACCTGTACAAAAAGGACGGGGATTGCATCCGATTAGAAGGGGACTAATACACTGGCAGGAAGATTTGCTGGAGCTCCTCGGGAGGATTTAAACTATTAAGGTGGGGGCATGGGACCAAAGGAGATAGTGAGGAAAGAGATCAATCTGAGACTGGTACAGTTGATAAAAGAAGTGAGTCAAATAGTCAGGGCAGGCAGGGACAAAGCAGAGAACAAGGTAGGACTGATAAATTAAACTGCATTTATTTATTGGCAAGAGGCCAAAAAGGGAAGCCAGATGAACTCAGGGAATGGTTAGGAACATGGGACTGTGATATCGTCGTAATTAGAGAAATGTGGCTCAGGAATGGACGGGACTGGCAGTTTAAAGTTTCAGGATGCAAATACTACAGGAAAGGCAGAAAGGGAGGCAAGGGAGGAGGGGGAATGCTGTTTTTGAAAAGGGACAGCATTCCCACTGAACTGAGGGAGGATATTCCCAGAAATATATTTGGGTGGAACTGAGAAATAAGAAAGGGATGATCACCTTACTGGGATTGTATTATAGACTCTCTAATAGTCAGAGGAAAATTGAGAAACAAATTTGTAAGGAAACCTCAGTTATCTGTAAGACTAATAGGATGGTAATGGTAGAGGATTTGAACTTGCCAAACATAGGCTGGGTTTGGTGATGGAGGAGGCCCAAGACCCACATGTATGGAAATTCAGGTAAAACTGGAATGGATGTGGAAGGCTCCTCTGGGGCTATGGAAGGAGGTGAGAGGGGAGGTGAGAGGAGAGGAGACAGGGGAGGTGAGAGGGGAGGTGTGGGCACAGGTTTTGCAATTCCTGCTGTGCAGGACACCACAAGGGGAGAGTGATTTGGTAGGGTGTTTGGATCCAACAAGGGAGTTGTGGAGGGAATAAAGAAGGAGGCCATCTGATGTGTTCCGTGGTGGACTGTTCCTCCTGGGAGCAGATGCAGTGGAGGCAGTGGAATTAGGAATAAGGGATAGTGTTTTTGCAGGAGGCAGTGTGGGAGAAGGTGTAATCCAGGTAGCTGTGGGAGTCAGTGGGTTTGTAGAAGATGTCCGTGTTGTGTTGTTCAGCATTGATGGCGATGGAGAGTTCCAGGAAGGGGAGGGTGGTGTCCGAGCTCGTCCAGATGAATTTTGGTTTGGAGTGGAATGTGTTGGTGAAGTTGATGAACTGTTCAACTTCCTCATGGGAGCCGGACTTGATGCCGATACAGTCATCAATGTAGTAGAGGAAAAGGTGGGGAATGGTGCCGGTGTAACTGCAGAAGATGAACTGTTCCACGTACCCAACAAAGAGGCAAGCATAGTTGGAGACCATGCGGGTGCTCATAGCTACCCCTTTCGGCTGGAGGAAGTGGGAGGATTCAAAACAGAAATTATTGGGGGTGAGGATCAGTTCTGCCAAATGAATGAGAGTGTCAGTGGAGGGTTACTAGTGGGGATGCCACCAGTACGAGAGGAATAAACAGAGGGCATGGAGGGCTTCGTCATAGCGGATAGAGGTGTGTAGGGACTGGATGCCCATGGTGAAGATGAGGCATTGGGGGTCGAGGAAACAAATCTCTTGGATGAGCCTGATGGCGTGGGTGGTGTCCTGAACATGTATGGGGATTTCCTGGACCGGGGGAAAAGACAGTATCAAAGTATGTCAATGATGTTCAGCGGGGCAGGAGCAGGCTGAGAGGATAGGTCAGCTGCGGCAGTCAGGCAGTGGATCTTCGGTAGGAGGAAGAACTGGGGGTTTGGGGTTCATGGACGATGAGGTTAGAAGCTGAAGGTGGGAAATCCCCTGAGGTGATGAGGTGGTGAATGAACTGGGAGATGATGGTTTGGAGATGGGAGGGTGAAGTCATGGTCAAGGTGGCAGTAGGAGGAGGTGCCTGCGAGTTGGTGCCTGACTTCAGCAGAGTAATGATGAGTATGCCAAACTACCACTGCGCTCCCCCACCCCCACACCCCTTGTCTGCTGTTTTGATGGTGAGCTTGGGGTTGGAGTGAAGGGAGTAGAGGGCTGCATGTTGCGAGGATGAGAGGTTGCAGTGTGTGAGGGGAGTGGAGAGGTTAAGGTGGTTAATGTCACACCGGCAGTTTGAAATAAAGAGATCGAGGGCAGGCAACAGACCAGCACGGGGTGTCCAATTGGCTCGGGTGTGTTGGAGATGGGCAAAGGGGTCCTCAGAGGGTGGGCGGAGTCTTAGTGAAAACAGGAAGCAAGGCTGTGGAGGTGGTGGAAGAAAGGTTCAATGTCACAAGGGGTTTTTTCAAATAGTGCTGCATTGTATTCTAAACACCGAACTTTCTAATGAGCTGTAACTAAATAACACATGATGCACTCATTGGTTGGAAGGAGTAAACACTGACTTCAAGAATTTACACTGGTGATCATTCAATCACTGCACTGGCTATTACCATTAGGATTCAGATTTCAATCACAACAGTATATGCAGATCCAATGTTAACTTTCAGACTCCTACTTGTTTAATTACACCTGATCTCAATCAACTTAGAGTCTGCTTTTGCTGTCATAACTGTCAGTATAGTGAGGGGACAAGGCCATTCATTTCATCTTCAATTCCTGGTCATCTGTCCTCTCTGTATTTGCAGTTTTTCAGCACTGTGGGCTCTGTTGCTTTAATCAGTACATCCTTTCTGTCACTTATAACGCTGGGCTATTATTATCTTTTATTTTACTTCCTAACATTTCACCCTTCAGTGCGGAACTTTTACACAGACTGGAGGAATTCCTGAAGGTGGTGAGTGCTGAAGAAGTGAAACGAGAACGTCTATCGCCTTAAAACTTGTCTTTAAACGTTTAGACTAAACTGTAATGCTAATTATAGAACACACTTACTGCACTAGAAAATAGACAGATAGGAAGGCTCAGATAAAGGGTGGAACTCAAGGATTGCACAAGATAAAAAACATCTTTTACTCACCAAGTCAGGATGCTTACCAAGTGATAATGGGAAGCAATTTACAACATTTGCTTAAGCATCGGTGAATCTGTGTGAACAGGCCACCAAGTGATAACATTCCCTTGTGAAATTAATGACAGTGTTTGATTCTGACCCTGAAATGAAAATCGGTCCTATCAAAAGCCTTGTAATTGACGGTCAGATCTTTTCAATTATAATGGATTCTTATCACCCCTTGCAAGCGGGGCAGACACAGAGAGAAAATAAAACATCTTTGCTCTTACAAGACCCTGCCTTGAGAGTTCAAAAGGATACTAGAGAGAGAGAGAGAGACCATTTTAGCGCTGACAAAATTAACTCGCAGTGCTTACCTGCTATGGATTGAATTTTATTGCATTTTGGGACTTTATGATGATATTGAGTTGTCATTACCAGTTATTAAATACAAACTTTGCAAAAGGTGATATTGATGAAGCTTTAACTTACTTGCTGTTCTTGCAGACCACTCTACAGACCTTACAGACTGCACCACTGTCAACTCTAACTAAATCAAATCTTATGTCTTATTTGAATTTGAATTGCAATCCTGAAAAGAAAGCATGTCTAATTCAATGACTGAGGAATCAGTTCAAATGCAACCTTGCAGTAACATCTCAGCATCAGGTACAGAATGATCCAGTGCTTCAAAAGCAGGAGTCTGCTCCGACCTTAGAAGTTATTCCAAACATTGAAATTATTCCAAACATTCCGAGCAATGTGTCAGGAAGCCATTATATGGTCAAAAGTTTGCCCTCCTCGCCAAGAAGCCATTTTATGAAATAATTGTATCTGACATGTGAGCTGTGCAAGGTTACCTTGTGAACTCTCCAATTAGCTTAGGCTGGTACTTCTTTATGACAGAAATTTATCTCGCTTGCAGGTTCCTAACTTGGCTGGGTATGTTTTTCCCACCTGATGAATGGCTTGGATCTGTAGGAGAGATTAGTCAAGCGTACAGAGACCTGTCAATGAACTTTTCTCCCTTACGAATTATTGTCTTTCACTGTTATCTGTCTAATCAAGGACATGCAATGTTTTTGTAAACTTTTGTATAAAGGAAGCCACTTTGTATCAGTATATCGGAGTAGCCTGCTGGGGCGCTTGAAGAGCTGGTACCATACTCTCCGAGGTTATCAGAACCTCGTCAGTTTAACTTACAGGTATCAGTGTTACGTTGTAATAGTGATGCTATTGATAAAAAAATGGGATGACTAAAATTAAACTAATTTGTCTGTAAGAAGTTTTTTTATTCCAGACTTCCAAAGAATATGATCTCCTGGACGAATCAAGAGAGAGTCCATAAGAGATTCCCTGGGCCATCTCATAACTGTACTTTAACAAGAGAGGTTACAGAGACAGGGAATATTGAAAATCTGAAGTCGTTTATAAAGAGAAGGAGAATTGTGGTGTTCTGGAGAACGATGCAAAGTGAAGGAAGTTTGCTGAGTCTCGAACAGGTTATAATGTTACAAAGGATTGTAGGGTCTAGACAAGGTTACAAAGGAAAGTGTATGTTTTTGGACAACTTCCTCAAATGATATGGCGTTTTAGTGTCTGAAGTTAATTACAAAAAATGGAGACCCACAGGGTCTGGACAACTTTGCAGCACTATGGAGGATTGTGGAAGTGATGACAGGTTATTCATTAACAAAATGAATATGGAGAATTATCTGGAGATTTTCCAAGTTATAGTTGAAGCAGGACATTACCGAAATAGGGAGCGTTTTCATGCCTGAAGATAATTGCATAAGGTTGTGTGGCCTCATGCAGTTCACTGTGATAGAGGTTGTCCTCACACCTGGAAGATGTTACCGATAGAGAAAGGAGAGGATTGTAAAGCATAGATGATATAGCAGATAATGAAATGATTCCTGTAATTATGGAACTGTTAAAAATATATGTTTTCAACATCAAGTCCATGGCTTTCAAAGACCTTTCAGACGTCCTATGACATCGGGATCTATTGTTTGTCGGACTTGTGTAAAATGAATGAGGTTAAGATAAACTTTTGAGTTAATTGCTGATACAAATAAGGACAGCAGTGTAGGAATATTGGAGAGTGGAATACATGGAATCAATGATGATTAAACCATCAGACATTGGAGCAGAATTATACCATTCAGTCAATTGAATTTGCTTCTCCATTCATTGAGTTGATCTGATAATCCTCAAATCCACTCTCCTGTCTTTGACCCAGAGCCATTTAATCCCTGAATAATTGCAATTTTGTTTGTTTTAGTTTTCATATTCTGATTGTTCTAACTTTAACAACCCTCTTTTTTAGAGTTGTACAGATTAATTACTCTCTGAGAAATGAATGTCCTCTTCATCGCAATCTTAAGCATACAACTACCAACAATAACTTGTTTTCAAAAACAATAGTAATACACTTAAGAATATACTGTTCACAAATTCCATCTGTTTTTAGAAATGCAGAGTTTTGAGTGTGTAAAAGTGAAACATGTGTTTGATCCTTATTAGTCCCTCCAAAAAATCCAGTCATTCTCCTCAGCATTCCTGTCTGTGTTCTCTTCTGAGAGTCATGTCTTATTGGTTTCCTGATTTGCTCTGCTGTTTATTCGACAGCAATTCTCTATTTACTGCTCTCCTCGTGACCCTGCTTGCCAACTGTCCCATCGTTGTGGGTTGCTCTGACTCCTCCTGTTTTTAACACCTTTTCCTCCGATGTGAATGAGGAGGAAAACTTCTTCAAAGGGCTTTTGCCCGAAACGTCGATTTTGCCCTTTTATTCCTGATGAAGGGCTTTTGCCCGAAACGTCGATTTTGCCCTTTTATTCCTGATGAAGGGCTTTTGCCCGAAACGTCGATTTTGCCGCTTTTATTCCTGATGAAGGGCTTTTGCCCGAAACGTCGATTTTGCCTGTCCTCGGATGCTGCCTGAATTGCTGTGCTCTTCCAGCACCACTAATCCAGAATCTGGTTTCCAGCATCTGCAGTCATTGTTTTTACCTCCGATGTGAATATCTAACTCTTGACTGGCAGCTCGGTGTGGTTTCATTCAGGCCCCGTCCTTCCTGTTCTCTGGTTGACAATGCTTCTTCTTTCCCCAGTTTTCTTCCATGCTGCTGATCAATAGTTCAAGCTGATTAATGATGCCACCCCTCCACCCCACATACATCCCATTACTTTCCATTGTTTAGAGCTATTTGATGTTTTTTTGTGTGTAACCCGGGGGTTAATACTTGTCTATTGCTGTCTGGATATTTGCGCTGCTCTCAGTGGTTTTGTTTATTCACGAATTTATGAATAGACATTAGGGGGTATTTCAACATGCTCCTCAACTGCTCTCTTAACTTGGACTGAGTAGCCACGTAAATGAATGTGTTTGTGCAGCAACTTAAATTTCTCAGCATATAGGCAAGCACTTCCAACATCCCACCAGAACTGACAATGGAATCATCAATATCAAAAAAGTATATAATGTAAACAAACCACAAGAGGATGAAGGTGTCCGATATGGTAAAGAGTAAAATCATCGACTTCCTTCTGCTCTCCATCTCTTGGTCACTTTGTGTTTCATCTTTTTTGTGATGCTTCAGTCCCATATGGACTCGACTGGCCATTAACATGTGGAGAAAGTGAGGTCTGCAGATGCTGGAGATCAGAGCTGAAAATGTGTTGCTGGAAAAGCGCAGCAGGTCAGGCAGCATCCAGGGAACAGGAGAATCGATGTTTCGGGCATAAGCCCTTCTTCAGGAATGTGACTGACTGTCATTGCATTGAACAACAGAATTAAACCAAACGGTAATAATGGTGTTAAAACCTTTTCAAACATCCTAAATCCAATCCATCTTGGATCTCTAAAGTAGATTTGCTTATTATAACAGTGCCATTTTACATGGTTAATTACCCATTTAGGTTTATATCTGAAGTAAATGGGAATGTTTTTTAATCATAGGAGAATGCCAGTTGTTGCTAGAACCACAGTCGCAGTTTTTTTGGTGCAATATTTCAATTTCAGTTTCCGGCAAGAAATGGCAACAAATCGATCAAAAGTGAAAGTCATGGTGAACCAGACAGAGCAGTCTATGACTACACAGATCACAACATGGAGAGGTTGACACACAGAAGTGAGCTTCACGACATTCAATGGGAAATAATAATTGTTTATTCGACGGAGTATGATCTCAGTGATAATGACCAGGAGATCCGTCAATGCCATGGCCACCAGGTAGCAAGTGGTGCAAGTGGAAAGTCCACAATTCAAACATTAATTTCTATTTCTGAACCTGTTCTCTCACTGCTCTTTGGATAGATGCATAACTTAAATGCATGTCATTTTGAGCAGTACATGTTCATTGGCATCAAACAAACAACAAGTGTCTGTTACTAAAATTCTGTCGATTTTGCATTTCAACATTCAACCTTTGCCACCACGTCTTTACACTATTGTAATGTTTTATTTTAGGTTTATCTGAGTCAAGCCTTTCCAAATTGAGCCTGCATGTAATACTACAGCATTTCATGTTCACTTCCGTGAACACTTATGTTCACCTTGAAAATAACTTGTTCACTGGTCACTTCAGAAAAGAGTTTTCATCAAAACTATCCTCAATCAAAACTGTCTGAGTGTGATGTCAAGGAACCTTTCTAAAACTAAAATCAATGGCTATAAGGGAGCACATATCCGTTGGGTGGAGTCAGACCTGACATATAGAAAGATGGTCGTAGTTCTTGGTGGTCAGTTGTTTAAGCTCCAAGACATCTCTATGTGAGTTCCTCAGGGTAGTGTCCTAGGCCCAACCATCTTCAGCTCCTCCATCATATGGTCAGCAGTGGAGATGTTTCCAGATGAGTGCACAATGTTCAGCATCTTTCACGACTTCTCAGATACTGTTCAAATGCGATAAGTTCTGAACAGTGCCAACACTTGGCCTGACAACTGACAAGTAACAATCAGGCCACATAAATGACAGGCTACAACCATGACCAATAAGAGACAACATCACCACTGCCCCATGACATTCAATGGTGTTACCATCACTGATTCTTCTGCGATCAACAACCTGAGCTTTACTATTGAACAGTAAGTCAACTGGACTCACCACATAACCACATTAGCTACAAGAGCAGGTCATGGCTCGGAATGCTGATGCAAGTAACTCAACACCTGTGTCCCCAAAGTCTGTCCAACACCTCCAAGGGACAAGTCAACTTGCCTGGATGGTGCAGCTCCAACAACAATCAAGGAACTTGACACCATCAAGGCCAAAGCAGCCAGCTCGATTAGCATTACATCAACGAGCATCCACTCAGCCCACCACCAATGCTCAGTGGCAGCAAAGTGTAATATCCACAAGATGGGCTGCAGAAATTCACCAAAGATGCTCAGGTAGCAGCATCTAAACTCACAGCCACTTCTGTCCAGGACAAGAGCAGCAAATACACAGGAACATCATCACTTTCAATTTCACCCCCACACTCCAAAATACTGGTGCCATGTTACTTACCATTCTGTCTTGAAAATATATCGTCGTTCCTCTACTGTCACTGGGTCAAAACACTGCAATTGTCTCTCTAATGGCATTTGTCTGATCTCATTGCGCATTGACTACTGCGGTTCAAGAAGGCAATTCACCATCACCTTCTCAAGAGCAACTCGGGGTGTGTTATGAATGCTGGCCAGCCAGTGACACCTATATCATACACAAGACAATAAAAAAAAGAACACTGGTCTCAGTCAGTCCTCAATTCTACCTTTTATATTTCGATATGTGAAAGTTTGGTGAAGTTAAATCCTGCACAATTATTCCAGCAATAGCCTTTACAGCTCAATTATTCACTTTATTTTTAGTTTATTTTAATCTTCATCCCACAGGCTACTTATTGCGAAGGTGTTTATTTGATCAGAGACTTCAATTAACTCACTTTTTTTTCATCTTCATAGGAAATCTTGTTGGAGAAGACAGATTCCTTGAAGGGTGAGGAACTGAATGATTTATAGACAAAAGGTGGTGGGGAACTTGATGATAATAAATCCCCATGATCCTCAGGGCCAATAAGGTTCATCATAGAACACTTAAGGAATTGACCTTGGTGGTTGTCTTTCAAAATTCTGACATTCTGGAATTGTTAGAATTGCAGGTTGTGAAATGGGACAACACTTTATTTTCTAAATGCAGTCACCAGAATGACACCATTAGTGAGGAAAATCTTGAAGTCCACTGGAAAACATTTGATAGCAATGACAAGATCTGATAAACTCAACACAAATTTAAGAAAAGTAATTCATCCTTGAAAATTATTACATGTTTTCTCAGACATAAATATTAAAGTGGTTCGAAGGAATCATTGTAAGACTTAATTGGAATTTCAGAGAGCTTTTTAGACATTCTACACAGAGATTGGCATGTACAATTAAAGGGCGTGGAATTGAGGAAAGAGTACTGACATGAAGAACATGCCAATTGGAGGACAACAGCAAAGAACAGGAAGAAGTGGGATTTCGTCTGAGAGACAGGCAGTGACTGGTCAGGCAGCACAAGGATCAATAATTGTCCTCATCTATTCACAATACATTTTAATGTTCTAAATGATGGAACTTAACGTATTATCTCTGGCACTGTGGACAGCACAAAGTTGGAAAGGTTGGTGAACTTTGAGGAGTCAGCAGAGATGAACTCCTGTGTTTTGTACAGGTTGAATCAATGGACAAATTTATAGCAGAGAACATACTAAGTGGATAAATATGAGGTTACCAATTTCGCAAATCATAATCTGAATCTCCTGAGCTGAACGAGTTGAGACATAACCAAACCAGGCAGAAGGCACTTTGCAGACCACACTGATGCACTGGTCAGTAAACTGGACTATTTGCAACGTGGATGTGGGCACAGATCACTGTCCTGCTTGGCATACATGCACTAGATAGTGGAGATAGTGAGTCTGCAGATGCTGGAGATCAGAGTTGAGAGTGTGTTGCTTGAAAAACACAGCAGGTCAGGCAGCATCCCAGGAGCAGGAAAACCCACGTTTACGGCCGGGGCCCTTCATCAGGAATGTGATAGTGGCCGAGCATGGGGAAACTTCCAGGTCCTGTTGTCAGTGACTGGAAGTGGTGCTTCCGTGAGTTCATGTCTCTGTACCTGCGATATACCAGGACAAATACTGAGGGAGTGCAGATGTGAAAATCGCTATTCGAGACAGAGCAGAGGGAAATCATTTTTAACACAAACAACCAGCAGAGATTTGGGAATGAGACAGAACGAGACAGAGAGCGATATCATGAACAGACGTCATCACGTGTGTGAGAATTTTAAAGTGGAGACACTGCAGGAGTTAACAGCAACATACATTGAAGCTCACAGGAATGACAAGGGAATGGATTTCGGTCTAACCTCTGGAAAGAGATGTGGAATCTTCGGATGAGCTTTTCAGATGCCATTTTAGGAACGGGAATGGGGTCAGCAGAGTCCCAGGAATACCCAAACTGGATTTCACATTTCATGCTTTAAGCAGCAGCTGGGTTGATCCGGTGAAAAATGTTCCTGTGGGTTTAATAAATACAATTAATAATGGTCAGGATATAGGACCAGGAAATCAGCCCAGGGAGAGAGGGATCACTGTATATGTGGAAAAGCTGTTGCACCTTCAGATATTGGCCAGGGATGGAATGGAGTCAGAAGAAGGAAATGTGGGGTGTTTTTTGGCAGAATGGAAGACAGTGACTTCTGTCGTCATAATCTGTAAAGGATGATGACAGGAACACAATGATTCGGAATTTACAGATACAGCAGAGCAATCTCCATCTTGTGTGTCTCCCAGAATCAAAGAGAAGACAGACAGTTAGCAATGGTTTGCAGAGCGGAAGATGAATTCAGAGTATCATCAGATGTAATAACAGCAGCAAGGGCAGTAGAATAAGCGGAAAGAATAACAGTTAAACATGGTTTATAGAAATAACAACCGGGCAGTGAGACTTACCAGGGACGCCAACAATAGCCAGGATGGGATAATAAAAGAATTCAGTTATGTACATTATCTAATGGATTCGCAAGGATAATGGGATCTTATCATAAAAAGCAGAAAGGGCCAACAGATCCCAGTATACAGTCCTGTCCATTGTTGTAACATTCATTTTCAGTATTACTAGATTCTGGTCCATTGATGAAATATTCCAGCTGACTTTATTCTCAGATTCTAATCTCTCCTTTCCCCGTCTCTGGAGCTGTTGAGTGTCGGAGGTGATGCTGCCACTGACTCTATGGAGTGTCACATTGAAATGAGCCTGCTTTTAACAGAAAAGCGAATTACTCCAGTGTCACAGGTCGAATGCATGGAGACTAACATTAATTCCAGTCACTAAACAAACAGGTTCATTTCAGCTGGGAACGAGAGCAGCAGGTTAGGAAGTGGAGGGATTGAAGTGAAGGTAGATGTAATAACCAGTAAGTCAGAAAGGAAGGACAGTCAGAGACAGGCTAATGAACACAATGGTACTAATGGGCTGAAGCGTGTTTATTGAGTGAGACAAATTAACTTAGAGCCTGAGTGAGGACATGGGACCGTGGTATTGTGGCCATTACAGGGATTTGATAGAGATGGGGACAGGACTGGCTGCTCAAATTGCCAAGGTTTTGTGTTTTAGACGAGGAAGACAAGAAGATAAAAGAGGTGGAGGCATTGAATTACTAATTCGGGAGAATGCCACTGCTGCACTCAGAGTGGAGATAACAGAGGGCTTATTCACTGAGGGATTATAGGTAGAGCTCATAAATAAGCTCATACATTTGTTCGGAAGTTTGTTAATTTTTTCACTGTTAGAGTCAGAAAAATACATTGTTATTTGCTAATTTCAGAGTGAGCAAAATAATTTCATTTCATTATTCAATTCTTTACAACAGATTGGGGAATGAGAGGAAGGTTATAACCCTTCTCAGTCTTCTTTATTAGATTACAAGGTGAGGTGCTGCTCTCTGGGTGTTTCGGTTTTAATTATCAGAGGGGTGACAACCTCCTCTTCGTAACAGTCAGCTCACCTAGAAAATTAAGATGCATGGGATTCACGGTGACTTGGCTGTTTGCAATCAGAATTGGCTTGCTCATAGAAGATAGAGGGTCATGTTGGAAGGTGGTGATTTAGACTGGAGGATTGTGAACGGTTGTGTTCTGCAGGGATCTGCAGTGGGACGTCTGCTACTTGTGATATAAATGAATGACCTGGATGAAAATCGAGATGGTTGGCTTAGTAAGTTTGCAGACAATACAATAATTGATGGATTTGTGGATAACGTAGAAGGTGGTCAAAGGAGAGAGCAGGATATCGTTCAGTTATACAGGAACGGGCCCATTGATGCATGAGGAAAAAGAGCATGTGGAGTTTAATCCGGGTAAGTATGGATACTACCCTCCGGAAGATCAAATATGAAGGAAACGTATCCAGTTAATGGCAGGAGCCTGAACAGCGTTGATGTGCAAAGGGTTCTTGGGGAACATGTTCATAACTCCCTGAATGTGGGCACACAGGTAGATAGAGTGTGTAAGAAGGCCCAATGTATGCTTGCGGTTATTGCTCGAGGAATTGAGTACAAGTATCAGGATGTCACGGTGCAGCTTTATAGGGTTTTACTGAGGTCACATTTTGAGTATTGCATTCAGTTCTGGTTGTCATTTTACAAGAAGGATTTGGAGGCTTTGAAGAGGTTTACCAGGGTGTTGTCTAGATTAGAACATGTGAGGAACTTGGGTTGCTTTCTCTGTTGCAGTGAAGGATGTGGAGAGACTTGGTAGAAATCTCTAAATTTATGGGATGCCTGGATAGGTTTGACAGTCCGAATGTGTTTCCCAGAGGCGAAATATCTAATACTATGGGGTATTCATTTAAGGTGAGAGGGCAAAGTTCAAAGGAGCCATGAGGGGCAAGTTTTTTACACTGAGTGGCAAGAGTCTTTGTTGGTGGTGAGCAATTACAACGGGACAATGAAAGTAATTTTGGATTTTCACATGAATACGTAAGGAATGGA
Source organism: Chiloscyllium plagiosum (assembly GCF_037043375.1). NCBI lineage: Eukaryota > Metazoa > Chordata > Chondrichthyes > Orectolobiformes > Hemiscylliidae > Chiloscyllium > Chiloscyllium plagiosum. The sequence goes on from NW_028270159.1 coordinate 58,753,017, forward strand.
GGAATGCAGATCAAAGGCAGGCAGAAGGAATTCATTTAACTTTGCATCATGTTCACCACAACATCATGTGTCAATGGGCCCGTTCCTGTGCTGTGTTCTATGTTTGATGTTCTGTGCAAGATTGCAAGATTTTTAAAGGTATCATAAAGGTTACAGAGAGGCAAGAGTGGACATTGAACCGCTGGAAATGTGCCTGGAGAAGTAGCAATAGGGAACAAAGAAATGCTGGAGAAACCTTGCATCAGTTTTCCCAGTGGGTGACACCAGTAACATCCCAGAAGCTGAAGGAGTCTGGGAGAGGGTTGCGTTCAGTGGCCACCATTTCAGAGAAGTTGCTGGGAATGTTGAAAGGTTTGAAGGTGGATACGTAACCCGGACTGGATGGGTTACACCACAAGGTTTCAAAGGAGATAGCTGAGGAGGTTGTAAAGGTATTGGTGGTGATCTTTCAGGAATCACTGGAGTCAGGTAGGGTCATGAGAACTGAAAATGGCTAATGTTAACACCCCTGTTTAAGGAGGGAGAGAGGCAGAAGATAGATTACTTTAGTCTGGATGGCATGGCCTTGGTCATTTCTCAGATTTGAGAGTTTGTTTTTGTGGATGCGATTGGTGAGCACATGATAAGTTAGGGCAGAAACATTCAGGCTTCCTCAAGGTTCTGCCTGACAAATCTGTCAGAATTCTTTGAGGAGGGAATGAGCAAGTTAGACAGAGGAGAGCCAGTGGACATGATCTGTTTGGATTTCCAGAAGGCCTTTGACAAAGTGCAGCACAGAAAGCTGTTGTGTGATGATGCTGCTCCTTTAACAAGGTTATGTTGGCATTGTGTTTTTTATAGTGAGGTCATAAAAGACACAGATTTCAAAAAGTCTAAGTTCAAGGTTTTAGGGCCAGTTAGATTAGAGCTAACAGGAACTGTCTCAGGCAAACGTTCCCCTCAAAGCCACTCACCACCCTGACTTTGAAATATACTGCCATTCCTTCACAGTCGTTGGATCAAAATCCTAAAATTCCCACCCTCCTGGCATTGTGGGTCAACCCACAGTAAATGGACTGCAGCGATTCAAGAAGGCAGCTCACCCCCATTTTCTCAAGGGCAAATAGGGAGGGGCTATCAATGCTGGCCAGCCAACTACACCCAAGTCCCACAAATGAACAGTCAGGTGACTCTCTGTGTGGCGTTTGCACATTCTCCCCGTGTCTGTGGGGTTTCCTCCAGGTGCTTCGGTTTCCTCCCACAATCCAAAGATGTGCAGGTTAGTTGAATTGGCCATGCTAAATTGCCTGTAGTGTTAGGTGAAGGGGTAAATGTAGGGAATGGGTCTGGGTGGGCTGCGTTTCGGCGGGTCGGTGTGGACTTGTTGGGCCGAAGGGCTTGTTTCCACACTGTTAGTACTCTAATCTAATCTAAAAGACAAGGAATTATGGTTAAAATCAGAGTAAAAAGCGAAAGAATGTATCACGTTAAAAGAGTAAAAAGAAAAAGAGAGAAAAAGAGAGAGAAAAGAAAGAAGAAAAAGAGGGAGTTTGAACTTTAGAAATTGGCACTGAGACAGGAATGTAAAAATTCACTCCCTGAAGTAGGGACAACTTGTGAGGAAGGGCAGAGAGTTAAAACACAAGATTAACAGCTGAAAATGACTGAAAAAGACGACATAATCAAAGTGAGTTACAGTGACTGGAGCTCACACGTAGCAATGAGACCAAAACCAGATGGTACCCATCAGTTGTGTGTAGACTATCACAAGGTCAATGTTGTTACAAAGACTGATGCATATCTGATTTCACATTTGGAAGACTGTGTTGAGAAGGTGGGACAAGATGGACTTGCTCAGAGAATACTGCTGGGTACCTTTGTCAGAAAGAGCGCAGACACTTTCGGCTTTTGTAATGCCGAATGAACATTATCAGTTTAAAGTCATGCCGTTTGGTATGAAAAATATGCCAGCCACATTTCAGAAACTAACCAAGAAGGTCATTGCCAGATTTTGGCATCTATGTCAATGACCTGGTGATTTTCAGTCACACGTGAAAGGAACGTTCACAACATTTTATCAGACTTGCTTGATTGACTTTGGGAGGCAGGCTTGGTGATAAACCTGGCTAAAAGTGACTTTGCAAAAGCCCAAGTCACCTTCCGGGACCATATTATTTGACACAGACAAATGGCCCATCGGATTGCAAAACCAAATGTATCTGGATATTTTCCCATACCATCGATGAAAACACTACGATTCCTGGGATGAGGTCGATTTCGTCAAAAATTTATGCAAAATTTTAGAAGTGTGACTGCTCCACTTACTGAATCGCTAAAGAAGGGGAAGAGGTTGCAGTGGACAGAGTTGTGTCAGAAGACATTTGACAGCCTGAAAACTGTATTAGCCACTGCCCTAGTATTAGACACACTTAAATGCGCTAAGATATTCAAGGTGGCTATGGATGCACGTTCTGTGGGTGTAGGTGCTGTGGTCTTGCAAGAAGATGACGAGAAGATAGAAAGGCCTCTCGGGAATGTCTCCAGGAAATTCAACATTCATCATCAAAATATTGGATAGTTGGGAAGGAGACTTTGAGTTTGGTGTTGACGTTACAACATTTTATTGTTTATGTTAACAATAACATATCTGCGACATTCATCTGCACTGAACATAAGTGAATTCTCGAGAAATTTATAAACAAAAATGACAGTTAGTTTGGATGGAGCTTGTTGTTCCAGCTATTCAGTTTGAACATTGTGCCTGTGACAGTAGGAGAAAACGTGATTGCTGACGCATTGTAGAGGCTTGATTGAGACTCTGAGGTGCTCGATGGATGGAGTAAGACAGTCTGAAATAAAATATAGTAGTGAATGTTTGCATGATTATTGTCCAATTAATGTGTTTGTGTGTTATGGAGTACTAACAGTTGAGGATTAATGGTTTTAAAATGAAGCCATCCTTGGATATTGATAGTTTATTTGTTTAAAGGGGGAGGTGTGATGCTGTTGCTCCTTTAACAATGTGATGTTGTGCCTTTTTTTTCAGAGAGGTCATAAAAGTCACAGATTCCAAAAGGTCTAAGTGGAAGGGTTTTAGGACTAGTTCAGTTATAGGTAATTTATGCTGCATCAGGTAAAAAGCTTTTACATTTTAAAATAAGTATAATGCCAGGTGAGTGGCTAGGTCTCCCAGCTCAGCTCCACTCTGGTTTGACTTCTTTTCTTTGGCAGTCTGGCTATTCACTGAAAGCAGTCAGACAGTTGAAGCTGAGGATGCAAAGGAGCAGGTCCATGCTGGTTCTCTCTCTCTGACTGCTCTGCTGTAAGACCTCGGGTTTGATTTTCCCTTCTTTTTGTCAAGAGGTGTTTATAGGGATTGTTGCAAGTATTTGGAACAGCATCATTAAGTTGGAGTGACCTGTTCTCTTTTGTTTGGTTTCATTCGGTAACCTCGTAAATAAATTCTGTTTTGTATTGACCACCTGCATCCCTCCTGGAACATCCACATTGCACCTTCTTAAAACACTGCAGTTAAGGTTAGGGCTACTTTTTTGAAATGTTTTGAGAGGGTCTGACCTGGATGCTAACAGTTGAATATGGTAAGAGGCCATGGTATTAGGGGCAAGGTACTGGCATGGATAGAGGATTGGCTAACTGGCAGAAGGCAGAGAATCAGGATAAAGGAGTCTTTTTCAGGATGGCAGCCCATAACTCGTGTTGTCAGAGGTCAGGATTACAACCTCAGCTATTCACATTACACATTACTGATGTGAAAGAAGACACTGAGGGCATTGTCGCTAAATTTGCGATGACACAAAGATAGCAGGAGTGTTGGAGCGGCGAGGCTGCAGAAGGACTTGGATATGCTCAGCAAGTGGGAAAGCAAGTGACACATGAGAAACAACTTGGAGAGGTGTGAGCATATATAATTCATTAGGAAAAAAATAGATACTTTCCTAAATTGGGAAAGGCATCAAAAATCTGAAGTGTAAAGGGACTTGAAAGTCCGAGTTCAGGACTCTCTTCAGATTAAAGTGCAGGTTCCGTTGGCAGTTAGGAGGGCAAATGCAGTACGGGCATTCACTTCAAGAAGGCTAGTTTACAAGAGCAGAGATGTACTGCTGAGGCTGTTCACAGCTCTGATTAGACTGCATTGGGAATATTGTGGGCAGTTCTGAGCGTCATATTTCAGGAAGGATGTGCTGGAGTTGGTGGGGTCCCGAGCAGGTTTACAAGAATGATGCTGGGGTTTAGGGCTTGACACATGAGGAACAGTTGAGGACTCAGGGTCTGTACTCGCTAAAGGTCAGAAGATGAGGTGGAGATTTGATTGAACATTACAGAAGTGATAGGCCTGGATAGAATAAACATGGAGAACCTGTTTCCATTAGTAGGAGATACCATGACCCGAAGGCACAGCCTCAGTATGAAGGGACCACCCTTTAGAACTGATGTGTTGAGGAATTTCTTCAGCCAGAGAATAGTTTATCTGTGGATCTCATTGTAACAGAGGGTGATGGAGGCTATTGAATGCATTTAACGTGGAAACAAATAGGTTCTTGGTCAGTAAAGGGATCAAGATCAACAGGGAGAAGGAAGGAGAATGAGTTTGAGGAATATATTGGCCATGATTGATTGGAAGAGCAGACTCAGTGGTTTGAATGGCTAGTTCTGCTCCTTGATCTTGTTGCTTTATTGTGCGTTTGTGGATGCACTGCAGTTATTGTAGCAAATTAAAGCTTACTGCTGCGGTAACATATTGGCAATGGATCGAAGATTCACTGGCTCAGAAGAAGCAGCAGACAGAGAGAAATTAGTCATTTTCCAGTTGGCAAGATGGAATGGGTGGTGTGCCACAGGGATACAGTGGTAAGTTTCCAGTCTGTTACAGGCTAGAAAGGACATTACTAGGACCACATCTGGAACAGTTTACAGCATTGGGATCCTTAAAAAAGAAGAATGTAAATGCATTGAAGTAGCTCAGAGAATGTTTCAATTAATAGCTGGAATGGACAAGTTGTCTTATGAGGAAAGTTTGAGAAAGTAATGCCTTTTATCAGGTAGAGTTTAGGAAAGTTGCAGATGTTAGGATCCCTACAGTGTGGAAACAGGCTATTTGGTCCTAAATGCCCACACCAATCCTCAGACGTGCAACCCTCCCAAACCCATTCCTATACCCCATATTTAACCCTGATTAATGCACCTAACCTACACATCCCTGAACACTATCGTCAATTTAGCATGGCCAATTCACCTAACCTGCACATCTTTGGATTGCGGGAGGAAATCGGAGTGCCCAGAAGAAGCACACGCAGACACGGGGCAAATGTGCAAACTCCACCCAGACAGTAACCCGAGTGTGGAATTGAGCCTGGGTCCCTGGGGTTGTGAGGCAGCTGTGCTAACCACTGAGCTATCGTGCTGCCCTTGATTGAAACATCTCAAGTTCCTGACTGGTCTTCACAGGGTGGACATGAAGATGGTGTTTCCTCTTGTCCAAGAATCTAGAATTAGGTAAGACTAATGAAAAATTAGAGGCCTCCTATTTAGGGCAGAGGTGAGACTTTGGAAATCCCTTTCTTAACAGTTGTTTGAAACAGAGAAAAATGAATCATTGTAAGGCAGTGGTACATAGATCCTGTGAAGCTGGGTAGGGTGGGCTTTTGGAGAATGGACAGAAATGTGGAGCAATCTGACAGACCATAATCTAAGTGAATGATGGAGCAGTTTTGAGAGATAGACTAACCTACTCCTGCTCTTAATTTGCACAATCATACAAAATTATATGGAAGTCAGGCTTGGCTAAATGTTCTATCAGATGACATGTGGTATAATATTGGGATACTAGTGTGAGTGTGCAGATGTGATGTTTTACATGTGGTATAATGAACACGGAAATACGTTTTAATCCACCGTGAATAGTGACTTCCAGCTGTTCTCAGCAACATGAGAACAAAATACAATTGAGAAATGATTGAAAACAGCAGAATGAGATAACATTTGAGTGGTTGAGGAATTGACACTTACTCCACGTTTCAACTGACTTTCAGACAGCTCAGGCTAGAATACACCATGTCAGTGTCTAACAGAAGCAGTAAGCTTCAAGAAAGGTATGGAAATATATGAAAATAACCATAAGGTGAATTGAAGTGAACGGAAAGCTGGGTAGATTTTAAATTCTACATAAGAACACTAGTTGCAGGTTCCAGGATTTAAATGCTTTAGTCGGGTCAGAGGTGGGGGTAAAAGAGGGGGAGGTGTGGCATTGCTTGTCAAAGATAGTATTACAGTGGTGGAAAGGACGATGGATGAGGACTTGCCATCTGAGGTAGTTTGGGCTGAGGTTAGGAATAGGAAAGGTGAGGTCACCCTGTTAGGAGTCTTTTACAGGCCTCCTAATAGTCCTAGAATCATTGAAGAAAGGATAGGGAAGGTGATTTAGGAGATGAGTGACAGTAATAGGGTGGTTGTTATGGGGGACTTTAACTTTCCTGATATTGATTGGGAAAGCTATAGCTCAAGTTCGTTAGATGGGTCAGTGTTTGTTCAATGTGTGCAGGAGAGTTTCCTGACACAATATGTAGACAGGCCAACAAGAGGTGAGGCCATACTGGATTTGGTTCTGGGTAACGAACCAGGCCAGGTGTTAGAATTAGAGGTAGGTGAGCACTTTGGGGATAGTGACCATAATTCGGTGATTTTTACTCTCGTGATGGAGAGGGATAAGTGTGTACTACAGGGCAAGAGTTATAGCTGGGGTCAGGGAAATTATGATGCGGTGAGGCATGACTTAGGATGTGTGGCTTGGAAAAGTAGACTCCAAGGCAAGAGTGTAAATGATATGTGGAGCTTGTTCAAGGAGCAACTATTGAGTGTCCTTGATAATTATGTACCTGTCAGGCAGGGAGGAAAGGGTCGTGCGAGGGAGCCGTGGTTTAATAAGGAATTGGAATCCCTTGTTAAATGGAAGAGGGCGGCCTATCTCAAGATGAGATGTGAAGGTTCAATTGTGGCGATTGAGAGGTATAGGGTAGCCAGGAAGTACCTGAAGAGAGAGCTAAGAGCAGCAAGGAGGGGACATGAAAGGTCCTTAGTCGGTAGGATTAGGGAAAACCCTAAGGCTTTCTATAGGTATGTTAGGAATAAGAATGACTAGAGTAGGAATAGGTCCAGTCAAGGATAGTAGTGGGAAGTTGCGTGTGGAGGCGGAAGAGATTGGGGAGACACTGAATGAATACTTTTCTTCAGTATTTACTCAGGAACAGGCCTTTGTCGTCGATGTGAATACTGAGTCACAAATAAGTAGAATGGATGGCTTTGAGGTATGTAGAGAAGAGGTGTTGGAAATCCTGGAAAAGGTGAAAATAGATAAGTCCCCTGGGCCTGATGGCATTTATCCTAGGATTCTCTGGGAAGCAAGGGAGGAGATTGCAGAGCCATTGGCCTTGATTTTTATGTCCTCTTTGTCTACAGGAGTAGTGCCAGAAGACTGGAGGATAGCAAATGTGGTTCCCTTGTTCAAAAAGGGGAGTAGGGATAACCCTAGTAACTATAGGCCGGTGAGTCTCACTTCTGTTGTGGGCAAAGTCTTAGAGAGAATTGTAAGGGATAGGATTTATGCACATCTGGATAGGAATAATGTGATCAAGGATAGTCAGCATGGTTTTGAGAAGGGCAGGTCGTGCCTCACAAACCTTATTGAATTCTTTGAAAAGGTGACGAAGGAGGTTGATGAGGGGAAAGTGGTAGATGTGGTATATATGGATTTTAGTAAGGCGTTTGATAAGGTTCCCCATGGTAGGCTACTGCAGATATGGCATTGAGGGTGAGTTGGAGGTTTGGATTAGGAATTGGCTGGATGGAAGAAGACAGAAGGTAGTAGTTGATGGCAAAGTTTCTTCATGGAGTGCCGTCACTAGCGGTGTTCTGCAAGGATCTGTTTTGGGACCATTGCTGTTTGTCATTTTTATAAATGACCTGGAAGAGGGGTTAGAAGGTTGGGTGAGCAAGTTTGCGGATGATACGAAAGTCGGAGGAGTTGTTGACAGTGAGGAAGGATGTGGCAGGTTACAGCAGGATATAGAGAAGCTGCAGAGCTGGGCAGAAAGGTGGCAAATGGAATTCAATGTAGCTAAGTGTGAGGTGATTCACTTTGGGAAGAATAACAAAAAGATGGGGTACTGGGCTAATGGTCGGATACTTGGTAGTGTGGATGAGCAGAGGGATCTTGGTGTCCATGTACACAGATCTCTGAAAGTTGCCACTCAGGTAAATAGTGCGGTGAGGAAGGCATATGGCGTACTGGCTTTTATTGGTAGAGGAATTGAGTTCCGAAGTCCTGAGGTCATGATGCAGTTGTATAAGACTCTGGTGCGGCCGCATCTGGAATATTGTGTGCAGTTTTGGTCGCCATACTATAGGAAGGATGTGGAGGCACTGGAACGGGTGCAGAGGAGGTTTACCAGGATGTTGCCTGGTATGGAAGGAAGATCGTATGAGGAAAGACTGAGACACTTGGGGCTGTTTTCATTAGAGAAAAGAAGGTTTAGGGGTGACTTGATTGAGGTGTACAAGATGATTAGGGGGTTAGATAGGGTTGACAGTGTGAACGTTTTCCCGCGTATGGAGTCGGGTATTACAAGGGGGCATAGCTTTAAATTAAGGGGGGGTAGATATAGGACTGAAGTTAGGGGTAGGTTCTTCACTCAGCGAGTCGTAAGTTCATGGAATGCCCTGCCAGTAGCAGTGGTGGACTCTCCCTCTTTATGGGCATTTAAGCGGGCATTGGATAGGTAGATGGAGGATAGTGGGTTAGTATAGGTTAGGTGGGCTTGGATCGGCGCAACATCGAGGGCCAAAGGGCCTGTACTGCGCTGTATTCTTCTATGTTCAATTAAGTTGAGATGATTTGCATACGGTGACAATGAATAAAGTCTGACATTTTACCAGAAATATTATAGAATCTTTCCTAAAGGACAAGTCAACTGTTTGTTTTCCTGATTCTGATCATTTTCATGGATGTTAGCGACGGTGTATAATGGAGGAATTAGGAAAGCCAGCTTCGAGATTAGAAATTATTCAGTAAGTTAGAAATCAATTGTGAGAAGTTTATAAGGAAACTCCTTTCTCGAGGATCAGAGATTTATAGGAAAACTGTTCTTCCATGTTTTTCCATTCTGTCTTAACTCTGTCTCAGTCTTCCTCTGTTCATTAAACTACTTTCTCTCAATGAGTTCCGAAAAAGCCAGAAAATGTAAACTCATTAGAACTTGAAGGTTGTAAGTCCTCACTGCCTGCCTTTGTGAAATGGAAATGCAGTGAATCCAGGTCTCCAACTGGTCTTGTAATATTCACACACCAGTGTGTTCCCTTTATTCTATTCACTATCCTGTAGTGCATTGCAGTGTCAAAGGAGACGAATAAGTCAATTATGACAAGTTACATGACTTATATTTAAGCAGAATGACTGATTTATCTCTGTATATATTTTAATTATGATAGAAACAAGTAAATTAGTCATGAAATATCAACCTCCCGACCCGTCTCACAGCAGCCATCAGATTTGTTTTAGTCTGAGAACCTGGTGAACATCGAGCTCATTACCTCCAGGGTTTGAAAAGCTGTCCTGAGCTGGACATTCACAGATACAATGATAGAATCAGACCGTACTGAAGAGGCCACTCTTAGACTTCTCTGCTTTCAACAAAAGAACCTGAGCTTTTCCAGCTTCTCTTCACAATGACATTTTCCATCCAGGGCAACGTCCTGGCAATTTCCTGCAACCTCTCCAGGCCAACCACATCCTTCTACTTTGCAGAGACCGGAACCAAGCACATGCTCCAGCTGTGGCCGAAGGAAACTTTTGTACCGCCCCAACATAATCTATCTGTAGTTATAGAGTCAAACAGCAAGGAGACAGTCTCTTCATTTCAACTGGTCTGTTCCAATGTGAGAAACCAATCTGACAGAGTCCGAATTTCCAGCATTTGGCCCATATCCCACAATACCCTTCTTATTCATATCCCCATCTAGACCGCTTTTAAATGCTGTTGGTGTACTCCAATCCACCACTTTCCCTGGCAGCTCATTCCAGACATGTACCATTCTCTGTGTGAGGAAGTTACCCCTCAGGTCCTTTTTAAACCTTTCCCCTCTCACTATAAACCTACGCCCTCTAGTTTTGGACTCTCACACTCTTGGGAAAAGACTGTTGTTATTCAACATATCCATGCCCCTCATGAGGTTATAAACCTCGAGAAGGTCTCGTCTTATCCTCCGACACCCCAAGGATAAAATGTCCCAGCCTTTTCAGCCTCTCCTTATAACTCCAATCCTCCAACTCCTGCAACAAACTTTCAAAACTTTCCTGCATCATCTCAGGTTAAACGATATATTTCGTACAGAAGGCGACTGGAACTGTACGTGGATTCTAAAAGTAGCCTCACCAATGTCCTGTAGAGCTGCAACATGAAATTCTAAATCCTACATTTGATGTTCTGACCAAATACCCTCTTCACCAACCTGTCTACCTGCGACTCCACTTTACCTGCTCTTGTAATCTTTGTATTGACTGAAAAAGTGTGGTAAGGCCATTCAGTCCATCAAGTCTACTCCGTCATTTAATCATGGCTGATGGGCATTCAACTCCACTTACCCTCACTCTCCCCATAGCCCTGAATTCCTTGTGAGATCAAGAATTTATCAATCACTGCCTTGAAGACATTTAATGTCACAGCCTCCATTGCACTCCGCGGCAATGAATTCCACAGGCCCACCATTGTGTGGCTGAAGAAATGTCTCTTCATTTCTGTTCTAAATTGACGCCCTCTAATTTTAAGGCTGTACCCATGGATCCGAGTCTCCCTGCCTACGGAAACAACTTCCCAGAGTCCATGCATTGTCTTGTCAGTTTGTATTCGATCTCCCTCAACCTTCTAAACTCTAATGAATAGCATCCCAGGATAAGGGATAAGACATAAAGATAGCAGGAGTTTTGGAGTGGCGATGCTGCAGAAAGAGTTGGATGTGCTTTGTGTGTGGGAAAGCAAGTGAAAAACAATTTGAGGGGGTGTGAGGACTTATAGTTAATTCGGAAAACTTTGGACATTTTTCTAAATTGGGAAAGCCGTTAAAAATCTGAAGTGCAAAGGGATTCGGAAGTCTGAATTCAGAATTCTCTTCAGATTAAAGTGCAGCTTCCGTTGGCAGTAAGGAGGGCAAATGCAGTACAGGCATTCATTTCAAGAGTACTGGAATACAAGAGCAGAGGTGTACTGCTGAGACTGTTCACAGCTCTGATTAGACTGCATTGGGAATATTGTGAGCAGTTTTGAGTCTCATATTTCAGGAAGGATGTGCTGGAGTTGGTGGGGTCCCGAGGAGGTTTACAAGAATGATGTTGGGGTTTACGACTTGACACATGAGGAGCAGCTGAGGACTCAGGGTCTGTACTCACTGAAGGTCAGAAGGATGAGGTGGAGATCTGATCGAAAGTTACAGAAGTGGTAGGCCTGGATAGAATAAACATGGAGAACCTGTTTCCATTAGTAGGAGTTACCATGACCTGAAGGCACAGCCTCAGTGTGAAGGGAGCACCCATTAGAACTGTGATATGGAGGAATGTCTTTAACTAGAGAATAGTTAATCTGTGGAACTCATTGTGACAGAGGGCGATGGAGACTACTGAATGTAATTAACACAGGAATAAATAGGTTTTTGATTAGGAAAACGATCAAGAGCACCAACGAGAAGGAAGGAGAATGGGTTTGAGGAATATAGAGTCAAAGAGTCAGAGAGATGTACAGCACAGAACCAGTCCCTTCGGTCCAACCCGTCCATGCCGACCAGATATCCCAACCCAATCTAGTCCCACCTGCCAGTACCCAGCCCATATCCCTCCAAACCCTTCCTATTTATATACCATCCAAATGCCTCTTAAATGTTGCAATTGTACCAGCCTCCACCACTTTCTCTGGCAGCTCATTCCATACACGTACCTCCCTCTGCATGAAAATGTTGCACCTTCGGTCTCTTTTATATCTTTCCCCTCTCACCCTCAACCTATGCCCTCTAGTTCTGAACTCCCTGACACGAGGGAAAAGACCTTGCCTATTTTCCCTTTCCATGCCCCTCATAATTTTGTAAACCTCTATAAGGTCAACCCTTAACCTCTGACGCTGCAAGGAAAACAGCCCCAGCCTGTTCAGCCTCTCCCTATAGCTCAAATCCTCCAACCCTGGCAACGTCCTTGTAAGTCTTTTCTGAACCCTTTCAAGTTTCACAACATCTTTCTGATAGGAAGGAGACCAGAATTGCATGCAATATTCCAACAGTGGCCTAACCAATTTCATGCACAGCCGCAACATGACCTCCCAACTCCTGTACTCAATACTCTGATCAATAAAGGAAAGCATACCAAATGCCTTCTTCACTATCCTATCTGTCTGTGACTCCACTTTCAGGAGCTATGAACCTGTACTCCAAGGTCGCATTGTTCAGCAACACTCCCCAGGATCTTACCATTAAGTATAAGTCCTGCTAAGATTTGCTTTCCCAAAATGCAGCACCTCGCAATTATCTGAATTAAACTCCATCTGCCACTTCTCAGCCCATTGGCCCATTTGGTCAGGATCCTGTTGTAATCTGAGGTAACCCTCTTCGCTGTCCATTACACCTCCAATTTTGGTGTCATCTGCAAACTTACTAACTGTACCTCTTATGCTCGCATCTAATCATTCGTGGAAATGTCAAAAAGTAGAGGACTCAGCACTGATCCTTATGGCACTCCACCGGTCACAGGTCTCCAGTCTGAAAAACAACCCTCCTCAACCACCCTGTCTTCTCCCTTTGAGCCAGTTCTGTATCCAAATGCCGAGTTCTCCCTGTATTCCATGAGATCTAACCTTGCTAATCAGTCTCCCATGGGGAACCTTGTTAACGCCTTACTGAAGTCCATATAGATCACACCTACTGCTCTGCCCTCATCAATCCTCATTGTTACTTCTTCAAAAAACTCAATCAAGTTTGTGAGTCATGATTTCCCAAGCACAAAGCCGTGTTGACTATCCCTAATCAGTCCTAGCCTTTCCAAATACAGGGAGACCCTGTCCCTCAGGATTCCCTCCAACAACTTGCCCACCACTGAGGTCAGGCTCACCAATCTATAGTTCCCTGGCTTGTCTTTACTGCCCTTCTTAAACAGTGGCACCACGATTGCCAACCTCCAGTCTTCCGGCACCTCACCTGTGATTATCGACGATACAAATATCTGAGCAAGAGGCCCAGCAATCACTTCTCTGGCTTCCCACAGAGTTCTCCATTACACCTGATCAGGTCCAAGGGGTTTATCCATTTTTAACCGTTTCACGACATCCAGCACTTTCTCTTCTGTAATCTGGACATTTTGCAAGATTTAACCATCTATTTCCCTACAGTCTATACCTTCCATATCCTTTTCCACAGTAAATACTGATACAAAATATTCATTTAGCATCTCCCCCATTTTCTGTGGCTCCACACAAAGGCCACCTTGCTGATCTTTGAGGGGCCCTATTCTCTCCCTAGTTACCCTTTTTTCCTTAATATATTTATTAAAACCCTTTGGATTCTCCTTAATTCTATTTGCCAAAGCTATCTCATGTCCCCTTTTTGCCCTCCTGATTTCCCTCTTAAGTATACTCCTACTTTCTTTATACTCTTCTGAGGATTCACTCGATATATCCTGTCCATACCTGACATATGCTTCCTTCTTTTTCTTAACTAAACCCTCAATTTCTTTAGTGATCCAGCACTGTATCCAGCAGGGATACAAGTGGGCAGTTTCCAATCTGTTACAGTTGAGAGAATGACATGGATGAAGGGACCAATGTCATGGTTGGTAATATTGCAGATGCCTCAAAGACAGGAAGGAAAGAAAGTTACAAAGCAGAAAGGATGATTGCAGATTGACAAATGGACATAGAGAGTTTAATTCAGTTTGCAGGTATTTGGCAAGATTAGATTAGATTCCCTACAGCATGGAAACAGGCCCTTCGGCCTACCAGCCTTTCTTTTCACCCTGACAGGAATATACTTTCTCTGGATTCTTGTTATCTCATTTCTGAAGGCACCCCATTTTCCAGCCGTCCCTTTACCTGCGAACATCTGCCTCCAATCAGCTTTCGAAAGTTCTTGCCTAATACCGTCAAAATTAGCCTTTCTTCAAATTTAGAATTTCAACTTTTAGATTTGGATGATCCTTTTCCATCACTGTTTTAAAACGAATAGAATTACGGTCGCTGGCCCCAAAGTGCTCCCCCACTGACACCTCAGTCACCTGCCCTGCCTTATTTCCCAAGTGTAGGTCAAGTTTTGTGCCTTCTCTATTAGGTAGATCCACAGACTGAATCAGAAAATTGTCTTGTACACACTTAAGAAATTCCTCTCCATCTAAACCTTTAACACTATGGCAGTCCCAGGCTACATTTGGAAAGTTAAAATCTCCTACCAAAACCACCCTCTTATTCTTAGAGATAGTTGAGATCTCCTTATAAGTTTGTTTCTCAATTTCCCTCTGACTATTAGGGGGTATCTAATACAATCTCAGTTCCACCCAAATAACTTCCCTGGATGTATTTCCGGGACTATCCTCCCTCAGCACAGTTGTAATGCTATCCCTTATCAAAAATACCACTCCCCCTCCTCTCTTGCTTCCCTTTATATTGGCCTTGATTGATTGGAAGAGCAGACTCAGTTTGGTGAATGGCTCGTTCTGCTCCTCGATCTTGTCGCCTTATTTGTGCGCATATGCTTGCACTGCAGTTATTGCAGGAAATTAAAGCTCAGTTCAGCGGTAACATATTGGCAATGGTTAGAAGATTCACTGGTTCATAAGAAGTAGTAGGCAGAGAGAAATTAGTCATTTTCCGGTTGGCAAGATAGAATGGGTGGTATGCCACAGGGATACAGTGAGCAGTTTCCAATCTGTTCCAGTTGAGAGAATGACATGGATGAAGGGACCAATGTCATGGTTGGTAATGTTGCACATGCCACAAAGACAGGTAGGAAAGAATGTTACAAAGCGTAAAGGATGATTACAGATTGACATAGAGAGTTTAATTCAGTTTGCAGTTATTTGGCAATATTAGATTCCCTACAGGATGGAAACAGGCCCTTCGGCCTAACAAGTCCACACCACCCGTCCAAAGAGCAACCCACCCCGGACCCATTCCATTACATTTACCCCTGACAAATACACCTAACACTAGGGAAGTTCAAAAGATACTTTTGCTTATTATAAGAGGAATTAAGTGCAAAATTGGTGAGACGATGCTAAAGCTTGAAAAGACATCACCAGGACCACATCTGGAACAGTGTACTGCACTGGGATCCTTATTGAAGGAAGGACGTAAATGCATTGAAGTAGGTCAGAGAGTGTTTCAACGAATAGCTGGAATGGACAGGTTGTCTTATGGGGAAAGGTGAGCTGATGATGTTTTAAATGGCCAGAGTCCAGAAAAGGTACAAATGACCTGAATCCTTGCTGTGAGGAAACAGACCATTTGGCCCAACAAGTCCACATCAACCCTCTGAAGAGTAACCCTTCAGATTCATTCTTGTACTCGATTACTCAATGTTTACCCCTCCCAGAAAAGTACCTGTAATTGGAATTCACAATGAGACAAGAAGCGCTCATTTATGTAAAGTGACATTAGAGTGTCCAGAGAAGAGAGGGGAAGTCAAGGTAGGAGTACTGGACAAACTCTCAGCGCCAGAAATACAGTTTGCCTGTGGTAATGACATAGCTGATTCACTGGTAGGAATGTTGCCTACTGTGGTTAAAAAACCAGTGGAAACTCACACAACTGATTGCAGGACACATATCCTGGAATTTTTCTTGACTGTGTGTAACGAGGTGACAAAATAACCAGCGGAAGCAGGAGAGATCGAAGAGATTGAAAAGTTGAAATGGAATTAGCAGTCACCCTGTTTGATCAGATGGTTGAGACAAGCCAGGAGCAGATAGAAGGCAATACCATCAGCTCAGATAAATTAACTGAGTTAATACACAATGATGAAAATTTAAAACAATTGTATCAAAAGGATCCAAATGTATCCCTGAATGTTATTACCTTAAAAGTGATACCTTAATGAGGAAATGGAGACCATCACACATTCAGGCAGATAACAAATGAGCAGAAGTTCATCAAAATGTATTGCCAGTGAGATATTGAACTGAGGTAAAAACAATGACTGCAGATGCTGGAAACCAGATTCTGGATCAGTGGTGCTGGAAGAGCACAGCAACTCAGGCAGCATCTGACGAGCAGCAAAATCAACGTTTCGGGCAAAAGCCCTTCATTTATTCCTGATGAAGGGCTTTTGCCCGAAACGTCGATTTTGCTGCTCGTCGGATGCTGCTTGAATTGCTGTGCTCTTCCAGCACCACTGATCCAGGATATTGAAATGAGGTGCTGTGTGTGTCGCATGACCTACCACTGGAGGTCATTTCGGAGTGAGGAAAACACAGACTAAAATACAAAAACACCTTTACTGGCCTGGACTGCACAGGGATGTAGTTGAATTTTACCACATGTGTCATGCCTGTCAGGTAATTGGAAAACCACAGGTGGTAATAAACCCTGCACCTTCAATACCTATTCCAGCATCTTAGGATCATTTTCCAAGAGTCTTCATTGATTGTGTATGATGCCGACCTAAAACAATAAGTGGGAATCGTTATTTGTTAACAATAACGGATATATCAACTAGAATCGCAGAGGCTGTCCCATTCCACAATATCACAGCTCAAAGGATGGGAGAGGATTTCTCAGATTTTTCACTCGATATGGAACAACGACAGAGATACAATCAGATTAAGGGTCAAACTTCACATCAAAATTATTCAAGGGAGCTATGGACAGCTTAGGAATAAAACAATTCAAATCTACTGCCTACCATCCAGAATCGCAGGGAGGGGTAGAAAGGTGAAATCAGACAGAAAGGACCATGTTGAGGGTTTATAGTCCAGACAATCCAGATGATTGGGATAAAGGAATTATGTTTGTGTTTTTTTTTGTGATCAGAGATGTACCAAATGAATTAACCAAATTCAGTCCATGTGAATGAGGTTTTGGGCATGAAGTGAGAGGACAATTAAAAATGATTAAGGAGAAATTGGTAAGTCAGAATTCAGAGATCACATATTTGGACTACGTGTCAAATTTTAGGAAACAATTAAATAGAGCTGGGGAGTTGGCCAGGCAACATTTAAAAGCATCACTGCATGCAACGAAACAGGAAGCACACAAGAAATCAAAAATTCTCAATTTTGCTATCGTGGATAAGGTATTAATATTATTTCCAGTGATAGGTGCACCTTTAAAAGTATGTTTTAGTCAATCTTATCCAGTTGAAAGGAGATTGAGTGAGGTGAACTACTTGATAGGGACTCCAGACAGAAAGAAATCTCACAGAGTGTGTCATGTGAATATGCTGAAAAGGTATTTTGACAAGAAAAGTCAAAGGAGACTGTGTTATTGGTTAGAACACAGAGGAAAGAACCAAATTCAGAGGATTCTGAATTGTATATTCTTCAAATTAAACTGGACAATGAGTAAGTTGTCAAAAATGGGGATAAATTATTCAGTTATGTTCCCAAGGGAAATCGAAATGACCTGAAACAGTTATAACTATCACGGGGAAGGTTTGTGGAAACAAGCTGTGAAGTAATAATCTAATTGTGCACGATGTAGATATACGAGATGCTGTTCTGATTAAGCAAAATTCTTAAAGGCATAGCCCTCAAAGTTGGCATAGGTTCAAAAGGAGATTGAAGGCATGCTCCAAGATGACATATTCGCACTAAGTTAGTGACTGGAGCTCACCCATAGTAATGGTGTCGAAACGAAATGGTACCCAACAGTTAGATATGAACTATCGCAAAGTCAATACGGTGACAAAGACTGATGCGTATCCGATTCCCCGTTTGGAAGACTGTGTTGAGAAGGTGGGACAAGCAACTTACATTTCTAATTAGGACTTGCGCTGAGGACACTGGCAGGTATATTTGTGAGAAAGAGCAAAGGCAATTTCGGCTTTCATAACACCAAATGGACGACATCAGTTTAAAGTCATGCCATTTGGTATGAAAAACGCTCTGGCCACATTTCAGAGACTAACCAATTAGGTCATTGCCAGATTACCCAATTGTGTCATATATATCAATGACCTGGTGATTTTTAGTCACTCATGGAAGGAAAATTTTCAACATTTATCAGATTAATTCGTTTGACTTCGCAAGGTAGGCTTGGTGATAAACCTGGCTAAAAGTGAATTTGCCAAAGACCAAGATACCTTCCTGGGCCATGTTATTGGACACGGACAAATGGTCCCAGGGGAAGTAAAAACAAAGATAATTGGTGAGTTTCCCAAACAATCGACAAAAAGACCAGTACTGCGGATCCTGGGATTAAGTGGATTTCATCAAATATTTGTGCCAAATTTTAACAGTGTGGCTGCTCCACTCATTGAATTGCTTAAGAAAGGCAAGGAGTGTCAGTGGGCAGCAGACTGTCAGAAGGCATTTGAGACCCTGAAAGCTGTGTTCACCACAGCCCCAGTGTTAGGCATACCCAAATGTGCAAAGGCTTTCAAGGGGGCTATTGATGCAAGTGATGTGGGTTTGGGGATGTGATCTTACAGGAAGACCATGAGAAGATAGACAGACCGATCGGGAATTTCTCCACGAAGTTGAACATTCATCATCAAAATATTCAACGGTTGAGAAGGAGGAGACTTTGACCTTAGTGTTGACATTGCAACATTTCAGTGTTTATCTTACCAGTAACATATCTGCCAATCATATACACTGATCATAACCCATTGAAGTTTGTGGAGAAATCTAAGGTCAAAAATGCTCAACTGTTTAGATGAAGCTCGTTGTTACAACCATTCAATTTAAAAATTGTGCCTGGGTCGGACAAGAAAGTGTGTTTGTCGATGCATTGTAGAGACTCAAATGAGAGACGGGAGGCGTTCAGTGACAGGTGTACAACAGACTTGAAAAGGACTATAGTTGTGCATGCCTGCACATTTATAACCAACATAATGTATATGCATGTTTAGAGTACTCATCAATTTTTAGTTTTCAAAATGAAACCACCTCTGGTTATTGATGGCTCATTGTTTTAAGGGGAGAGGTGTGATGAAGCTGCTCCTTGTTTTTTTTTTTCCGTTCGATTGGAAATGACACAAGTTCAAAAAAGTCTGAGCTTGCAAGGGTTTTAGGGCCAATTTGTTTCCAGCTTACAGATACTGCCTCAGGTAGAAGTCTTTCCAGTTTTAAAAAATGACATTTATATAAAGAAAGGGGAGTGGCTGGTTCTCCTATCTTAGCTTTACTTTCGTTTGATTTTAGTAGTGAAGGAAGGCTGTTGGAAGCAAGTCATGCTCTCGTTCTCTCTCTCATTGACTTCTCTCCTGGAAGAACTTGTTTGATTTTACATTTTGTGCCAAGGGGTGTTTATGGAGATTGTTGTAAATATTTTGGAACAGCACCATTAAGTAGGATGATCTGTTGAGTTTTCGGATAGGATAAGTTATTCGGTATTCTGTTTTCTCTTCTTTGCGTTTCTTTCGGTAATCTTGTAAATAAACTCTGTTTTGTATAAAACTATGTGGTTTGACCAGCTGATTCTCTCCAGGAATACAAACTTTCCATCTGCTTAGAACAACCTGCAAAGTTGGGATTCGGGGCGACCGTCTTGAAATGTTTTGAGGGGTCTCCAGTTATTCTGGTGGAGGAGAGTTGAGTGTAGTAACAACCTCTCGGTTGTCTCTTAGGAACACAGTTAAAAAGAACATTGCATGTGGATAAGACAGTAGCGTCACTGAGCCTGTGAAGAGAAAGCACCATCCTTCTCCTTTACCTCTAACGTAACAAGAGATGGGAATAAGACCAATAGCAGGCGATGTCAACATCCCACCCAGACCAAGTATTGTTGTTACATTAAATGTTCTGCATTTAGAAGAGTTTAACTGGAGCTGTTTGTTCAGTGAATGTGATTGATGGCAATCTCCATGGAACCTAACTGTCTCCCTGGGGGGTTTTCTTCTCTATAAGCATGAAACTTCTCTCAATGTGTTCTCCCATAGTGTCAGCGGCTGCATCATCCTGAACAGCAGCTTCAGAGAGAGGGAGAGATCAGAATCTGAGGCCAACAGATTGGAATGTTATAACAATGGACAGGGATTTATCCTGGGGTCTTCACTATCTTTCTCAGGATCAGGGATATTTAAAAAGCAGATAGAAGCCTTACTGATGATAATTCAGGCAGATTACTTTCCCTTCCTCACTATTGTTGGTGTTCCTGGAAAGTATATATTTTTCCATCTATTAATTCTGTAAATCATTCTGATTGCCATAACTATTTCTGTCATCTACATTTCGCAAAGGTATAAGATATTGAATTTGCTTTAAAACACAAACTCCATTCCTGTTCCATGAATTTCATACCCTTCACTTACAAACATCTGAGGAGGAACAATGTCTTCATCCACACAATGGCTCCATTTTGCCCTGAGCAGACTTACATCTCAATATCCTAACTATCATCAAACCTGTCCACCACCACCTCCATAATGTCCCCAGTCTTCACGTCTGCCTCAGTGCTGTTTCTGAATATCTTTCTGGTTGCAGTTCACGTCTGGCCACTCTTCCAGTTACAATTATTTTGATCACAAGCTTATTTTTGTCTTTACCTGGATCTATGCCAGCTGCAAAGTGTGAAGGTAGTCTGATTCTAAAATGAGGTGGTCACAACTTTGTGTGACGTCTTTCAGCATAACCTATAACCTCACATTAGGGAGAGGACTGTGCTGTCAGTGACCATGAAGTGACAGCTTCATTGAACTGTTTTCATTCTAAAACTTTCTAAGCACGAGTGGGTGCCATGTTCATCGTCCGTCAGATGCAGTACTCGAATGTATTCGCTCAGTGATGGGAAGGAATACTCACTGAGGGGAATACATTAGTTCTGTCTCCATCGAGGAAGATTTTAAACAATCTTCCCGAAATAACAAGGGACAAACTGACCTGTCAAAATCAGAGACTGAGGAAGATAAGAATTAATAAAGAGAAATTACTCAATAAATGAATTGAATTGAAGGTTGGTGAGTTGCTGCAAAAGGGAGTTTCATCCCAGAGTACTTATGTAGGTGAGAATAGAGTGAGAAAATAGACTCATACAACACAGAGACAGACCCTGAGGACCCAATAGCCCACGCCAATCATAATCCCAAACTAACCTTGTCCTACCGACCTGCGCTTGGCCCATATCCCTCCAAACCTTCCTTAATAATGCTCTGAACTAAATATCTTTTAAATGTTTTCTCTACAAGAAGGAATTATTGATTATCCTTCAAATTTCTTTGGGGTCTGGAAATTCTGGTTCCTGAAGACTGGAAAGTAGCTATTGTAAACCTAGTTAAAAATCACAAAATACCAAGTTATGGTCCAACAGGTTTATTTGGAAGCACTAGCTTTTGGAGCGCTGCTCCTTCATCAGGTGGTTGTGGAGGATAGGATTGCAAGACACAGAATTTATAACAATAGTTTTCAGTGAAATGTAACTGAAATTATACATTGAAAAAGACCTGGATTGCTTGTTAAGTCTCGTCTTTCAGAATGGCCATGTTGGTAACAGTTCTTTCATGTGTAAATCGCAAAACATTTTTGACAAGTTACAGTCACAAGTGAACTTTAACAATTGGTGTCATGTCAGCCCAGATAATGTACTGAAGGTGTTAACACCATGTGAGGCTATCTGTGCAACAATGGTCAGACTGATTCTAATCTAATAAATGGATTTTCAGAATCTTACATGGATTCATGCAGTTTTTGAGCAAAGTAAGATGTAATTCTGCATGTACAAATTGATCCCACAAACGTATATGTGTATGTGTGCATGTGGGTGTGTGGGGGTCGGGGGAGGTTGTTATGATTACCTGTGAGAGGGTGTGTGCATGTGTGTGATTGTGAATTTAAAGACGTTTAAGTCTGGAAGAGGGTGTGTGTGTGGGAGCGTATGTGTGAGTGTATGAGACAGCTTCTGAGTTTGTGTGCATGTGTGCGTGTGAGCGCGTGCGTGTGTGTGTATATGCATAATGCAATGGGGTGACCTGCAGTGTGACATGAACCCAAGTTCCCATGGGTACGGAACTTAGCTATCAGCCTCTGCTCAGCCACTTTTTGTCGCCTGGCCCGAAGTCCACCTTGGAGGACGGTCACCCGAAGGTCCGAAGTCGATTGTCCTGGGCTGCTGAAGTGTTCTCTGATTGGGAGGGAACACTCCTGTCTGGTGATTGTTGTGAGGTGCACATTCATCTGTTGCTGTAGCCTCTGCTCAGTCTTGCCAAGGAACCATGTCTCAGGGCATCCTTGCTTGCAGCGTATGATATAGACATCGTTGGCTAAGTCGCATGAGAACCTGCCATGTACATGGTGGGAGGTGGCCCCACGCGTAATGGTAGTATCTATTTCGACATTCTGACACGTCTTGCTGTGTCTACCGTGACAAGGTTGTATGGTATTGTTCTGAAAGCCGGACAGTTTGCTACAAACCATGATCTGTTTGTTGTTTATGGCTGTTTACAGGCGGGAAGTGGAGGTGTGGGGAAGGTCTTGGCGAGGTGCTGATCCTCATTGAGAATGTGTTGCAGGCTGCGAAGAATCATTGTAATCCTAAATATTGGAAATGATATTGGGAGGGAAAATAAAAAGAAATTGGAAACTTGATATCAGTTTTGAGGATGATATTAGAATCTTTAATAAGGATTGTGATAACTAGACACTGAGAGAATCGTGAGTGAGCCCTCCTTGAGGATTCCTGAAGACGGGCTCATGCCCGAAACCTCGATTCTCCTGCTCCTTGGATGCTGCCTGACCTGCTGCGTTTTTCCAGCAACACATTTTCAGCTCTAATCTCCAGCATCTGCAGTCCACACTTTTTACTCGGAGAATCATGGTATGACTTGACAGAGTCAGTTTAGATTCAGGAAAGGTAAATTATCTTTAAGAAACGTGTGGAGTTCTAGTTAAGGCATCTATTAATGAGAACCAGTGGGAGTGGTCTATTTGAATTTGCAGAGGACTATTGACATGGCTGCTGACAGGATGAGCGAAGAAATTTGGAGCCCATGGAGAAGAGAGGAATATACTACAAGGACTGAGAATTGTTTAGGTGAGACAACACAGAGAACAGCGCTCCTTTCAGCACTGAAGGCTGATCCTGATGGGGTATCACATGGACCACAGCAATTTGCAAGGCAGTCAAATTATATGAATGTGGGCAACAAACAGAATGTGTCTCGTTTTGCATTGATTAAATGGTACGAGGTTCGGAATAGTTGTTGTCCAAAAGAACCTGCATGCCCTTGATCATGTGTCACCAAAATTAGTACATTCAGGGTGTCAGTAACAATGACAATAAATGTTATTTTGTCATTCATTGTAAGGTGATTCAAGTATATAAGTAAAACAATCTTCCTGCAACTGTGGAGCGTTGATGATAGAGTATTTGGGGCACTGTGCACTGATTGAATCTCCTTTGTAAGGAATTATCACCTTGCCACAGACACAGCTCAAATGAGTATCACCAGATGATGGTGCCATGAGGACAGACCTTACACAAAGCATGTGGCTTCCCTCCTCACTGTGGCAAAAACCACGTTAAAGTCCCTGCCTGTGCAGTCTCTGCTCCATTTGATGGTCCTATTGGAACATCAATTACCTCATTCTCTCCCTGTACAAGTGACCCGAGGGACTGAATGGCCTCCTCATGTTCCTGTGTAAGTGTCTGAAGGTACTGAATAGCTTCTTCATCATCCGACTGGATATGGCCAAGAGCCCAATTCGGCTCCCTCCCGGTTTCTGTTTAACAGCTCTGTGTGCTAACTAATGTGACAATGCTATAGCTTTCAACAGTTATTTTGTCCTGGTTTCTTTCAAGAGAGAAATTGAACAAGAGGTGCAACACCAGCCAGTTAAGAGCACTTGAGTAAACACTTTGGGTGGCCTTGGGTTATCTCTAATGCAGCCTGAATGGGTGGGACCAGCTCTTACAGTTTATGATTTCTGGGTTTGGCTTTTCAATTGCATCAGAACATGTTGGAGTGTCAACAGACTTGGAAGTTTCAATGCATGTATCCTGACTGCTACTCTATCTCAATTTTCTCTGGATTTTGTTTTTCCTACTGGATTGGAGAAATGCATCTGAGAATCTGTGTCTGAATTTTCGTTTTTGCCAAGGGGATGGGATGTTACTGTTTTGGGACAGTTAATCTGTAATACTTAATAGAGTTCTTCGAGGAAGTGACCAAGTTGTTAGATGAAGGAAGGATTGTAGATGTTATATACATGGACGTTTGATAAGGTTCCCCATGGTAGAAAGTGAAGTCACATGGTGTGCAGGGTGTTCTAGCTAGTTGGATAAAGAACTAATTGATCAACTGGAGACAGAAAGCAATAGGTGAAGGACATTTCTCAAAATGGAGAAAGGTGACCAGTGGTGTTCCACAGGGCTCAGTATTGGGGCCACTGTTGTTTGTAATAGAGGTAAATGATCTAGAAGAAGGCACTGTTGGTATGATCAGAAAGTTTGCAGATGACACAAAGATTGGTGGAGCAGCAGAAAGCATAAGAGACTGTCAGAAAATACAGGAGGATATAGGTAGACTGGAGAGTTGGGTGGAAAAGTGACAGATGTCTTTCAATCCAGACAAATGTGAGGTGATGCATTTAGGCGAGTCTAATTCTAGAGCGAATTATACAATGAATGGAAGAGCCTTGGGAAAAGTTGATGGGCAGAGATATCTGAGAGATCAGGTCCATTGTACCCTGAAGGTTGCTCCACAGGTGGATAGAGTGGTCAAGAAGGCATAGAGTCTGCTTGCCTTCAATCAAACGGGGTATTGAGTGTAAGAGCTGGCAAGTCACGTTAAAATTGTACAAAACATTGGTTTGGCTGCATTTAGAATACTGTGTACAATTCTGGTTGCCACGTTACCAAAAGGATGTGGACGCTTTGGAGAGGGTGCAGAGAAGGTTTACGAGGATGTTGCCTGGTATGGAAGGTGCTAGCTAAGATGAGAGGTTGAGTAGGTTAGGTTTATGCTCACTAGAAAAAAGGAGATTGAGGGGGGCAAACCTGATTGAGGTTTACAAAATCCTGAAGGGTATAGACAGGTGGATAGAGGCAAGCTTTTTCCCAGGGTGAAGGATTCAATAACGAGAGGTCATTCTTTCGAGGTGAGAAGTGGAAAGTTTAAAGGGGATACATACGGCAAGTACTTCACACAGAGGGTGGTGGGCATCTGGAACGCGTTGCCAGCAGAGGTGGTAGAGGCAGGCATGGTAGATTCATTTAAGATGCGTCTGGACAGATGCATGAGTAGGTGGGGACCAGAGGGATACAAATGCTTAGGCATTGGCCAACAGGTTTAGAAAGTATATTTGGATCGGCTCAGGCTTGGAGGCCAAAGGGCCTGTTCCTGGGCAGTAAATTTTCTTTGCTCTTGGTTCTTTGTACTTACTTTTCCAATTATTGTGTTAAGTTTTCCAATAGAGTTAAGTTATTCTAAACTCTGTCTTTGGTTGCATTTCAGCTACAGTGTTTTAATAAATTGTGATTTATTTAACATTGAGTAATTTGACTAGTCACATGGCATCTGGAACAGGCACTTTACATTTGCCTTTAAAATAAGAAAACGTTATGGTATCGACTACCTTCTTAAAATACTTTTCAGGGGGTCTTGTCTGGTCTATAATACTAGACTCCCTCTCTTCCTGTGCTATGGACTGGTGGGAATGAATAGGCGACTTCTCTTCTTGTCCAATAGTTCGATGGGCTAAATGGCATCATCATGTTCTTTCAAAGCGAACAAGCTCTTCTTTCTGTGTAAATGTACAATGTCTAAAAGTACAGTTACATGAAAGTTACCCACACTTTAACAGCACAAGCTTGAATGTTGTCCGGGCCTTGCTGCACATGGACACAGACTGCTTCAGGAGCTAAGATGCGACACTTATTTCTGAATATTGTGTAATCTTCAGTGACCATCCTGACTTCGGATATTAAGTTGGGGGAAAGGCATTGATGAAACAGCTAAAGATGTTTGTGCTGAAGAAGCTACCCTGAGGATCTCCTGCAGAGATGTCCCCAGACTAAGAGTATTAACGCCCATGCACCACAAATACCATCCTTCTTGCTTTAAGTCAGTCATTCTCAAAGTGGGCCACATGGCCCCTGAGGGGCACTGGTACATTTGAAAAGGGCCACAGAATCTTCAATAAGGAATGGTTTTCTGTCTATCTGTTTGTGTTGTATCCCTGTCTGAAAGAGGGGGGTGTCTGGAACCTGAGAAGAGCTCCTGGGGGTCCGTGGCCAAAAAAAGGTTTGAGAATCATTGCTTTACATCACTCCAGCAGTGTGGATTTTAACAACTGATTTCCATGAAGTTCAATTGTTTTTTGGGTTCCTTGATGCCATCCTCAGTCAAATGCTGTCTTGATATCAGGCCAGTCGATGTTACCTGAGCCCTTGTGTTCACCTCTTTCATTCATATCAATAGGTCACGGTGTAGGAGCAGGGAGTGGTTTCTTCAAACACAGATTAACGAATGTCAGAAATTCTCTCTTTCAAAGAGTTAGGGAGTGAGATTACTGAAGGTACTTAAAGAGGAGGCAGAGGGATTTTGACCTGTTAGAGAGTTGAGGGTGATGAAGAATTGGACATTAAAGAGCATTTGCAACCTAGAGCAGATCAGACATGATCTGAATGAAGGCAAGACAAGCTTGGGGGTGGTGTGGAGGTGAATGGCCTGCTCCTGTTTCTGATGTTCTCACATTCTGTTATTGGAAATGTAGTGGGTGCTATTTACCTGGACGTTCTATTATTGAATGTTGCAGTCAGGGAGACCAGAGGGTTTTGTAAGCCAACTCTGGCTAAGCTATGGGGCCTATACACACAGTGCATCTGGGTCTATAACATGACCAACAAATGAAGCATGTTACAGAGAGGGGAAGCTCAGTAAAGAGAGATGAGGGACATCTTTCATAATCAGCTTGTGTGTTCTAGTTACCTATTCCAAACCATCCCAAACCGTGTCTGACAGTTTTGAGAGGCTGAATGGTCTCCTCTGTTTCTGTGTACCAGGTTATAGGAGTGAGTGGCCTCCAACTGCTCCTCTCTAGCTGGTTTGAGGGGCTGAATGGAACACAGGAACATGGGACTGTGGAGCAGGAATTGGTCATTCGACACTGTGGGCCTTGCCCACTAGTCACAAAGATCAGGTTGTGGTTTCAGCCCCATGTGCCTGTCTGTATCCCATTACCTGCGATTCACTTCTCTGTCAAATATTTAACTAAGTTAGCGTTGCATAAACATAAACAAAGAGGTGCCACAAACATCTGTGGAAGAGACCTTTCGCTCAAACGTCCCTTTTAAAAATTCTCCTAATCCCTCTTATGGAGTGATGTAGATAGGACACAGACCCACCAGTATAACTTGGCCACGCCAGCCAGGCACCACTAATCCAGGACCAGGTATTCTAACCTAATCGAGTTCCATTTGCCAGCAATTGGTCCATATCTTTCTAAATCCGTCCTGTCCATGTACCTGTCCAGATGCCTGTTCAATATAATTGTATCAGCCTCCACCACTTCCTCTGGCAGCTCATTCCATACACACACCACCATCCATGTGAAAATGTTGCCCCGAAGGTCCTTTTAAAATCTTTCCCCTCTCACCATAAAGCTATGCTTTCTAGTGAACGCCTCCACCCCCAGAGAAATTGAACTTGTCTATTTACTCTTCCCATGCCTCTCATGTTTTTATAAACTTCTGTAAAGTCACAGCTCAGCCTTCGACACTCCATGGAATTAAGCCACAACCTATTCATCCTCTCCCAAGAGCTCAAAGGCTCCAGTACCGGCAAAGTCCTTGTCAATCTTTCTGCACTCTCTCAAGTTTAACAACATCCTTTCCTTAACAGAGCCAACCAAATTATACTCAGGTTTCGCAAAACAACCTCACCAGGCAGCTGTCTCGCTGCAACATGACAGCACATCACCAATACTCAATGCACTGAGCAATGGAGGCAAGCGTGCACCACATGCCTGCGTTTCCACTTTCAAGGAACTATGACCCTTCACTCCAAGGTCTCTTTGTTCAGCAACACTCCCAGTAACTTGCCATTAACTGTATAAGTCCTGCCCTGGTTTGTCTTTACAAAATACAAAACTTCTCTTATCTAAATTAGACTCCACCTGCCAAACCTTGGCCAATTTTTTCCATCTGATCAACCTCCCATTTTACTCTGAGATGTTACTCGCTGTCCACTGCACCACTTGTTTCAATGTATTTTGCAAACTTGCTAACCAAGCCTCTAATATTCATATCCATTTCATTTTTACCAATGATAAAAAACAGTGAACTCAGCACTGATTCTTGCAGATAACCCTTGGTCACAGACCTCCAATCTGAAAAACAATCTTCTGTCACCATCCTCTATTGTCTATCCTCATCCCAATTTTGTATTCAATTCTCCAGATTTTCTAAATCCCATGTGACCTAACCTTAATAATCTGTTCACCATTGAAACCTTTTTGAAACTTTGCTGAAGTCCACATCAATAACATCTACCACACTGCCCTCATCAATCTTCTTTGTCACCTCTTCAAAAAACTCAATCAAGTTACTGAAACACGATTAGCCATGTGCAAATCTCTGTTGACTATCTTTAATCAGTCCTTGCCTTTCCAAATACATGTAAAGTCTATCCCTCAGAGTGCATTCCAATAGCTTACCCAACACTGATGTCAGCTTCACCGATCTGTGGTTCTGTAGGTTTTCTGGTCACTGTTTCTTATGCCACTCTTCCATTGGTCACAACAAATTTTCATTGTAACCACCTTGGTGATATGGTGAGAGTGGGTCAGGTTCAGTGTTAGAAACAATTCAGGTAGGTTTCTTTAATCTGCTAAAATAGCCAGTTTATGACCAAAGCAAAGTTACTCAAAATATGATGGAAAGATGAATGACAAACAGATTAGATATTGCAAATGTAACGCCACAAATATGTACACTGATATTTCTCTTTCTAAAAATGCTGTAGAAAATACACACACACACCACACGCACAGACAGACACACACATTCACACACTCAAGCACACATACACAAAGTCACCTAGACACACACGCAAACTCACACACAGACACACCCAGACATAATCACAATCATACACACACAGAGACACACAGACACAGTCACACACAGGCATACACAGACACACAGTTACACACACACCCACACAATCAAACTCACACAAACACACGCACACTGACACACAGACACACACCCACATGCACACACAGAGGTATGGACCAGGCGAGACACTCCTTAAAATATTTCAAAAGGTGGCCTAAATGTTAACTAATTTGTTATTGTAAAGGTCGATGTGAAGTGGGTATTCCAGGGGTGATGTAACTGATCAAACCACTCAGCTTTCAGAAAACAAAATTTATTTAAATACTACAGCTAAAACACTGAAGAAAGGAAAACAGAATTTAGAATTACAACTATTTGAGAACTCAACTGACTCGATTCAGAAAATTACCTAAGCAACTGTTCCAATTCACAAAATATCCTGTGAACACACCCCTTGGAAAAAGGTAAATGCCAAAACAGGTTCTTTCAGGCAGGAGAGATTGCAAAGTGAAATGACAGGCAAGAGTCTTCTGCTGAAGCATGGAATCATTTCTTTCTGCAGTGGCTTCTCTGCTACAATTGAACCAAACTAGAAAAAAACCTGAACTGGCCTCTCCCCTGCCATTGTGAAAGTAGACATTTCTTCTCCTCTGTTTTTATGACCACTCTGAATAAATAAAAAGGGACAAATTGGCCTTGTTAAAGGGAAAATAGTGAGACCATATTTTCTCTCTTCAAAAAAAACCTTGTATTCTCAGTGAGCTGAGCTGTCAGTTGGTATTTCATTTCAGTAATTTTCTATGCAAGAATTCTGTTCTGCAAATGCACATAACTTCAAAAATGCTCAGGGGCTGATAGAATTAAGAACAACAATCTGTATTGATCATGAATTGTTGGAAATTGGTATTTTATTTCAATGTTTTATTGAAATTGTGATGTGTCTGGCCAGGCAGTAACTGCCATCCATGAGTTACCATTGAGAAGCTGCAAACCAGTTGGAGCTGATGCACCCACAGTGTTATTAGGGAGGGAGTTTCAGTGGTTCACCTTGGAAGTTGCTGTTTCAGGGAGTGAGTGCTGCTGGTGGTGAATATTACGCAGCGAACTTGGGGAATTCCGTACCCGAGAGATTGTGAAGAGGGATGTAGATTTGATCCATCAGAGAGTTGAAGGATACAAGGAGTTAGCATGAATGTGGCGTTGTGCCCTGGTGCAGAACACCCAAAACCTCACTGATTGTAGGAGAAGTCTTGAGCAGCTGAATGGATGCTGCGATTCCTTTTTCGTAACTTGTTTTCTTCTGTTATTGGAAAGTAACTTTATTCTCTTTATTGTTTTGCTGTGAAATGTTGCATTCGGGGAGACGAGTAGATTTGGTTGAGTTACCCGAGATGACATAGGGGGACTAGCAGGAATGGCAGTGCAGGGAGACAATGTTCCTCCTGCATGATATTTGAGGTGAGGGATGCCATTAGTGTCCCATCCAAGTACATCTGCAGGAAGTGCACCAACTCTCACTCCTCCAAGACCGCTTTAGGTAACTGGAACGGGAGCTAGATGAACTTCGGATCATTCGGGAGGCAGAGGCTGTGATAGTTAAGATTTACAGGGAAGTAGTTACTCCTAGGTACGAAGAAAGCTGGGTGACTGTTCGAAGGGGGAACAAACAGTCAGTGGAGGGATCCCCAATGGTCGTGCCCCTGAAAAATATGTATACTGTTTTGGATACTGTTGAGGGGGACGACTTACCAGGGGTATGCAGTGGGGCCCAGGTCTCTGGCACAGGCCTGGCCCTGTTGCACAGAAGGGACGGAGGGAAAGGAGGAGAATGTTAGTCATTGGGGACTCAATAGTTAGAGGCTCAGATAGAAGGTTTGTTGGGAATGAACAAGACTCGTGGTTGGTGTGTTACCGCCCAGGTGCCAGGGTCCGTGATGTCTCGGATCGTATCTTTGGAGTCCTGAAGGGAGACGGTGACCAGTCTCAAGTTGTTGTTCATGTAGGTACCAACGACATGGGTAGAAAGAAGGCTAGGTATGTAAGGCAGGATTCCAGGGAGCTAGGGTGGAAGCTGAGAGCTAGAACAAACAGAGTTGTTATCTCTGGTTTGTTACCGTGCAACGTGATAACGAGGCAAGAAATAGGGAGAGATATCAGCTGAACACGTGGCTGCAAGGATGGTGCAGGAGGGCGGGTTTCAGGCTTTTGGATAATTGGGGCTCATTCTGGGGAAGGTGGGACTTGTACAAACAGGACGGTCTTCACATGAACTAGAGGGGTACTTGAAATTTGCTGGTGCTATTTGGGTGGTTTAAACTAGCTCAGCAGGAGGGTGGGAACCGGAGGTGTAGTTGCAGTGCACAGGAGGATGAGAGTTGGAAGGACAGGGACAGGATTTCAGGGTTACAGGAATGTGCTGGCAGACAGCAAACTGGTTTGAAGTGTGTCTGCTTCAATGCCAGAAGTATCCAAAATAAGTTTGGGATGGGACTTCGCTGTTGTGGCCATTTCAGAGACATGGATAGAGCAGGGTGAGGAATGTTGCAGTTTCCAGGGTTTAGATCTTTCATTAAGAACAGGCAAGGCAGTAAAAGAGGGGGAGGCATGGCCTTGTTAGTTAAGGATAGTATAACGGTGGCTGACAGAATGTTTGATGAGGACTCGTCTACTGAGGTAGCTTGGGCTGAGGTTAGAAACAGGAGAGGAGAAGGCACACTTCTTGGAGTTTTTTTATAGGCCTCTGCAGAGTTACAGGGAGGTGGAAGAGAGATTAGCAACATTATTTCTGGGTAGCAGTGAAAGGAACAGGGTGGTCATTATGGGGGTCTTTAACTTCCCCAACATTGACTGCAAATGCTATAACTCTAGTACATCGGATCGATCAGTTTTGTCCAATGTGTACAGGATGATTTCCTGTCACAGTATGTCGAAGGGCCGACAAGAGGGGAGGGCACACAAGATCTGGTGCTTGGTAATGAACCAGGCCAGGTGTTTGATTGAGTTGTGTGTGAGCACTTTGGAAAGAGTGACCACAATTCAGTTATGTTTAGTTTAGCGATGGAAAGAGATAGGTACATGCCACAGGTCAAGAGTTATCGATGGGGCAAGGGCAATTATAATTCAATTAGGCAAGAATTGGGATGCATAGACTGGGGTACTAAAATGCAGGAGATGTAGACAATGGAAATGTGGAGCTGGTTTAAGGAGCAGATATTGCATGTCCTTCATAGGTATGTCACTGTCAGGCAGGGAGGAAGTGATAAGGTAAGGAAACCGTGGTTTACTACAAAAATTGCATCTCTTGTTAAGAATAAGGAGGAGGCTTATGTGTTGATGAGGCAAGATGGTTCAGATAAGGCGATGGAGTGTTACAGATCAGCAAGGAAGGACTTAAAGAGAGAGTTATGAAGAGCAAAGAGAGGATACAAGCAGTCTTTAGCAAATAGAATGAAGGAGAACCCCAAAGCTTTCTATAGGTAAGTGAGGAATAAAGGGATGATTAGGGTAGGAATAGGGCCAGTCAAAGACAGAAGTGGGAAGTTGGCTGTGGACCCTGTGGAGATCGGAGAGGTGCAAAAGGATCATTTCTCATTGGTTTTCACTCAGAAAAAGGAGAATATTGTAGAGGAGAAGAATGAGGTGCGAGATATTCGACTAGAAAGGATCGAGGCTAGTGATGAACAGGTGTTAACAATTTTGGAAGGAGTAAAAGTAGACAAGTCCCCTGGGCTGGATGGGATTTATCTGAGGATTCTCTGGGAAGCTAGGGAGGAGATAGCAGAGCCTTTGGCTTTGATATTTGTGTCATCATTGTCTATAGGTTTGGTACCAACGACTGGAAGATTGCAAATGCTGTGCCCTGGTTCAAGAAGGGCAGTAGAGATGACCCAGGTAATTATAGACCAGTGAGCCTTGCTTCTGTTGTAGGAAAGGGTTTCAAAAGGATGATAAGAGATAAGATTTATAATCATCTAGCAAGTAACGATTTGATTTCAGATAGTCAACATGGTTTCATCAAGGGCAAGTTTTGTCTCACAAACCTCATTGAATTTTTTTGTGAATGTGACCAAGCATGTAAATGAGGGTAGGGCAGTTGACATGGTGTCCATGGACTTCAGTAAAGCCTTTGATAAGGTTCCACATGGTAGGCTGTTGGAGAAAATGCAGAATCATGGAATTGAGGGTGATTTAGCAGTTTGGAATAGAAATTGGCTTTCTGAAAGAAGGCAGCAAGTAGTGGTTGATGGAAAATATTCATCCTGGAGTGTGGTTACTAGTGGTGTGTCACAAGGATCTGTTTTGGGATCACTGCTATTTGTCATTTTTATAAATGACTTAGACACAGGTATCAGTGGTCGGATTAGTAATTTTGGAGAGGACACTAAACTCGGTGGAGTAGTGGATTGTTTGGAAGAATGTTACAGGTTGCAGGGGAACTTGGATTAACTGCAGAATTGGGCTGAGAGGTGGCAAATGGAGTTTAATGCAGCTAAATGTGAGGCGATGCACCTTGGGAAGAATCAGTAAGGCAGAGTACTGGGTCAATGGAAAGATTCTTGGTAGTGTGGATGTGCAGAGGAATCTTGGAGACCATGTACACAGATCCCTGAAAGTTGCCACCCAGGTGGATAGTGCTGTTAAGGAAGCATACGGTGTGTTCAGTTTTATTCACAGTGGGATTGAGTTTCAGAGCCGCAATATCATACTGTAACCATATTTTGGTCCCCATATTTCTGGAAGGATGTGGAAGCATTGGAAAAGATGCAGATGAGATTTACCAGGAGAAAAGGTCTTATGAGGAAGGGCTGAGAGAACTGGGCCTGTTCTCATTGTAAAGAAGGCTAAGATGGGATTTGATAGAAACATACAAGATGATCAGAGGATTAAACCATGTCCTTGGTTTGCAGAGAACTTCCAGACGTCCTATGACATTGGGATCAATTGTTTGTGGACTTGTGTTAAATGATTGAGGTAAAGACAAACTTTTGAGTTAATTGCTGATAAAAACAGAGACAGCAGAGTAGGAATACAGGAGAATGGTATTCATGGAATCAATTATTATAAAACCATGAGACATAGGAACAGGATTATACCATTCATCAATTGAATTTGCATCTCCATTCACTGAGTTGATCTGGTAATCCTCAAATCCACTTTGCTGTCTTTGACCCAGAGCCATTAAGTCCCTGAATAATTGCAATTTTGTCTGTCTTAGCTTTAATATACTAATTGTTCTAACTTTGACACCCTTCTGTGTTCAAGAGTTGCACAGATTAACTACCCTCTTAGAGATGAATGTCCTCTTCACCGCCATCTTAAACATTTGATTACCAACAATAACATATTTGCAAAACAATAGAAAACACTTAAAGAATATGCTGCTCACAAAGTCCAATTGTTTTTATAAATGCACAGTTTTGAGAAAGTAAGAGTGAAACCTGTGACTGATTCTTATTATACCTTCCAACATTCTCCTCAGCACTCCTGTTCACGTCCTCTTTCAAGAGTTACATCCTATGGTTTCCTTATTTGTTCTATTATTTTCTTTCAACAGCACTTCTCTATTTACTGGTCTTCTTGTGACCCTGTTTGCCACGTATCCCATCATTGTGTGTTGCTCTGACTCCAACTGTTTCTAACCCCTGTTCTTCCAAAGTGAATATTTAACCAAAGTTTGTGAGAAGATTTGTGGCTCGGGTGCTCGTTGCTGTGGTTCTGTTCGCCGAACTGCAAGTTTTTGTTGCAAACGTTTCGTCCCCTGTCTAGGTGACATCCTCAGTGCTTGGGAGCCTCCTGTGAAGCGTTTCTGTGGTGTTTCCTCTGGCATATATAGTGGCCTGTCCCTGCTGCTTCCGGTTGTCAGTTTCAGCTGTCCGCTGTAGTGGTCGGTATATTGGATCCAGGTCGATGTGTTTGTTGATGGAGTTTATGGATGAGTGCCATGCTTCTAGGAATTCCCTGGCTGTTCTTTGTTTCGCTTGCCCTATAATGGTAGTGTTGTCCCAGTCAAATTCATGTTGTTTGTCGTCTGCGTGTGTGGCTACTAGGGATAGCTGGTCATGTCGTTTCATGGCTAGTTGATGTTCGTGGATGCGGATCGTTAGCTGTCTTCCTGTTTGTCCTATATAGTGTTTTGTGCAGTCCTTCCATGGGATTTTGTACACTACATTAGTTTTGCTCATGCTGGGTATCAGGTCCTTCATTCTGGTGAGTTTTTGTCTGAGTGTGGCTGTTGGTTTGTGTGCTGTTATAAGTCCTAGTGGTCACAGTAGTCTGGCTGTCATTTCAGAAATGTTCTTGATGTATGGCAGTGTGGTTAGTCCTTTGGGTTCGGCATGTCCTCGTTCTGTTGTCTTTCCCTTCGGCATCTGTTGATGAAATTGCGAGGATATCCGTTTTTGGCGAATACCTTTTATAGGTGTTACTCTTCCTCTTTTTGCAGTTCTGGTGTGCTGCAGTGTGTTGTGGCCCTTTTGAATAGTGTCTTGATGCAACTTCGTTTGTGTGTATTGGGGTGGTTGCTTTCATAGTTCAGGACTTGGTCTGTGTGTGTGGTTTTCCTGTGTATCTTAGTGGTGAATTCTCCGTTTTGTGTTCTCTGTACCCTCACGTCTAGGAATGGGAGTTGGTTGCCCTTTTCTTCTTCTCTCTGAATCGGATTCCTGTGAGTGTGGAGTTGATGATCCGGTGTGTTTTCTCGATATCCGTGTTTTTAATGATTACAAAGGTGTCATCAATGTATTTGACCCAGAGTTTGGGTTGAATTTGTGGTAAGACTGTTTGTTCTAACCTTTGCATTACTGCTTCTGCTATGAATCCCGAGATCGGTGAGCCCATGGGTGTTCCGTTGATTTGTTCATATATCTGGTTGTTGAATGTGAAGTGTGTTGTGAGGCATAAGTCCAGTAGTTTAAGTATGCCATCTTTGTTGATGGGTTCAACGTCCTGTTGTCTGTTATGTCTGTTCAGCAGGTTGGCTATTGTTTCTCTGGCTAGGGCTTTGTCAATAGAGGTGACACTCTTACTTTGTGCTGCTCTCAGTTGTTTTGTCTATTCACGAATTTATGAATAGATATTAGGGGATATTTCAACATGCTCTTCAAGTGCTCTCTGAACTTGGACTGAGTAGCCACATAAATGAATGTGTTTGTGCAGCAGCTTAAATTTCTCAGCATATAGGCAAGCACTTCAAGCATCCCATCAGAACTGACTATGGAACCATCAATATCAAAAAAGTATATAATGTAAACAAACCACAGGAGGATGAAGGTGCCCGATATCGTAAAGAGTAAAATCATCGACTTCCTTCTGCTCTCTATTTCTTGGTCACTGTGTTTTTCATCCCTTTTGTGATGCTTCAGTCCCATACGAACTCGACTGGCCATTAAAATGTGTCTGACTGTCATAGCATTGAATAACAGAATTAAACCGAATGGTAATAATGGTGTCAAAACCTTTTCAAACATCCTAAATCCAAACCACCTTGGATCTCTAAAGTAGATTTGCTTATTAGAACAGCGCCATTGTACGTTGTTAATTACCCGTTTAGGTTTATATCTGAAGTAAATGGGAATGTTTTTTAAACATAGGAGAATGCCAGTTGTTGCTAGAATCACAGTCGCAGTTTTCTTGGTGCAATATTTCAATTTCAGTTTCTGACAAGAAATGGCAACAAATCGATCAAAAGTGAAAGTCACAGTGAACCAGATAGAACAGTCTATGGCTACACGGATCACAACATAGAGAGGTCGACACACGGAAGTGAGCTTCACGACATTCAATGGGAAAAAATAATTGTTGATTCGACGGAGTATGACCTCAGTGATAATTACCAGGAAATCCATCAATGCCATGGCCACCAGGTAACGAGTGGTGCAAGTGGAAAGTCCACACTTTCCCTGGGACAGGATCACAATTGCTATTAAGTTAACTGCAAAAAAAAAAAACCTGGTGAGCAGACTTAATCTTTCAAGGACAAATAAAATCAATTCTGAGCTGAGGTACAGATTATATTTATACAGAAAACGTGCACTGGGACCATGTCACAAATAAAACAACCTCAAACATTAGTCTCTCCTTCTGAACCTGTTATCTCACTGCTCTTGGGGCAGATACATAACTACAATGCATGTCATTTTCAGCAGTACAGCGTCATTAGCATCAAACAAGCAACAAGTGGCTGTTACTGAAATTCAGTACAATTTTAGCCGAAGAAATACTTTGCGTACTCCTCTGCAATTGCAGTACAAGCAGGGTCAGACCCACATGGCCAAGTGGCCTTTGAGATCACTTCTCTGGAAACACATGACATACAACTGTTGCCATTTCACTTGTAGACCGATCAGCTTCAGGAAATGAAAATAGACCATTCCCAGTCAGGACGCAGCAACCCAGCATTTTGTCTTTCAGAATTCCCCAAGCTTCACAACAAGGAGCACGTTTTTATTTTACAATGTGAAGGTGCCATCATTATTTGGTCAATGTGTTTAGTGCATGTTAAACAATCCTTTACATGTGAATGCATATGATCTCTAACACCAGGTGACTTCAACATTTTTGGTTAAATTAGCTTTCGCTGAGACAGACGGTAGCAATATATTTACAGCCCATCCAAAGAATAACATTTTACTTTTGCCATTCTGTACTTTAAAAATGTTTTTTTTTCAAATGTTGGAATTCCTTTTTTCTGATCTACTAGTTTCATTTCATCATCTAATATACATCTCTTATATCTTCCTGAAGAGTTATGGAATATCTCCTTGCACATTTCCATTTCTTCTCTGCCTTATGTTTCCACATTCGACCTTTGTCAAGACGTCTTCACACTATTGTAATGTTTTATTTTAGACTTATCTAATTCAAGTCTTTCCAAATTGAGTCTGTATGTAATACTACAGCATTTTATGTTCACTTCTGTCTCTAATAGGATTTTATGATTTATCCTGCCACAATATTTTTTCCCAGCTCTAAAATAACTTGCCTGCTGGTACTTTCAGAAAAGGGTTATCGTCAGAACTGTCCTCAATCAAAACTGTCTGAGTGTGGCATCAAGCAACCCTTGCAAAACTGAAATCATCTCAGCTCCAAGACATCTCTGTGTGAGTTCCTCAGTGTCGTGTCCTAGGCCTAAACATCTTCAGCTGCTTCATCAATGACCTTCTGTTCATCTAAGTTCAGAAGTGGGGATATTTTCAGATGAGTGCACAATGTTCAGCACCATTCCAGACTTCTCAGATACTGAAACAGTCCATTTTCAAATGCAATAAGTTCTAGACAGTACCTAGACATGGACTGACAACTGGCAAGTAACAATCACATCACATAAAGGCCAGGCTACAACCATGACCAATAAGAGACAATATAACGACTGCCTTGTAATATTCAATGGTGTTACCAGCACTGATTCTCCTGCGATCAACAGCCTGGGCATTACTATCCAACAGAAAGTCAGCTGGACTCACCACATCACCACACTGGCTACAAGAGCAGGTCATGGCTTGGAATACTGATGCAAGTAACTCACAATGTGTATCCCCAAACTCTGTCCATCACCTGCAAGGAACAAGTCAAAGTGTGCTGGAATACTTCCCACTTGCCTGGATGGTGGAGCTCCAACAACACTCAAGTAACCTGACACCATGCAGGACAAAGCAGCCCGCTTGATTAGCTTTACATCAACAAGCATCCATTCCCTCCACCACCAATGCTCAGTGGCAACAAAGTGTAACATCTACAAGTTGGGCTGATCCTCAGATAGCACTCACCTAAACTCACAGCCACTTCCATCCAGAAAGACAAGAGCAGCAAATACACAGGAACATCATCACTTTCAATTTCACCCCCACACCGCAAACTCCTAGTGCCAAGCTACTTACCATTCTGTCTTGAAAATATATCACCGTTTCTCCACTGTCACTGGGTCAAAGCACTAGAGTTACCTTCCAAATGGCATTTGTCCAAACACAATGCACATTAACTGCAGCGGTTCAAAAAGGCAACTCACCACCATCTTCTCAAGGGCAAGTAGGGATGTGCTACAAATGCGAGCCAGCCAGTGACGTCCATATCCCACAAAATGAATAACAGAAAGAATGATTTTCTAAATCAGATCTCAATTCTACCCTTTATATTTCAATTTGCTAAAGCTTTGTGAAATTAAATCATTTACAATTATTCCAGCAACAGCATTTACAGCTCAATTATTCTCTTTATGTTTAGTTTATTTTAATCTTCATCTCACAGGCAACTTATTGTGAAGGTGTTTATTTTATCAGAGACTTCAATTAACTCACTTTTTTTTAATCTTCACATGATATCTTGGTTTTGTCTTCACTAAGAAAGACACAAAACAAGACAACACAATTGTTGGAGAACACAGATTCCTTGAAGGGAGATGAATTGAATGATTACGAGGCAAAAGGTGGTGGGGAACTTGATGAGAATAAACACCAATAATCCTCAGGGCCAATAGGGCGCATCACAGAAAACTTAAGGAATTGACCTTGGAAATAGTCAGTGCATTGGTGGCTGTCTTTCAAAATTCTGACATCCTGGATTAGTTGCTATGAATTTCAAGTTGAGAAATGGGCCTTTTATTTAAATGCAGTCAAAGGGAATTCTTGACTAGTTAGACTGACACCGTTAGTCGGGAAAATCTTGAAGTCCATTGGAAAACATTTGCTAGCAGTGACAAGATCAGATAAACTCAGCGCGAATTTACGAAATTTATTCCATCCTTGAACATTACTAGACGTTTTCATGGACATAAATAATAAAGTGAGTCGGAGGAACAATTGTAAGGCTTTATTGGACTTTCAGAGGGCTTTTTCGAAGTTCCACATAGAGATTAGCATGTAAAACTAAAGGGCGTGGAATTGAGGGAAGTGTACTGTCATGATGAACGTGCCAATTGGAGGACGACAGAAAAGAACAGGAAGAATTGGGAATTCATCTGAGAGACAGGCAGTGACTGGTCAGGTAGCACAGGGATCAATAATTGACCTCATCTATTCACAATACATATTAATGATTTACATGAGGGAACTTAACATCTTACTCTGGCACTGCAGATAACTAAAGTTGGTTGGGATGGTGAGCTTTGAGGAATAAACTGAGATATTTCAGTGTGTTTTGTACAAGGAGAGTGAATGGACAAATGCAAGAAGATGACGTATAATGTGGATAAATGTGAGGTTATCCATTTTAGCAAATCGGAAAGGCAGATTATTATCGATATATTGATAGATTGATAAAGTGGGAGGTGTAATGAGATGAGTGCCCTTGATTAGATTAGATTACTTACAGTATGGAAACAGGCCCTTCGGCCCAACAAGTCCAAACCGACCCGCCAAAGCGTATACCACCCAGACCCATACTCCTACATTTACCCCTTCAGCTAACACTACGGGTAATTTGGCATGGCCAATTTGGCATGGCCAATTCCAGACAATGAAGATTAACATGCAGGTGAGCAGGAGGAGACAAAGACAAGTGACATGTTGGCTTTCATAGTGGGAGGATTCCAGTACAAAGCGCAA
Source organism: Chiloscyllium plagiosum (assembly GCF_037043375.1). Taxonomy (NCBI): domain Eukaryota; kingdom Metazoa; phylum Chordata; class Chondrichthyes; order Orectolobiformes; family Hemiscylliidae; genus Chiloscyllium; species Chiloscyllium plagiosum. Next base: position 58,793,779 of record NW_028270159.1, read on the forward strand.
TTATCTACAGTTATTGCATTAACCCCTGGCAGAGCAGAACTGTGCTATGAAGAGAGACTATCAATTAAGATTATACTCACTGACCTTCAGAAGGGTGAGAGGGGAATCTCATCAAATTTGTAACATTGGAAATAGACCTGGGCAGGTTAACAGACGAAGGATGTTTCGAATGACAAGTGAGTCAGGAATCATCTGTCACAGTCTACGGTTATGGCATAAGCTTTCAGCACTGAAATAAGTGGAAATTTCTTCACCCAGAGAGTGGTGACCATGTGGAATTCTTACCTGATCAGGCAAAAATATTCAAGAAGGTTTCAGAAATAGTTTATAGATCGCAAGGGATCAAAGGATCTCAGAAGAATGCAGGAGCAGTATACCGAGATAGACGATCAGCCAGAATGATACTCATTGTTCAGGCACGCTCTGAATGCCCTACTCCTGCTCACATTTGCTATGTGTTAGGGTTTGCTGGATTGGCTGGGTTTGACAAGAGGTGTTCCGCAATCCTGGGAAATGATTTTCTCACAGTTTCCAACAACAATCTCGTGTGGAATCATGGAAACTAAATTCAGATGTTGTTTGATTTAGCACAGAGGTGACCACAGAGCTCGGTCCCATCCTTCCAGGGTCCCTTTCCACTTTGGTCCTGGGTTTGCTGGAGCTTGGTAAGCTGTTCCTCGCAAACCCAGGATGGATCCGACAGATCTCTTTGCCCACAGCCACTCAGGCTGTGCTCTCAGAGCTTCCACACTCTACAGCCTCTGCTCCATTTTTTGTGCATGTTCAAAACCAAGACACATTGTAACTGCCCTCCCCAAGTTTCATTCTGCATTGTGTGGTCACACGCTCAGGTCTCCTTGAAATATCTCCAGCAGATCACAGCACAGTCTCCAGCAAAACATTCAAGTCCTTCCACTATCTTTCCAGGAACAGAATTAATTGGAATGCCTATTTCCAGCAAGTTACTTGCTGGGTCCATTGCAATAATAATTGCAGGTCTTCAGCATGTTGCTATCCACGTGATCAGCTCAGAGTAACTAACACTGGCGCTCAGTGCACAGGCACAGAGCAAGTTTCAAACCCGGGAGTCAATGTGGGGTTGAAACCCCTTTCCAATATGGAGCTTCACAGCCAACTCCCGATGAAATGGGTGAGACCCCAACACATTCAAATTCATTGTTTCTGAGCTTCATAACACAGCAATGTATCACAGGAGAAAAATAACGAGGACAGGGAAAGATACAGCAAGGAAAATCATTCACCTTAATATAGAGTAGGGTCATTACTTACTGGAGTATAAGTTTCCGAAATATGGGGTACAATCAGGGTATTCGGACTAACTGGAGGAGTGTGGCCTTCGTGAGTCCAATACAAAATGGAACTATTAAATAATGAGACTGTGAGATCATGTGAAATGATCAGTTATATCGTAATCTGAATCTAGCGAGCAGAACACATCGAGACATAACCAAACCAGGCAGAAGACACTTTGCCGACCACGCTGATGCATTGGTCAGTAAATTGGACTAGTTGCAGCACGGAAGCAGGCACTGATCACTCTCTTGCTCGGTATACCTGCACTAGATAGTGACCGAGCATGGGGAAATTTCCAGGTTCTGCTGTAAATGACTGGAAGTGGTGCTTCCTTGAGTTCATGTCTCTGTATCTGCGATACACTAGTAAAAGACAAATACTGAGGGAGTGCAGATGTGAAAATCGCTATTAGACACAGAGCAGAGGGAAATCAGTTTAAACATAAGCAACTAATAGAGATTTGGGAATGAGACAGAACGAGACAGAGAGCGATATCATTAACAGACGTCATCACGTGTGTGAGAATTTTAAAGTGGAGACACTGCAGGAGTTAACATTGAAGCTCACAGGGAATGCGAAAGGGAACGGATTTCGGTCGAACCTCGGGAAAAAGCTGTGGAATCTTTGGGTGAGCTTTGGTGATGCAGTTTTGTGAACGGGAACGGGGTCAGCAGGGTCCTGGGAATACCCAAACTGGATTTCACATTTCATGCTTTAAGCAGCAGCTGGGTTGATCTGGTGAAAGATGTTCTTGAGGGTTTATTGAATACAATGAATAATGGTCAGGATATGGGGCCAGGAAATCAAGCCAGGGATAAAGGGAGGACTATATATGTGGAAAAGCTGTTGCACTTTCTGATATTGGACAGGGATGGAATGGAATCCGAAGAAGGAAAAGTAGTTCATTGCCTGAACTGAAGACAGTGATTTTTATGTTCCTAATCTGTAAAGAATGGTGACAGGATCAAAATGAATCGTAGTTTACAGATGAAGCTGAGCAATGTCCCTCTTGTGTGTCGCCCAGAATCAAAGAGAAGACAGACAATAAACAATGGTTTGCAGAGTGATGTATAAATTCAGAGTCTCATCAGCAGCAATAACAGCAGCAAGGGCAGTAGAATAAATGAAAAGAATAACAATAGAGTTAAACATGGTTTATAGAAATAACAACTGGACAGTGAGACTTACCAGGAACACCAACAATAGCCAGGATTGGATAATAAAAGAATTCAGTCATGTACATTATGTAATGGATTCGCAAGGATAATGGAATCTTATCATAAAAAGCAGAAAGGGCCAACAGATCCCAGTATACAGTCCTGTCCATTGTTGTATCATTCATGCCCAGTATTACTAGATTCTGGTCCATTGATGAAATATTCCAGCCAACTTTGTTCTCAGATTCTAATCTCTCCTTTCCCCGTCTCTAGAGCTGTTGAGTGTCGGAGATGATGCGGCCACTGACCCTATGGAGTGTCACATTAAAATGAGCCTGCTTTTAACAGAAAAACAAATTACTCCAGTGTCACCGGTTGAATCCATGGAGACTAACATTAATTACAGCCACGAAACAAACAGTTTCATTTCAGCTGGGAAACAGAGCAGCAGGTTAGGAAGTGGAGGGATTGAAGTGAAGGTAGATGTTAGAATCAGTAATTCCAAAAGGAAGGACAGAGACAGGTTCATGAACACTGGTGCTGATGGGCTGAAGTGTGTTTATTTCAACCCAAAGAACACTATGGGTAAGGCAAATTATCTTGGAGCCTTGCGGAGGACATAAGCCTATGATATTGTCACCGTTACAGAGATTTGATTGAGACAGAGACACAACTAGCTGCTCAAATTGTCAGGGTTTTGTGTTTGAGATGAGGAAGACAAGAAGATAAAAGAGGTGGAGGATTTTCATTACGAATTACAGAGAATGCCACTGCTGCAGTCAGAGAGGAGATACTGGAGGGCTTATCCACTGAGGTAATATGGGTAGAGCTCATAAATAAGATGGGTACAACCACTCTAATATGTTGATGCTATAGACTACCCAACAGGCACCGTCGCATTGATGAACACCTATGTTGGCAGGTTCTGCAAAGACACAATAATATCAGGGTTGTCAGCGTGGGTGACTTTAACTTCCCCAATATTGACTGGGGCTCCCTTAAAGTAAGAGCTTTGGATGGGGCAAAATTTTTAAGCACATCTAAGAGGGCTTCTTGAAATAGTATGTGAATAATCCAATGAGAGGAGGGGCCATTACTGGACTTTGTATTGGCTAATGAGCTCGCCAGTGACTGACCCACCAGTAGGATAGCATTTCAGAAACAGTGATCAGAACTGGTTAAGTTGTATGATAGCTATGAACAAGGATAAGTCAGGACCATATGGGAAAGGACTCAACTGGGGGAGAGCAAATTATATCAGTATTAGGCAGGAGCTAATGGGCATTAATTGGGAGGAGTTATTATAGTTCAAGTCCACATTTGACATGTGGGAATTGTTGAAAAATCTACTGATCAGGGTTCAGGATCAGCATGTTCCAGCAGGGAGGAAGAACAGGAATGGCAAGGTCAGGGACCATTGGATAACAAGAGAAGGTGTGAAATTAGTCAGCAGGAAAAGGGAAGCATATGTAAGTTTCAAGAAAGTAAAATCAAACAGATCCCGTGAGGAATTTAAAGAAAGTAGGAAAGAACTCGAGCAGAGAATTAGGAAAGCAAGGAGGTACCACGAAATTACCTTGGCAAGTAGGGCTAAAGAGAATCCAAAGGCATTCTGTACTGACAGTAAAAGCAAGGGGATAACTGTGAGGAAGTGGGTCCACTCAATGATAAAGAAGGGAAATTGTGCTTTGATGCAGAGGGTATGGGTAAGATCTTAAATGAGTACTTTGCATCAGTATTCACTCAGGACACTGATATGGATGAGAGGGAGACTAATGTGGAGCATGATAATATGATGGGGTATTTTGAGATCATCAAAGAAATGATGTCGGGTCTCTTGAAAAGCATTAGTACCCAAGGCCCATTGGTATTGAGTACAGGTTCAGAGAGAACCAAGAGAGGAGGAGAATGGGGCCTTGAGCATGATCTTTGTAACCTCGTCAGCCATTGGAGAGGTTCCGGAGGACTGGCGAGAAGCTAAAGTTTTCCCTCTGCTCACAAAGTCAAATAGGGACAGTCCAGGATACTATAGTGAGCCTTACATCGGTGGTTGGGAAGCTATTGTAGAGAATTCTCAGTGGTAAGATTTACATTCATTTTTAAAAGGCAAAGGTGAGGAATGCAGATGCTGGACTCTCTCAAATTTAACAACATCCTTTCCTTAACAGAGCCAACCAAATTGTACTCAGGCTTTATAAAATAGCCTAACCAAGGATCCTGCATAGCTGCAGCATGCTATCGCCTCTCCAATACTGAATGCACTGACCAATTAAGCGTGCCAATGTGTTCTTCATTATTCTGTATACCTGCGACTACACTTTCAAGGAACTATGAACCTGCACTCCGAAGTCTCTTTGTTCAGCAGCACTCCTCAGTAACATACCATAAGTATAAGTCCTGCTCTGGTTTATCTTTCCAAAATGCAAAACTTCACTTATCAAAATTAGATTCCACCTGCCACTCCTTGGCTCATTTTTCCATCTGATCAACCTCCTGTTTTAGAACATAGAACATCGAACATAGAACAATACAGTGCAGAACAGGCCCTCGATGTTGCGCCGACCTGTGACCTATTCACAGCTACACTATCCCAAAATCATTGATGTGCTTATCTAAGGATTGTTTAAATCTCCCTAATGTGGTTGAGTTGACTACATTAGCAGGTAGGGCATTCCATGCTCTTACCACTCTTTGCGTGAAGAGCCTGTCTCTGACATCTGTCTTAAATCTATCACCCCTCAATTTGTAGTTATGCCCCCTTGTACATGCTGACGTCATTATCCTAGGAAAAAGACTTTCCCTGTCTATCCTATCTAATCCTCTGATCATCTTGTATGTCTCTATCGAAGCCCCTCTTAGCCTTCTTCTTTCCAATGAGAACAGGTTCAAGTCTCTCAGCCTTTCCTTATAAGATTTTCCCTCTAGACCAGGCAACATCCTGGTAAATCTCCTCTGCACCTTTTCCAATGCTTCCACATTCTTGCGGAAATACGGGGACCAGAACTGTACACAATATTCCAAGTGTGGCCGAACTAGCGTTTTGTATAGTTGCAGCATGATATTGCGGCTCCAGAACTCAATCCCTCTACCAATGAAACCTAACACACTGTATGCCTTCTTAACAGCATTGAGGAGAAAGTGAGGTCTGCAGATGCTGGAGATCAGAGCTGGAAATGTGTTGCTGGAAACGCGCAGCAGGTCCGGCAGCATCCAGGGAACAGGAGAATCGACGTTTCGGGCATAAGCCCTTCTTCAGGAATGGGGAAAGTTTGTCCAGCAGGCTAAGATAAAAGGTAGGGAGGTGGGACTTGGGAGAGGGGCGTCGGAAATGTGATAGGTGGAAAGAGGTCAAGGTGAGGGTGATAGGTCAGACTGGGGTGGGGGCAGAGAGGTCGGGAAGAAGATCTCAGGTTAAGAAGGCGGTGCTGAATTTGATGGATTTGACTGAGACAGGGTGGGGGGAGGGGAAATGAGGAAACTGGTGAAATTCGAGTTCATCCCTTGTGGTTGGAGGGTTCCTAGCCGGAAGATGAGGCGTTCTTCCTCCAACCGTCGTTTTGTTGTGGTCTGACGATGGAGGAGTTCAAAGACCTGCATATCCTTGGTGGAGTGGGAGGGGGAATTGAAATGTTGAGCTACAGGGTGGTTGGGTTGGTTGGTCCGTGTGTCCCAGAGGTGTTCTCTGAAACGCTCCGCAAGTAGCCGGCCTGTCTCCCCAATATAGAGGAGGCCACATCGGGTGCAGAGGATGCAATAGATGATATGTGTGGAGGTGCAGGTGAATCTGTGGCGGATATGGAAGTTTCCTTTGGGGCCTTGGAGGGAGGTGAGGGGGGAGGTGTGGGCGCAAGTCTTGCACCTCCTGCGGTTGCAGGGGAAGGTGCCGGGAGTGGAGGTTGGGTTTGTGGGGGGTGTGGATCTGACGAGGGAGTCACGGAGGGAGTGGTCTTTACGGAATGCTGATAGGGGAGGGGAGGGAAATATATCCTTGGTGGTGGGGTCCGTTTGGAGGTAGCGGAAATGACGGCGCATGATGCGCTGTACATGGAGATTGGTGGGGTGGTAGGTGAGGACCAGTGGGGTTCTGTCCTGGTGGCGGTTGGAGGGGCGGGGTTCAAGGGCGGAGGAGCGGGAAGTGGAAGAGATGCGGTGGAGGGCATCGTCGACCACGTCGGGGGGGAAATTGCGGTACTTGAAGAAGGAGGCCATCTGTGTTGTGCGTTTTTGGAACTGGTCCTCCTGGGAGCAGATGCGGCGGAGTCGAAGGAATTGGGAGAATGGGATGGCGTTTTTACAGGGGGCAGGATGGGAGGAGGTGTAGTCCAGGTAGCTGTGGGAGTCGGTAGGTTTGTAGTAGATGTCCGTGTTGATTCGGTCGCCTGAGATGGAAATAGAAAGGTCGAGGAAGGGGAGGGAGGAATCTGAGACTGTCCAGGTGAATTTGAGGTCGGGGTGGAAGGTGTTGGTGAAGTGGATGAACTGTTCAACTTCCTCGTGGGAGCACGAGGCGGCGCCGATACAGTCATCGATGTAGCGGAGGAAAAGGAAATTCTTAACAGCATTATCCATCTGGGTGGCAACTTTCAGGGATCTATGTATATGGAGTCCAAGATTCCCCTGCACATCCACACTACCAAGAATCTTTCCATTGACCCAATATTCTGCCTTCCTGTTATTTAGCTGCATTGAACTCCATTTACCACCTCTCAGCCCAATTCTGCAATTTATCCAACTCCCCCTGCAACCTGTAACATTTTTCCAAACTGTCCACCGACTTTAGTGTCGTCTGCAAATTTACTAAGCCATCCACCCATGCCTGCATCTAAGTCATTTATAAAAATGACAAAAAAAGTGGTCCTAAAACAGCTCCTTGTGGCACACCACTCGTATCCGGACTCCAGGCTGAATATTTTCAATCTACCACCACACCCTGCCTTCTTTCAGAAAGCCAGTTTCTAATCCAAACTGCTAAATCACCCTTAATCCCATGCCTCTGCATTTTCTCCAACAGCCTACCGTGTGGAACCTTATCAAAAGCTTTACTGAAGTCCATGCATAGCACGTCAACTGCCCTACCTTCATCTACATGCTTGGTCACCTTCTCAAAAAACTCAATGTGGTTTGTGAGACACGACCTGCCCTTGATGAAACCATGTTGACTATCTGAAATCAAATTGTTGCTTGCTAGATGATTATAAATCTTATCTACTCTGAGATATTACTCACTGTCTGCAAAACCACCTGTTTTATGTCATCTGCAAACTTGCTAACCAAGCCTCTAATATTCACATTCATTTCATTTTTACCAATGATGAAAAACAATGAACTCAGCACTGATTCTTGCGTCATACCCTTGGTCACAGACCTCCAATCTGAAAAACAATCTTCTACCACCACACTCACACACAGGCACGCACAAACACAAACAGGATACACACACACAAACAAACTCACACACAGACACAACCTCACACCCATACGCACATACACACTCACATACAGAGACACATACTCACACCCATACACACTCACACAAAGATACACATGGACATGGACACACAGTCACACACACACTCTCACAGACAAATACGGAAACACTCACAAACACACATACATACAGACCCCCTTAAAATATTTTTACAATGTGGCCTAAATTTTAACTTTTTGTTATTGTAAAGGTGGATGTGAAGTGGATATTCCAGGGGTGATGTGGCTGATCAGCTTTCAGAAAGCAAAATTTATTTAAATACTACAGCTAAAACACCGAAGAAAGGAAAACAGAATTTAGAATAACTTAACTATTTCAGAACTCAACTGACTCGATTCAGAAAATTATCTAAGCAACTGTTCCAATTTACATAATATCCTGTAAACACACCCCTTGGAAAAAGGTAAATACCAACACAGGTTCTTACAGGCAGGAGAGATTGCAAAGTGAAAAGACAGGCAAGACTCATCTGCTAAGCATGGATTGTTTTTTTCTGCAGCTGCTTCTCTGTTACAAATTAGAAAAAAAAACTGAACTCGGAGAATTGGCCTCCCCCTGCCATTAGTAAAGTAGACATTTCTTCACCTCTGTTTTTATGACCTCTCTTAATTAAAAAAGGGACAAAATAGCCTTGTTAAAGGGAGAACAGTACATTGTCTGTCATACACTCAGTCCTACATACAAAAAAGTCACACACATACACACATCTGACGTTGAACAGACAAACAGACTATGCAGAGTGCTAACGTGAAAGAACTTTGGCCAACTACGAGTTGAACTCAAGATAAAGGGAAAACTAATATATTATCCAAAACGTTATTCGGTATCTGAAGTTTTCCTGCTTATACAAGCTGCTGTCAATGAGATGTCTTCCTTGAACTGTTGGATTTGGCTGAATTCACTTTGCTTTAGGCAGTGGGAAGATTGCAATAAATGCTCAACAGGAAACCTCCAAGAGTGGTAAAGATAAATAACAAGTGTATAAGCTTGCACACATTGCTGTGAGGAGGAAGAGGAAAAGAGAGAGGGAGCAATAGGCCATTCCTTCTTAAGGAAGTTACATTTTTTTCCCTCTCTGATTTTAATTGCACAATAATGTTATCTGAAGGCAAACTGGACCCTGTGAGGTCTCCCTGCACATTGTCTGAACTGTATGACTCTGCCACATCCCCTGCTTCGTTTAGCTATATCATTGCTGTTGTTGTACATAAAACCATTTCGTTAGCAACAAATACCCCTATTTGATTTGAAGATGTGTTTATATGTGCAGCATCATTTAAAAATAAAACGCTTGATGTCTTCACAATGTTTGTGTTAAAATGTTTGTATTGTATTCTTAAATTACTTCCCCAGTTTTGTTCTCCCATGCAAGAGGAAATATCCATTGGCTATTTACCAGCTACCCTCTCCTCAAGACTTATATGATCAATAAGAACATTTTAGCTTCTCAGATCTGAACTGATTATCCTTCAGAACAGAATGCCTTCATCACAAGACTGAGTAAAGACAAACATCCTTGAGAAGCTTCAAATCCAATTGTATGTTTTTTTTTTTCAGTTAAGGCATCCTAACAAGTGGCATGGTGGCACAGTGCTTCGCACTGCTGTCTTTCAGGGCCAGACACTTGGGTTCAATTCCCACCTCGGGCAACTGTGGAGTTTGCACATTCTTTCCGAGTCTGTGCGGGTTTCCTCCCACAGTCCAAAGATGTGCTGGTTAGGTGAATTGGCCATGCTTATTTGCCCGTAGTGTTAGGTGAAGGAGTTAACATAGGGGAATGGGTCTGGGTGGGTTGCTCTTCAGGGGGTTGGTGTGGACTTGTTGGGCCAAAGGGTCTGTTTCCACTCTGTAAGTAATCTAATCTTATCACAACCTGACATCCTGCCTCAAATGTGGTCTCAGCAATATTTCTGGACAGATGCACAAACATATCCCTCAGATAAAACCTGATACTCTTGTCAAAAAAGCACCATTCCATTTACTATCTAAGTCACTTGCTGCATCTTCTGAATAATATGATATAATTTATGAACGAGAATATACAAATCCCTCTGTACTACCTTGTTCTGAAATCTCTCTCCAGTTGTGTAATTTATGGCTGTTTTATCTTTTCACCAAAATACAAACTTCTCATCACCCACATTTCGTGTTTTTTTTTTACTGAAGGTTTGCTCATTAACCTCCCCTGTCTGTATCCTAGTGCAAATGCTCTGCCTCCACTTGACATCTTATCGAATGATTATTCTTGCGTCTTAGCAAATTGAGCTCTAAATCATTCAGCCCCTTTATCCAAATCATTCATCTACATTATAAATTGTTGATGACCTTATACTGATTCCTGAGACACTCCACTACTAACAGCTTTCCAACCTGGAAACAAATAATAATCTCTACTCTGTATTTCCTGTTAGCAAACCAAGGATCCCCTGTCCCTGTGTAGAAACCTGGGAAGGTTGCATGGCCTCCTCCAGTAATGTATAATCACTCAAATACTTTATTCTATTCCTGACCAGCTCCTTAGAGGGATAGAATGGTCTCCTTCTGTCTCATTGCAATCATCCTGACTGGCTGAATGGGGTCTTCCTCAACCTCTGTGATTGAGAGAGCAATGCAAGGGTTGGGAGCAGCAGTTAGCCATTCGCCCCCTCGAGCCTGCTGCTCAATTTTGAAAGATCACGTCTGATCTGATCTCATTGCGGCTGAACATCCCTTTCCTGTCTTTTCCCAACAAACTTTCACTCTCCTGTCCATCAAAGGTCAATCGAGTTCAGCCTTGAATATCTTCAATGACCCAATCTTCACTGTTCCCTGAGAATGAGGACACCATGGACAGCACAGCCCAAATGAAAAACAAACATCCTTATCATCATCTTAAATCATCTATTTTAAAGTATGCTAACCGCACAGCAAGTCACCTCCTCTGTTGAGGAATAAGTGCAGATCAAATAGGAAAAGACTTGGGGGATTCAGCCCCTCAAAACTATCCCATATTTCCATTGACTCTGTTCAGTATCATTTATCAAACTCAGTCGTCACTGCTCTCTGTAGAAGACATTTCTGCTACTTTAAGACCCGAGAGCACAAGAAATTGGGAACAGAATTAGGCCATTTAGCCTATTGAGTAGGATTCGCTGTTTGTTCGTGGCTGGCATGTATCACAGTATAATTATTCTGCCTTCTCATTGTAACCCCAATCTCCTTAATAATCAAAACATATCAACCACAGCCTTCAAGACATAACTGCGTCTCTGTATGAATGTGCTATGTGCGTGTGTCTCTTTCTGTGTGTTTGTGCTACCAGCAGAACACAGAGCATGATCTTGATCATGCCGGACTGTTTTTCAGTGTGGAGGCCTGTGACCAGCGGTGATCCACAGGGGCCGGTGCTGCATCCACTTTTGCTGGTCATTTATACCAATGACTTAGGTAAGAATACAGAAGGCATGATTAGCAAGTCTGCAGATGCCACCATGGTTAGTTGTACAGTGGACAGTGAAGGACATTGCCTAAGGTCACAAATAATTGTTGATCAATTGGATCACAGAGCTATAGAGTTGTACAGTGTGGACCCAGACCCTGCAGTCCACCTCGTTCATGATAATCTGATCTCTGAAATTAATCTGGACCTATTCTGTTTCTGTGCTGTATAACTCCATGTGTGTTTGTGTGTCTGATATGTGTCTGTGTGCTTCTGTCTGTAATTATGTTTTTTCTTTGTCTTTATACATGCCTCTGTGTGTGTGTGTGTGTGTGTGTTATGTGTGTTCCTCTATTAATGAATTTGCATCTCTATATCTGCATCTGTACAATGATAACTCCTGGATTGCATCTCCTCCCACCCTGCCTCCTGTAAAAATGCTATCCCTTAATACTAATTCCTCTGCCTCCACTGCATCTACTCCCAGGAGGACCACACAGAGCTTACCAGATGGCATCCTTCTTCAAAGACTGCAATTTCCCCTCCCACATGGTTGATGATGCCCTCCAACGCATCTCATCCACTTCCCGCACTACCACCCTTGAACCCCATCTCTCCAACTGCATCAAAGATGGAACCTTCCCCCCTCCCTACGGTCCTCACCTTCCACCCCACCCACCACCATATACTTCGTATCATCCACCAACATTTCCACCACCTACAAATGGACCCCACTACCAGATATATATTGCCCTCCCAACCTCTATCCGCTTTCTGTAAATACCATTCCCTCCGCATCAGGTCCATACCCCCTGAGAACCCACCCTGCCCTCCCGGTACCTTCCCCTGCCGCCACAGGAATTGCAAAACCCGCGCCCACACCTCCCCACTCACCTCCGTCCTAGGTCCCAAAGGAGCCTTCCACATCCATCAAAGTTTTACCTGCACTTCTACACATGTCGGTTATTGTATCCGTTGCTCCTGATGCTGTCTCCTCTACACTGGGGAGACAGGATGTCTACTTGCAATGTGCTTCAGAGAACATCTCTGGGACATCCACACCCACCAAACCCACCGCCCTGTGGCTGAACACTTCAATAACCCCTCCCACTCACATGCAGGTCCTGGATCTCCTCCATCGCCACTCCCTAACCACCCGATGCCTGGAGGAAGAATGTGTCTCGGGACCCTCCAACCCCCTGGCATCAATGTGGATTTCACCAGTTTCCTCATTATCCCTCCCCACACCTCATCGCAGTTGCAGAATTCCAGGTCAGCACCACCCTCATGACTTGTCCTACATGCCCATCTTTCTTTCCACCTATCCACCCCTCCCTTCCCACCAACCTAACACAATTACTCCCTACCTGCATCCACCTATCACCTTTGCACCGACCTCCCCCCAGTCCTACCACTCTATTTATCCCTTACCACTCCGCATTCCTGATAAAGGGCTTCCTGACCCTAGTGTTGCAGCAATTCTTCTATTCAGGAGTTGTCCAGCCTTTTGGGAGGCTCTTTAGTGTCCTCCAATAGAATGCTCAGGACTTCATCACTTGATCGATTGAATCCAACCAGGCATTGACATGTGGATGGCAGGGTGGTACTTGCTCATCCATTCCTGGAGGTGTTGGGTAAACATAGGTCAGGTAGCCCTCTCCAAATAAGGGCATGAGGATCCCTGTGTCTGGCAAACAACTCAATATTTCCAGTTGTCCTGGGGATGGCATTCAGGTCGATTCCATTCAATTCAAATTCAAGTGTATATTGTATGGTCTTCAGCTGCTGTGTCATTCCTGATGAAGATCTTATGTTTGAAACGTTGACTCTCCTGCTCCTCGGATGCTGCCTGACCAGCTGTGCTTTTCAAGCACGACACTCTTCGATGATGATTGTAGCTGCAGTCTGTGTGGATTCTGCAACATGTTTATTGCAGAGTCTTTGAGCGCAGTCATTTTGGTCAAGGTTTGTCTCAATTTCCTCGAATGCCTCATTTAATGTCTATTTTTCATAAATCCATCATTGTGAGTGGCTCATCTGGCCACAGTCTTTTAGAACTAATTGTAGCTGAGTGAAGTTCTTACAAACATTTTTAAACTCCAACTTCACATTAAAGTCTCTTTTTGACCACTAAGATGTCCTTAACGTGACAGACCACAAAACCTCACAATCTTTTAATTGATTTATATTTTACTTTAACTTACTTCCTTCAGATTGGGGGGTCTTAATATAGTCCCAACACTATATTGTACACTTAAATCTGCAAGTTAACCTGACATCCCTTTGTTTAGAACTGGCACAAGAACCGCAGATTCATATTTAACTTTCATATTTCCATGCATCCATGAATTATGATGTCCTGTAAGTTATAAAGTCACTACATGAAGCTGAGCGCGAATGTGCAGGGGAGGAAGAGAAACAATGGAAATCTAATCCGATTTCAAATAAGACCCACATTGCAAATACATGTAAGTTCAGATCACAAAGGGTTAACATTTATTTCAGTGAATATCAATATTTGAGAAATTTTCATTCAGATAGAAAGACCCTTTTACTCATGGAGTCATAGAGTGATAGAGATGTACAGCATGGAAACAGACTCTTCGGTCCAACCTGCCCATGCCGACCAGGTATCCCAAACCAATCTAGTCCCGCCTGCTAGCACACTGCCCATATCCCTCCAAACCCTTCCTGTTCTTCCAAATCCCTAACCCATCCAAATGCCTCTTAAATGTTGCAGTTGCACCAGCTTCCACCACATCCTCTGGCAGCTCATTCCATACACGTACCAGACTTTGTATGAAAAAGATGCCCCTTAGGTCTCTTTTGTATCTTTCCCCTTTCACACTAAACCTATGCCCTATGGTTCTGGACTCCTCCATCCCAGGGAAAAGACCTTCTCTATTTATCCTATCCATGCCCCTCATAATTTTGTAAACATCCATCAGGTCACCCCTCAGTCCCCGACACTCCAGGGAAAACAGCCCCAGCCTGTTCAGCCTCTCCCTTTTGCTCAAATCCTCCAACCCTGGAAACATCCTTGTAAATCTTTTCTGATCCCTTTCAAGTTTCACAACATTTTTCCGATAGGAAGGAGACCAGAATTGCACGCAATATTCCAACAGTGTCCTAACCATTGTCTTGTACAGCCGTAGCATGATCCTGTACTCAATACTCTGACCAATAAAGGAAAGCATACCACACGCGTTCTTCACTATCCTACCATCCTGAGACTCCACTTTCAATGAGCTATGAACCTGCACTCCAAGGTCTCTTTGTTCAGCAACACTCCCTCAGCCCTTACCACCAAGTGTATAAGTCCTGCTAAGATTTGCTTTCCCAAAATGCGGCACCTCGCGTTTATCTGAATTAAACTCCATCTGCCACATCTCAGCCCATTGACCCATCTGGTTAAGATCCTGTTTTAATCTGAGGTAACCCTCTTCACTGTCCACTACATCTCCAATTTTGGTCTCATCTGCAAACTTACTAACTGTACCTCTTATGCTCACATCCAAACCATTTATGTAAATGACAAAAAGTCATGAGCCCAGCGCCAATCCTTGTGGCACTCCATTGGTCACAGGCCTCCAGTCTGAAAAACAACCCTCCACCACCACCCTCTGTCTTCTACCTTTGAGCTAGTTCTGTACCAAATGGCTAGTTCTCCCTTCTTGCCATGAGATCTAACCTTGCCAATCAGTCTCCCATGGGGAACCTTGTCGAACGCCTTACTGAAGTCCATCTAGGCCACATCTACTGCTCTGCCCTCATCAATCGTCTTTGTTACTTCTTCAAAAAACTCAATCTAGTTTGTGAGACATGATTTCCCACGCACAAAGCCATGTTGACTATCTCTAATCAGTCCTTGCTTTCCAAATACATGTACATCCTATCCCTCAGGATTCCCTCCAACAACTTGCCCACCACTGAGGTCAGGCTCACCAGTCTATAGTTCCCTGGCTTGTCTTTACTGCCCTTCTTAAACAGTGGCACCACATTTGCCAACCTCCAGTCTTCCGGCACCTCACCTATGACTATCGATGATACAAATATCTCAGCAAGAGGCCCAACAATCACTTCTCTAGCTTCCCACAGAGTTCTCGGGTACACCTGATCAGGTCCTGGGGATTTATCCACCTTTTACTGTTTCAAGACATCCAGCACTTCCTCTTCTGTAATGTGGACATTTTGCAAGATGTCACCATCGATTTCCCTACAGTCTATATCTTCCATATCCTTTTCCACAGTAAATACTGATGCAAAATATTCGTTTAGTAACTCCCCCATTTTCTGTGGCTCCACAGAAAGGCCACCTTGCTGATCTTTGAGGGGCCCTATTCTCTCCCTAGTTACCCTTTTGTCCTTAATATATTTGCAAAACCCTTTGGATTCTCCTTAATTCTATTTGCCAAAGCTATCTCATGTCGCCTTTTCGCTCTCCTGATTTCCCTCTTAAGTATACTCCTACTTTCTTTATACTCTTCTAAGGATTAACTCGATCAATCCTTGTCGAGACCTGACATATGCTTCCTTCTTTATCTTAACGAAACCCTCAATTTCTTTAGTCATCCAGCATTCCCCATACCTACCAGCCTTCTCTTTCACCCTGACAGGAATATAATTTCTCTGGATTCTTGTTATCTCATTCCTGAAGGCTTCCCATTTTCCAGCCGTCCCTTTACCTTTGAACATCTGCCTCCAATCACCAATAGGACAAGAGCGCAAGCTATTCGCCCTCCCAAATTTAATATTCTTTATTTTAGACAAACAAATCTGCTCACCTTTCATATATCTTTTTTGTAATCTCAGATTTTAATTTGTTTCAATCTTTCTTGTACTGCGAGTGAGAGGTATAGAGTATTCACTATAAATACAGCCCCGCTATCCCATCCAAGGTCAGCTCAGAAACAGATTCACTGCGAATACATCACACATACGCCACCGATGGTTAGCTCAGAAACAAATGCACTGTGAAACCAACCCCCATACCCACTCAGTGTCAGCTCAGACCCAGATTTCCGGCAAATACAGTCCACATTCCTCACCCAGGGTCAGCTCAGACCCAGATTCACTGTAAATACAACACACCTAGTGCACCCAAGTTCAGCTAAGACCCAGATTCACTGGTAATGCTGTCCCCATATCTCACTCAGCGTCAGCTCAGACCTAGATTCACGGCAAATGCATCGCCCATAACCGTACCCAGGGTCAGCTCAGACTCCGATTCACTGTTATTACAGCCCCCATACGTCACACAAGGTCAGCTCAGATCCAGATTCACTGTGAATACATTGCCTTTACCACAGCCAGGGTCAGCTCACACCCAGATTGACTGTGAATACTGCCCTCAAATCCACTCTGAGTGAGCTTAGAGCCAGATTCACTGTAAATACAGCCCCCATACCCCAACTAGGGTCAGCTCAGACCCAGATTTATTGTGAAGACAGACATCATACCCCAACCAGCGTCAGCGTAGACCCAAATTTACTCTGAATACCGCCCCCATTCCCCACCAAGGGTCAGCTCAGCCCGATTCAATGTGAATACAGCTCACATACCCCACTAGGGTTTCGTCAGTCCCAGATTCACTTTGAATACTGTCCGCATACCAACTGAGGGCCGGCTAAGTTGCAGGTTTCCTGTAAATACATCCTCCATACCCCAATGACGGTAATCTCAGACACAGAATCACTGTGAATACATCCCGCATAGCACACCCAGGATCAGCTCAGACCCATTCAGTGAGAACAAATCCTCCAGACCACAGCCAGTGTTTGCTCATATCCTGGTCATGTGAATACAGCCTCTATACTCTATGCCGGGTCAGCCCAGACCCCAATTCACTGCAAATGCATCCCCCGACCCTCCCAAGTGTTCAGCTCTGACTCAGATTCGCTGTGAATACAGCCCCCATACCCGCCCTGTGTAAGCTCAGACCCAGATTCACTGTGAATACAGTCCCCATACCCCAACAAGGGTCAGCTCACCCCCAGATTCACTGTGAAGAGAGACACCACACCACACCCAGGGTCAGCTCAGACCCAGATTCACTGTGAATACAGCCATCATACACCAATGATTAGCTCAGGCACAGATTCACTGTGAAGCCAATCCCAGACCCATTCAGGGTCAGCTCAGACCCAGTTTCCCTGCAAATACAGCCCACATCCCCCACCCAGGATCAGCTCAGACCCAGATTCACTGCGAATACAGCCCCCCAGCACATACAGGTTCAGCTCAGATCCAGATTCTCTGTGAATACAGATGCTATACCCCACCCAGGTTCAGCTCAAATCCAGGTTTACTCTTAATGCTGCTTCCATACCTCACCCAGGTCAGCTCAGTTTGAGATTCACTGTGAATGTATTGCCCATAATCGCACCCACTGTCAGCTCAGACGCAGATTCAATGTCAATACAGCCCCCATACTCCAAAAAATGTAGGCTCAGATCCAGATTCAGTGAATACATCCTCCCCACATCACACAGGGTCAGCTCAGACCCAGATTCACTGTGAATACAGACCCCATACCCAACAAGGGTCAGCTCACAACCCAGATTCACTGTGAATACAGACACAACACTGCACACACTGTCAGCACGGACCCAGATTCACTGTGGATTCAGCCCCCATACCCCAACCATGGTCAGGTCAGACCCAGATTCACTGTGAATACAGACACTATACTCCACCCAGAGTCAGCTCAGACCGAGATTCACTGTGAATACAGGCCTCATACTACACCCGGGTCAGCCCAGACCCCAATTCACTGCAAATGCATCCCCCGACCCTCCCAAGTGTTCAGCTCTGACTCAGATTCGCTGTGAATACAGCCCCCATACCCACCCTGTGTAAGCTCAGACCCAGATTCACTGTGAATACAGTCCCCATACCCCAACAAGGGTCAGCTCACCCCCAGATTCACTGTGAAGAGAGACACCACACCACACCCAGGGTCAGCTCAGACCCAGATTCACTGTGAATACAGCCATCATACACCAATGATTAGCTCAGGCACAGATTCACTGTGAAGCCAATCCCAGACCCATTCAGGGTCAGCTCAGACCCAGTTTCCCTGCAAATACAGCCCACATCCCCCACCCAGGATCAGCTCAGACCCAGATTCACTGCGAATACAGCCCCCCAGCACATACAGGTTCAGCTCAGATCCAGATTCTCTGTGAATACAGATGCTATACCCCACCCAGGTTCAGCTCAAATCCAGGTTTACTCTTAATGCTGCTTCCATACCTCACCCAGGTCAGCTCAGTTTGAGATTCACTGTGAATGTATTGCCCATAATCGCACCCACTGTCAGCTCAGACGCAGATTCAATGTCAATACAGCCCCCATACTCCAAAAAATGTAGGCTCAGATCCAGATTCAGTGAATACATCCTCCCCACATCACACAGGGTCAGCTCAGACCCAGATTCACTGTGAATACAGACCCCATACCCAACAAGGGTCAGCTCACAACCCAGATTCACTGTGAATACAGACACAACACTGCACACACTGTCAGCACGGACCCAGATTCACTGTGGATTCAGCCCCCATACCCCAACCATGGTCAGGTCAGACCCAGATTCACTGTGAATACAGACACTATACTCCACCCAGAGTCAGCTCAGACCGAGATTCACTGTGAATACAGGCCTCATACTACACCCGGGTCAGCTCAGACCCAGATTCAATGTGAATACAGCCCCCCTCGTACACCCGGGTCAGCTCAGACCCAGATTCAATGTGAATACAGCCCCCCTCGTACACGCGGGTCAGCTCAGACCCAGATTCACTGCGAATCCATCGCCAATAACCACATCCTGGCTCAGCTCAGATTCACTATGAATACAGACACCATACTGCACCCAGGGTCAGCTCAGACCCAGTTTCACTGTGAACGCAATCCCCCATAACCGCACCCAGGGTCAGCTCAGACACAGATTCAATGTCAGTACAGAACCCACACTCCACCCAGGGTCAGCTCATACACAGATTCAATGTCAGTACAGACCCCACACTCCACCAGGGTCAGCTCATACACAGATTCAATGTCAGTACAGACCCCACACTCCACCCAGTGGAGAGGGTTTTCTATGATATGCACAAGGACACGCAGATCCCTCTGCACTCTCGCACTGGCCTGGTCTGGGACACACTCCTGCACTGGCCTGGCCTGGGACTCACTCCCGCACTGGCCTGGTCTAGGACACACTCCCGCACTGGCCTGGCCTGGGACTCACTCCTGCACTGGCCTGGTCTGGGACACACTCCCGCACTGGCCTGGTCTGGGAATCACCCCCGCACTTGCCTGGTCTGGGACTCACTCCCGCACTGGCTTGGTCTGGAAGAGACTCCCGCACTGGCCTGGTCTGAGACAGACTCCTGCGCTGTCCTGGTCTGTAACTCACACCCACACTGGTCTGGTCTGGGACTCACTCCCACACTTGCCTGGCCTGGAACACACTCCCGCACTGGCCTGGTCTGGGACTCACTCAGACACTTTCCTGGTTTGGGACTCACTTCCGCACTGGCCTGGTCTGGGACTCACTCCTGAACTGGCCCGGTTTGGGACACACTCCCGCATTGGCCTGGTCTGGGACAGACTCCTGAACTGGCCTGATCTAAGACTCACTCCCGCACTGGCCTGGTCTGGGGCTCATTTCCGCACTAGCCTGGTCTGGGGCTCACACCCGCACTGGCCTGTTCAGCGACACACTCTTGCACTGGCTGGTCTGGAACTCACTTCTGCACTGGCCTGAACTGGAACATACTCGCGCCCTGGCCTGGTCTAGGACTCACTCCCGCACTGCCCTGGTCTGGGACACACTCCCACACCAGCCTGGTCTGGGACACACTCCTGCACTGGTCAGTTCTGGGAATCACTCCCGCACTGCACAGGTCTGGGGCTCACTCCCTCTCTATCCTGGTCAGGGATTCACTCCCACAGTGGACAAGTCTGGGACTCTCTCCTGCAATGGCCTGGTCTGGGATATACTCCCGCATTGGGCTGGTCTGGGACTCACTCCCACACTAGCCTGTTATGGGACTCACTCGCACACTGCCCTGGTCGAGGACTCACTCCCGCACTGGACATGTCTGGGACTCACTCCAAACTGG
Organism: Chiloscyllium plagiosum; assembly: GCF_037043375.1. Lineage (NCBI taxonomy): Eukaryota > Metazoa > Chordata > Chondrichthyes > Orectolobiformes > Hemiscylliidae > Chiloscyllium > Chiloscyllium plagiosum. The sequence goes on from NW_028270159.1 coordinate 58,814,281, forward strand.
TTTGGTCTGGGATTCACTCCTGCACTGCCCTAGTCTGGGTCTCACTCATGCACTGGCCTGGTCTGGGACACACCGCCACACTGACCTGGTCTGGGACTCACTCCCGCACTGGACTGGTCTGGGGCTTTCTCCCACACAAGCCTGGTCTGGGATTCACTCCCGCACTGGACAGTTCTGGGATTCCCTCCCGCACTGGCCTGGTCTAGGACACACTCCCGCACTGGCCTGGTTTGGGACTCACTCCCACGCTCGCCTGGACTGGAACACACTCCCGCCCTCGCATGGTCTAGGACTCACTCCCAATCTGGCCTGGTCTGGGACTCACTCCGACACTAGCCTGGTCTGGGACACGCTCCCGCACTGGTCAGTTCTGGAACTCACTCCTGCACTGACCTGGTCTTGGACTCACACCTGCACTGGCCTGGTCTGGGACACACTCCTGCACTGGCCTGGTCTGGGACTTACTTCCGCACTGTCCTGGTCTGGGACACACTCCTGCACTGGCCTGGTCAGGGACACACTCCTGCACTGACCTGATCTGGGACACACTCCTACACTGGCCTGGTCTGTGACTCACTCCCGCATTGGCCTGGTCTGGGACTCACTCCAGTGCTGGCCTGGTCTGGGATTCACTCCCACACTGGCCTGGTTTAAGACTCACTCCCGCCCTGGGCTGGTCTGGGACTCATTCCCGCATTGGCCCGGTCTGGGACTCACTCCAGCGCTGGCCTGGTCTGCAACTCACTCCCGCACTGGCCTGGTCTGGGACTCGGTACCGCACTGGCCTTGTCTGGGACACACTCCTGAACTGGCCTGCTCTGGGACACACTCCCGCACTGGCCTGGTCTGGGAGAGACTCCTGCACTGGCCTGGTCTGGGACTCACTCCTGCGAGGCCTGGTCTGGGACACACGCCTGCACTTGCCTGGTCTGGGACTCACTCCTGCACTGGTCTGGTCTGGGACTCACTCCGACACTTTCCTGGTTTGGGACTCACTCCTGCGTTGCCTGGTCTGGGACTCACTTCCGCACTGGCCTGGTCTGGGACTCACTCCTGAACTGGCCCAGTCTGGGACACACTCCCGCATTGGCCTGATCTGGGACAGATTCCTGAACTGGCCTGATCTAAGACTCACTCCCGCACTTGCCTGGTCAGGGAAACACTCTTGCACTGGCCTGGTCTGGGACACACTCCTTTGTGGCATGGTCTGGGACTCATTCCTGCACTGGCCTGGTCTGGGACTCACTCCTGCACTAACCTGGTCTGGGACACACTCCCGCACTGGTATGTTCTGCTACGCACTCCCACACTGGCCCGGACTGGAGCTTACTCCCGCATTGGACTGGTCTGGGACACAATCCTGAACTGGCCTGATCTGGGACTCACTCCCGCACTGGCCTGGTTTGGGACACTCTCCCGCACTGGCCTGGTCAGGGACACACTCTTGCACTGGCCTGGTCTGGGACATACTCCCGCACTGGCCTGGTCTGGGGCTCACTCCCACACTGGCCTGGTCTGGGACACTCTCCCGCACGGACCTGTTCAGCGACACACTCTTGCACTGGCAGGTCTGGGACTCACTTCTGCACTGGCCTGGACTGGAACACACTCGCGCCCTGGCCTGGTCTAGGACTCACTCCCGCACTGGCCTGGTCTGGGACTCATTCCCACACTAGCCTGTTCTGGGACTCACTCGCACACTTCCCTGGTCTAGGACTCACTCTCGCACTGGACATGTCTGGGACTCACTCCCAAACTGGCCTGGTCTAGGATTCACTCCTGCACTGCCCTGGTCTGGGTCTCACTCATGCACTGGCCAGGTCTGGGACACACCGCCACACTGACTTGGTCTGGGACTCACTCCCGCACTGCTCTGGTCTGGGGCTCTTTCCCACTCTAGCCTGGTCTGGGACTCACTCCTGCAATGGCCTGGTTTGGGACTCACTCCCACGCTGGCCTGGACTGGAACACACTCCCGCCCTCGCATGGTCTAGGACTCACTCCCGCACTGGCCTGGACTGGAACACACTCCCGCCCTGGCCTGGTCTAGGACCCACTCCCGCACTGGCCTGGACTGGGACTCACTCCTGCGAGGCCTGGTCTGGGACACACGCCTGCACTTGCCTGGTCTGGGACTCACTCCTGCACTGGCCTGGTCTGGGACTCACTCCGACACTTTCCTGGTTTGGGACTCACTCCTGCGTTGCCTGGTCTGGGACTCACTTCCGCACTGGCCTGGTCTGGGACTCACTCCTGAACTGGCCCAGTCTGGGACACACTCCCGCATTGGCCTGATCTGGGACAGATTCCTGAACTGGCCTGATCTAAGACTCACTCCCGCACTTGCCTGGTCAGGGAAACACTCTTGCACTGGCCTGGTCTGGGACACACTCCTTTGTGGCATGGTCTGGGACTCATTCCTGCACTGGCCTGGTCTGGGACTCACTCCTGCACTAACCTGGTCTGGGACACACTCCCGCACTGGTATGTTCTGCTGCGCACTCCCACACTGGCCCGGTCTGGAGCTTACTCCCGCATTGGACTGGTCTGGGACACAATCCTGAACTGGCCTGATCTGGGACTCACTCCCGCACTGGCCTGGTTTGGGACACTCTCCCGCACTGGCCTGGTCAGGGACACACTCTTGCACTGGCCTGGTCTGGGACATACTCCCGCACTGGCCTGGTCTGGGGCTCACTCCCACACTGGCCTGGTCTGGGACACTCTCCCGCACGGGCCTGTTCAGCGACACACTCTTGCACTGGCAGGTCTGGGACTCACTTCTGCACTGGCCTGGACTGGAACACACTCGCGCCCTGGCCTGGTCTAGGACTCACTCCCGCACTGGCCTGGTCTGGGACTCATTCCCACACTAGCCTGTTCTGGGACTCACTCGCACACTTCCCTGGTCTAGGACTCACTCTCGCACTGGACATGTCTGGGACTCACTCCCAAACTGGCCTGGTCTAGGATTCACTCCTGCACTGCCCTGGTCTGGGTCTCTCTCATGCACTGGCCAGGTCTGGGACAGACCGCCACACTGACTTGGTCTGGGACTCACTCCCGCACTGCTCTGGTCTGGGGCTCTTTCCCACTCTAGCCTGGTCTGGGACTCACTCCTGCAATGGCCTGGTTTGGGACTCACTCCCACGCTGGCCTGGAGTGGAACACACCCCCGCCCTCGCATGGTCTAGGACTCACTCCCGCACTGGCCTGGACTGGAACACACTCCCGCCCTGGCCTGGTCTAGGACTCACTCCCGCACTGGCCTGGACTGGAACACACTCCCGCCCTGGTCTGGTCTAGGACTCACTCACGCATTGGCCTGGTCTGGGACTCACTCCCACACTAGACATGTCTGGGACTCACTCCCAAACTGGCCTGGTCTGGGATTCACTCCTGCACTGCCCTGGTCTGGGTCTCACTCATGCACTGGCCTGGTCTGGGACACACCGCCACACTGACCTGGTCTGGGACTCACTCCCGCATTGGCCTGGTCTGGGACTCACTCCCACACTAGACATGTCTGGGACTCACACCTGCACTGGCCTGGTCTGGGACACACTCCTGCACTGGCCTGGTCTGGGACTTACTTCCGCACTGTCCTGGTCTGGGACACACTCCTGCACTGGCCTGGTCAGGGACACACTCCTGCACTGACCTGATCTGGGACACACTCCTACACTGGCCTGGTCTGTGACTCACTCCCGCATTGGCCTGGTCTGGGACTCACTCCAGTGCTGGCCTGGTCTGGGATTCACTCCCACACTGGCCTGGTTTAAGACTCACTCCCGCCCTGGGCTGGTCTGGGACTCATTCCCGCATTGGCCCAGTCTGGGACTCACTCCAGCGCTGGCCTGGTCTGCAACTCACTCCCGCACTGGCCTGGTCTGGGACTCGGTACCGCACTGGCCTTGTCTGGGACACACTCCTGAACTGGCCTGCTCTGGGACACACTCCCGCACTGGCCTGGTCTGGGAGAGACTCCTGCACTGGCCTGGTCTGGGACTCACTCCTGCGAGGCCTGGTCTGGGACACACGCCTGCACTTGCCTGGTCTGGGACTCACTCCTGCACTGGTCTGGTCTGGGACTCACTCCGACACTTTCCTGGTTTGGGACTCACTCCTGCGTTGCCTGGTCTGGGACACACGCCTGCACTTGCCTGGTCTGGGACTCACTCCTGCACTGGTCTGGTCTGGGACTCACTCCGACACTTTCCTGGTTTGGGACTCACTCCTGCGTTGCCTGGTCTGGGACTCACTTCCGCACTGGCCTGGTCTGGGACTCACTCCTGAACTGGCCCAGTCTGGGACACACTCCCGCATTGGCCTGATCTGGGACAGATTCCTGAACTGGCCTGATCTAAGACTCACTCCCGCACTTGCCTGGTCAGGGAAACACTCCTGCACTGGCCTGGTCTGGGACTCACTCCTGCACTAACCTGGTCTGGGACACACTCCCGCACTGGTATGTTCTGCTACGCACTCCCACACTGGCCCGGACTGGAGCTTACTCCCGCATTGGACTGGTCTGGGACACAATCCTGAACTGGCCTGATCTGGGACTCACTCCCGCACTGGCCTGGTCAGGGACACACTCTTGCACTGGCCTGGTCTGGGACATACTCCCGCACTGGCCTGGTCTGGGGCTCACTCCCACACTGGCCTGGTCTGGGACACTCTCCCGCACGGGCCTGTTCAGCGACACACTCTTGCACTGGCAGGTCTGGGACTCACTTCTGCACTGGCCTGGACTGGAACACACTCGCGCCCTGGCCTGGTCTAGGACTCACTCCCGCACTGGCCTGGTCTGGGACTCATTCCCACACTAGCCTGTTCTGGGACTCACTCGCACACTTCCCTGGTCTAGGACTCACTCTCGCACTGGACATGTCTGGGACTCACTCCCAAACTGGCCTGGTCTAGGATTCACTCCTGCACTGCCCTGGTCTGGGTCTCACTCATGCACTGGCCAGGTCTGGGACACACCGCCACACTGACTTGGTCTGGGACTCACTCCCGCACTGCTCTGGTCTGGGGCTCTTTCCCACTCTAGCCTGGTCTGGGACTCACTCCTGCAATGGCCTGGTTTGGGACTCACTCCCACGCTGGCCTGGACTGGAACACACTCCCGCCCTCGCATGGTCTAGGACTCACTCCCGCACTGGCCTGGACTGGAACACACTCCCGCCCTGGCCTGGTCTAGGACTCACTCCCGCACTGGCCTGGACTGGAACACACTCCCGCCCTGGTCTGGTCTAGGACTCACTCACGCATTGGCCTGGTCTGGGACTCACTCCCACACTAGACATGTCTGGGACTCACTCCCAAACTGGCCTGGTCTGGGATTCACTCCTGCACTGCCCTGGTCTGGGTCTCACTCATGCACTGGCCTGGTCTGGGACACACCGCCACACTGACCTGGTCTGGGACTCACTCCCGCATTGGCCTGGTCTGGGACTCACTCCCACACTAGACATGTCTGGGACTCACACCTGCACTGGCCTGGTCTGGGACACACTCCTGCACTGGCCTGGTCTGGGACTTACTTCCGCACTGTCCTGGTCTGGGACACACTCCTGCACTGGCCTGGTCAGGGACACACTCCTGCACTGACCTGATCTGGGACACACTCCTACACTGGCCTGGTCTGTGACTCACTCCCGCATTGGCCTGGTCTGGGACTCACTCCAGTGCTGGCCTGGTCTGGGATTCACTCCCACACTGGCCTGGTTTAAGACTCACTCCCGCCCTGGGCTGGTCTGGGACTCATTCCCGCATTGGCCCGGTCTGGGACTCACTCCAGCGCTGGCCTGGTCTGCAACTCACTCCCGCACTGGCCTGGTCTGGGACTCGGTACCGCACTGGCCTTGTCTGGGACACACTCCTGAACTGGCCTGCTCTGGAACACACTCCCGCCCTCGCATGGTCTAGGACTCACTCCCGCACTGGCCTGGACTGGAACACACTCCCGCCCTGGCCTGGTCTAGGACTCACTCCTGCGAGGCCTGGTCTGGGACACACGCCTGCACTTGCCTGGTCTGGGACTCACTCCTGCACTGGCCTGGTCTGGGAATCACTCCGACACTTTCCTGGTTTGGGACTCACTCCTGCGTTGCCTGGTCTGGGACTCACTTCCGCACTGGCCTGGTCTGGGACTCACTCCTGAACTGGCCCAGTCTGGGACACACTCCCGCATTGGCCTGATCTGGGACAGATTCCTGAACTGGCCTGATCTAAGACTCACTCCCGCACTTGCCTGGTCAGGGAAACACTCTTGCACTGGCCTGGTCTGGGACACACTCCTTTGTGGCATGGTCTGGGACTCATTCCTGCACTGGCCTGGTCTGGGACTCACTCCTGCACTAACCTGGTCTGGGACACACTCCCGCACTGGTATGTTCTGCTACGCACTCCCACACTGGCCCGGTCTGGAGCTTACTCCCGCATTGGACTGGTCTGGGACACAATCCTGAACTGGCCTGATCTGGGACTCACTCCCGCACTGGCCTGGTTTGGGACACTCTCCCGCACTGGCCTGGTCAGGGACACACTCTTGCACTGGCCTGGTCTGGGACATACTCCCGCACTGGCCTGGTCTGGGACTCACTCCTGCGAGGCCTGGTCTGGGACACACGCCTGCACTTGCCTGGTCTGGGACTCACTCCTGCACTGGCCTGGTCTGGGAATCACTCCGACACTTTCCTGGTTTGGGACTCACTCCTGCGTTGCCTGGTCTGGGACTCACTTCCGCACTGGCCTGGTCTGGGACTCACTCCTGAACTGGCCCAGTCTGGGACACACTCCCGCATTGGCCTGATCTGGGACAGATTCCTGAACTGGCCTGATCTAAGACTCACTCCCGCACTTGCCTGGTCAGGGAAACACTCTTGCACTGGCCTGGTCTGGGACACACTCCTTTGTGGCATGGTCTGGGACTCATTCCTGCACTGGCCTGGTCTGGGACTCACTCCTGCACTAACCTGGTCTGGGACACACTCCCGCACTGGTATGTTCTGCTACGCACTCCCACACTGGCCCGGTCTGGAGCTTACTCCCGCATTGGACTGGTCTGGGACACAATCCTGAACTGGCCTGATCTGGGACTCACTCCCGCACTGGCCTGGTTTGGGACACTTTCCCACTCTAGCCTGGTCTGGGACTCACTCCTACAATGGCCTGGTTTGGGACTCACTCCCACGCTGGCCTGGACTGGAACACACTCCCGCCCTCGCATGGTCTAGGACTCACTCCCGCACTGGCCTGGACTGGAACACACTCCCGCCCTGGCCTGGTCTAGGACTCACTCCCGCACTGGCCTGGACTGGAACACACTCCCGCCCTGGTCTGGTCTAGGACTCACTCACGCATTGGCCTGGTCTGGGACTCACTCCCACACTAGACATGTCTGGGACTCACTCCCAAACTGGCCTGGTCTGGGATTCACTCCTGCACTGCCCTGGTCTGGGTCTCACTCATGCACTGGCCTGGTCTGGGACACACCGCCACACTGACCTGGTCTGGGACTCACTCCCGCATTGGCCTGGTCTGGGACTCACTCCCACACTAGACATGTCTGGGACTCACACCTGCACTGGCCTGGTCTGGGACACACTCCTGCACTGGCCTGGTCTGGGACTTACTTCCGCACTGTCCTGGTCTGGGACACACTCCTGCACTGGCCTGGTCAGGGACACACTCCTGCACTGACCTGATCTGGGACACACTCCTACACTGGCCTGGTCTGTGACTCACTCCCGCATTGGCCTGGTCTGGGACTCACTCCAGTGCTGGCCTGGTCTGGGATTCACTCCCACACTGGCCTGGTTTAAGACTCACTCCCGCCCTGGGCTGGTCTGGGACTCATTCCCGCATTGGCCCGGTCTGGGACTCACTCCAGCGCTGGCCTGGTCTGCAACTCACTCCCGCACTGGCCTGGTCTGGGACTCGGTACCGCACTGGCCTTGTCTGGGACACACTCCTGAACTGGCCTGCTCTGGAACACACTCCCGCCCTCGCATGGTCTAGGACTCACTCCCGCACTGGCCTGGACTGGAACACACTCCCGCCCTGGCCTGGTCTAGGACTCACTCCTGCGAGGCCTGGTCTGGGACACACGCCTGCACTTGCCTGGTCTGGGACTCACTCCTGCACTGGCCTGGTCTGGGAATCACTCCGACACTTTCCTGGTTTGGGACTCACTCCTGCGTTGCCTGGTCTGGGACTCACTTCCGCACTGGCCTGGTCTGGGACTCACTCCTGAACTGGCCCAGTCTGGGACACACTCCCGCATTGGCCTGATCTGGGACAGATTCCTGAACTGGCCTGATCTAAGACTCACTCCCGCACTTGCCTGGTCAGGGAAACACTCTTGCACTGGCCTGGTCTGGGACACACTCCTTTGTGGCATGGTCTGGGACTCATTCCTGCACTGGCCTGGTCTGGGACTCACTCCTGCACTAACCTGGTCTGGGACACACTCCCGCACTGGTATGTTCTGCTACGCACTCCCACACTGGCCCGGTCTGGAGCTTACTCCCGCATTGGACTGGTCTGGGACACAATCCTGAACTGGCCTGATCTGGGACTCACTCCCGCACTGGCCTGGTTTGGGACACTCTCCCGCACTGGCCTGGTCAGGGACACACTCTTGCACTGGCCTGGTCTGGGACATACTCCCGCACTGGCCTGGTCTGGGACTCACTCCTGCGAGGCCTGGTCTGGGACACACGCCTGCACTTGCCTGGTCTGGGACTCACTCCTGCACTGGCCTGGTCTGGGAATCACTCCGACACTTTCCTGGTTTGGGACTCACTCCTGCGTTGCCTGGTCTGGGACTCACTTCCGCACTGGCCTGGTCTGGGACTCACTCCTGAACTGGCCCAGTCTGGGACACACTCCCGCATTGGCCTGATCTGGGACAGATTCCTGAACTGGCCTGATCTAAGACTCACTCCCGCACTTGCCTGGTCAGGGAAACACTCTTGCACTGGCCTGGTCTGGGACACACTCCTTTGTGGCATGGTCTGGGACTCATTCCTGCACTGGCCTGGTCTGGGACTCACTCCTGCACTAACCTGGTCTGGGACACACTCCCGCACTGGTATGTTCTGTTACGCACTCCCACACTGGCCCGGTCTGGAGCTTACTCCCGCATTGGACTGGTCTGGGACACAATCCTGAACTGGCCTGATCTGGGACTCACTCCCGCACTGGCCTGGTTTGGGACACTCTCCCGCACTGGCCTGGTCAGGGACACACTCTTGCACTGGCCTGGTCTGGGACATACTCCCGCACTGGCCTGGTCTGGGGCTCACTCCCACACTGGCCTGGTCTGGGACACTCTCCCGCACGGGCCTGTTCAGCGACACACTCTTGCACTGGCAGGTCTGGGACTCACTTCTGCACTGGCCTGGACTGGAACACACTCGCGCCCTGGCCTGGTCTAGGACTCACTCCCGCACTGGCCTGGTCTGGGACTCATTCCCACACTAGCCTGTTCTGGGACTCACTCGCACACTTCCCTGGTCTAGGACTCACTCTCGCACTGGACATGTCTGGGACTCACTCCCAAACTGGCCTGGTCTAGGATTCACTCCTGCACTGCCCTGGTCTGGGTCTCACTCATGCACTGGCCAGGTCTGGGACACACCGCCACACTGACTTGGTCTGGGACTCACTCCCGCACTGCTCTGGTCTGGGGCTCTTTCCCACTCTAGCCTGGTCTGGGACTCACTCCTGCAATGGCCTGGTTTGGGACTCACTCCCACGCTGGCCTGGACTGGAACACACTCCCGCCCTCACATGGTCTAGGACTCACTCCCGCACTGGCCTGGACTGGAACACACTCCCGCCCTGGTCTGGTCTAGGACTCACTCCCGCATTGGCCTGGTCTGGGACTCACTCCCACACTAGACATGTCTGGGACTCACTCCCAAACTGGCCTGGTCTGGGATTCACTCCTGCACTGCCCTGGTCTGGGTCTCACTCATGCACTGGCCTGGTCTGGGACACACCGCCACACTGACCTGGTCTGGGACTCACTCCCGCACTGGCCTGGTCTAGGACACACTCCCGCACTGGCCTGGTCTGGGACTCACTCCTGCAATGGCCTGGTTTGGTACTCACTCCCACGCTGGCCTGGACTGGAACACACTCCCGCCCTCGCATGGTCTAGGACTCACTCCCGCACTGGCCTGGTCTAGGACTCACTCCCACACTAGCCTGGTCTGGCACTCTCTCCCACACTAGCTTGGTCTGGGACACGCTCCCGCACTGGTCAGTTCTGGGACTCACTCCCTCACTGGACAAGTCTGAGACTCTCTCCCGCACTGGCCTGGTCTTGGATACACTCCCGCATTGGGCTGGTCTGGAACTCACTCCCACACTAGCCTGTTCTGGGACTCACTCGCACACTGCCCTGGTCTAGGACTCACTCCTGCATTGGACATGTCTGGGACTCACTTCCGCACTGGCCTGGTCTGGGATACACTGCTGCACTGACCTGATCTGGGACACACTCTGACACTGGCCTGGTCTGGGACTCACTCCCACACTAGCCTGGTCACGACTCACTCCCGCTCTGGCCTGGTCTGGGACACGTTCCCGCACTGGCCTGATCTGGGACTCACTCCTGCACTGGCTCGGCCTGGGACTCACTCCCACACTGGCCTGGTCTGAGACTCATTCCCGCATTGGCCCAGTCTGGGACACACTCTCGCGCTGGCCTGGTCTGCGACTCACTACCGCACTGGCCTGGTCTGGGACACACTCCTGAACTGGCCTGGTCTGTGACAGACTCCTGCATTGGCCTAGTCTGGAACTCACTCCTGCGTGGAGAAAGTGAGGTCTGCAAATGCTGGAGATGTAGAGGGAGGAAGAGAGCTTCTTCAAGGAAGGCATCCTTGTAAGAGGATTCGCAGTAGGTTGAAATCTTTGAGGAGAAAGTGAGGTCTGCAGATGCTGGAGATGTAGAGGGAGGAAAAGAGCTTCTTCAAGGAAGGCATCCTTGTAAGAGGATTCGCAGTAGGTTGAAATCTTTGAGGAGAAAGTGAGGTCTGCAAATGCTGGAGATGCAGATGCAGATGCAGACCTCACTTTCTCCTCAAAGATTTCAACCTACTCACTCCCAAACTGGCCTGGTCTAGGATTCACTCCTGCACTGCCATGGTCTGGGTCTCACTCATGCACTGGCCTGGTCTGGGACTCACTCCCACACTGGCCTGGTCAGGGACTCACCTCTGCACTGGCCTGGTCTGGGACTCACTCCTGCACAGGCCTGTTCACGACACACGCCTGCACTCTCCAGGTCTGGGACACACTCCCACACTGGCCTGGTCTGGGACTCACTCACGCCCTGGCCTGTTCTGGGAATCACTCCTGCACTCCCCGGGTCTGGGACACACTCCCGCACTGACCTGGTCTGGGACTCACTCCTGCGTTGCCTGGTCAGGGACTCACTTCCGCACTTGCCTGGTCTGCGCCTCACTCCCGCACTGGCCTTGTCTGGGAATCACTCCTGAACTGGCCTGGTCTGGGACACACTCCCGCATTGGCCTGGTCTGGGACACACTCCCGAACTGGCCTGATCTGGGACTCACTCACGCACTGGCCTGGTTTGGGCACTCTCCCGCACTGGCCTGGTCAGGGACACACTCTTGCACTGGCCTGGTCTGGGACATACTCCCGCCCTGGCCTGGTCTGGGGCTCACTCCCGCTCTGACCTGGTCTGGGATTCACTCCTGCACTGGCCTAGTCTGGGAATCACTCCTGCACTGGCCTGTCTGGGACACACTCCTGCACAGGCTTGGTCTGGGATTCACTCCTGAACTGGCCTGGTCTGGGACACACTCCCGCATTGGCCTGGTCTGGGACTCACTCCTGCCTTGCCTGATCTGGGACTCACTCCCGCATTGGCCTGCTTTGGGACACTCTCCCGCACTGGCCTTGTCAGGGACACACTCTTGCACTGACCTGATCTGGGACATACTCCCACCCTGGCCTGGTCTGGGTCTCACTCCCGCACTGACCTGGTCTGGGATTCACTCCAGCACTGGCCTCGTCTGGGAATCACTCCTGCACTGTCCTGGTCTGGGAGTAACAACCGCACTGGCCTGGTCTGGGACTCACTCCCGCACTGGCCAGGTCTGGGACTAACTACCGCACTGGACTGGTCTGGGACACACTCCTGCAATGGCCTGGTCTGGGACACACTCCGACACTTTCCTGGTTTGGGACTCACTCCTGCGTTGACTGGTCTGGGACTCACTTCCGCACTGGCCTGGTCTGCGTCTCACTCCCGCACTGGCCTTGTCTGGGAATCACTCCTGAACTGGCCTGGTCTGGGACACACTCCCGCATTGGCCTGGTCTGGGACTCACTCCCGAACTGGCCTGATCTGGGACTCACTCCCGCACTGGCCTGGTTTGAGCACTCTCCCGCACTGGCCTGGTCAGGGGCACCATCTTGCACTGGCCTGGTCTGGGGCATACTCCCGCCCTGGCCTGGTCTGGGGCTCACTCCCGCACTGACCTGGTCTGGGATTCACTCCTGCACTGGCCTAGTCTGGGAATCTCTCCTGCACTGGCCTGGTCTGGGACACACTCCTGCACAGGCTTGGTCTGGGATTCACTCCTGCACACACCTGGTCTGGGACTCACTCCCGCACTGGCCTGGTCTGCGTCTCACTCCCGCACTGGCCTGGTCTGGGACTCACTCCTGAACTGGCCTGGTCTGGGACACACTCCCGCATTGACCTGGTCTGGGACTCACTCCCGAACTGGCCTGATCTGGGACTCACTCCCGAACTGGCCTGATCTGGGACTCACTCCCGCACTGGCCTGGTTTGAGCACTCTCCCGCACTGGCCTGGTCAGGGGCACCATCTTGCACTGGCCTGGTCTGGGGCATACTCCCGCCCTGGCCTGGTCTGGGGCTCACTCCCGCACTGACCTGGTCTGGGATTCACTCCTGCACTGGCCTAGTCTGGGAATCTCTCCTGCACTGGCCTGGTCTGGGACACACTCCTGCACAGGCTTGGTCTGGGATTCACTCCTGCACACACCTGGTCTGGGACTCACTCCCGCACTGGCCTGGTCTGGGACTCACTCCCGAACTGGCCTGATCTGGGACTCACTCCCGCACTGGCCTGGTTTGAGCACTCTCCCGCACTGGCCTGGTCAGGGGCACCATCTTGCACTGGCCTGGTCTGGGGCATACTCCCGCCCTGGCCTGGTCTGGGGCTCACTCCCGCACTGACCTGGTCTGGGATTCACTCCTGCACTGGCCTAGTCTGGGAATCTCTCCTGCACTGGCCTGGTCTGGGACACACTCCTGCACAGGCTTGGTCTGGGATTCACTCCTGCACACACCTGGTCTGGGACTCACTCCCGCACTGGCCTGGTCTGCGTCTCACTCCCGCACTGGCCTGGTCTGGGACTCACTCCTGAACTGGCCTGGTCTGGGACACACTCCCGCATTGACCTGGTCTGGGACTCACTCCTGCCTTGCCTGATCTGGGACTCACTCCCGCACTGGCCTGGTCTGCGTCTCACACCCGCACTGGCCTGGTCTGGGACTAACTCTTGCACTGACCTGATCTGGGACATACTCCCACACTGGCCTGGTCTGGGGCTCACTCCTGCACTGACCTGGTCTGGGATTCACTCCTGCACTGGCCTAGTCTGGGAATCACTCCCGCACTGGCAAGGTCTGGGATTAACTACCGCACTGGACTGGTCTGGGACACACTCCTGCAGTGGTCTGGTCTGGGACACACTCTGACACTTTACTGGTCTGGGACACACTCCTGCCTTGCCTGGTCTGGGACTCACTTCCACACTGGCCTGGTCTGGGACTAACTCCCACACTGGCATGGTCTGCGTCTCACTCCCGCACGGGCCTGGTCTGTGACTCACTCCTGAACTGGCCTGGTCTGGGACACACACCCGCATTGGCCTGGTCTGGGACTCATTTCCACACTGGCCTGCACTGGAACACACTCCCGCCCTGGCCTGGTCTAGGACTCACTCCCGCAATGGCCTGGTCTGCAACTTACTCCCACACGAACCTGGTCTGGGACACACTCCTGCACTGGTCAGTTCTGGGAATCACTCCCGCACTAGCCTGGTCTGGGATTCACTCCCGCACTGGACAGGTCTGGGACTCTCTCCCGCACAGGCCTGGTCTGGGACTCACTCCCACACGAGCCTGTTCTGGGACTCAATCGCACACTGCCCTGGTCTAGAACACACTCCGGCACTGGACATGTCTGGGACTCACTGCCGCACTGGCCTGGTCTGGGATTCACTCTCGCGTTGCCTGGTCTGGGATTCACTCCCGCACTGCCCGGGTCTAGGACACACTCCCGCACTGGCCTGGTCTGGGAGTCACTCCCACACTGGTCTGGTCTGTGACTAACTCCTGAATTGGCCTGGTCTGGGACTCACACCCGTCCTGGCCTGGTCTGGGACACACTCCCGCACTGGCCTGGTCTGGGACTCACTCCTGCATTGGCCTGGTCTGGGACTCACTCCTGCACTGGCCTGGTCTGGGACTCACTCCCACACTGGCCTGGTCTGGGACTCACTCCCACACTGGCCTGGTCTGGGACTCATTCCCACACTGGCCTGGTCTGGGACTCACTCCTGCACTGGCCTGGTCTGGGACTCACTCCTGCACTGGCCTGGTCTGGGACTCACTCCTGCACTGGCCTGGTCTGGGACTCACTCCTGCAGTGGCCTGGTCTGGGACTCACTCTTGCACTGGCCTGGTCTGGGACTCACTCCCACACTGGCCTGGTCTGGGACACACTCCCGCACTGGCCTGGTCTGGGACTCATTCCCACACTGGCCTGGTCAGGGACTCACTCCTGCACTGGCCTGGTCTGGGACTCACTCCTCCACTGACCTGGTCTGGGACTCACTCCTGCACTGGCCTGGTCTGGGACTCACTCCCACACTGGCCTGGTCTGGGACTCACTCCAGCACTGGCCTGGTCTGGGACTCACTCCTGCACTGGCCTGGTCTAGGACTCACTCCTGCACTGGCCTGGTCTGGGACTCACTCCTGCACTGGCCTGGTCTGCGACTCACTCCCACACTGGCCTGGTCAGGGACACACTCCCGCACTGGTCTGGTCTGGGACTCACTCCCGCACTGGCCTGGCCTGGGACTCACTCCGGCACAGGCCTGGTCTGGGACACACGACTGCCCTCTCCTGGTCTGGGACACACTCCTGCAATGGCCTGGTCTGGGACACATCGCCGCACTGGCCTGATCTGGAACTCACTCCTGAACTGGCCTGGTCTGGGACACGCTCCCTCACTGGCCTGATCTCGGACTCACTCCTGCGTGGTCTGGTCTGGGACACACGCCTGCACTGGCTTGTTCTGCTACGCACTCCCACATTGGCTGGTCGTGGACACACTCCCGCACTGGCCTGGTCTGGGACACACTCCTGCAGTGACCTGGTCTGGGACTCACTCCCATACTGGCCTGGTCTGGGACTCACTCCTGCACTGGCCTGGTCTGGGACTCACTCACGCCCTGGCCTGTTCTGTGACTTACTCCTACACTCTCCGGGTCTGGGACACACTCCCGCACTGGCCTGGTCTGGGACTCACTCACGCCCTGGCCTGGTCTGGGACTAACTACCGCACTGGACTGGTCTGGGACACACTCCTGCAGTGGCCTGGTCTGGGACACACTCCCGCTCTGGCCTTGTCTGGGACACGTTCCCGCACTGGCCTGATCTCGGACTCACTCCTGCGTGGTCTGGTCTGGGACTCCTTTCTGCACTGGCCTGTTCTGCTACGCACTCGCACACTGGCCCGGTCTGGGACACGCTACCGCACTGGCCTGGTCTGGGACACACTCCCGCACTGGCCTGGTCTGGGACAGACTCCTGCACTGGCCTGGTCTGGGACTCACTCCCACACTGGCCTGGTCTGGGACTCACTCCCATACTGGCCTGGTCTGGGACTCACTCCTGCAGAGGCCTGGTCTGGGACACACGCCTGCACTCTCCTGGTCTAGGAGACACTCCTGCTCTGGCCTGGTCTGGGACTCACTCACGCCCTGGCCTGTTCGGTGACTCACTCCTACACTCTCCGGGTCTGGGACACACTCCTGCACTGGCCTGGTCTGGGACTCACTCACGCCCTGGCCTGGTCTGGGACTAACTACCGCACTGGCCTGGTCTGGGACACACTCCGACACTTTCCTGGTTTGGACTCACTCCTGCGTTGACTGGTCTGAGACTCACTCCACCACTGGCCTGGTCTGGAACGCACTCCCGCTCTGGCCTTGTCTGGAACACGTTCCCGCACTGGCCTGATCTCGGACTCACTCCTGCGTGGTCTGGTCTGGGACTCCCTTCTGCACTGGCCTGTTCTGCTACGCACTCGCACACTGGCCCGGTCTGGGACACACTCCCGCACTGGCCTGGTCTGGGAGTCACTCTCACACTTGCAAGTCTGGGACTCACTCCCACACTGGCCTGGTCTGGGACTCACTCCTGCAGAGGCCTGGTCTGGGACATACGCCTGCACCCTCCTGGTCTGGGACACACTCCCACACTGGCCTGGTCTGGGACCCACTCACACCCTGGCCTGGTCCTGGACACACTCCTGCACTGGCTCGGCCTGGGACTCACTCGCACACTGTCCTGGTGTGGGACTCACTCCTGCCCTGGGCTGGTCTGGGACTCATTCCTGCATTGGCCCGGTCTGCGACTCACTCCCGCACTGGCCTTGGCTGGGACACGCTACCGCACTGGCCTGGTCTGGGACACACTCCCGCACTGGCCTGGTCTGGGACAGACTCCTGCACTGGCCTGGTCTGGGACTCACCCCCGCACTGGACCTTTCTGGGTCTCACTTCCGCACTGGACAGGTCTGGGACTGACTCCCACACTAGCCTGTTCTGGGACTCACTCACACACTGCCCTGGTCTGGGACTCACTCCCACACTGGACATGTCTGGGACTCACTCCCAAACTGGCCTGGTCTGTGATTCACTCCTGCACTGCCATGGTATGGGTCTCGCTCATGCACTGGCCTGGTCTGGGACACACTGCCGCACTGACCTGGTCTGGGACTCACTCCCACGCTGGCCTGGACTGGAACACACTCCCGCCCTGGCCTGGTCTAGGACTCACTCCCGCACTGGCCTGGGCTGGGACACTCTCCTGCACTGGTCAGTTCTGGGAATCACTCCCGCACTGGACAGGTCTGGGGCTCACTCCCACACTAGCCTGGTCTGGGATTCAATCCCGCACTGGACAGGTCTGGGACACACTCCCGCAGTGGCCTGGTCTGGGACTCACTTACTCACTGGCCTGAAGTGGAACACACTCCTGCCCTGGCCTGGTCGAGGGCTCACTCCCGCACTGGCCTGGTCTGAGACTCACTCCCACACTAGCCTGGTCTGGGACACACTCCCGCACTGGTCAGTTCTGGGACTCACCACACACTAGCCTAGTCTGTGACTCACTTCCACTCTGGCCTGGTCTGGGACATACTCCTGCACTGGTCTGGTCTGGGATACAGTCCTGCACTGACCTGATCTGGGACACACTCCACCGACTTTCGTATCATCCGCAAACTTGCTCACCCAACCTTCTAGCCCCTCCTCCAGGTCATTTATAAAAATGACAAACAGCAATGGTCCCAAAACAGATCCTGCAGAACACCACTAGTAACTGCACTCCAAGATGAACCTATACCATCAACTACTACCCTCTGTCTTCTTCCAGCCAGCCAATTCCTAATCCAAATCTCCAACTCACCCTCAATGCCATGCCTCCGTATTTTTGCAGTAGCCTACCATGGGGAACCTTATCAAACGCCTTACTAAAATCCATATACACCACATCTACCGCTTTACCCTCGTCCACCTCCTTAGTCACCTTCTCAAAGAATTCAATAAGGTTTGTGAGGCACGACCTGCCCTTCACAAAACCATGCCGACTCTCCTTGATCACATTATTCCTATCCAGATGTTCATAAATCCTATCCCTTACAATTCTCTCTAAGACTTTGCCCACAACAGAAGTCAGACTCACTGACCTATAGTTACTAGGGTTATCCCTACTCCCCTTCTTGAACAAGGGAACCACATTTGCTCTCCTCCAGTCTTCTGGCACTTTTCCTGTAGACAACGAGGACATAAAAATCAAGGCCAATGGCTCGGCAATCTCCTCCCTTGCTTCCCAGAGAATCCTAGGATAAATGCCATCAGGCCCAGGGGACTTATCTATTTTCACCCTTTCCAGAATTTCCAACACATCTTCCCTACATACCTCAAAGCCGTCCATTCTAATTAATTGTGACTCAGCATTCACATCGACAACAATGTCCTGTTCCTGAGTGAATACTGACGAAAAGTATTCATTCAGTGTCTCCCCAATCTCTTCAGCCTCCACACGCAACTTCCCACTACTATCCTACCCTAGTCATTCTTTTATTCCTGACATACCTACAGAAAGCCTTTGGGTTTTCCCTAATCCTACCAACTAAGGACTTTTCATGTCCCCTCCTTGCTGCTCTTAGCTCTCTCTTCAGGTCCTTCCTGGCTCCCTTTTCACTCTCAATCGCCCCAATTGAACCTTCCCGCCTCATCTTTACATATGCCGCCCTCTTCCCTTTAACAAGGGATTCGAATTCCCTATTAAACCACGGCTCCCTCACACGACCCTTTCCTCCCTACCTGACAGGTACATACTTATCAAGGACACTCAATAGTTGCTCCTTGAACAAGCTCCACATACCAATTGCGCCCTTCCCTTGAAGCCGACTTTTCCAAGCCACACATCCTAAGTCGTGCCTCACCGCATCATAATTTCCCTGCCCCCAGCTATAACTCTTGCCCTGCAGTGTACACTTATCCCTCTCCATTACTAGAGTAAAAGTCACTTTTCTTATCCCTTTTGAATCCCGTTCTATATATTGCTATCACATAATTTATCAAACGAGCTTACTTTTCCAACTATTCCAACCAATCTCATTCATGATGACGATGTGGAGATGCCGGTGTTGGACTGGCATGGACGAAGTCAGAAGCCTCACGATATCAGGTTTATTTGAAATCACAAGCTTTCGGAGCACTGCTCATTGATCAAGATAAATTATTAATTTATCAGAGCAGTACTTTCTAGAGGCAACCACGAAAATGTAACAGAGGTAATTAATGATCTCAGAGTGCAGGACCCCCTCTGTAACTGAGTTTCCCGTTTACTTTGAGGGAGAGAAGGTTGGCCCTAAGCCAATCGTTTAAATCCTAAACAAGGGCAATGGTATCAGGATGATGTTAGGGCTGAAGTTAAGTTGAAAATTAAACAAAGAGAGGGGTCAGCGTAAATGCTTTGCTGAAAAACTGCATGAATCCATGTAAGATAGTGTTAATTCATTTTTTTAGATTAGAATCAGTCCAAATATTTTGACACAGAGAGCAACACACAGAGGTGCTAATAGCCAATATATTATCTGGGCTGACGCCAATTGTTAAAGTTCACTTGAGAATGTAACTTTTTTTAAAAAATATTTTGCGATTCACATATGAAAGAAGTGAAACTATCACGGTCATTCTAACACATGAGAGACTTAACAAACAATCAAGGTATTTTTCAATCTATAATTCCGGTTCCATCACAGTGTCAATTTTTGCTGTAAATTCTGTGTCTTACAATCGTGGACTCCACAACCACCTGCTGAAGGAGCAGCACACGGAAAGCTAGTGTGCTTCCAAATAAATCTGTTGGGCTATAACCTGGTGTTGTGTGATTTTTAACTTTGTACACGCCAGTTCAACACTGGCACCTCCAAATCATGAAGTTAGACCAGTTTAACACAAGCTCCTTAGCGACGATCGTGCCCCGAGACAAAGGAGCTGGTGAAACTGTGGCACTTCTACCACTGAACCAGCTGAGAGTCGCTCAGAGCAAAGTACATCCCACGTTGCAGCAGGAATTCCAAGCAGCAAAGAATGTCAAGAATATCTGCTTCTCGTTCTGTCTCCTCGCTGTCGGGACGGTGCTGTTTGTCCCTTCCCCCTGGACCAAGCTGTCTCCATGAGCGGAGAATTCAGCCATTTTCTCCCACTGACAGGCAGCGCCAGGGCAGGGAAGGGCAAATGCTGCCATTTTGCCTCCTCCAACTTTGATTGTGAACTTCCTCATTTACCTGAGACAGAGAGAAAGGTGCTGAGCTGGTGGGAAAGAGATAAATGGACACCAGGGACACGTGGGTAACTTAATATGGGATCTTTCTAAGCAGCCTATTTGCTGTTGAGGATCCGTCTTCACACAGTATTCCTGCAGAAAGACCTTCACAATGCGGGGGTCGCTTTCTCTGCTGTGATCGGGCAGCAGTTAGTATCTGATCCCCAATGGTCCCAGATTAGGAGAATCCGATGGAGCCCCTCACTCCCGGAGAGTCACCCCCACGGTCCGGAGCTCGGGGGAGGGGCTGCAGACAGTCGAACGCGGAAGGTAGGGTTAAAGATGGGCCATTATTTCTCCCTCAACTGCTCTGTCCCAGAGACAGGGAGAGGGACATCACAAACACGTGGTTTCATTCCCACTCAGACAGAAGCCGTTCAGCCCATCGAATCCACGGCTGTTGTCTGTGGCTTCTGTCTCTCTGAGGTCATTCACAATTGGTGATATCTGTCGGAATAATGGGGAACTGTGTCTGTGTGGTGATGCTGTCTCCAATATGTTGTTATTTACAATTTCCCATCTTCCCGGGAGGAGGCTGCTGTGTGGAACAACGTGGGGAATTACTGCAGGGCGTCCTGAGCATCAAACACACTGTAACTGATGTGTTTCACCTTCACGCATTTATTATGGAGGATTCATTCAAGGTCGGATTGCGAGGGCAAACAACGTGAGATATTTAACAAAACCCAACAGTGCTGCAAGTCAAGAACAGCTGAAACGTATCAGCAGGTTTAGAACAGCTGTCATGTACTCCACACACAACGGGAGCAAGAGACAGGGCTCGTGGGGGATTTGAACCCGGGACATCTCACAGATGCGAAAGTTTACCCCAAGCGAGAATCGTACCGGGAGAGCAACGAGTGCGCCATGCCATAGCTGTCTTTGATATAAACCCAGTGACACTCAGACGGTGACAATGTCCCCACCTCGGATGCAGGACCCCGGATTCAAGCTCCATCTGCTTCAGAGCTGCACAATAGCATCTCTGAACAGGGTGTTTCCACAAAAATACTATTGTCGTTGCTTCCCGACGCAGGGCAGTGCAGGACGTGGAGCGATCAGTCAGCGCGCGATGTTCATATGTCAGTATAGCAGCGTGTGCAATGCTCAGGTTGTGAGTTCGAGCCTCACTTGCAGCAGCTTTATCGACTCATGACCAAAGAGTCTATTGGAAGATACCAGTTTCTCTGGATTGACAAATGACCTTTCCTGAGCAATGCCTCGGCAATCAACCAACTTATCCTGGAAATATTTGAAACATGAAGAAATATCTGGGGAGAAACATGAGCAGATCCCCTTGTTCAGTTCGTAACTCTTCGAAACAGTGGACTGCTTCCATTTAAATCGCGGGCAAGCCACCCTTGTACATCATTTCTGAACACATTCACATCGGAAGGTTTGAGAGGGATATGGACCAAATGCTGGCATATACATTAGATCAACTTCTGGAACTTGGTGCCCAAGATACGGTGGTGATCAGTAATTGAGTCTGTCCCTGAATGAGATTGTATGGTTTCTACTGACTAAAGGCCTCAATTGGTCAGGGAACAATCGAGGAAAGTATTGAAAATACGTTTTTCAATATCAATCCAGTTTAGCATTGTGTAATTAAGCAAATTCCTCAAATAAGTGAGGAACCACATGTGAATACAACCGTAAAATCTTACATCACGGCCAATTTGTCAACTGTTGAGGTATAACTTGTGATATTGGAAGGGCTGGCCACAGGCAGCTCCAGTGGACTGCTTCGATTTAAATTCCGGGCAAGCCAAGGGTAAAGTGACTTTTCAAAACTAGCAGCTTTTTTTCATACTCAATCTTCAGTGTCCAATAATCTTCTACAAATGTGATGCCACAGAAATTCGAAATTCCCCAATGTACCGTGCCTCAGGGTATCCTTTCCTGCAATGTGTAAGATAGACAGCGGTGGCTGAGTCACACGATTTCCTGCCACTTGCAGGGTGGGAGGTGTCCACACGTGTTCCGACCTGACTCAGCAAGGATCCATAATGATCTCCTCAGGGGATGGACACGATCTTCAACCGACAGGGTTCCCTTTGTTGTCCAGTATTTCACAGTAGCTGAAAACTACACAATTCGGATGAACACCTCCCAGGACATTCCCCACACCTCCACTGCTCGCCTTGAAACAACCGCCAAACCTCAACCAGATCATTGTTCGTAGCAAGCTTCCCGGCCTTCAGGACAACTCCAAACAACACTCTCACGGTAGGAACTGCAAGACGTGTCAGAGTGTGGACATGGATACCAACATTACACATGAGGACACCTCCCACCAGGTACGTGGCACGTACTCGTGTGACTCAGCCAACTTTGTCTATCTTATACATTTCAGGCAAGGATGCCCTGAGGCATGGTACACTGGGGAAACTGAGCAAAGGCTACGGTCAACAGATGAATGGGCACCGCTCATCAATCAACAGACAGGAGTGATCCTTCCCAGTTGGGGAATACTTCAGTGGTCCAGGAAATCCGAGCTCGGACCTTCTGGTGACCATCCTCCAAGGTGGACTTCAGGACAGGCAGCAGCGTAAAGTGGCTGATAGCTAAATTCCCATACTCATAGGGAGGGCCCCAACCTGGATCTTGGGTTAATGTCACCCTACAGCATGCACACACAACAGGCACTCCTATACACACACAGACACTCCTACACACACACACACACACACACAGGCACTCCTACACACACACAGGCACTCCTATAAACACACACAGACACAGGCACTCCTATACACACACACACACAGGCACTCTTATACATACACACACAGGCACTCCTATACACGCACACTCACAGGCACTCCTATACACACACATATACACTCTCTCTCACACTCACAACCCCACACTCCATATGCACATATTTTCATATACGTTTGTGGGGTAAATTTGTATTTGCAGAGTTACATAGTACTTTTCTCAAAAACTGCATGAATCCATGTAAGACTCTGTTAACTCACTTTTTATATTAGAATCAATCTAAACATTATGGCACAGACAGGGAAACAGGGGGCGAACACCTTCAACATATTATCTGACTGACACCAATTGTTACACTTAACCTGAGAATGTAACTTAAAAAAAACGTATGAAAGAAGTGAAACTATCACGGTCATTCTAACAGATGAAAGACTCAACAAACAATCAAGGTATTTTTCAATGCATAACTTCAGTTACATCACACTGTAAATATTGCTATAAATTCTGTGTCTGACATTTGCGTCCTCCACAACCATCTGATAAAAGGACGGTGCTCTGAAAGCTCGTGCTTCCAATTAAACATGTTGGAGTATAACCTGGTATTGTGTGAATTTGAACTAAGTAAGATTCAACCACCTCCCTGTGTGGCTATCGTCACTTCTATTGCAGGTTGGATAAGGACAGTGAAGGCCTTTAATTGTTATGAATCGGAAATCTACACTTCAATAACCAAAAGCTGTCCTATTGATCCCGTGCTGTCTTTCTATGTTGGTGTCCCCTTTTACATCACTTCCTGTTTCCCTTTATCCAATTCCACCCAATGATTAATTCGTGAATGGAGACATTCTCCTCAACTCGCATTATTCTAAACTCCATGTCGGATTTTATTGGTATGCTCCCGGGGGACAATCTTCTCATTCCTCTGAATCCACTGAATATTTCTGATATGATCTTGAAGGCGAGTATCTCCTTCTCCGGGTTTGGTAATCATCACCGCACTGGCCTACATCGGTGTGCTCATTAAAACCAAGACAATTGCAGTTAGAGTCATATCCAAATTTCACAATCTGATTCCAAGAAAGGCTGTCCCAACAGTTACATTCCTCATTGTCTTTTGTTTGTGGATGGTAAACTTTCCTGAATTGTGCGGTTTGCCTGACTCACTGTGTACAGTGATCTTCAAAATTCTCAGAATGCTATCACTCACTGTGATCCCTTCGCATCCAGTTCTAGATTTTGCCATCACATAATTTGTCAGTTTATCTTACTTTTCCAACTATTCCAACCAATCTCATTCGTGATGACGATGTGGAGATGCTGGTGTTGGACTGGGAGGGACAAAGTCAGAAGTCACACAACATCAGGTTATAATCCAATAGTTATTTTGAAATCACAAGCTTGAGGAGCACGGCACGTTCATCATGATAATTTTAAAATTTATTACATCAGTACTATCTAGAAGCAACACCGAAAATGAAACAGGGACGACTAATGACCTCAGAGTACAGGGGCAGTGATCACAGACTCACTGAATTTTAAGGGAGAGTAGGTTGGATCTAAGATGAATGTTTAAAACCTAAACAAGGGCAAAGATATCAGGATGGAGTTAGGGTGATGTTAAGTGGAAAATGTAGATGCAATGGCAGACTCAGAAGGAGGCATAAGGAATATTTCAGAATATTCCAAAAATTTAAGGTCTTTGTCAGATTTCTATCAGTTTGAAGATAAGGACATTTTTTTTTTGCAGCCTAAATCTGACGTCACAATTCCCCTGCGTCACATCACCCAGAGGGTAAGGGTCATGCAAAGAGAGCCACAGAAAGACACAGGCACACTGCCAGACTAAGTGTCAAGGAGACATGTAACACGTTGAGGTGAAGTGTAATTATTTGTGTGAAAGAATTCTTAATATAACCTCTGCTCCATACAGACTGCAGTCACATTGGAGAAACTGAATTTCCTGCAGTGTAACTGTGGTGAGCAGCTGAATATTTGCCTCGCTACATGACAGCGCTGAGACGCACTGACATACTCTCTCCTGGAGCAGCATGGCCGAGTGAAAACATGCTGTGCCCATCATCCCCAATTCAATACAAAAAAGCTCTCCTCTGCACTGTACAGTGTCTTTGCTGCTCCTGCAGTCAAATCTCAATCGCTTCACCCCATATCTTACTCTCCTTCCAACTTCCTGCGAACACTTCGAAGCCGAATAAATCTATCACGTGTTTCCACTTTCACGAATCCTTTGCACCACCGCCCGAGCTGACACAGGTATGATGGACCGATTGGCCTTCTCTGGCTCTCTCACTCTGACATTCCCTGAATGGTACAGTGTACTGTGTCGGATGCCCAGGACCCCCCACATTGACTCAGACAGCGCCATCCTCCCTGAGACATGGACATGTGTAATATTCTGTTGTGTAGCTGTGTCCCGCCTGTGTCAACTCCTCACATTCGAACTTTGTTTGACTCAGGATCTCAAATTGGTCACAGTGCAGACGGAGGCCATTCAGCCCACCTTTGCTGTGCTAGCTCTCCACAGTGCGGAAATGAGTGTCTCTTTTAGCATCAGTTTCTTCCCTCCTCCTGTCTCTCTGCACATTATTGCTTTTAACATAGCCGTCGTATTCCATTTTCAATAACTCGATTGAATCTGCCTCTTTGTCCCTGTCAGACAGTGATTTACAGACGCGAATCACTCCCTGTGTGAAAACATTCTTCCTTATGTCACTTTTTCGTCTTTACCTCATGTCTGTAAATCTCTGCCTGATCGCTCTAGATCCTTTCAGGTATGGGCACATCGACTCCCTATTTCTTCTGTTTGGACACCTCACGGCTTGGTAAGCTTCTATCAGATCAGTTATCAGCCTTCCATTCTCCAAGGAGAACTGTCCCAGATTTCCAATCTATCATCATTGCTGACATTCCTTATACACGGCATCATTCCCATGAGCCTGCTCAGCCCTCTCTCCAATCACCACCTATCCGCTTCCTGAAGCCTGACGCCTGAACTGTGCGGTAATCCAGATGGAGGATTGAATGAATATCGGATTGGGAGGCGAAAATCCGGAAACACTTGTTTTCCCTTTCAGTGCGTGTTCTGATGTGCCATGTTCGCTCCAACCATTCCTCTGGCCCCGAAGCTCAGTCTTATTTCAAGGACTGCACCTGTGTTTGTCTTTGAAACGCTGATGAGGCGACCTGGCAAAGGTGTAACCACCAGCTCGGGCTCGCCTCTCACTCCCAGTCAGGCCAGTTTAACACAAGCTCCTCAGCGACGATCGTGCCCCGAGACAAAGGAGCCGGTGAAACTGTGGCATTTCTACCACCGAACCAGCTGAGAGTCGCTCAGAGCGAAGTACATCCCACGTTGCAGCAGAAATTCCAAGCAGCAAAGAATGTCAAGAATATCTGCTGCTCGTTCTGTCTCCTTGCTCTCAGGACGGTGCTGTTTGTCCCTTCCCCCTGGACCAAGCTGTCTCCATTAGCGGAGAATTCAGCCATTTTCTCCCACTGACAGGCAGCGCCAGGGCAGGGAAGGGCAAATGCTGCCATTTTGCCTCCTCCAACTTTGATTGTGAACTTCCTCATTTACCTGAGACAGAGAGAAAGGTGCTGAGCTGGTGGGAAAGAGAGAAATGGACACCAGGGACACATGGGTAACTTAATATAGGATCTTTCTGTGCAGTCTGTTAGCTGTTGAGGATCCGTCTTCACACAGTATTCCTGCAGAAAGATCTTCACAATGCGGGGGTCGCTTTCTCTGCTGTGATCGGGCAACAGTTAGTATCTGATCCCCAACGGTCCCAGATTAGGAGTATCCGATGGAGACCCTCACTCTCGGAGAATCACCCCCACGGCCCGGAGCTCGGGGGAGGGGCGGGGGAGGGGGCTGCAGACAGTCGAACGCGGAAGGTCGGGTTAAAAATGGGCCATTGTTTCTCCCTCAACTGCTCTGTCCCAGAGACAGGGAGAGGGACATCACAAACACGTGGTTTCATTCCCGCACAGACAGAAGCCGTTCAGCCCATCGTGTCCAAGGCGGCTATCTGTCACCACAATCTCTCTGAGGTTATTCACAATCGGTGATATCTGTCTGAATAATGGGGAACTGTGTCTGTGCGGTGATGTGATCTCTGACATGTTGATCATCTTGTCATTCACTGCTTTCCATGTCACCGGGAGGAGGCTGCTGTGTGAAACACCGTGGGGAATTACTGCAGGGCATCCTGAGCATTAAACACACCGTTGCTGATGTATTTCACCTTCACCCATTTATTCCCGCCTCAGAGAGTAGCGTTTTGCAAATTAGATCAGAGCAGACCCATCGAGAACAGAAGAGCATCCTGACTTTCACAAGCGCCTCACCCCACCCTGTGTAAATGTGGCCCGTGTATCAATGTGAAAGATTTATTTCAGATCTATGGAGTGACGGGAAGCAGAAAGCGGATTAAAAATGCAGCGAGTCGAACAGAGTTGTGTTACAGAGGAACACTGACGGGGACGGGGCACACATGCAGCAACATGCAGCTCGCTCACAGACCCGGACCACTCCCTGTGTGAAAACAGTCTTCCTCATGGCACTTTTACTCCTTTTCCTGGAGGCTTCAAATCTCTGTCTAATCGTTCTCGATCCTTTCAGGTGTGGCAGCATTATCACTCCCGTATTTCCTCTGTCCAGATCCCCCATGACTTGGAAAGCTTCAATCAGACCAGCTTTCAGCTTTCTGTTCTCCAAGGAGAAGTGTCTCTACTTCCCAATCTCTCTTCATTGCTGACATTCCTCAAACACTGCACCTTTCCTGTGAACCTGTCTCCAACCACTTCACCGCTTCCTGACGTTTCACACCCAGAATTCAGCAAAGATGCAACTGGGGGGATTCACTCAGAGTCGGCTGGTGGGGAGAACACTCGGAGACACTTGTTTTCACTTTGATCAAGTGATAGCCAATGCCCCATCTCTACTTCAGGTAGTCCCACTGCATTGAGCTAGCTGTTTTGTTGGAAAGCGGATCGTGCATTTTGGCGAAACTGAGAACAAGCAACAAGAACTCGTCTGGGATTGGAACTGCTGACCTCTCCCATGTGTACAATATAACAAAGCCCGAAGCGGGAACCACAGGCTTCCACGAACGAACCATCCGATAAAACGGGCAGCGTGTGCCTTATCAGCTAAGACTGGCTCAGAGCGAAGTCCATCCCACGTTGCTCCGGGAATTTGAAGCAGGGAAGGGTTTCAAGAACATCTCTTTCTCATTCTTTTTCCAGTGTGTCCTTTCCCTTGGGACTGGGCCCTGTCCTTTGACGGTTTATTGAGCCATTTTCTTCCACTTGGTACATGAAGAGTTTTGAAAGATTCACAAAGCTGGAAACTGGGGTCTGTTCTGTTTCACTGAATTTCACTCTCCGTCATTTGCCTGAGCTAGATGTTCCACGAATCCCTGATCTATGTTTATAATAACTGCTTTGGGTGAGACTTGATCTGACAGCTGTGGCATTTTCCCACGCCTCCTTGTAAATGTTTTATTGCAATATTAATTGATTCCCAAACTGTGTTCCGGCTGCTCATGTTAAGAGAAAGAAAAGGGAGCAGTGCCCATGACCATGACCAGGATTTGAAACAACACAGAATACCAACCATTGTACAATCTCGGCGCCACGCAATCTGCCGCCAGGAAACATCAAATCAATGCAGGGCTGGAGGAGATGCCAAGGGCAGCACCGGAAACACAACACCAGAAAAACTCACCAAATCCCGCACTGAGATGAGGGAACTCAGATTGGGAGGAATCTATGGAATTCGAGGCCTCAGAGTTTTCAAATAAGATTGGTAGTTTTTGATGGATTGAAAACACCAAGAGCTCAGGGGATAGTACAGAAAAGTAGCGATGATGTAGGAGCGGCCCATGATCTCACTGAACAGTGAGGCGGGTTCGATGGGCTGAGTGGCTGCATGTGTTATTTGCATTTGTTATGTTTAAAATGAAAATATTCTTTCATATGTTCACTTGGTGAGTAGACCATAAGACCATTAGACATAGGAGCAGAAAATAGGCCATTCAGCCCATCGAGTAATCTCCTCCATTCAATCATGGCTGATAAGTTTCTCAATTCCATTCTCCCGCTTGCTCCCCATAAGCCTGGATCCCCTTGATACTCAGGAACCAATCTATCTCAATCTTAAACATACTCAATCACCCACTGGCCTCTACAGCTTTTTGAATTCCACCACTCTCTGGCTGAAGAGGTTTCTCCTGATCTCCAATCTACAAGGTCTTTCTTTTACTCCACAGCCAGGGTATGTTTCTATTTGTGATGCCAAAACTCAGAGCAAGATCAACTTCTGGAACTTGGTGCCCAAGATACGGTGGTGATTAGTAATGAAGTCGACCCGCGAATGAGATTGTAATGTTTCCACTGACGAAAGGCCTCAATGGCTCAGAGAACAATCGAGGAAAATATTGAAAATACATTTTTCAATATCAATCCAGTTTAGCACTGTGTAATGAAGCAAATTCCTCAAATAAGTGAGGAACCACATGTGAGTACAACCGGAAAATCTTACATCACTGTCAATTTGTCAACCGGTGACGTATAACTTGTGATATTGGGACTAGCAATGCCGTGCACCTCCACTGGCGCAATCGGTCAGCGCGTGGTACGTTTGGCGGCGAGAGCAATGGCAAGGTTGTGAATTTGAGTCTCACCTGGAGCAGTTTTATCTCCTCATGACCAAACAGTCTATTAGAAAACACAAGTTTCTCTGGATTCACAAATGACCTTTCCTGAGCAATGCCTCGGCCATCAACCAACTTTTCCTGGAAATATTTGAAACGTGAAGAAATATCTCGGGAGAAACATAAGCAGGTGATCTTGTTCAGCTCAAAAATGCTTCGAATCAGCGGCCTGCTTGATTTAAATTGCCGGCAAGCCATGTTTAGTTGGTATTTCTTTATTCAATTGGCTACAAACTCACACAGGTCGGTGTAATAATCAAAAAGGAATTAGATTTATCTCATTAAACCGTGTGAATGTTATATTCGGCTTTGCTTGGAACATTTGTCTGATTAAAATAAAGAACTGCTGAGAGGAAGAGGATCAAAATGCAAAAATACAGAACCTTGTTTGTGGGTTTCTTGGGCGGAGATCAGAGTGTTCCAAATGGACCTAGCATCATGTGAGTGTGATCAAACCTTTAAGGCACCATGGTAAAGTAGGAAGTGCGTCTCCGGGAGATGGTTCACTTCAGACTAATGGGGGTCTAACTTTTCAAAACTCTCAGCTTTTTTCATACTCAATCTTAAGTGTTCAATAATCTTCTTCACACGTGAAGTCAAAGAAATTCGAAATTGTTCCCCAACCACCGCAAGTGGCTTTCTCTCACTGTTAAATTCCCTCCTGAGGAACCGAGGGTTGTAGTCACATAATTCTTTGAGGTTTGAGGCACACGTAGACACGTTGTTTGAATGTCAGCACTCAGCCTCCAATGATCCAGGGAAAACAGCCCAAGACTGTTCACCCTCGGCCTTTAGCTCAAGTCTTCTAAACCTGGCAACATCCTTGTAAATCTTTTCTGAACACATTCACATCGGAACGTTTGAGAGGGATATAGGACAAATGCCGGCATACAGACTAGGTTAGATTAGGATATCTGCTCGGCATGGACGGATTGGACCGAAGGGTATGTTTCTATTTGTCTGTCTTGCCAAAACTCAGAGCAAGATCAAATTCTTGAACTTGGTGCCCAAGATACGGTGGTGATCAGTAATTGAGTCTATCCCTGAATGAGATTGTATGGTTTCTACTGACTAAAGGCCTCAACTGGTCAGAGAACAATCAAGGAAAATGTTGAAAATACATTTTTCAATATCAATCCAGTTTAGCATTGTGTAATGAAGCAAATTCCTCAAATAAGTGAGGAACCACATGTGAACCGGAAAATGGTACATCACAGCCAATTTGTCAACCGCTGAGGTATAACCCGACATATGAAGCAATCGAAAAGCATCTCGCTCCCGTGGAGTCATCGGACAGCGCGCCGTACTTATATGGCAGAGTGAGCTATGCCGAGGTTCTGAGTTTAAGCATCACCTGGAGCAGTTTTATCTTCTCATCGCCGATGCTGAGTTGTCTAAAAAATACCAGTTTCCGTAGATTGAGAAATGGCTCACCAATCAACCAACACATCCTGGAAATAATCAAAACGTGAAGAAATATATCGGGCGAAGCAAGAGAAGGTGATCTTGTTCAATTCGAAGTTGATTCTCAGAGAGCTGACTGCACTGAGTTAAATTGCGGGGAAAAGCTGTTTAGCTGGTATCTCTTTAGTTCAATTTGCAGCAAACTCGCACAGGTCGTTTTAATAATCAAAAATGAATTAGGTTTATCTCATTGAACAGTGTGAATGTTGTTTTCAACTTTGGAACATTTATCAGCTTCAAATACAGAACTGCTGAGAAGAACAGGATTCAAAATGAAAAAGACAGAGCCTTGTTTGTGGGTTTCTTGGGCGGAGATCAGAGTGTTCCAAATGGACCGAGCATCATCTGAGTGTGATCAAACCTTTAAGGCACCAGGGTAAAGCCGGGATTGCATCTCCGAGAGACGGTTCACTTCAGGCTCACGAGGGTCTAACTTTTCAAAACCATCAGCTTTTTTCATACTCAATCCGACACAGCTACAAGTGTTCAATAAACTTCTCCACACGGGAAGTCAAAGAAATTCAGAGTTGTTCCCCATCCACTAATCGACTTTCTCCCACTGTTAAATTCCCTCCTTAGGGAATGGGGTGTGCTGCCACATAATTCTTTGAAGTTTGAGGCACAGTCGACAGAATGTTTAACAGTCTTTTGGTAAGCTTGCCTTCGTTGGCTCAGTGTTAGAGGAATGGAATTCGGAACCCAGGTTGAGATTGTACAGGACACCAGTGAGGGCTTTTCTGGAATGCTGTATCCTGTTCTGGTTGCCCAGTTATAGGAAGGGCATTATCAAGCTGTCGAGGGTTCAGAGTTAGCCTGCTGGACACACTTTCCTCATTCCTGAAGAAGGGCTCATGCCTGAAACGTCGATTTTCCTTCCCCTTGGATGCTGCCTGACCTGCTGCGCTTTTCCAGCAACACATTTTCAGATCTGTACCAAGATTTTGCATGGTATAGAAGATTTGAGTTATAAAGGAAGGTTGGTCAGGCTGGGACTTTTTGTGTTCGAGGATAGGAGATGGAGAGGGGAGCTTGAGAAAAGTTTATAAAATCATGAGAGGTATAGGTGATGTTAACGAGAGTTGTCTTTTCCCTAGGTCGGGAGGATTGAAGATGCAGAGGCACATTTTTAAGTTGAGAGATATTTTAAAAAAACATGAGAGGCTTTTTTTGTTTCACACAGGGTGCTTTGCGTGTGGAATGAACCGCTTGAGGAAGTGTGGATGCAGGTACAATTACAACGTTTAAGAGTCATTTGAACAGGTACATGAATAGGAAAAAGTTTAGAGGGACAGAGAGCAGGATCTGGCAGGTAGGACGAGTTTAGTTTGGGATTGTGTTCGGCATGGAGTGTTTAGACCGAAACATTTGTTTTAGTGCTGTATGATTCTGTGATTCTATGCTCGTGTGAATTTTAAAACATGCTGGAATCAGCTTCTGTATACAGTTTCTGGGAAAAGAAAAACAAAACATTCAGGAGATAAATAATTCTCTGAGTGAAAGAAACTCTGCTCTCGCCCTATATTTATCATACACCACTTTAAATCTCTAACTTATTGATTCACCTGAAAGAGGGACTTCACTTCCTACTCAGTTCGTTCGAACATCACATCATCTGGAAAATCTATTAGTTTACTTACCAATTTTTCAAGTTTCTGCAACAGCATTTCCAATATCTCGCGACTAAAATCCTTCATCCTTCCCACCATGCCGATAAACCCCGTCTGTGTCCTTTCGATGTCTTCATATCCCAGGAAACGCTTCTGTGTCCTTTCCAAACTTTTCACATTTGTGGGTGAAGATTGAAGATCAGGATTACACACCATGCTCTAAGTGAGGCTCAACCAAGGATAATACATTTGTACAATGATCTATACGCTTCTGTAGTATGATTTATTCATTTATAAACTCAAGTAATCCAATTCATTCCTGAAGAAGGGCTTATCCCCGAAACATCGATTCTCCTGCTTCTTGGATGCTCCATGACCTGCTGCGCTTTTCCAGCAACACATTTTCAGCCCGAATCTAATTCATTATCTTACCACATCATGAACATTGTCTCTATGGCGACCAAGATCTTTCCACTCACTTCTCTTTGTACTTTCATAGAATATGGGACTGGCTTGGAAGGTCAATCCCCGTGACCTGAGTGACTTCAACTATTTCAAAACGTAAGTGAGATTCAACCACTTCACTGTGGGATATAATCACTTCTACTGCAGGTTGAATAAGGACAATAAATACCTTCAAACTGTCATTATGATTAGGAAATCGACACTTCAATAAAAACCTGTCCTATATATCGTGTGCTGTCTTTCTGTGTCAGTGTCCCGTTTGTGTCAGTGTCACTTCATTTTTCCCTTTGTTGAATTCTACACGATGATTAATTTTTGTGGATAAAGATATTGTCCTCAACTCTCATTATTCTAAACTCCATGGCACATGGACGGATTTTATTGGTATGCTCCCAGAGGACGAGGACAATCTTCTCATTCCTCTGAATCCACTGAATATTTCTGATATGATCTTGAAGGCGAGTATCTCCTTCTCCGGGTTTGGTAATCATCACCGCACTGGCCGACATCGGTGTGCTCATTAAAACCAAGGCAATTGCAGTTCGAGTCATATCCAGATTTCACAATCTGATTCCAAGAAAGGCTGTCCCAACAGTTACATTCCTCATTGTCGTTTGTTTGTGGATGGTAAATTTTCCTGAATTATGTAGTTGACTGACTCACTGTGGACAATGATTTACCAAATTCTGAGAATGCTATCACTCACTGTTATCCCTTTTGAATCCCGTTCTATATATTGCTATCACATAATTTATCAAACCACCTTACTTTTCCAACTATTTCAACCAATCTCATTCATGAAGACGATGTGGAGATGCCGGTGTTGGACTGGCATGGACAAAGTCAAAAGTCTCACGATATCAGGTTTATTTGAAATCACAAGCTTTGGGAGTGCTGCTCGTTCATGAAGGTAAATTATTAATTTATCAGAGCAGTACTGTCGAGCTGCAACCACGAAAATGAAACAGAGGTAATTAATGACCTCAGAGTGCAGGACCCCCTCTGTAACTGAGTTTCCCGTTTACTTTGAGGGAGAGAAGGTTGGCCCTAAGCCGATCGTTTAAATCCTAAGCAAGGGCAATGGTATCAGGATGATGTTAGGTTATGTTGAAAATTAAACGAAGACAGGGGTCAGCGTAGATGCTTTGCTGAAAAACTGCATGAATCCATGTAAGATAGTGTTAATTCATTATTTTTAGATTAGAATCAGTCCAAATATTTTGGCACAGAGAGCAGCACACAGAGGTGCTAATACCCAATACATTATCTGTGCTGACACCAATTGTTAAAGTTCACTTGAGAATGTAACTTTTTAAAAATATTTTGCGATTTACATATGAAAGCAGTGAAACTATCACGGTCATTCAAACAGATGTGATTTGGAGATGCTGGTGTTGGACTGGGGTGTACTTTTTTGTCTGTGTCGATATGTACAATCTTCTTGGAGATCCTCTCCACTTTAAGCCGGCGGACAATCACCTGATGAAGCAGCGTCGCTCCGAAAGCTAGTGTGCTTCCAAATAAACCTGTTGAGCTATAACCTGGTGTTGTGTGATTTTTAACTTTGTACACGCCAGTTCAACACCGGCATCTCCAAATCATGAAGTCAGGCCAGTTTAACACAAGCTCCCCAGCGACGATCGTGCCCCGAGACAAAGGAGCCGGTGAAACTGTGGCACTTCCACCACCGAACCAGCTGAGAGTCGCTCAGAGCGAAGTACATCCCACGTTGCAGCAGGAATTCCAAGCAGCAAAGAATGTCAAGAATATCTGCTTCTCGTTCAGTCTCCTTGCTCTCGGGACGGTGCTGTTTGCCCCTTCTCCCCGGACCAAGCTGTCTCCATTAGCGGAGAATTCAGTCATTTTCTCCCACTGACAGGCAGCGCCAGGGCAGGGAAGGGCAAATGCTGCCCTTTTGCTTCCTCCAACTTTGATTGTGAACTTCCTCATTTACCTGAGACAGAGAGAAAGGTGCTGAGCTGGTGGGAAAGAGATAAATGGACACCAGGGACACATGGGTAACTTAATATGGGATCTTTCTATGCAGTCTGTTTGCTGTTGAGGATCCGTCTTCACACAGTATTCCTGCAGAGAGATCTTCACAATGCGGGGGTCGCTTTCTCTGCTGTGATCGGGCAACAGTTAGTATCTGATCCCCAACGGTCCCAGATTAGGAGAATCCGATGGAACCCCTCACTCCCGGAGAGTCACCCCCACGGTTTGGAGCTCGGGGGAGGGGCGGGGGAGGGGGCTGCAGACAGTCAAACGCGGAAGGTAGGGTTAAAAATGGGCCATTGTTTCTCCCTCAGCCGCTCTGTCCCAGAGACAGGGAGAGGGACATCACAAACATGTGGTTTCATTCCCACTCAGACAGAAGCCGTTCAGCCCATCGTGTCCAAGGCGGCTATCTGTCACCACAATCTCTCTGAGGTTATTCACAATCGGTGATATCTGTCTGAATAATGGGGAACTGTGTCTGTGCGGTGATGTGATCTCTGACATGCTGATCGTCTTGTCATTCACCGCTTTCCATGTCACCGGGAGGAGGTTGCTGTGTGAAACACCGTGGGGAATTACTGCAGGGCATCCTGAGCATCAAACACATCGTAGCTGATGTTTTTCACCTTCACCCATTTATTCCAGCCTCAGAGAGCAGCGTTTGCAAATTGATCAGAGCAGACCCATTGAGAACAGAAGAGCATCCAGACCTTCACAAGCGCCTCACCCCACCCTGTGTAAATGTGGCCCGTGTATCAATGTGAAAGACTTATTTCAGATCCATGGAGTGACGGGAAGCAGAAAGCTGATTAAAAATGCAGTGAGTAGAACAGAGTTGTGTTACAGAGGAACACTGACGGGGACGGGGCACACATGCAGCAACATGCAGCTCGCTCACAGACCCGGACCACTCCCTGTGTGAAAACAGTCTTCCTCATGGCACTTTTACTCCTTTTCCTGGAGACTTCAAATCTCTGTCTAATCGTTCTCGATCCTTTCAGGTGTGGCAGAATTTTCACTCCCGTATTTCCTCTGTCCAGATCCCCCATGACTTGGAAAGCTTCAATCAGACCAGCTTTTGCTTTCTGTTCTCCAAGGAGAAGTGTCTCTACTTCCCAATCTCTCTTCATTGCTGACATTCCTCAAACACTGCACCTTTCCTCTGAATCTGTCTCCAACCACTTCACCACTTCCTGACGTTTCACACCCATAATTCAGCAAAGGTGCAGCTGGGGGGATTCACTCAGAGTCGGATGGCGGGGGCGAACACTCGGAGACACTTGTTTTCACTTTGATCAAGTGATAGCCAATGCCCCATCTCTACTTCAGGTAATCCAACCGCATTGAGCGAAGCTATTTTGTTGAAAAGCGGATCGTGCATTTTGTCGCAACAAGCAACAAGAGCTCGTCCGGGATTGGAACTGCTGACCTCTCCCATGTGTCCAATATAACAAAGCCCGAAGCGGGAACCACAGAGTTCCTCCAACGAACCATCCGATAAAATGGGCAGCGTTTGCCTTATCAGCTGAGACTGGCTCAGAGCGAAGTCCATCCCACCTTGCTCCAGGAATTTGAAGCTGGGAAGAGTTTCAAGAACATCTCCTTTGCATTCTGTTTCCAGTGTATCCTTTCCCCTGGGACTGGGCCCTGTCCATTGACGGATTATTCAACCATTTTCTTCCACTTGGTACATGAAAAATTTTGAAAGATTTACAAAGCTGGAAACTGGGGTCTGTTCTGTTTCACTGAATTTCACTCTCCGTCATTTGCCTGAGCCAGATGTTCCGAGAAGCCCTGATCTATGTTCATAAAAACTGCTTTGGGTGAGACTTGATCTGACAACTGTGGCGTTTCCCCACGCCTCCTTAAAAACACCGAGAGCTCAGGGGATAGTACAGAAAAGTAGTGATGATGTAGGAGTGGCCCATGATCTCACTGAACAGCGAGGCGGGTTCGATGGGCTGAGTGGCTGCATGTGTTATTTGCATTTGTTATGTTTAAAATGAAAATATTCTTTCATATGTTCACTTGATGAATCGACTGTAAGACCATTACACAGAGGAGCAGAAATCAGGCCATTCAACCCATCGAGTACTCTCCTCCATTCAATCATGGCTGATAAGTTTCTCAATTCCATTCTCCCGCTTGCTCCCTGTAAGCCACGATCCCCTTGATACTCAAGAACCAATCTATCTCAATCTTAAATATACTCAATCACCCACTGGCCTCTACAGCTTTTTGAGTTCCACCACTCTCTGGCTGAAGAGGTTTCTCCTGATCTCCAATCTAAAAGGTCTTTCTTTTACTCCACAGCCAGGGTATGTTTCTATTTGTGATGCCAAAACTCAGAGCAAGACCAACGTCTGGAACTTGGTGCCAAAGATACGGTGGTGATCAGTCATTGATTCGACCCGCGAATGAGATTGTAATGATTCTACTGACTAAAGGTCTCAATTGGTCAGAGAGCTATCGAGGAAAATATTGAAAATACATTTTTCAATATCAATCCAGTTTAGCACTATGTAATTAAGCAAATTCCTCAAATAAGTGAGGAACCACATGTGAATACAACCGTAAAATCTTACATCACGGCCAATTTGTCAACCGCTGAGGTATAACCCGACATATTAAGCAATCGAAAAGCATCTCGCTCCTGTGGAGTCATCGGTCAGCGCGCCATACTTATATGGCAGAGTGAGCAATGCCGAGGTTCTGAGTTTAAGCATCACCTGGAGCAGTTTCATCTTCTCATCGCCGATGCTGAGTTGTCTAAAAAATACCAGTTTCCGTAGATTGAGAAATGGCTCACCAATCAACCAATACGTCCTGGAAATAATCAAAACGTGAAGAAATATATCGGGAGAAGCAAGAGAAGGTGATCTTGGTCAATTCGAAGTTGATTCTCAGAGAGCTGACTGCACTGAGTTAAATTGCGGGGAAAAGCTGTTTAGCTGGTATCTCTTTAGATCAATTTGCAGCAAGCTCGCACAGGTCGTTTTAATAATAAAAAATGAATTAGATTTATCTCATTGAACAGTGTGAATGTTGTTTTCAACTTTGTTTGGAACATATATCAGCTTCAAATACAGAACTGCTGAGAAGAACAGGATTCAAATTGCAAAAAGACAGAGCCTTGTTTGTGGGTTTCTTGGGTGGAGATCAGAGTGTACCAAATGGACCGAGCATCATCTGAATGTGATCAAACCTTTAAGGCACCAGGGTAAAGCAGGGATTGCATCTCCGAGAGACGGTTCACTTCAGGCTCACGAGGGTCTAACTTTTCAAAACCATCAGCTTTTTTCATACTCAATCCTACACAGCTACAAGTGTGCAATAAACCTCTCCACACGGGAAGTCAAAGAAATTCAGAGTTGTTCCCCATCCACTAATCGACTTTCTCCCACTGTTAAATTCCCTCCTTAGGCAACGGGGTGTGCAGCCACATAATTCTTTGAAGTTTGAGGCACAGTCGACAGGATGTTTAACAGTCTTTTGGTAAGCTTGCCTTCGTTGGCTCAGTGTTTGAGGAATGGAATTCGGAAGCCAGGTTGAGATTGTACATGACACAAGTGAGGGCTTTTCTGGAATGCTGTATCCTGTTCTGGTTGCCCAGTTATAGGAAGGGCATTATCAAGCTGTCGAGGGTTCAGAAGAGATTTACCAAGAATTTTCCTGGTATAGAAGATTTGAGTTATAAAGGAAGGTTAGTCAGGCTGGGACTTTTTGTGTTCGAGGATAGGAGATGGAGAGGGGAGCTTGAGAAAAGTTTATAAAATAATGAGAGGAAAAGGTGATGTTAACGATAGCTGTCTTTTTCCTTGGTCGGTAGGATTGAAGATGCAGAGGCACATTTTTAAGTTGAGAGATATTTTCAAAAAAAACATGAGAGGCTTTTTTTTGTTTCACACAGGGTGCTTTGCGTGTGGAATGAACCGCTTGAGGAAGTGTGGATGCAGGTACAATTACAACTTATAAGAGTCATTTGAACAGTTACATAAACAGGAAAGGTTTGGAGGGACAGAGAGCAGGATCTGGCAGGTTGGACGAGTTTAGTTTGGGATTGTGTTCAGCATGGAGTGTTTAGACCGAAGCATTTGTTTTCGTGCTGTATGATTCTGTGATTCTATGCTCGTGTGAATTTTAAAACATGCTGGAATCAGCTTCTGTATACAGTTTCTGGGAAAAGAAAACCAAAACATTCAGGAGATAAATAATTCTCTGAGTGAAATAAACTCTGCTCTCGTCCTATATTTATCATACACAGTTTTAAATCTCAAACTTATTGATTCACCTGAAAGAGGGAATTCACTTCCTACTCAGTTAGTTCGAACATCACATCATCTGGAAATTCTATTAGTTTCCTTGCCAATTTTTCCTGTTTCAGCAACAGCATTTCCAATATCTCGCGACTAAAATCCTTCATCCTTCCCACCATGCCGATAAACCCCGTGTGTGTCCTTTCGATGTCTTCATATCCCAGGAAACGCTTCTGTGTCCTTTCCAAACTTTTCACATTTGTGGTGAAGATTGAAGATCAGGATTACACACCATGCTCTAAGTGAGGCGCAATCAAGTATATTACACTTCTGTAGTATGATTTATTAATTTATAAACTCAAGTAATCCAATTCATTATCCACATCATGAACATTGTCTCTATGGCGACCAAGATCTCACCACTCACTTCTCTTTGTTCATTTGTCTCGGGGCACGAACGCGGAAGGTAGGGTTAAAAATGGGCCATTGTTTCTCCCTCAGCCGCTCTGTCCCAGAGACAGGGAGAGGGACATCACAAACATGTGGGTTCCTTCCCGCACAGACAGAAGCCGTTCAGCCCATCGAATCCACTGCGATTGTCTGTGGCTTCTGTCTCTCTGAGGTCATTCACAATTGGTGATATCTGTCGGAATAATGGGGAACTGTGTCTGTGTGGTGATGCTGTCTCCAATATGTTGTTATTTACAATTTCCCATCTTCCCGGGTGGAGGTTGCTGTGTGGAACAGCGTGGGGAATTACTGCAGGGCGTCCTGAGCATCAAACACACTGTAACTGATGTGTTTCACCTTCACGCATTTATTATGGAGGATTCATTCAAGGTCGGATTGCGAGGGCAAACAACGTGAGATATTTAACAAAGCCCAACAGTGCTGCAGATGCTGTAAATCAAAAACAGCGGAAGGTTTGAGAGGGATATAGACCAAATGCTGGCATATACACTAGATCAACCTCTGCAACTTGTTGCCCAAGATACGGTGGTGATGAGTAATTGAGTCTATCCCTGAATGAGATTGTCTCATTCGGTTTGGAATAGCCACCGTGATACATTCCCCACACAACGGGAGCAAGAGACAGGGCTCGGCCGGGATTCAAACCCGGGACCTCCCGCATGTGCGAGCACTTAACTGAAGCGAGAATCCTACCGCCAGGTCAATGAACCTGCAATAATGCAGCCGTCTTTGAATATAAACCCAGTGACACTCAGGCGGTGACAATGTCCCCACCTCGGATGCAGGGGCCTCGGATTCAAGCTCCATCTGCTTCAGAGCTGCACAATAGCATCTCTGAACAGGGTGTTTCCACAAAAATACTATTGTCGTTGCATCCTGAAGCAGGGCAGTACCGGAGGTGGCGCGATCGGTCAGCACGTGATGTTTTATATGTCAGTATAGCGGCGTGTGCAAAGCTGAGGTTGAGTTCGAGCCTCACCTGCAGCAGCTTTATCGACTCATGACCAACGAGTGTATTGGAAGATACCAGTTTCTCTGGATTGACAAATGACCTTTCCTGAGCAATGCCTCTGCCATCAACCAACTTATCCTGGAAATATTTGAAACATGATGAAATATCTGGGGAGAAACATGAGCAGGCCGCCTTGCACAGTTCGAAACTCTTAGAAACAGTGGACTGTTAAATTGCGGGCAAGCCATCCTTGTCCATCTTTTCTGAACACATTCACATCGGAAGGTTTGAGAGGGAGAGAGACCAAATGCTGGCATATACACTAGATCAACCTCTGGAACTTGGTGCCCAAGATACGGTGGCGATGAGTAATTGAGTCTATCCCTGAATAGATTGTATGGTTTCTACTGACTAAAGGCCTCAATTGGTCAGAGAACAATCGAGGAAAATATTGAAAATACGTTTTCAATATCAATCCAGTTTAGCATTGTGTAATTAAGCAAATTCCTCAAATACGTGAGGAACCACATGTGAATACAACCGTAAAATCTTACATCACGGCCAATTTGTCAACTGTTGAGGTATAACTTGTGATATTGGAAAAGCCGGCCGCAGGCAGCTCCAGTGGCGCAATCGGTGAGCGTGTGGTACTTATATGGCAGTACGGAGGCGTGTGCAATGCCGAGGTTGTGAGTTCGAGCCTCACCTGGAGCAGTTTTGTCTACTCATGACCAAAGAGTCTATTGGGAAATACAAGTTTCTCGGGATTGCCAAATGACTTTTCCTGAGAAATGTCTCGGCTGTCAAACAACTTAATCTGGAAGTATTTGAGCCGTGAAGAAATATCTGAGGAGAAACATGAGTAGATGATCTTGCTCAGCTCGGAAATGCGACGGAACAGCGGACTGCTTCGATTTAAATTGCGGGCAAGCCAAGGGTAAAGTGACTTTTCAAAACTAGCAGCTTTTTTCATACTCAATCATCAGTGTTCAATAATCTTCTACACATGTGATGGCACAGAAATTCGAAATTCCCCAATGTACCATGCCTCAGGGCATCCTTTCCTGCAATGTATAAGATAGACAGCATTGGCTGAGTCACACGAGTACCTGCCACTTGCAGGGTGGGAGGTGTCCACACGTGTTCCGACTTGACGCAGCAAGGATCCATACTGATCTCCTCAGGGGATCGACACGTTCTTCAACCGACAGGGTTCCCTTCGTTGTCCAGTATTTCACAGTAGCTGAAAACTACACAATTCGGAAGACTTTCCCCACACCTCCACTGCTCGCCTTTAAACAACCGCCAAACCTCAAACAGATTCTTAGCAAGCTTCCCGGCCTTCAGGACAACTCCAAACAACCCTGTCACGGTAGGAACTGCAAGACGTGTCAGAGTGTGGACATGGATACCACCATTATACGTGGGGACACCTCCCACCATGTACGTGGCAGGTACTCGTGTGACTCAGCCAACTTTGTCTATTTTATACGTTGCAGGCAAGAATGCCCTGAGGCATGGTACACTGGGGAAACTGAGCAAAGGCTACGGTCAACAGATGAATGGGCACCGCTCAACACTCAACAGACAGGAATGATCCTTTCCAGTTAGGGAATACTTCAGCGGTCCTGGACATCCGAGCTCGGACCTTCTGGTGACCATCCGCCAAGGTGGACTTCAGGATAGGCAGCAGCGAAAAGTGTCTGATAGCTAAATTTCCTACCATAGGGAGGGCCTCAACCTGGATCTTGGGTTAATGTCACCCTGCAGCATGCACACACACACAGGCACTCCTATACACACACAGGCACTCCTACACACACACACACACACACACAGGCACTCCTATACACACATACACACACACAAAGGAACTCCTATACACACACACACACACACAGGCTTTCCTACACACACACACACACACACACACATAGGCACTCCTGTACGCACACACAAACACACACACACACAGGGACTCCTACACACAGACACACACAGACACAGGCACTCCTATACACACACAGACACTCCTACACACACACACACACAGGCATTCCTACACACACAGGCACTCCTATACACACACACACAGGCACTCCTATACACACACAGACACTCTTATACACACACACACACAGGCACTCCTATACACATACTCACTCACAGGCACTCCTATACACACACATATACACTCTCTATCACACTCACAACCCCACACTCCATATGCATATATACATATACGTTTGTGGGGTAAATTTGTATTTGCAGAGTTACATTGTACTTTTCTCAAAAACTGCATGAATCCATGTAAGACTCTGTTAACTCACTTTTTATATTAGAATCAATCTAAACATTATGGCACAGACAGGGAACACTGGGGGCGAACACCTTCAACATATTATCTGGCTGACACAAATTGTTACACTTAACCTGAGAATGTAACTTTAAAAAAATGGTTTGTGATTGACATATGAAAGAAGTGAAACTATCACGGTCATTCTAACAGATGAAAGACTCAACAAACAATGTATAACTTCAGTTACATCACACTGTAAATTTTGCTATAAATTCTGTGTCTTACATTTGCGTCCTCCACAACCATCTGATAAAAAAAACGTCAGTGCTCTGAAAGCTAGTGCTTCCAATTAAACATGTTGGAGTATAACCTGGTATTGTGTGAATTTCAACTAAGTAAGATTCAACCACCTCACTGTGTGGCTATCATACTTCTATTGCAGGTTGGATAAGGACAGTAAATGCCTTTAATTGTCATTATGAATCGGAAATCTACACTTCAAGTGCAGAAAGGCAGTTCGAGGGGTATCTGCCTTTGGAGGTAGTTCGAGGGGGATCTGCCTTTGGAGGTAGTATGGGCTGAAGTCAGAAATAGGAAAGGTGCAGTCACCTTGTTGGGTGTTTACTATAGGCCCCCCAATAGCAGCAGAGATGTGGAGAAACAGATTTTGGAAAGGTGCAGAAG
The DNA here is from genome assembly GCF_037043375.1 of Chiloscyllium plagiosum. Lineage (NCBI taxonomy): Eukaryota > Metazoa > Chordata > Chondrichthyes > Orectolobiformes > Hemiscylliidae > Chiloscyllium > Chiloscyllium plagiosum. The sequence goes on from NW_028270159.1 coordinate 58,858,153, forward strand.
TCACAGGGTGCAGAAGTCATGGGTGATTTCAACTTCCCAAATATTGATTGGAAGCTCTTTAGATCAAGTAGATTGGATGGGGTGGTGTTTGCGCAGTATGTCCAGGAAGCTTTTCTAACTCAGTATGTAGATTGTCCGACCAGAGGGGAGGCCATATTGGATTTGGTACTCGGAAATGAACCGAGACAAGTGATGGGCTTGTTAGTGGGTGAACATTTTGGTGATGGTGACCACAATTCTGTGACTTTCACCTTGGTTATGGAGAGAGATAGGTGCGTGCAACAGGGTAGGTTTTACAATTGGGGGAAGGGTAATTACGATGCAGTAAGACAGGATCTGAGGAGCATAAATTGGGAGCATAGACTGTCAGGGAAGAATGTCGTGGAAATGTGGAACTTTTTCAATGAACAGATATGACGTGTCCTTAGTATGTATGTACCTGTCAGGCAGGAAAGAAATGGTCGTGTGAAGGAACCTTGGTTGACGAGGGAGGTTGAATATCTTGTAAAGAGGAAGAAGGAGGCTTACATAAGGTTGAGGAAACAGGGTTCAGACAGAGCAGTGGAGGGATACAGGATAGCCAGAAGGGACCTGAAGAAAGTGATTAAAGAGCTAAGAGAGGGCATGACGAGAACAAGGGTAGGTCCGATCAAGGACAGTAGTGAGAGACTGTGTATTGAGTGGGAAGAGATAGGAGAGGTCTTGAATGAGTACTTTTGTTCAGTATTTACGAACGAGAGGGACCGTATTGTTGAAAAGGAGAGTGTGAAACGGACTGATAAGCTAGAGGAGATACTTGTTAGGAAGGAAGATGTGTTGGACAGTTTGAACAACTTGAGGACGGACAAGTCCCCCGGGCCTGACGGGATATATCCTAGGATTATGTGGGAAGCAAGAGAGGAAATTGCAGTATCGTTGGCAATGATCTTTTCGTCTTCACTGTCAACGGGGGTGGTACCAGGGGACTGGAGAGTGGCGAATGTTATGCCCCTGTTTAAAAAAGGGAACAGTGATAACCCCGGGAATTACAGGCCAGTTAGTCTTACTTCGGTGGTAGGCAGAGTAATGGAAAGGGTACTGAGGAATAGGATTTATGAGTATCTGGAAAGACACTGCTTGATTCGGGACAGCCAGCACGGATTTGTGAAGGGTAGGTCTTGCCTTACAGGTCTTATTGAATTCTTTGAGGAGGTGACCAAGCATGTGGATGAGGGTAGAGCAGTGGATGTAATATACATGGATTTTAGTAAGGCATTTGATAAGGTTCCCCATGGTAGGCTTATGTCTCTGTGTGGTGAAGCGGTCTCAGATATGCCGATCGTCTTGTCATTCACCGCTTTCCATGTCACCGGGAGGAGGCTGCTGTGTGAAATACCGTGGGGAATTACTGCAGGGCATCCTGAGCATTAAACACACCGTAGCTGAAGTGTTTCACCTTCACCCATTTATTCCAGCCTCAGAGAGCAGCGTTTGCAAATTGATCAGAGCAGACCCATCGAGAACAGAAGAGCATCCAGACCTTCACAAGCGCCTCACCCCACCCTGTGTTAATGTGGCCCGTGTATCAATGTGAATGATTTATTTCAGATCTATGGAGTGACGGGAAGCAGAAAGCTGATTAAAAATGCAGCGAGTAGAACAGAGTTGTGTTACAGAGAAACACTGACGGGGACGGGGCACACATGCAGCAACATGCAGCTCGCTCACAGACCCGGACCACTCCCTGTGTGAAAACAGTCTTCCTCATGGCACTTTTACTCCTTTTCCTGGAGACTTCAAATCTCTGTCTAATCGTTCTCGATCCTTTCAGGTGTGGCAGAATTTTCACTCCCGTATTTCCTCTGCCCAGATCCCCCATGACTTGGAAAGCTTCAATCAGACCAGCTTTCAGCTTTCTGTTCTCCAAGGAGAAGTGTGTCTACTTCCCAAACTCTCTTCATTGCTGACATTCCTCAAACACTGCACCTTTCCTGTGAACCTGTCTCCAACCACTTCACCGCTTCCTGACGTTTCACACCCAGAATTCAGCAATGATGCAGCTGGGGGGATTCACTCAGAGTCGGATGGCGGGGGCGAACACTCGGAGACACTTGTTTTCACTTTGATCAAGTGATAGCCAATGCCCCATCTCTACTTCAGGTAGTCCAACCGCATTGAGCGAAGCTGTTTTGTTGGAAAGCGGATCGTGCATTTTGGCGAAACTGAGAACAAGCAACAAGAGTTCGTCCGGGATTGGAACTGTTGACCTCTCCCATGTGTACAATATAACAAAGCCCAAAGCGGAGTTCCACGAACGAACCATCCGATAAAATGGGCAGCGTGTGCCTTCCCTCAGAGCGAAGTCCATCCCACCTTGCTCCAGGAATTTGAAGCTGGGAAGGGTTTCAAGAACATCTTCTTGTTCTGTCTCCAGTGTGTCCTTTCTCCTGGGACTGGGCCCTCTCCATTGACGGATTATTCAACCATTTTCTTCCACTTGGTACACGAAGAGTTTTGAAAGATTCACAAAGATGGAAAATGGGGTCTGTTGTGTTTCCTTTCCATGTTTTCAACGACCAACTGACATTTTCTATTCAAAAACTTGATGCAATTCTCCAGATTCATCGTGCACAGGGATGTGGGAATTCTCGCATTCCAGAGTTCAGGATTTCTTTACAACAATGAAAATTAATTGGAGATTTCATGGTGTTAGTGTTTGGATAGAGCAGATGGTGATAAACTTTCCACAGACCGGGATCAGGAAGCAGGGGGCTGGGATATTAGAACATCGAAGCAAGACACCTGCATTTATATAGCACTTTTCACCATCACTGATGAAGCCCGATGACAACGGGCAGAAGTTTGTTCAGACTTGTTTCCTTCTGCTCCATGTGTGATAGATTCCCCGCACAGTCCCTGAGAGATCCCACACCGACCACAATCCCATCAAACTCACATCTGCTCAGGGAATAATCGAACTGAATGCAGAGCGCCTGGACTCAACCAAGACTTGGATCTAGGATCTCTCTCAGTTATCCCATCCACCTAAACCAGAAACCACAGAATGCGGAATTTTCCAACAAAGTCTGTTTCACTGAATTTCACTCTCCGTCATTTGCCTGAGTCTGATGTTCCGAGAAGCCCTGATCTATGTTCATAAAAACTGCTTTGGGTGAGACTTGATCTGACAACTGTGGCTTTTTCACACGCCTCCCTGTAAATGTTTCCTTGCAATATTAATGGGTCCCTTACTGTGGTCCGGCTGCTCATGTTAAGAGAAAGAAAAGGGAGCAGTGCACATGATCATGACCAGGATTTGAAACAACACAGAATACCAACCATTGTACAATCACGGCGCCACGCAATCTGTCGCCAGGAAACATCAAATAAGTGCAGGGCTGGAGGGGATGCCAAGAGCAGCACCAGAAACACAACACCAGAAAAACTCACCAAATGCCACACTGAGATGAGGGAACTCAGATTGGGAGGAATCTATAGAATTCGGGCCCACAGAGATTGCAAGTGCCCCCCATTAAGACAAATCGAAGACTGAGATTGGTAGTTTTTGACGGACTGAAAACACCAAGAGCTCAGGGGATAGTACAGAAAAGTAGCGATGATGCAGGAGCGGCCCATGATCTGATTGGATGGCAAAGCGGGGCTCGATGGGCTGAGTGGCTGCATGTGTTATTTGCATCTGTTAAGTTTAAACTGAAAACATTCCTTCATATGTTCACTTGGTGAATAGACCGTAAGGCCATTAGACATCGGAGCAGAAATCAGGCCATTCAGCCCATCGAGTACGCTCCTCCTTTCAATCATGGCTGATAAATTGCTCAACTGCTGAAAATGTGTTGCTTGAAAAGCGCAGCAGGTCAGGCAGCATCCTTGGATGCTGCCTGATCTGCTGCGCTTTTCCAGCCATTCTCCTGCTCCTTGGATGCTGCCTGACCTGCTGCGCTTTTCCAGCCATTCTCCTGCTCCTTGGATGCTGCCTGACCTGCCGCGCTTTTCCAGAGATTCTCCTGTTCCTTGGATGCTGCCTGACCTGCTGCACTTTTCCAGAGATTCTCCTGTTCCTTGGATGCTGCCTGACCTGCTGCGCTTTTCCAGCAACACATTTTCAGCTCTGATCTCCAGCATCTGCAGTCTTCACTTTCTCCCTGATAAGTTTCTCAACCCCATTCTCCCGCTTTCTCTCTGTAACCCTTGATCCCCTTGATACGCAAGAACCAATCTATCTCAGTCTTGAATATATTCAATCACCTGCTGGTCTCCACAGCCTTTTGAATTCCACAGTTTCACCTCTCTCCAGCTGAAGAGGTTTCTCCTTATCTCCAAAGTAAAAGGTCTTTCCTTTACGCTGTGGCTATGCCTTGGGTCCTAGCGTCTCTTACCAATGGAAATATCTTCCCAACATCGACTTGATACATGCCATTCGGTTTTCTATTTGTTTCAAATAGATTCCCCCTTAGGCTTCTGAACTCCATTGAGTATAAACCCAGAGTCCTCTCACGTTCCTCATCTGTTAGGTTTGATATTCCTGGGACAATTCTCATGAACCTCCTCTGAAGGTGCTTTAGGGCCAGTACATCCTTCATGAGGAATTGGGCCATCACTGTGCACAATACTCCAAATGTAGTGTGACCATTTTGCAAGATTTGTGAAGGTTTGTAGCTCAGGTTGAGAATTAGGATGTAGGTTTGCTCGCTGAGCTGTAGGTTTGATATACAGGCGTTTCATTACATGGCTAGGTAACATCATCAGTGGCGACCTCCAAGTGAAGCAAAGCTGTTGTCTCCTGCTTTCTATTTATACCTTCCTTCTGTATGGGGATCCTGGGGTTTGTGATGATGTCATTTCCTGTTCGTTTCCTGAGCATACCTATACCCTAAAGTAGTGTGACCAGAACCATATAGAGACTCAGAAGCATATCCCTGCTGTTGTATTTAAGTCCTGTCAAAATCAATGCTATTCATTGCGTTTGTCTTCCTCACTACTGACTCAACCTGCAAGTTTACCTCATCAGGTGGAAATCATATAAATCTACTGGGGCACAATCTTGGAGAAATCCAGGACTGCGGATGTTCGAGATCAGAGTCAGAAAATGTGATGCTGGAAAAGCACATCTGGTCAGGCAGCGTCCGAGGAGCAGGAGAATACGCTTTTCGGGCATAAGCCCTTTATCAGGAATGGCTCATTCCCGAAACATCCATTTTCCCACTCCTCAGATGATGCCTGACCTGCTGTGCTTTTGCAGCACCACACTTCTGAAATTACAATCTTGGATGTATTTTTCAATAAGCAACTGAGTTTTTCATGTGTTACTTCACCAGTTTCCTTACACTGCTGCAGACTGTCATCCGTTTCCGATGCTCGCAACCAGAGGAACTCAGTGCCCCAACATTCGACATGTTCAGGACAACCCTGATTCTAACCCAAAAACCCAATACTTGCCTATACATGATAAACTTTAAACCCCTTGCTTTTCAGAAGTTTTCTCCATCTGCCTGAAAATATATTCAAGGACGTTTTCTCTATGGACTCTGGTAAAGTGCTCAACAAGGTTCCTCATGATGAGCTGGTTAGCAAGGTTCGATCTCAGGGAATACAGGGACAACGAGCTATTTGGCTGCAGAACTGGCTCGAAAGTAGAAGACGGAAGGTGCTGGTAGAGGATAACCTTCCAGACTGACCATCGGTGTGACACTAGGATCGGTGCTGGGTGCATTGGTTTTCATCTTTTATATAAATGATATGGATGTGAAAATAGGTTCGCTATTTTGCAAATTATACCAAAATTGGTATGCTTTCCTTTATTGGTCAGAGTATTGAGTACAGGAGTTGTGAGGTAATGTTGCGGCTGTACAGGACATTGTTCTGGCCACTGTTGGAATATTGCATGGAATTCTGGTCTCCTTCCAATCGGAAAGATGTTATGAAACTTGAAAGGGTTCAGAAAAGAATTACAACAATGTTGCCAGGTTTGGAGGACTTGAGCTATAGAGAGAGATGACATAGGCTGGGGCTGTTTTCCCTGGAATGTTGGAGGCTGAGGGGTGACCTTATAGAGGTTTACAAAATCATGAGGGGCATGGATGGATATACATAGACAAAGCCTTTCCTCAGGGTGGGGGAGTCCAGAACTAGAGGGCATAGATTTGGAGTGAGAGGAGAAAGATATGAAAGAGACCTAAGGGGCAAGGTTTTCACACAGAGGGTGGTACGTGATGGAATGAGCTGCCAGTGGGAGTGATGGAGGCGAGGACAATCTCAACATTTAAGAAGCATCTGTATGGGTACATGAATATAGAACATAGAATATTACGGCGCAGTACAAGCCATTCGGCCCTCGATGTTGCGCTGACCTGTCATATCAATCTGAAGCCCATCTAACTAGTGTACTATTGCATGTACATCCATATGCTTGTCAAATGACGACTTAAATGTACTTAAAGTTGGCGAATCGACTCTGTTGCAGGCAAAGCATTCTAAACCCTCACTACTCTCTGAGTAAAGAAACTACCTCTGACATCTGTCCTATATCTATCTCCCCTCAATTTAAAGCCATGCCCCCTCATGCTCGCCGTCACCATATTTGGAAAAAGGCTCTCCCCGCCCACCCTATATAACCCTCTGATTATCTTATACGTCTCTATTAAGGCACTGCTCAACCTTCACCTCTCCAACGAAAACAGCCTCAAGTTCCTCAGTCTTTCCTCGTAAGACCTTCCCTCCGTACCAGGCAACATCCTCGTAAATCTCCTCTGCAATTTTTCCAAAACTTCCACATCCTCCTTATAATGCGGTGGCCAGAACTGTACACAAATACTCAAAGTGCAGCCGCACCAGAGCTTTGTACAGCTGTAGCATAACCTCATGGTTCTGGAAATCCATCCCTCTGTTAATAAAAGCTAAAACACTGTATGCCTTCTGAACAACCCTGTCAACCTGGGTGGCAATGTCAAGCATCTGTGTATTTTGCATTCCGGTTACTCCGACCAAAGTGAATCAACTCACACTTGTCCACATTAAACTCCATTTGCCACCTCTCAGCCCAGCTCTGCAGCTCATCTATGTCTCTCTGTAAACTACAACATCCTTCGTCACTATCCACAACTCCACTGACCTTATTGTCGTCTGCAAATTTACTAACCCACACTTCTACACCCTCATCCAGGTCATTTATAAAAATGATGAACAGCAGTGGACCCTTGCGGTACACCACTGGTAACTGGACTCCAGGTTGAACATTTCCCATCAACCACCACCCTCTGCCTTCTTTCAGCAAGCCAATTACTGATCCAAACAGCTATATCTCCCACAATCCCATTCCTCTGCATTTTGTACAATAAGGTAAAAACAATGACTGCAGATGCTGGAAACCAGATTCTGGATTCGTGGTGCTGGAAGAGCACAGCAATTCAGGCAGCATCCGAGGACAGGCAAAATCGACGTTTCGGGCAAAAGCCCTTCATCAGGAATAAAGGCAGAGAGCCTGAAGCATGGAGAGATAAGCTAGAGGGTGGGGGTGGGGAGAGAGTAGCATAGAGTACAATAGGTCAGTGGGGAAGGAGATGAAGGTGATAGGTCAGGGAAGAGAGGGTGGAGTGGATAGGTGGAAAAGGAGCTGCGCAGGTCGGACAAGTCTGGACAAGTCGAGTTGCTGGAGGTTAGAAACTAGGATGAGGTGGGGGAAGGGGAAATGAGGAAACTGTTGAAATCCACATTGATGCCCTGGGGTTGAAGTGTTCCGAGGCGGAAGATGAGGCGTTCTTCCTCCAGGCGTCTGGTGGTGAGGGAGCGGCGGTGGAGGAGGCCCAGCACCTCCATATCCTCGGCAGAGTGGGAGGGGGAGTTGAAATGTTGAGCCACTGGGCGATTTGGTTGATTGATGCGGGTGTCTCTGAGATGTTCCCTAAAGCGCTCTGCTAGGAGGCGCCCAGTCTCCCCAATGTAGAGGAGACCGCATCGGGAGCAACAGATACAATAGATGATATTAGTGGATGTGCAGGTAAAACTTTGATGGATGTGGAAGGCTCCTTTAGGGCCTTGGATGGAGGTGAGGGAGGAGGTGTGGGCACAGGTTTTACAGTTCCTGCGGTGGCAGGGGAAAGGGCCAGGATGGGAGGGTGGGTCGTAGGGGGGCGTGGACCTGACCAGGTAGTCACGGAGGGAACGGTCTTTGCGGAAGGCGGAGAGGGGTGGGGAGGGAAATATATCCCTGGTGGCACCTCAGGAGATCTCCCACCCACAGCTTCCAACCTCATAGTCCGGGAACCCCGCACTGCCCGGTTCTACCTCCTTCCCAAGATCCACAAGCCTGACCACCCTGTCCGACCCATTGTCTCAGCATGCTCCTGCCCCACTGAACTCATCTCTACCTACCTCGACACTGTCCTATCCCCCCTAGTCCAGGAACTCCCCACATACGTTCGAGACACCACCCACGCCCTCCACCTCCTCCAAGACTTCCGTTTCCCCGGCCCCCAACGCCTCATCTTCACCATGGATATCCAATCCCTCTACACCTCCATCCGCCATGACCAGGGCCTCCAAGCCCTCCGTTTTTTCCTCTCCAGACGTTCCCAACATTCCCCCTCCACCGACACTCTCATTCGTTTGGCCGAACTGGTCCTCACCCTTAACAATTTCTCCTTTGAATCCTCCCACTTCCTCCAGACCAAAGGGGTAGCCATGGGCACACGTATGGGCCCCAGCTATGCCTGTCTCTTTGTTGGCTACGGAGAGCAGTTGATCTTCCGTAATTACACCGGCACCACTCCCCACCTCTTCCTCCGCTACATTGATGACTGCATTGGCGCCACCTCGTGCTCCTGTGAGGAGCTTGAGCAATTCATCAACTTCACCAACACATTCCACCCTGACCTTAAATTTACCTGGACCATCTCTGACACCTCCCTCCTCTTCCTGGACCTCTCCATCTCCATCAGTGACGACCGACTTGACACTGACATTTTCTACAAACCCACCGACTCCCACAGCTACCTGGATTACACCTCTTCCCACCCTACCTCTTGCAAAAATGCCATCCCGTATTCCCAATTCCTCCGCCTCCACCGTATCTGCTCCCAGGAGGAGCGGTTCCACCATAGAACACACCAGATGGCCTCCTTCTTTAGAGACCGCAATTTCCCTTCCCACGTGGTTAAAGATGCCCTCCAACGCATCTCATCCACATCCCGCACCTCCGCCCTCAGACCCAACCCCTCCAACCGCAACAAGGACAGAACGCCCCTGGTACTCACCTTCCACCCTACCAACCTTCGCATAAACCAAATCATCCGCCGACATTTCCGCCACCTCCAAACAGACCCCACCACCAGGGATATATTTCCCTCCCCACCCCTCTCTGCCTTCCGCAAAGACCGTTCCCTCCGTGACTACCTGGTCAGGTCCACGCCCCCCTACGACCCACCCTCCCATCCTGGCACTTTCCCCTGCCACCGCAGGAACTGTAAAACCTGTGCCCACACCTCCTCCCTCACCTCCATCCAAGGCCCTAAAGGTACCTTCCACATCCATCAAAGTTTTACCTGCACATCCACTAATATCATCTATTGTATCTGTTGCTCCCGATGCGGTCTCCTCTACATTGGGGAGACTGGGCGCCTCCTAGCAGAGCGCTTTAGGGAACATCTCAGAGACACCCGCATCAATCAACCAAATCGCCCAGTGGCTCAACATTTCAACTCCCCCTCCCACTCTGCCGAGGATATGGAGGTGCTGGGCCTCCTCCACCGCTGTTCCCACGCCTGGAGGAAGAACGCCTCATCTTCCCCCTCGGAACACTTCAACCCCAGGGCATCAATGTGGATTTCAACAGTTTCCTCATTTCCCCTTCCCCCACCTCATCCTAGTTTCTCACCTCCAGCAACTCGACTTGTCCGGACTTGTCCGACCTGCCCAACTCCTTTTCCACCTATCCACTCCACCCTCTCTTCCATGACCTATCACCTTCATCTCCTCCCCCACTGACCTATTGTACTCTATGCTACTCTCTCCCCACCCCCACCCTCCTCTAGCTTATCTCTCCACGCTTCAGGCTCTCTGCCTTTATTCCTGATGAAGGGCTTTTTGCTCGAAACGTCGATTTTGCCTGTCCTCGGATGCTGCCTGAATTGCTGTGCTCTTCCAGCACCACGAATCCAGAATTTTGTACAATAGCCAACTGTGGGAAACATTATCGAATGCCTTGCTGAAATCCATGTACACCACATCAACCGGTTTACTCTCATCTACCTGTTTGGTCACCTTCTCAAAGAACTCAATAAGGTTTGTGAGGCACGACCGATCCTTCAAAAAACCGTGCTGACTATCCCCAATCAAATTATTCTTTTCTGGATGATTATAAATCCTATCTCTTATAACCTTTTCCAATACTTTACCAACAACTGAAGTAAGGCTCACTGGTCTATAATTACCAGGGTTGTCTCTACTCCCCTTCTCGAACAGCAGAGCCACATTTGCTATCCTCCAGTCTTCTGGCACTATTCCTGTAGGCAATGACGATTTAAAGATCAATGACAAAGGATCGGCAATCTCCTCCCTGGCTTCCCAGAGGATCCTAGGATAAATCCCACTCTGCCCAGGGGACTTATCTATTTTCACATTCTGCAGGATTTCTAATACCTCTTCCCTGTGAACCTCAATCCCACCCCCAGTATGGTAGCCTGTATCTCAGTAATCTCCTCGACAACATTGTCGTTTTCTAGAGTGAATACTGTCAAAAAATATTCATTTAGTGCTTCCCCTATCTCCTCTGACTCCATACACAACTTCCCACTACTATCCTTGATTGGCCCTAATGTTACTCTCGTCATTCTTTTATTCCTTAAATACCTATAGAAAGCCTTAGGGTTTACCATGATCCTATCCGCCAACAACTTCTCGTGTCTCCTCCTGGCTCTTCTGAGCCCTCTCTTTAGGTCTTTCCTGGCTACCTTGTAATCCTCAAGCGCCCTAACTGAGCCTTGAGATCTCATCCTAACATAAGCCTTCTTCTTCTCCTTGACAAGAGATTCCACTTCCTTCGTAAACCATGGCTCCTGCGCTCTACATCCTTGTCGCTGCCTGACAGGTACATACTTATCTAGGTCACACGGAGCTTTTCCTTGAATTAGCTCCACATTTCTAATGTGCCCATCCCCTGCAGTTTCCTATACTTCCTAAATCTTGCCTAATCGCATCGTAATTGCCTTTCCCCTTTCTATCACTAAAGTAAACATAACAGAATTGTGATTGCTAATACCAAAGTGCTCACCTACTTCCAAGTCTAACAGCTGGCCGGGCTCATTACCCAGTACCAAATTTAATGTGGATTCGCCCCTTGTTGGCCTGTCTACATACTGTGTCAGGAAGACACTGGGCAAAAAGTGACCCATCTATAGTACTCGTACTATAGTGTTCCCAGTCAATATTTGGAAAGTTGAAGTCCCCCATGACAAATACCCTGTCTCGCTCACTCCTATCAAGAATCATCTTGGCTATCCTTCACTCTACATCTCTGGAACTATTCGGAGACCTATAGAAAACTCCCAACAGCGTGACCTCTCCTTTCCTGTTTCTGATCTCAGCCCATACTACCTCAGTTGATGAGTCCCCAAACATCCTTTCTGCAACTATAATGCTGTCCTTGACCAACAATGCCACACCTCCCCCTCTTTTACCATCTTCTCTGTTCTTACTGAAACATCTAAATCCTGGAACCTGCAACAACCATTCCTGTCCCTGCTCTATCAATGTCTCCAAAATGACCACAACATCGAAGTCCCAGGTGCCAACCCATGCTGCAAGTTCACCCACCTTATTCCGGATGCGCCTGGCATTGAGGTAGACACACTTCAAACCAACTTCTTGCTTGCCGGTGCCATCTTGTGTCCCTGAAACTTGATTTTGGACCTCCCTACTCTCAACCATTTCTATACTTGAATTACAATTTTGGTTCCCATCCCCCTGCTGGATTAGTTTAAACCCACTCCAATAGCCTTAGCGAACTCCACCCCCGCCCCCGCCCCCCCACCCAGGATATTGGTACCCCTCTGGTTCAGATGAAGACCATCCTGCTTGTAGACATCCCACCTTCCGCCAGAAAGAGCCCCAATTATCCAAGAATCCAAAACCCTCCCTCCTGCACTATCCCTGTAGCCACGTGTTGAACTTTACTCTCTCCCTGTTCCTCGCCTCACTAGCACGTGGCACGGGCAACAAACCAGAGACAATAACTGTGTTCGTTCTAGCTCTAAGCTTCCATCCTAGCTCCCTGAATTTCTGCCTTAAATCCCCATCTCTCTTCTTACCTATGTCGTTGGTGCCTATGTGGAACACGACTTGGGGCTGCTCCCCCTCCCCCTTATGGATCCCAAAAACACAATCAGAAACATCACGAACCCTGGCACCTGGGAGGCAACACACCAACCTTAAGTCTCTCTCGTCCCCACAGAACCTCCTATCTGTCCCTCTAACTATGGAGTCCCCAATGACAGCTGCTCTGCTCCTCGTCCCCCTTCCCTTCTGAACAGCAGGGACAGACTCTGTTCCAGAGCCCTGTGCCCCACTGCTTTCTCCTGGTAAGACATTCTCCCCAACTGTATCCAAAACGGTACACTTATTGTTTATGGGAATGGCCACATGATTCCCTGCACTATCTGCCGGTTCCCTTTCCGTCCCCTGACTGTAACCCATCTGCCTTTTCCTTGTACCTGAGGAATGACTACCTCTCTGTAATTCCTCTCAATAACCCCCTCTGCCTCCCGAATGATCCGAAGTTCATCCAGCTTTAGCTCCAGTTCCCGAACGCGGTTTTTGAGGAGCTGGAGTTGGGTGCACTTTCCGCAGATATAGTCAGCAAGGACACTAGTGGTGACCCTTACCTCCCACATTCTGCAGGAGGAACATTCAACTGCCCTCACCTCCATTCCCACTATTGTAAATTCCTAAAAAGACTGTTTAAAAATAAGGAATAAAAAATAAACTCATTACCTTACCAATCTGGCGCACAGGTCCTTTTTTTTGGTTAGAGGAGGAGGATGGGTGGGAGGCACTACCCGACTAGTGTTTCAGGTAATGCAACTACACAACGATATGACTTCCCAGAAGTCCTTTGCTCCTCCCTTGCACCTCTCAGCAAATAGAGGCCTGACTCCCTGCTGTGAGTCCCTTTTAATGCGGGAAAACTCACCCTTCCCAGCAAAACTCGCTTCATCACTCCTCTCCTCGCTGCTCTGGCCCCAGCCTATTAAGCCTTTGAACGTGCCAACATTCTTGCCCATCTTTTCTGAACCCATACGCATATGAATAGGAAGGGTTGAGAGGGATATGGGCCATGTGCTGGCAAATGGACGAGATTAGCTTAGGATATCTGCTCAGTGTGGATGAATTGAATCGAAGGGTCTGTTTCGGTGTTGTACATCTCTCGGACTCTATGATTCCATAATTCAGAGGGGACTGGAAGGATATGGACCAGGTGCAGGTAGGTGGGACTAGATTGGGTCGGGATATCTGGTCGGCATGGACGAGTTGGCATGGTCTGTTTCCATACTGTACATCTCTATGACTCTTTGACTCTGGAGGTGTAATCGGCAGCAAAGAAGGTTATCTCAGATTCCAACGGATCTTGAACAGATGGGCCAATGAACTGAGGAGTTTCAGACCGAGTTTAATTTAGATAAATGTGAGGTACTGCATTTTGGAAAAGCAAATCCCAGCAGGACTTACAATGCCTTTTAAATGCTGGAATTGTATCAGCCTCCACAAGTTCATCTGGCAGCTCATTCCTTAACCACACCACCTTCTGCGTTAAAAAGTTGCCGTTAAGTGCCCTTTAAATTTTCCCATCTAATCCTAAAACTATGCCCTTTAGTTCTGCACAGCTACCCCAGGGAAAAGACCTTGTCTATTGACCTTATCCATGCCACTCCTGATTTTATAAGCCTCATAATGTCACTTCCATAAGGTCACCATTCAGCCTCTGATGCTCGAGGGAAAACAGCCCCAGCCTATTCAGCCTCTAAACCTGGCAACATTCTTGCCCATCTTTCTGAACCGATTCGCATATGAATAGGAAGGGTTGAGAGGGATATGGGCCATGTGCTGGCAAATGGACTAGATTAGCTTAGGATATCTGGTTGGTATGGACAAATTGAATCGAAGGGTCTGTTTCGGTGTTGTACATCTCTTGGACTCTAGATTCCATAATTCAGAGCGAGGTGAACCTCTGGACCTCGGTGCCCCGACACGGTGGTGGTCAGTCATTGAGTCTGTCCAAGAATGAGATTCGCAGGTTTCTGCAGACTAAAGACATCAATGGCTCAAGAGGACAGTCGAGGAAAATATTGAAAATGCATTTTTCAATATCAATCCAGTTTAGCACTGTGTCGTAAAGCATCATCCTTAAATAAGTTAGGAACCAATGGTGAAGACAATCAGAAAATCTCACACCACAGCCAATTTGCCAACCGTTGAGGTATAACTCAGAATATTGAGGAAGCTCCTGAATATACGGCTCCTGTGGCGCAATCGATCAGTGCTTAATACTTATATGTCAGTATGGAGGCGTGTGCAATGCCGAGGCTGTGAGTTCGGAACACACCTATCTGCTCACGGCCAAATAGCAACGTTGAGCAAATCTGACTTTACTGGAAAATACCAGTTTCTGTGGATAAAGAAACGATCTTCCCTGAGGAATGTTTCGGCAATGAAGCAACACGCCCTTTTAACATTTACAACGTGAAGAAATATCTGGGGAGAAACAAGAGCAGGTGATCTTGCTCAGCTCGAAGATAATTCTGAAACAACGGACAGCATTAAGTTAAATTACGTGTAAAAGCTGTGCAGTTCGCTTTTTAAATTCTATTTGCTACAAACTCACCGAGGTCATTGTAATAAACTAAAAATAATTTGATTTATATCATTGAACCTTGTGAATGCTGTATTTAACTTTGCTTGGAACATTTATAGAGTCATAGAGATGTACAGCATGGAAACAGACCCTTCGGTCCAACCTGTCAATGCCGATCAGATATCCCAACCCAATCTAGTCCCACCTGTCAGCACCCGGCCCATATCCCTCCAAACCCTTCCTATTCATATACCCATCCAAATGCCTCTTAAATGTTGCAATTGTACCAGTCTCCACCATTTCCTCTGGCAGCTCATTCCATACACGTACCACCCTCTGCGTGAAAAAGTTGCCCGTAGGTCTCTTTTATATGTTTCCCCTCTCACCCTAAACCTATTCCCTCGAGTTCTGGACTCCATGACCCAAGGGAAAAGACTTTTCCTATTTATCCTGTCCATGCCCCTCATAATTTTGTAAACCTCTGTAAGGTCACCCCTCAGCCTTCGATGCTCCAGGGAAAACAGCCCCAGCCTGTTCAGCCTCTCCCTGTAGGTCAAATACTCCAACCCCGGCAACATCCTTGTAAATCTTTTCTGAACCCTTTCAAGTTTCACAACGTCTTTCCGATAGGAAGGAGACCAGAATTGCACGCAATATTCCAACTGTGGCCTAACCAATGTCCTGTACAGCCGCAACATGACCTCCCAACTCCTCTACTCAATATTCTGACAAATAAAGGAAAGCATACCAAACGCCTTCTTCACTATCCTATCTACCTGCGACTCCAGTTTCAAGGAGCTATGAACCTGCACTCCAAGGTCTCTTTGTTCAACAACACTCCCTAGGACCTTACCATTGTGTGTATAAGTCCTGCTAAGATTTGCTTTCCCAAAATGCAGCACCTTGCATCTATCTGAATTAAACTCCATCTGCCACTTCTCAGCCATTTCGCCCATCAGGTCAAGATCCTATTGTAACCCTCTTCACTGTCTACTACACCTCCAAGTTTGGTCTCATCTGCAAACTTACTAATTGCACCTCTTATGCTCACATCCAAATCATTTATGTAAATGACAAAAAGTAGAGGACCCAGCGCTGATCCTTGTGGCACTCCACTGGTCACAGACCTCCAGTCTGAAACACAACCCTCCACCACCAACCTCTGTCTTCTACCTTTGAGACAGTTCTGTATCCAAATGGCTAGTTCTCCCTGTATTCCATGAGATCTAACCTTGCTAATCAGTCTCCCATGGGGAACCTTGTCGAACGTCTTACTGAAGTCCATATAGATCACATCTACTGCTCTGCCCTCATCAATCCTCTTTGTCACTTCTTCAAAAAACTCAATCAAATTTGTGAGACATGATTTCCCATGCACAAAGCCATGTTGACTATCTCCAATCAGTCCTTGCCTTTCCAAATACATGTACATCCTGTCCCTCAGGATTCCCTCCAACAACCTGCCCACCACCGAGGTCAGGCTCACCGGTCTACAATTCCCTGGCTTGTCCTTACAGCTGTTCTTCAACAGTGGCACCACATTTGCCAACCTCCAGTCCTCCAGCACCTCACCTGTGACTTTCGATTATACAAATATCTCAGCAAGAGGCCCAGCAATCACTTCCCTAAATTCTCACAGAGTTCTCAGGTACATCTGATCAGGTCCTGGGGATATATCCACATTTACCCATTTCAAGACATCCAGCACTTCCTCCTCTGAAATATGGATATTTTGCAAGGTGTCTCCATCTATTTCCCTACAGTCTATATCCCTTTTCCTTATCCACAGAAAATATGATTGTTGCAGGTATGTTACTGGTAAGATAAACACTGAAATATTGCAAAGCCAATACTAAGGTCAAAGTCTCCTTCTCAACCGTCGAATATTTTGTTGATGAATGTTCAACTTCCTGGAGAAATTCCCGATAGGTCTTTCTATCTTCTCATGGTCTTCCTGTAAGTGCGCATCACCAAATCCACATCACTTGCATCAATAGCCCCCTTGAAAGCCTTTGCGCACTTAGGTATGCCTAATACCGGGGCAGTGGTGAACACAGCTTTCAGGGTCTCAAATGCTTTCTGACAGTCTGCTGCCCACTGATACTTCTTGCCTTTCTTAAACAGTTCAATGAGTGGAGCAGCCACACTTTTAAAATTTGGCAGATATTTCGATAAAGTCCCAAGTCATGATCCATTTAGGCACTAACGCCATAGGTAGGAAGAGAGATGGGGATATAAGGCAGAAATTCAGGGAGCTAGGATGGAAGCTTAGAGCTGGGATGAACAGAGGTGTTGTCTCTGGTTTGTTGCCCGTGCCACGTGCTAATGAGGCAAGGAATAGGGAGGGAGAGAGAGGAGTTGAACACGTGGTTACAGGGATGGTGCAGGAGGGAGGGTTTTGGATTCATGGATAATTGGGGCTCTTCCTGGGGTAGTTGGGACCTCAGCTGAAAAATGTGTTGCTGGAAAAGCGCAGCAGGTCAGGCAGCATCCAAGGAGCAGGACAATCGACGTTCTTGACATAAGAAGAAGGGCTCTTTGGATGCTGCCTGACCTGCTGCGCTATTCCAGAAACACATTTTTCAGCTCTGATCTCCAGCATCTGCAGTCCTCACTTTCTCATAGTTGGGACCTCTACAAGCAGGATGGTCTTCATCTGAACCAGAAGGGTATCTATATCCTAGGAGGGAAATTCGCTAAGTCTATTGGGGTAGGTTTAAACTAATCCAGCAGGGGGATGGGAAACAAAATTGTAGTTTGAGTATAGAAAAGGTTGAGCATAGGGAGGTCCAAAATCACGTTTCAGGGACGCAAGATGGCACTGGCAAGCAAGAAGTTGGTTTGAAGTGTGTCTACTTCAATGCCAGGAGCATTCAGAATAAGGTGGATGAACTTGCAGCAGGAGTTGGTACCTGGGACATTGATGTTGTGGCCATTTTGGAGACATGGATAGAGCAGGGACAGGAGTACTATAGATGGGTCATTTTTTGTGTGCAGTAGAGCTTCCTGACACAGTATGTAGATAGGCCAACAAGAAGTGAATCCACATTAGATTTGATACTGTGCAACGAGCTGGCCAGGTGTTAGACTTGGAAGTAGGTGAGCACTTTGGTATTAGCAATCAAAATTCTGTTATGTTTACTTCAGTGATAGAATGGGATAGGTGTATACCACAGGGCAAGAGTTGCAGCTGAGGGAAATGCAATTACAATGCGATTAGACAAGATTTAGGAAGCATAGGATGGGGAAGGAAACTGCAGGGGATGAGCACATTAGAAATGTGGAGCTTATTCAAGGAAAAGCTCCTGTGTGACCTAGATAACCATGTACCTGTCAGGCAGCGAAGAGGCCGTGCGGGTGCCGTGGTTTACGAAGGAAGTGGAATCTCTGGTCAAGAAGAATAAGAAGGCTTATGTTAGGATGAGATCTGAAGGCTCAGTTAGGATGCTTGACGATGACAAGGCAGCCAGGAAAGACCTAAAGAGAGGGCTCAGAAGAGCCAGGAGGAGACACGAGAAGTTGTTGGCGGATAGGATCACGGTAAACTCTAAGGCTTTCTATCGGTATTTAAGGAATAAAAGAATGACGAGAGTAAGGTTAGGGCCAATCAAGGATAGTAGTGGGAAGTTGTGTGTGGAGTCAGAGGAGATAGGGGAAGCACTAAATGAATATTTTTTGACAGTATTCACTCTAGAAAATGACAATGTTGTCGAGGAGAATACTGAGATACAGGCTACTAAACTAGGTGGGATTGAGGTTCACAAGGAAGAGGTATTAGAAATCCTGCAGAGTGTGAAAATAGATAAGTCCCCTGGGCAGGGTGGAATTTATCCTAGGATCCTCTGGGAAGCCAGGGAGGAGATTGCCGAGCCTTTGGCATTGATCTTTAAATCGTCATTGTCTACAGGAATGGCGCCTAAAGAGCAGAGGATAGCAGGTGTGGTTTCCCTGTTCAAGAAGGGAGTAGAGACAATCCTGGTAATTATAGATCAGTGAGCCTTACTTCAGTTGTTGGTAAAGTGTTGGAAAAGGTTATAAGAGATAGGATTTATAATCATCTAGAAAATAATAATTTGATTAGGGATAGTCAGCACAGTTTTTTGAAGGATAGGTCGTGCCTCACAAACCTTATTGAGTTCTTTGAGAAGGTGACCAAACAGGTAGATGAGAGTAAACTGGTTGATGAGGTGTATATGGATTTCAGCAAAGCGTTCGATAAGGTTCCCACAGTAGGCTATTGTACAAAATGCAGAGGAATGGGTTTGTGGGAGATATAGTAATTGGATCAGTAATTGGCTTGCTGAAAGAAGACAGAGGGTGGTGGTTGATGGGAAATGTTCAACCTGGGTCCAGTTACTAGTGGTGTACCACAAGGGTTGGTGTTGGGTCCACTGCTGTTCATCATTTTTATAAATGACCTGGATGAGGGCGTAGAAGGGTGGGTTAGTAAATTCACAGAAGACAATAAGATCGGTGGAGTTGTGGATAGTGACGAAGGATGTTGTAGGTTACAGAGAGACATAGATTAGCTGCAGAGCTGGGATGAGAAGTGGAAAATGGAGTTTAATGCGTACAAGTGTGAGGTGATTCCCTTTGGTCGGTGTTACCGGAATGCAAAATACTTGGCTAATGGTAAGATTCTTGGTGGTGTAGATGAGCATAGAGATCTATGTGTCCATGTACACAGATGCTTGAAAGTTGCCACCCAGTTTCACAGGGTTGTTAAGAAGGCATACAGTGTTTTAGCTTTTATTAATAGAGGGATCAAGTTCCGGAACCATGTGGTTATGCTACAGCTGCAAAAACTCTGGTGCGGCCGCACTTGGAGTACTGTGTACAGTTCTGGTCACCACATTATAAGAAGGATGTTCAAGCTTTGGAAAGGGTGCAGAGGAGATTTACTAGGATGTTGCCCTATATGGAGGGGAGGTTTCACGAGGAAAGGCTGAGGGCCTTGAGGCTGTTTTCATTGAAGAGAAGAAGGTTGAGAGGTGACTTAATAGAACCATTTAAGATAATCAGAGGGTTAGATAGGGTGGAAAGGGAGAGCCTTTTTCCAAGTATGGTGATAGCGAGCACGAGGGGGCATAGCTTTAAATTGAGGGGAGATAGATATAGGACAGATGTCAGAGGTAGTTTCTTTACTCAGAGAGTAGTAAAGGTGTGGAATGCTTTGCTGCAACGGTAGTAGGTTCGCCAACTTTAAGTGCATTCAAGTTGTCATTGGACAAACATATGGATGTACATGGAATAGTGTAAGTTAGATGGGATTCAGATTGGTATGACTGGTCGGCGCAACATCGAGGGCCGAAGGGCCTGTACTGCGCTGTAATGTTCTATGTTCTCAATTCGAATTCCAGAATCTGAAGTACTGCACTTTTTGTCACTGGTTTGGGAAACTCCCCAGTTATATTTGTTTGTACTTCCCCTGGAATCATTTGTCCATGTCCAATAACATGGTCCAGGAAGGTGACTTGGGCTTTGGCAAATTCACTTTTAGCCAGGTTTATCACCAAGCCTCCCTTGTAAAGTCAATCGAATAAGTCTGATAAATGTTTTAAATGTTCCTTCCATGTGTGACTAAAAATCGCCAGGTCATTGATATATACGACATAGTTGAGTAACCTGGCAATGACTTGATTGGTTAGTCTCTGAAATGTGGCCAGTGTGTTTTCACACCAAATGACATGAGTTTAAACTTATACAGTCCATTTGGCGTTATGAAAGCCGAAATTACCTTTAATCTTTCTCACAAAGGTACCTGCCAATATCCCCTGATTAAGTCCAAATTAGAAATGTAAGTTGCTTGTCCCACCTTCTCAACACAATCTTACCCACAGGGAATCGGATACGCATCAGTCTTTGTAACTGTATTGCGATAGTTCACACATAACCGTTGGGTACCATCTGGTTTCAACACCATTACTATGGGTGAACTCCAGTCACTGTAACTCAGTTTGAATATATCATCTTGGAACATGCGTTCAATCTCCTTTTGAACCTGTACCAACTTTAGAGGGTTATGCCTATACAATGTTAATTAATCAGAACAGCATCTCCTATATCTACATCATGTACAAATGGATTATTACTTCACAGCTTATTTCCACAAACCTTCCCCTATGATCGTTACAACTCTTTCAGGTCATTTTGATTTTCCTAGGAAAGGTAACTGAATAATTTTTCCAAATTTTTGACAATGTCTTCATGGTCCAGTTTAATTTGAGAAATGTCCAGTACAGAATCCTCTGAACTTGGTTCTTCCCTCTGTGTTCTAACCAATAACACAGTCTCCTTTGAAGTTTCTTGTAAAATTACCTTTTCAGCATATGCACATGACCCACTCTGTGAGATTTCTTTCTGTCTGGAGTCCCTATCAAGTGGTTCACCTCACTCAATCTCCTTTCAACTGGACAAGGTCGATTAAACCATTCTTTTAAAGATGCACTTATCACTGGAAGTAATGCTAATGTCTTATCCACGATAGCAAAATTGAGAATTTTTGATTTCTTGTCTGCTTCTTGTTTCGATGCATGCAGTGATACTTTTAAATGTTGCCTAGCCAACTCCCCAGCTCTATTTAATTGTTCCCTAAAATTTGACATGTAGTCCAAATATATGATCGCTGAATTCTGACTTACCCATTTCTCCTTAATCATTTTTAATTGTCCTCTCACTTCATGCCCAAAAACTAATTCACATGGACTGAATTTGGTTAATTCATTTGGTGCATCTCTGATTTTAAAAAAACACAAACGGAATTCCTTTATCCCAATCATCTGGATTGTCTGGACTATAAACCCTCGACATGGTCCTTTATGTCTGATTTCACCTTTCTACCCCTCCCTGCGATTCTGGATGGTAGGCAGTAGATTTGACTTGTTTTATTCCTAAGCTGTCCATAGCTCCCTTGAATAATTTTGATGTGAAGTTTGTCCCTCGATCTGATTGTATCTCTGTCGGTATTCCATATCGAGTGAAACATCTGGAAAATTCTCTCCCATCCTTTCAGCTGTGATATTGCATAATGGGACAGCCTCTGGAATTCTAGTCGATTCATCCATTATTGTGAACAAATAATGATTCCCATTTTTTTGTTTTAGGTCGGCATCATACACAATCAATGAAGACTCTTGGAAAATGATCCTCAGATGCTGGAATAGCTATTGAAGGTGCAGGGTTTATTACCACCTGTGGTTTTCCAATTACCTGACAGGTATGACATGTGTGGCAAAGCTCAACTACATCCCTGTGCAGTCCAGGCCAGTAAAAGTGTTTTTGCATTTTAGCCTGTGTTTTCCTCACTCCAAAATGACCTCCAGTAGTAGCTCATGTGACATTCACAACACCCCATTTCAATACCTCACTGGCAATACAATTTGATGAACTTCTGCTCATTTGTCAGCTGCCTGAACGTGTGATGGTCTCCATTTCCTCATTAATGTATCACTTTTAAGGTAATAACATTCAGGGATACATTCAGATTCTTTTGATACTATTGCTTTAAATTTTTATCATTCTGCTGTAACTCAGTTAATTTGTCTGAGCTTAAGATCTTGTCATCTATCTGCTCCTTATTTTTCTCAACCATCTGATCAAAAAGAGTGTCTGATAATTCCACTTCAACTTTCCAATCTCTTTGATCTCTCTGTTTCAGCTGGTGACTTTGTCACCTCGTTACCACACAGTCAGGAAAAATTCCAGGATATGTGTCCTGCAATATATCAGTTGCCTGAATTTCCACTGGATTTTCAACCACAGTAGACAACACTCCTACCAGCATATCCACGATATCATTCGCACAGACAAATTATATTCCTGGAGCTGAGAGTTGCCCAGTACTCCTACCTCGACTTCCCCTCTCTTCTCTGGTCACTATAACCTCACTTTACATAATTGAGCGCTTCTTGTATCATCGTGAATTCCAATTACAGGTATCTTTTCTGGCAATAGTCCTACAGAAGTATATGTCTTCTTATCCTTCAGCAGCACAGATTAAGAGGATCCTGTGTCTCTAAATATTGTGACCTCTTTACCTGCTGCTCCTGGCCTATGGTAATAAACTTTATGTTTGCAGGTATAAAGTTTAAGAAGATCTGGCACTTCCTCCTGAACCTGCTTGTACATTCTGATGCAGCTTTCTAGCCTGCACTGTGCTTTCTGTTACCACTCCCTCAACATTCACTGGCTTGTCCTGTTTTCCTGTATCTGTCTTCCCAGTACTTCTCCTAACCCACCAACATTGTGGGTTCACATGGCCTAATTTATTGCAGTGAAACATCGGAGCTTCTTAACTTCTCTTTCCCCTTCAAGAGTTTCCTTTTTTACCCTGTGTTCAGTTACCATTATGATCTTCACCTCGATCTACCTTTTCTTTTCCACATGAAGATTTCCCTTTTCCCCAATTTCTATCCCTCATGGAATGAAATTCATTCTGGAAGCTAAACCGTGCTTTATGGACTAACTCATCTTCATCAGCCATTTCAGGTGCTAATCATGCCATTTCAACACTTTGCTCTTCCACGTGAGTTCTCACTACTTCAGGAAGTGATTTTTTTTAACTCTTTCAAAGTAATATTTTCTCTCAGAGCACCATAGGTTTGCTCTATGTTTGAAGCTCTTATCTACCTATCAAAATTACTTGCTTGATCCTTACAAACTTAATTAGGTTTGACCAGGGTTCCTCCTCAGATTTCTGAGAGGTTGTCTGTAGGCTTCTAACACAAGCTCATAAGCATTTAAGATGGCTTTCTTCACCTCCTCATACGCTTCAGGTACCTCCCTTTATAGACCTAACTCCAAGTTTTGTTTGGATCACCAAAACGCACATGGTCACTGGACATTGCATTTGCTTAGTCAGTAGCTGCCAGTATCCTCTAGGCAAGTCCAACTTAGAACTCACAGTTGCTTGTCCCATCTTCTCAATACAGTCTTCCAAATGCAGAATCGGATATGCACCAGCCTTTGTAACTGTAATGACTTTGTGATAGTCCACACATAACCATTGGGTACCATCTGGTTTTGGCCCCATTACTATGGGTGAGCTCCAGTCACTGTAACTCACTTTGATTATTTCGTCTTGGAGTGTGCATTGAATCTTCTTTTGAACCTGTGCCAACTTTAGAGGGTTATGCCAACAAGGCTGTTGCTTGATCGGAATGGCATCTCTTATATCTACATCATGCATAATTAGGTTTCAACTTCCTCCCTTGTTTCTCCAAATCTCCCCGTGCGACATTAATAACTCTTTCAGGTCATTTTGATTTTCCTCAATAATTTATCCCAATTTTTGACAACTTCTTCATGGTCCAGTTTAATTTGAGGAATGCCCCGTTCAGAATCCTCTGAACTTGGTCCTTCTCTCTGTTTTCTAACCAATAAGACAGTCTCCTTTGGTTTTCCTTCACTGTCAAAGTATCTTTTGAGCATGTTCACATGACACACTCTTTGAGATTTCTTTCTGTCTGAACTCCTTATCAAATAGTTCACCTCACTCAATTTTCTTTCGACATAATAAGGTCCACTAAACTTTGCTATCACTGGAAGTATCATTAATGCCTTCTCACCGATCACATAATTGTGAGTTTTTGATTCCTGGTCTGGTTCCTGTTTCATTATATGCCATGATACATTGAAATGCTGTCTGGCCAACTCCACAACTCTATTTAATTGCTCCTGAAAATTTGACATGCAGTCCAAATACATGGTCTCTTAATTATGGCTTACCAACTTCTCCTTCATGAATTTTCGTGGCCGTCTCACTTCATGCTCAAAGACTAATTCACGATGGACTGAATTTGTTTGATTGATTTGGTGCATCTCTGATTGCAAAAAAACTCAAACAGAATTCCCTTATCCCAGTCATCTGGATAGTCTTAACTATCAGCCCTCAAGACTGTCTTTCCTGTCTGGTACCTCCTTTCTCGCCCTCCCTGCGACTCTGGATGGGAAGCAGTAGATTTGAATTATTTTATTCTAAAGCTGTCCATAACTTCTTTGAATAATTTTGATGTGATTATATTGCCGTGGGTAGTCCATACCTAGTCCACAATTTGAGTAATTGAGTAATTGAGTAATTGAGTGACATATCTGGCAAAATTCAGTGACATCTTTGTGCAGTCCAGGCAGGTAGAAATGTTTTTGTATTTTCTCCTGAGGTTTTCTCATGACTAAATAATCCCCTAGTGGGAGATCATGCGCCACTTGCAACACGGTGTTTCGAGAGCCCACTGGCAATACGACTTGATTATCTTCTGCCCATTTCTAATCAGCCTGAATATGTGATGCTTTCCATTTCCTCATTAAGACATCGTTTTTAACACAGTGACATTCAGGAGTATGTTCAAATTCTTCCTCTGTTTATGCCTATTGATACAATTGCTTCAAATGTTCATCATTCTGTTGTAACTCAGTTAAATCATCTCAGCTAAAGATATCTGCGACTGGTTTGTTCAACCATCTGATCAAGCAGGGTCTCTGCTAATTCCACTTCATCTTTCTTATCTGTACACTTTGATTTCTCCTGGCTCAACTGGATACTTTGTCACCTCGTTATCACATAGTCCGCAAAACTCCCAGGATACGTATCCTGAGCTTCCACTGAGTTTCCAACCACAGTGGGCAGCACTCCTACCTGGGAATCATCTATTTCATTAGCAAGGATAAATTGTATCCCTGGAGCTGAGAGTTTGTCCAGTATACCGACCATGATTTCTCCACTCTTCACTGGACACTCTAACCTCATTTTACATAACCTCTAACCTCTTCTTGTCTTACTGTGAATTCCCATTACTCGCACCTTTGCTGACATTAGTGATCCAGAGGTACATATCTTTTCATCTTTTAACATCATATTTGAAAGGATCCTGTATCTCTTCAAATTGTAACCTCTTCAGGTGTTGCTCTTGGCCGATTCAAGTCAACTTTACCTTCGCATGTACATCATTTAAGAAGAGCTGGCATTTCCTTCTTAACCAACCTCTGACCAGGTTGGACATTCTGGTGCAGCTTTCTGGCCTCCACTGTGCTTTCCATTACCACTCTGACAAAATTCACTGGCTGATCCTGTTTTCCTACATATGGCCTCCCAGTGCATTTCCTAACTCACCGACACTGTGGTTTCATGTGGCCTACTTTATTGCAGTGAAAACACCGGAGCTTTTCACCTTGTCTTTCCCCTTCAAGGGTTTCCTGTTTACCCTGTGGTAAGTTATCCTTACGGTCTACACTGACACCGACCTTTCCCTTTCCATGTAAGGAATTTTCTTTTTAGCCTATTATCTATCCTGAATAGTTGATATTGATTTTGGAAGCCAATCTTGGGTTTAAGGACCAACTCATAACTGTCTGCCATTTCAGCTGCTAATCTTTTGTTTTTACTCTCTGCTCTTCCTCACAAGTTGTCCCTACTTCAGGGAGTGAATTTTTACATTCCTGTCTCAGTGCCAATTTCTGAAATTCAAACTCCCTCTTTCTTCCTTTCTTCTCTCTTTCTTTCTCTCTCTTTCTCTTTTGATTCTTTTAACGTGATTTGTTCTTTTTCTTTTTCCTCTGCTTTTAATCCGAATTCCTTGTTTTTTATTTACTATTTATTTGTGGGACTTGGGCATCACTGGCCGACCAGCATTGATAACCCATCCCTATTTGCCCTTGAGAAGGTGGGGGTGAGCTGCCTTCATGAATGGCTGCAGTCCACGTGCTGTATGTTGACCCACAATGGAGGAAGGGTGGAATTCCAGGATTTTGACCCTATGACTGTGAAAGAACAGCAGTATATTTCCACATCAGGGTCGTGAGTGGCTTAGAGGGGAACGTGCAGGTTGTCGTGTTCCCAAGTACCTGCTGCCCTTGTCCTTCGAGCTGGAAGTGGTCGTGGGTTTGGAAGGTGCCTCTAACTCAAGTTACTCCATTTTCAATTGCATTTGTAGCCATCTCTATAGATTCTGATGGCATTTCCAACAAATTTTAAATGCTGAGCTATTGCTGAAATTATCTCTCTTTCCTCACAGAAGGAGGCAGCTCCAACCCCGTCTTGTCTGATAATTCCCGGAGCTTGGCTTTAATGACCTTTTGCAAAATCCCCAAGGTCACTTCTTCTAGCCCCAGAAAACTCACGATGACTGAAAGAGCCATTGCTATCCCAAGTGCTGTTTAAACCAACCAGCATCAACACCGAGAAGAAAAGATACTAATACCTACCACTCGCTGACTTTGAGCCCAACAACCCCAACCCCAATTTGGAACTACAGAAGAAATTCTGGACGAGTCCCCAATCTGTTATGGACCAGGCCAAAACCTCCCAAAATATTTCAAGAGAGTAGGCCTCACCTGAACTTTGATATTTGCAGATATTTGAGGAGGAATGCAGTTGGTCAAACCAAGTAATTTTAAACAAAACAGAATTTCTTTACAAGATTACCAACTGAAACCAAACAAAAGAGAATACAATAATAAATCGCTTACCGTATCCGAACACCCAACAGATCATCCCAACTTGATGATGCTGTTCCAAATACTTGCAACAATCCCCATAAACACCCCTTCGTACAAAAGGTAAAATCAAACCCAGAGTCTTACAGGAGAGCTCTCAGTGAGAGAGAACCAGCCTGGACCTGCTTCTTTGCCCCCAGCAGTTTCAGCTGCCTGGCTGCTTTCAGTGAATAGCCAGACGGCCAAAGAAATCAAATCAAACCACAGCAAATCTGAGCTGGGAGAACTGGCCACTCCCCTTACATTGTGCAACTGGTTTTATTTTAAACTTTAAAGCCTTTTGCCTGAGGCGGTACCTGTTAGCTCTAATCAAACTTAACCTAAAAGCTTGAACTTAGACTTTTTGAAGTCTGTGTCTTTGATGACCTCACTATAAGAAACACCAGGCCAACATAACCTTGTTAAAGGAGCAGCATTGTCACACAACAGCGTTCTGTGCTGCATTTTGTCAAAGGCCTTCTGGAAATTGACACAGATCACGCCCTCTGGCTCTCCTCTGTCTAACTTGCTTATTCCCTCCTCAATGAAATCTGGCAGAACCTTGAGGAAGCCTTGATGTTTCTGCCCTATTTTATCACGTGCTCACCAATCGCATCCATAAAAACAAACTCTCAAATCTTAAAAATGACAAAGGTAACGTAAGCAGCCTAAAGTTATCTGTCTTCTCCCTCTCTCCCTCTTTAAACAGGGGTGTTAACATTAGCCATTTTCAGTCCTCAGGACCCTACCTGACACCAGTGATTCCTGAAAGATCACCACCAACACCTTTACAATCTCCTCAGCTATCTCCTTTGGAACCCTGTGATGTAACCCATCCAGTCCGGGGTTAATTATCCACCTTCAAACCTTTCAGCATTCCCAGCCATTCTCCGAAATGGTGGCCACTGCATGCAACCCTCTCCCAAACCTGTTATGGTTCTGGGATGTTAGTGGTGGCACGCACTGGGAAAACTGATGCAAGTTTTCTCCAGCATTTCTTTGTTACCTATTGGTACTTCTCCAGGCAACTTTCCAACAGTTCAATGTCCACTCTTACCTCTCTGTAACCTTTATGATATCTAAAAAATCTTGCAATCTTGTATAGAACATAGGACAGAGGACAATATAGGACAGGAACGGGCTCATTGGCACATGATAGTGTGGTCAACATGATGGCAAATTAAATTAATTCCTTCTGCCTGCCTTTGATCTACATACATCCATTCCTTGTGTATTCATCTGATAATTGAAAAGTCCTTTCATTGTCCCTGTTGTATTTGCTACCACCAACAAAGACTCCTACCACTCTCTGTGTAGCTTCCCTTTTCCTGTGGACTAATTTCACAACCTCTCTCATTATCCAGGGGTCCCTTACCTTGCCAATCCCATTCTTCCTCCTTACTGGAACATGCTGGTTCTCAACCCTGATCAGAAGGTTTGTCAACGACTCCCACATGTCAAATGTGGACTTGACCTGTAACAGATCCTCCCAATTAACACTCACTAGCTTCTGCCTAATACTGATATAATTTGCCCTCCCCCAGTTGAGTCCTTTCCCATATGGTCCTGAATTATCTGTTGGTCATTGGTATCTTAAAACTTAACCAGTTCTGATCACTGTTTCCGAAATGCTCTCCCACTGGTGCGTCAGTCAACAGGCGAGCTCATCAGCCAATACAAAGTCCAGTATGGCCCCTCCTCTAATTGGACATACCACTTCAAGAAGCCCTCTTGGATGTACTTAAAAAAATTGTCCCATCTAAGCCTCTTGCTTTGAGGGAGTCCCAGTCAATCTTGGGGAAGTTAAAGTCACCCACGCTGACAACCCTGTTATTATTGTATCTTTCCAGAATCTGCCTACACTGGTGTTAATCAACTTTTCGGTGCCTGTTGGCGGCGGGTGGAGGGGGGGGGGGGGGGGGGGTGTTAGCATCATCAGATTACACTGATTGTACCCATCTTCCTTATGAGCTGTATCCATATTACCTCAGTGGATAAGCCCTCTTCGCTGAGTGCAGCAGTGACATTCTCCCTAATGAGTAATACAATTCCTCCACCTCTTTTATCTTCCTGTCTTCCTCATCTAAAACACAAAACCCTGGCAAATTGAGCAGCCAACCATATGCCCATCTCAATCAAATCTCTGTAATGACCACTATACCATAGTCCCATGTCCTCACCCAGGCACTGAGCTCGTCTGCCTTACCCAGAGTATTCTTTGTGTTGAAAGAAACACGCCAGCGCATCAGTGCCATTGTGTTCATTCACCTGTCTCTGACTGTCCTTCTTTTTGGAGTTACTGATTCTAACATCTATCTTCACTTCAATCCCTCCACTTCCTAACCTGCTGCTCTGGTTCCCAGCTGAAATGAATCTGTTTGTTTCGTAGCTGTAATTAATGTTAATCTCCATGGATTCGACTTGTGACACTGGAGTAATTCGCTTTTCTGTTAAAAGCAGGCTCATTTCAATGTGACATTCCTAAGAGTCAGTGGCAACATCACCTCCGACACTCAACAGCTCCAGAGACGGGGAAAGGAGAGATTAGAATCTGAGAATAAAGTTGGCTGGAATATTTCATCAATGGACCAGAATCTAGTAATACTGGACATGAATGTTACAACAATGGACAGGACTGTATACTGGGATCTGTTGGCCCTTTCTGCTTTTTATGACAAGATTCCATTATCCCTGCGAATCCATTACATAATATACATGACTGAATTCTTTTATTATCCCATCCTGGCTATTGTTGGCGTCCCTGGTAAGTCTCACTGACCGGTTTTAATTTCTAGAAACCATGTTTAACTGTTATTCTTTCCGCTTATTCTACTGCCTTGCTGCTGTTATTACATCTGATGAGTCTCGGAATTCATCTTCCACTCTGCAAACCATTGCTAACTGTCTGTCTTCTCTTGATTCTGAGAGACACACAAGAGGGACATTGCTCAGCTTCATCTGTAAACTATGATTCATTTTGTTCCTGTCATCATTCTTTACAGATTAGGAACATAAAATCACTGTCTTCTATTGTGGCAAAAAAAAAACGACATTTCCTTCATCTGACTCCATTCCACCCCTGGCCAATATCTGAAGGTGCCTTTCCACATATACAGTGATCCCTCTCTCCCTGGGCTGATTTCCGGTCCCCATATCCTGACCATTATTCATAGTATTTACTAAACGCACAGGAACATCTTTCACCGGATCAACCCAGCTGCTGCTTAACGCATGAAATGTGAAATCCAGTTTGGGTATTCCCAGGACCCTGCTGACCCCGTTCCCGTTCACAAAACTGCATCACCAAAGCTCACCCAAAGATTCCACAGCTTTTTCCCGAGGTTAGACCGAAATCCGTTCCCTTTCTCATTCCCTGTGAGCTTCAATGTTAACTCCTGCAGTGTCTCCACTTTAAAATCTCACACACGTGATGACATCTGTTCATGATATCGCTCGCTGTCTCGTTCTGTCTCATTCCCAAATCTCTGTTAGTTGTTTATGTTTAAACTGATTTCTCTCTGTCTCTAATAGCGATTTTCACATCTGCACTCCCTCAGTATTTGTCTTTTACTAGTGCATCACAGATACTGATACAGAGACATGAACTCAAGGAAGCACCACTTCCTGTCATTTACCGCAGAACCTGGAAATTTCCCCATGCTCGGTCACTATCTAGTGCAGGTACACCGAGCAAGAGAGTGATCAGTGCCTGCTTCCGTGCTGCAACTAGTCCACTTTACTGATCAGTGCATCAGCGTGGTCTACAAAGTGTCTTCTGCCTGGTTTGGTTATGTCTCGACTCGTTCTGCTCTGTAGATTCAGATTAAAGTATAACTGACCGTTTCACATGATCTCACAGTCTCATTATTAAATTGTTCCATTTTGCAATTGGACTCCCGAAGGTTACACTCCTCCAATTAGTCCGAATACCCTGATTGTACCCAATATTTCGGAAACTTATACTCCAGTAAGTAATGACCCTATTCTAAGGTGAATGTTTTTCCTTGCTGTATCTTTCCCTGTCCTCGTTATTTTGCCCCTGTGTATGCAGTGCTGTGTTATGAATCTCAGAAACAATGAATTTGAATGTGTTGGGGTATCACCCATTTCATCGGGAGCTGGCTGTGAAGCTCCATATTGGAAAGGGGTTTCAACCCCGCATTGACTCCCGGGTTTGAAACTTGCTCTGTGCCTGTGCACTGAGCGCCTGTGTTAGTTACTCTGAGCTGATCACGCGGACAGCAACATGTTGAAACCCTTCAGTTATTATTGCAATGCACCCAGCAAGTAACTTGCTGGAAATAGGCATTTCAATTAATTCTGTTCCTGGAAAGATAGTGGAAGGACTGGAATGTTTTGCTGGAGATATTTCAGGGAGACCTGAGTGTGTCACCATACAATTCAGAATGAAGCTTTGGGAATGTAGTTACAATGTGTCTTGGTTTTGAACATTCACAAAAAATGGAGCAGAGGCTTTAGAGTGTGGAAGCTCTGAGAGCACATCCTGAGTGGGTGTGGGGAAAGAGATCTGTCGGATCCATCCCGGGTTTGCGAGGAACAGCTTATCAAGCTCCAGCAAACCCAGGAACAAAGTGGAAAGGGACCCTGGAAGGATGGGACCGAGCTCTGTGGTCACCTCTGTGCTGAATCAAACAACGTCTGAATTTAGTTTCCATGATTTCACACGAGATTATTGTTGGAAACTGTGAGAAGACAATTAATTTCCCAGGGCTACGGAACACCTCTCAACAAACCCAGCCAATGAGGCAAACCTTAACACATAGCAAATGTGAGCAGGAGTGTTGGATTCAGAGCATTCCTAAGCCATTAGTATGCTCTCAGTAGACTGCTCCTACTTCCATCTCAGATCCTTTGATCCATTGCGACCTATAAACTATTTCAGAAGCATACTTGAATGGTTTGGCCTGAACATCTTTTTCGGCTGAGAATTCCACAGGCTCACCTCTCTCTGGGTGAAGAAATTGCCACTTATTTCAGTGCTGAATAGCCTATGCCCTAACCGTAGACTGTGACAAATGATTCTGGACTCACTGTTCAGAAGAAACATCCTTCGTCTGTTAACCTGCTCAGACTTATTCACAATTTTACAAATTTGATGAGATCCCCTCCCATTCTTCTGAAGGCCAGTGTGTATAATCTTAGTTGATAGTCTCTCTTCGTACCACAGTTCTGCTGTGCCAGGGGTTAATACAATAGTGATAGATAATTGCACTTTGTACTGGAATCCTCTCGCTTAGAAAGCCAACATGGCACTTGTCTTCTTCTCCTCCCACTCACCTGCATGTTCACCTCCATTGTCTGGTACAGAAGGGCACCCAAATCTCATTGCAACTCCCACATTATCAATCTATCAGTGTATCAATAATAATCTGAATTTTTGATTTGCTGAAGTGACTAACCTCACATTTATCCTCATTATACATTATTTGCTATAAATTTGTCCATTCATTCAACTTGTACAAAATACACTGAAATATCTCTGCTTACTCCTCAAAGCTCCCCATCCCAACCAACTTTGCGTAGTCTGCAGTTCCAGGCATAAGATGTTAAGTTTCCTCATCTAAGTCATTAATATGTATTGTGAACAGATTAGGTCAATTATTGATCCCTGTGCTACCTGACCAGCTACTGCCTGTCTCTCAGACGAATTCCCATTTCTTCCTGTTCTTTTCTGTCGTCCTCCAATTGGCACGTTCTTCATGCCAATTCCACACCCTTTCGTTTTACATGCTAATCTCTATGTGGAAATTCTAAAGGCCTTCTGAAAGTCCAGTTAAGCCTTACAATGCCCTCTCTGACTCACTTTATTATTAGGTCCATGAAAATGTCTAGTAATTTTCACAGAAAAATTACTTTTCGTAAATTTGTGCTGAGTTTGTCTGATCTTGCCACTGCTATCAAATGGTTTCCAACAGACTTTCCCCACTAATGATGTCAGCCTAACCAGTCAATAATTCCCTTTGACTGCATTTTGAAAAAAAATAGTGTTGTCCCATTTCTCAACTTGCAATTGGTAGGAACTAATCCAGAATTCAGAATTTTGAAAGACAACCACTGACTATTTCCAAGGTCAATTCCTTAAGTGTTCTGTGATGCCCCTTATTGGCCCTGAGGATCATGGGGATTTATTCTCATCAAGTTCCCCACCACCTTTTGCCCAGTAATCATTCAGTTCCTCTCCCTTCGAGGATATGTGTTCTCCAACAGTTGTATTATCTTGTTTGTGTCTTTCTTAGTGAAGCCAAACCCAAGATATCATGTGAAGATGAAACAAAAGAGTTAATTAACGTCTCTAATAAGATAAACACCTTTGCAATAAGTAGCCTGTGGGATAGTGATTAAAATAACCTAAAAATAAAGAGAATAATTGAGCTGTAAATGCTGTTGCGGGAATAATTGTGGACAATTTAACTTCACAAAACTTTCACAAATCAAAATGTAAAAGGCAGAATTGAGAACTGATTTAGACAACCATTCTTTCTTTTATTCATTTTGTGGGATATGGGTGTCACTGGCTGGCCAGCAGTTATAGCACACCCGTAGTTGCTCTTGAGAAGGTGGTGGTGAGTTGCCTTTTAGAACTGCTGCAGTCAATGCACAGTGCGTTCAAACAAATGCCATTAGGAAGGTAATTCCAGTGTTTTGACCCAGTGACAGTGGAAGAACAGCGATATATTTTCAAGAGAGAATGGCAAGTAGCTTGGCACCAGGATTTTGGGGTGTGGGGGTGAAATTGAAAGTGATGATGTTCCTGTGTATTTGCTGCTTTTGCTCTGGTCATAAGTGGCTGTGAGTTTAGATGCTGCTGTCTGAGGATCAGCCCATCTTGTGGATGTTACACTTTGTGGCCACTGAGCGTTGTGGTAGACGAAGTAGATGCTTGTTGATGTAAAGTTAATGTAGCGGGTTGCTTTGTCCTGGATGGTGTCAGGTTCCTTGAGTGTTGTTGGAGTTACACCATCCAGGCAAGTGGGAAGCACTCCACCACACTTTGACTTGCTCCTTGCAGATGATGGACAGACTGTGGGGATACAGGTGGTGAGTTACTCACATCAGTATTCCGAGAAATGACCTGCTCTTGTAGAAAATGTGTTAATGTGTCGAGTCTAGTTGAGTTTCTGTTCAATAGTAATGCCCAAGCTGTTGATCACAGGAGAATCAGTGACAGTAACACCATTGAATGTCCCGGGGCAGTGGTTATATTGTCTCTTACTGGTCATGGTTGTAGTCTGGCATTTATGTGGTGTGATTGTCAACCCAAATCTAGGTACTGTCCAGAACTTATCGCATTTGAATGTGGACTACTTCAGTATCTGAGAAGTCTGGAATGGTGCTGAAGATTGTACATTCATCTGGAAACATCTCCACTTCTGACCGTAGATGAAAGGAAGGTCATTGATAAAGCAGCTGAAGATGTTTGAGCCTTGGACACTACCCTGAGGCACTCACATAGAGATGTCTTCGAGCTGAAACAACTGACCCCATTAACCAAAACTATCTTCCTATATATCAGGTATGACTCCAATTAGGGGAAGTGCGCCCGCTGATATCCATTGATTTCATTTTCACAAGGGTTCATTGATGCCATACTCGGACAGTTTTGATTGAGGACAGTTTTGATGAAAACTCTTTTCTGAAACTACCAGCAAACAAGTTATTTTCGAGCTGGGAAAAATATTGTGGCGGGATAAATAATAAAATCATATTAGAGGCAGAATTGAACATAAAATGCTGTAGTATTACATACAGAGTCAGTTTGGAAAGACTTGACTCAGATAACCTGAAAATAAAACATTACAACATTGTGAAGACGTAGTGGCAAAGGTCGAATTTGGAAACGTAAAGGCAGAGAAGTAATGGAAATGTGCAAGGAGATATTCCATAACTCTTCAGGAAGGTATAAGAGATGTATTCTAAATGATGACATGAAACTAATAGTAGATTAGAAAAAGGAATTTGAAATTTGAAAAACATTTTTAAAGCACAGAATGACGAAAGTAAAATGTTATTGTTTAGATGGGCTGTAAATATATTGCTATCGTCTGTCTCAGCAAAAGCTAATTTAACCTGGTCAGAGACTGATAGATTCATAGAGGTGTACAAAACAGAAACAGACCCTTCGGTTCAGCTCATC
Organism: Chiloscyllium plagiosum; assembly: GCF_037043375.1. Taxonomy (NCBI): domain Eukaryota; kingdom Metazoa; phylum Chordata; class Chondrichthyes; order Orectolobiformes; family Hemiscylliidae; genus Chiloscyllium; species Chiloscyllium plagiosum. The sequence continues at coordinate 58,893,615 of NW_028270159.1, forward strand.
CATGCTTATCAAATAGCCCAACCCAATCTAGTCCCACCCATCAGCACCTGACCCATATCCCTCCAAACCCTTCCTATTCGTATACCCATTCAGATGCCTTTTAAATGTCGCAATTGTACCAGCCTCCACCACTGCCTCTGGCAGCTCATTCCATACACATACTACCCTCTGCATGAAAAGGTTGCCCTTCAGCTCCCTTTTATATATTTGCCTTCTCACCCTAAGCCTATTCCTTCTAGCTCTGTCACCCCCCCCCCCCCACCCCCGCACCCCCCCCCCCTCCAACCACCCCAGGAAGAATAATTTGTCAATTTATATCCATGCCCCTCATGATTTTATAAACCCCTATAAGGTCACCTCTCAGCCTCTGACACTCCAGGGAAAACAGCTCTAGCTTGTTCAGCCTCTCCCTATAGCTCAAATCCTCCAACCCTGGCAACATCCTTGTCAATCTCTTCATATATCCTGAAGTGTAGATGTCATCAGTGTGGTCAAGCATGTATCTCCTTCACTTTCCTTTTCACCATTTTTCATTGATTTAGCTCTCAGAAATGACTGCCAGACTCCTCAGACCCCTTGGCATCATGGTAGCACACAAAGCCACCAACACACTAAAACATCAGCTCATGAGGTTGAAAGACCCTACACAGACATCAAGCAAAACTAATGTCATTCACAAAATACTGTGCAAGGACCGTAGCAAACACTGCATTGGACAAACTGGTAAACAACTAGCCACCAGGACAGAAGAACACCAACTAGCCACAAAACGACATGACCCTCTCTCACTAGTATCCTTACAGACAGATAAGGAAGGACACCACTTTGACTGGGACAACACATCCATTCTCGGACAAGCCAAACAAAGACATGCATGATAATTCCTAGAAGCATGCATTCCAACCAGAACTCGATCAACAAACACATCGAGTTAGACTCCATCTACCACCTCCTGAAAAAAAGAACAGGAAGTGACTTTATCGAAGGAAATGACATCACCAAACTGAAGAAATCCAAACATATAAATAGAATTCAGGAATTATCAGCTGTGCTTCGTCTGAGGCCTACTGATGATGTTACCTAAGAGGGTGACGAAACGTCTGGAAATGAACCTTTCACCTTAGTGAGCAAACCTACATTCATAATCTATCCATGTGACTAAAATTATTTATTCCTGCAAAGATTTTCATAAATCTTTACTGCAACCGTTTTTAAACTTTTCACTTTTCCTGAACTGCTCATAATTATGAAATACTCCGGTTGACGGTGAATTAGTGTTTTATCATCATAACCTTCTCGATTTTGTATTCTACACTTCTATTCAATGAGAACAGGATCCTGAGTGTGTGTTACTCTGCGCTGCCCCATCAGTGATCTGTGTGCAGACAACTCCAGGGTTCTGTGTTCTTATAATTCCTTTAGAATTGTTTTATGCTGCTTCTCCTCATTAGTTCTTATCAAGATGTATCAATAAACACTTCTCTGCATTAAGTTTTGTCTGGCATGGTGTTGCCCACTCTATCACTCTGTCTATGCCATCTGGAAGTTTATCAGTGTCCTCGTATATTTTTGTGCTCAAGCACTGGAGTGGGACTTGAGCAAAAAGCTTATTGTCATAGGAGGGCGGATTACTAACTGAGACATAGTTGTTATTCAAGGTGGTGAAAGCCACTACATAAATGCACAAATATTCTTCTATTGAATATATTTCCTCATGTCATATTCATTGAGGAGGAAATATAAATCAGGGCGTGTGAGAACTTGCTGCTCTAGTAAAGTAGCTCTGTCTCATCTTATGTAGTTCCCTGAGCAGCCAAACAAAGACTTGGTTTAAGATGGGATCTCTGACAATTGCAGCACTCCATTAACATTGCACTAAAATGTCAATTTCGAGTATAAGATCAGATGCTCGAACAGGCACTTAGTCATGACCCTCTCAATCTGAGCTAAGAACGCTGTACCTTAAAACACACTTTCACTAAAAACTTCAAAGAAATCACTTTAACTGTGCTTTTACAAAACTCTCCTTTTGTTTTGACCTGCTCAGTCTCATCCTTTTTTTTTTCATCTTGTGTTCTAATAAGCTCTGAAACATTGCATTTAGCATGGAGCATATTGGGGTGTTGGAGTTCATATGTATTCACATATAGAGGATTTTTTAACATGCACTAAACACATTGACCAAATATTGATGGCACCTTCACATTGTAAAATAGAAACGTGCTCCTTGTTGTGAAGCTTGTGGAATTCTGACAGAACCTAAAAGGCAAAAAAGCTAGGTTGACGCATCCTGATTGGGAATGGTCTATTTTCATTTCTTGAAGGTGATAGGCTTGCAAGTGAAATGGCAACAGCTGTGTGTAATGTGTTTATAGAGGAATGATCTCAAAGGCAGGACGGCAGAGTGGGTCTGACGCTGCTTGTGCTGTTATATCAGAGAACTACTCGGAGTATTTCTCAATCTAAAATTGCACTGAATTTCAGTAACAACCACTTGTTGTCTGTTTGATGCTAATGACCATGTACTGCTGAAAATGACATATGTTTGAGTTTTGTAACTATCAGAAGAGCAGTGGGTAAATGGGTTCAGAAATAGAAATTAATGTTTGAGATTGTTTTTATTTGTGACAAGGTCCTAGTGCACATTTCTGTACAAATATAGTCTGTACCTCAGCTCAGATCTGATGTTATTTGTCCTCAAATCATTAACTTTGCTCACCGGGTCTTTCTTTATTTTTTGCAGTTAACGTAATAGCAATTGTGATTATGTCTCAGGGAAAGTGTGGACTCTCCACTTGCACCACTTGCTACCTGGTGGCCATGGCATTTGCGGATCTTCTGGTCATTATCACTGAGATCATACTCCGCCGAATCAATAATTATTATTTCCCATTGAATGTCATGAAGCTCACTTCTGTGTGTCGACCTCTCTATGTTGTGATCCGTGTAGCCATAGACTGTTCCGTCTGGTTCACAGTGACTTTCACTTTTGATCGATTTGTCACCATTTCTTGCCGGAAACTGAAATCGAAATATTGCACCAAAAAAACTGTGACTGTGGTTCTAGCAACAACTGGCATTCTCCTATGTTTAAAAAACATTCCCATTTACTTCAGATATAAACCTAAGTGGGTAATTAAAAATGTAGAATGGCGCTGTTCTAATAAGCAAATCTACTTTAGAGATCCGAGGTGGATTGGATTTAGGATGTTTGAAAAGGTTTTGACACCATTATTACCATTCGGTTTAGTTCTGTTATTCAATGCAATGACAGTCAGACACATTTTAATGGCCAGTCGAGTCCGTATGGGATTGAAGCATCACAAAAAAGATGAAAAATACAGCGACCAAGAGATGGAGAGCAGAAGGAAGTCAATGATTTTACTCTTTACCATACCGGGCACCTTCATCTTCCTGTGGTTTGTTTACATTATTTGATTTTTTGATTTTGATGGTTCCGTGGTCAATTGTGGTGGGATGTTGGAAGTGCTTGCCTATATGCTGAGAAATTTAAATTGTTGCACAAACACGTTTATTTACGTGGCTACTCAGGTCAAGTTCAGAGAGCAGTTGAAGAGCATGTTGAAATATCCCCTAATGTCTATTCATAAATTCGTGAATAGACAAAACAACTGAGAGCAGCACAAATATCCAGACAGCAATAGACAAACATTAATCCCTGGGTTACAAAACCAACTTCACATAGCCCTAAACAATGGAAAGTAAAGGGATGTAGGGGGGTGGGGGGCGTAGTTAATCAGCCTGAACTATGGATCAGCAGCATGGAAGAAAACTGGGGAAAGAAGAAACATTGTCAACCCGAGAACAGGAAGGATGGGGCCTGAATGAAACCACACGTTCGAGAGCTGGCAGTAAAGGGTTAGATATTCACTTTGGAGGAATAGGGGTGAGAAACGTAGAACAAAGAATAAAGAACCAATAAAATTTACAGCCCAGGAATAGGCCCTTTGGCCCTCCAATCATGAGCCAATCCAAATCTACTGTCTAAACCTGTCGCCCAATAACTAAGCATTTGTATCCCTCTACTCCCCACCTACTCATGCATCTGTCCAGATGCATCTTAAATGAATCTACCGTGCCTGCCTCTATGACCTCTGCTGGCAACGCATTCCAGATGTGCACCACCCTCTGTGCTTGCCGTGTGTATCCCCCTTAAACTTACCACCTCTCACCTTGAAAGCATGACCTCTCATTATTGAATCCTTCACCCTGGGAAAAAGCTTGTCTCTATCCATCCTGTCTATCCCCTTAATGATTTTGTAAACCTCAATCAGGTCTCCCCTCAATCTCCTTTTTCCTAATGAAAACAATCCTAACCTACTCAACCTCTCCTCATAGCTAGCACCTTCCATACCAGGCAACATCCTCATAAACCTTCTCTGCACCCTCTCCAAGTCGTCCACAAAGGAGTCAGAGCAACACACAATGTTGTGACAGGTGGCAAGCAGGATCGCAAGGAGACCAGTAAATAGGGAATTTCTGTCAAAAGGAAAACAGCGAAATATATAAGGAAACGATAGGATGTGACTCTTGGAAGAGGATGTGAGCAGGATTGCTGAGGAGAATGACTGGACGGTTTGGAAGGAATAATAAGAATCAGTCACAGGTTTCCCTCTTACATTCTCAAACCTGTGCATTTCTAAAAACAAATGGAGTTTGTGAACAGCATATTCTTTCAGCGCATTACTATTGATTTTGCAAACAAGTAATTGTTAATAATCGTATGTTTAAGATGGCGATGAAGAGGACATTCATCTCGAAGAGGGTAGTTAATCTGTTCAGCTCTAACGCAGAGGGCTGTCAAAGTTAGAACAATAAGTATATCAAAGCTAACACAAACAAAAATGCAATTATTCAGGGACGAAATGGCTCTGGGTCAAAGACAGGAGAGTGGATTTGAGGATTATCAGATCAACTCAATGAATGGAGAAGCAAATTCAATTCACTGAATGGTATAATTCTGCTACAATGTCTGATGGCTTTATCATCATTGATTCCATGGATACCACTCTCCAGTATTCCTACGCTGCTGTCCCTATTTGAATCAGCAATTAACACAAAAGTTTATCTTTACCTCATTCATTTAACACAAGTCTGACAAACAATAGATCCCGATGTCATAGGACGTCTGGAAGGTCTCTGCAAACCATGGACTTGATATTAAAAACATTATTTTTCTCTTTAACAATTCTGTAATAACACGAAATGTTTCATTCTCTGCTATCACACGTACGCTTTTTAATCCTCTCCTCTCCCTATCCATAACATCTTCCAGATGTGAGGACAACATGTATCACAGTGAACTGCATGAGGCCACACAACCCTGCTCTCATGCAATCATCTTAAAAGCACAAAAACGCTCCCTATTTTGGTAACATCCTGCATCAACTATAACTTGTACAATTTCCAGATAATTCTCCATATTCACCTTGTTAATGAATAAGCTGCCATCACTTCTCCATCCTTCATCGTGCTGTAAAGGTGTCCAGGCCCTGTGGCTCTCCATATTTTTGTAACTAACTCCAGACTCGGACACACCCTATCAGTTGAGGACATTGCCCATAAACAGACACTGTCCTTAACTTTGTAACCTTGTCTCCAACTTACAGTCCTTTGTAACATTATACTCGAGACTCAGTTGACTTCCTCCACTGTGCATCTTCCTCCAGAACACCACAATTCTCCCTCTGTTTGTAACCTACTTCACATGTTCAACATTCCCTCTCTCTGTAACCTCTCTCAGTCCTTCAGCACTCACCATCTTCAGGAATTCCTCCAGTCCATGTAAAATTTCCACACTGAAGGGTGAAATGTTAGGGAGTAAAATAAAAGATAATAAAAGCTCAGCGTTATAAGTGACAGAAAGGATGTACTGATTAAAGCAACAGAGCCCATAGTGCTGAAAAACTGCAAATACAGAGAGGGCAGATGACCAAGAGCAGGAATTGAAGATGCAATGAATGGCCTTGTCCCCTCACTATACTGACAGTTATGACAGCAAAGCAGACTCTAAGTTTATTGAGATCAGGTGGAATTAAACAAGTAGGATTCTGAAAGTTAATATTGGATCTGCAAATACTGTTGTGATTGAATTCTGAATCCTGGTGGTAACTCACAATGCACTGACTGGGCTAAACACCAGTGTAAATTCTTAAAGTCAGTGTTTGCGCTGCACCTTCCGACCACTTAGTGCATCACATGATATTTAGTGACAGCTCATTAGAAAGTTTGGTGTTTCGAACACAATGTAACGCTCTTTGAAAAAACCAGTTGTGACATCAAACTTTTCTTCCGCCGCCTCTGTCTCCAAGCTTCCTATTTCCACTGAGACTCCCGCACACCCTCCGAGGACACCTTCCCCCATTTCCAACACACCCCACCCATGTGGACACCTCGTGCTGGTCTGTTACCAGGCCTTGATCTCTGTATTTCAAACTGCCAGTGCAATATTAAAAGCCTCAACCTGCTCTCCCCCATCACACAATCCAACCTCTCAACTTTGCAACACGCAGCCCTCCACTCCCTCTGCTCCAACCCCAACCTCACCACCAAACCAGCAGACAAGGGGGCGGGGGTGCATTGGTAGTTTGGCACACAGACCCTAACACCGCTGAAGCCAGGCCCCAACTTGAAGACACCTCTGCCTACTGCTCGCTTGACCATGACCTCACCTCCCATCACCAAAAGATCATTGCCCAGACCATACACAACCTCAACACCTCAGGAGATCTCCCACCTACAGCTTCCACCTCATTGTTCGGGAATACCATCCTGCCCGGTTCTCCCTCTACCCAAGATCCATATGCCTGCCTGCCCTGGCCAATCCATTGTCTCAGCCTGCTCCTGCCCCACCGAACCCATCTCCAAATACCTTAATACTGTCCTAAACACCCGATCCGTGAACCCCCTACATACGTTCGGGACACCATCCATGCACTCCATGTCCTCCAAGACTTGCGTTTCCCTGACCCCCAATGTTAATTTACACCATGGACTTACAGTCCTTATACGCCTCTATCCACCATAACAAAGGCATCCAAGCCCTCTGTTTCATCCTCTCCTGATGTCCCCACCAGTCCCCTTCCACTGACTTTCTCTTTCGTTTGGCTGACCTGGTCCTCTCGCTCAACAATTTCTCCTTTGAATCCTCCCAATTCCTCCAGCAAACAGTCGTATCCATGGGCACCTGCATGGGCCCCAGCTATGCCTGTCTCTGTGTTGGTTACATGGAGCAGTCCATCTTCCGCAGTTACACCAGCACCATTCCCCTCCTTCTCCTCTGCTACATTGATGACTGTATTGGTGCCACCCTCGTGCTCCCACAAGGAGGTTGTATAGTTCATCAATTTCACCAACACATTCCAGTCAGAACTTAAGTTCACGTGGACAATCTTGGACACCTCCCTCCCATTCCTGGACCTCTCAATTTCCATCAACTGTGACTGCCACAACACGGACATCTTCTCCAAACCCACCGACTCCCACAGCTAACTGGATCACACATCCACCCACCATGCCTCTTGCAAAAATGCTGTCCCTTATTCCCAATTCCTCCGAATCCGCTGCATCTGCTCCCAGGAGGACAGGTTCCACCACAAAATACACCAGATGGCCTCCATCTTCAAGGACTGAAATTCCCCACCCACATGGGCAATGGTGCCCTCCAGCGCACCTCATCCACTTCCTGCACCTCTGCCCTCGAACCATAGCCCTCCAACTCCAACAAGGACAGAAACCACCACCCCCCGCCGAAGGGCTTTTGCCCGATTTTACTGCTCCTCGGATGCTGCCTAAACTGCTGTGCTCTTCCAGCACCAATAATCCAGAATGTGGTTTCCAGCATCTGCATTCATTGTTTTTACCTCACCTTTCATTCCACCAACCTCCACATACACCGGATCATCTTCCACCATTTCCACTACCTAAAGATGGACCCCACAACCAGAGATAAATTTCCGTCCCCAACCCTATCTGCTTTCTGTAAAGACCATTCCCTCTGCGACTCCCTCATCAGGTCCATGCCCCCCACCTGGCACCATCTCTTGCCACCGCAGGAATCGCAAAACCTGTGCCTACACCTCCCTCCTCACCTCTGTCCAAGGCCCCAAAGGAGCCTTCCACATCTATCAAAGTTTCACCTGCCCTTCTACTCACGACATTTACTGTACCCATTAGTCCCACTGCAGTCTGCTCTACATTGGGGAGACAGGACACCTCCTTGCAGAGTGCTTCAGAGAACATCTCTGGGACACACGCACTAAACAACCCCATCACCCCGGGGCCGAACACTTCAATATCCCCCTCCCACTCTGCCAAGGCCTTGCAGGTTTTGGGCCTCCTCCACATGACTATTCTTTTATTCATACAACATTAGACTCAGTACCATCCCAGGAACTGTCAGGCACCCCAATAATATTCCATCCTAACAATATCCTTGGTATCGAACGTGAGTGAAGGTTTCAATATTAAGAGAGGCCAGGGTGAGAATCAGATAAATAACCCCCTCAGGCCTCTCTAATTGGCTGAATGAAAGACAACTGGAGTGTATAATCAGATTTCCTCATGTTAAATGTCCATTGGTTTGAATTGTTACTGGAGATGTTAACAAAGGACAGGAATTCTGAAACAGTGGAATGCTAATTGTCTTTGAATAGATGCTATCTGAGTGTATGATCTGAAACTGAGAGTGCATTGGATCTCAATTACCCAATGCACTAAGGAAATCCTTCAATAAGTTGTCAAATGGAGATATAGAGGTATTAATAGGAATTAGACAGGGAAAGTGAGTGAACAAATATTCAGCAGGAACAGTGTGACGTGGTTTATGAGAATTTGTTAATTTGCCAGGAAGGATAAATCAACGGTAAACTATTTAAATAGAATGAGATTGCAGAATTGAGCACTGCAGATGAATTGTGTGTCCTGAAACATGAATGACATAAACTCAATGTGCAGATGCAGCAACTAATTTGCAGGTAAACAGCATTCTGCTGTTTCTTGTGAAGGTTATTGCATACAGATGTTCAGTATTATTTGCTTCATCTGTACAGGGCATTGGTGAGACCACATCGGATTCAGTTTGTGCAGCTGTGACCTCCTAATTAGAAACCAAAGTACCTCATTGTTTTACAAACAGTTGAGAGATATTTCACTTCACTACTTCCTTGATGACGGAGTTATGGTATGGAGGTGTTAACAAGTTTCTTGTTACTTCTAACAAATTTGAAGAGGTACTCATATTGAGCCATACTAGATATTGAAGACAGTCAAACGTGTGGATTCCCAGTGTATACTTGTACAGCCTAAAACATTATTTTTTGTCATTAGGTTTTGTACATTTATTGAAGAATTTTATCTTGGAAATAAACAAGTCGTTTGTTGTTGACTAATGAAACCCACCTGACTTACTCTTAACAGTGATCTTGGCCCAGTCTGAGACCTGTATCATTGACCGTGTCAAATTTGAAATGTGTTGTGATTGGTTGAGGAGCGGGAACACAAAGGATCACAGTCAGCCCCGAACACCAACCTGAAGAGGGCCAAGGGGACATTCTCAGAGGTGATTCAAGTGAGATTGTTCTTCAACAGTAGTTCGTGGAGGCTGGAGAATTAAATCATATCAAGGCTGACCTTATTTGATTTTCGATAGAGAGTGAGTCAGGGATAACAAGGTCTGAAAGGAAAAGTGCAACTGGAACCACAATGAGACCAACCACAATCTCATTTAAAGGGGAAGTCGTGAAATGGGTCAAATGAACCACATGTTCTGTTCAGTCCTATATTCTAATGTTCCCCTGCTAGTGGCATGATAGGACGCTGTATTCGGACTTCCTCTGTTTCACCCCTTCTTTATCTTTTTCTTCTAAATTTTTATCTTCTCTGTAGTTTATTTTACAAAATTTTAACACCTCTACCTCACTGGGTTGGGGAATAGAGGGGACAACACTCAGACCGGAGGCTATCGCTGGCAAGTCCCGGAAATGGTTCACAGACCAGGCTTGGGCGGGAGTGAGTCCCAGACCAGGCTTGGGCGGGAGTGAGTCCCAGACCAGGCCAGTGCGGGAGCGTGTCGCAGACCAGGCCAGGGCGGGAGTGAGTCCCACACCAGGCCAGTGCGGGAATGAGTCCCATACCAGGCCAGTGCGGGAGTGAGTCGCAGACCAGGCTAGTGCGGGAATGAGTCCCATATCAGGCAAGTGCGGAAGTGAGTCACAGACCAGGCCAGTGCAGGAGTTAGTCCCATACCAAGCCAGCGCGGGAGTGAGTTGCAGACCAGGCCAGTGAAGGAGTGTGTCCCAGACCAGGCCAGTGGGGAAGTGTGTCCCAGACCAGGCTTGGGCGGTAGTGAGTACCAGACCAGGCCAGTGCGGGAGTAAGTCCCAGATCAGGCCAGTGTGGGAGTGAGTCCCAGACCAGGCCAGTGGGGAAGTGTGTCCCAGACCAGGCTTGGGCGGTAGTGAGTCCCAGACCAGGCCAGTGTGGGAGTGAGTCCCAAACCTGGCCAGTGTGGGGCTGTGTCCCAGACCAGGCCAGTGCAGGAGTGAGGTCCTCACCAGGTCAGGACGGGAGTGTGTCCCAGACCAGGCCAGTGAAGGAGTGAGTTCCAGACCAGGCCAATGCGGGAGTGAGTCCCAGAGCAGGCCAGTGCGGGAGTGAGTACCAGACCAGGCCAGTGCGGGAGTAAGTCCCAGATCAGGCCAGTGGGTGATTGTGTCCCAGACCAGGCCAGGGCGTGAGTGAGTCCCAGTGCAGTACTGTGTCCCAGACCCGGCCAGTGCGGGAGTAATTCCCAGACCAGGCCAATGCGGAAGTGAGTCCCAGACCAGGCCAGTGCAGGAGTGAGTCGCAGACCAGGCCAGTGCGGGACTGAGTTCCAGACCTGTCCAGTGCAGGAGTGAGTTCCAGACCAGGCCAGTGGGGTAGTGTGTCCCAGACCAGGCCAGTGCAGGAGTGACTCCCAGATCAGGCCAGTGCGGGAGCGTTTCCCAGGCCAGCCCAGTGCGGGAGTGAGTCCCAGACAAGGCCAGTGTGGGAGTGTGTCCCAGACCAAGCCAGTGCTGGAGTGAGTCCCAGACAAGACCAGTGCGGAAGTGAGTCCCAGATCAGGCCAGTGCGTAATTGTGCCCCAGACAAGGCCAGGGCGTGAGTGAGTCCCAGACCAGGCCAGTCGGGAGTGGGTACCATACCAGGCCAGTGCGAGAGTGTGTCCCAGACCAGACCAGTGCGTGAGTGAGTCCCATACCAGACCAGGGCGGGAGTGAGTTCCAGACCAGGCCAGTGCGGGAGTGAGTCGCAGACCAGGCCAGTGCGTGAGTGAGTCCCATACCAGACCAGGGCGGGAGTGAGTTCCAGACCAGGCCAGTGCGGGAGTGAGTCCCAGACCAGGCCATGAGGAGTGAGTCCCAGACCAGGCCAGTGTGGCAGTGTGTCCCAGACCAGGCCAGTGCTGGAGTGAGTCCCAGACCAAGACAGTGCGCGAGTGTGTCCCAGAGCAGGCCAACACAGGAGTGTGTCCCATACCAGGCCAGGCCAGTGCGGGAGTGAGTCCCAGACCAGTCCAGTGCGGGAGTGTGTCTCAGACAAGGCCAGTGCAGGAGTGAGTCCCAGACCAGGCTTGGGCGGGAATGAGTCCCAGACCAGGCCAGTGCAGGAGTGTGTCCCAGACCCGGCCAGTGCAGGAATGTTTCCCAGACCAGGCCAGTGCAGGAGTGATTCCCAGACCAGGCCAGTGCGGGAGTGAGTCCCAGAGCAGGCCAGTGAAGGGGTGAGTCCCTGTCCAGGCCAGTGCAGGAGTGTGTCCCAGACCAGGTCAGTGCAGGAGTGAGTCCCAGTCCAGGCCAGTGCAGGAGTGTGTCCCAGACCAGGCCAATGCGGGAGTGAGTCCCAGAGCAGGCAGTGAACGAGTGAGTCCCAGACCAGTCCAGTGCGGGAGCGTGTCCCAGACAAGGCCAATGCGGGTGTGAGTTCCAGACCAGGCCAGGGCGGGATTCAGTCCCAGATAAGGCCAGTGTGGGACTGAGTCCCAGAACAGGCCTGTGTGGGGGTGAGTCACAGAACAGGCCAGTGCGGGAGTGAGATCCAGACCAGGCCAGTGCGGGATTGTCTCCCAAACCAGACAAGTAAAGGAGTGAGTCACAGACCAGGCCAGTGAGGGAGTGTGTCCCAGACCAGGCCAGTGCGGTAGCGAGTACCAGACCAGGCTTGGGCGGGAGTGAGTCCCAGGCCCGGCCAGTGCATGAGCGTGTCCCAGATCCGGCCAGTGCAGGAGTGTGTCCCAAACCAGGCCAGTGTGGAATTGAGTCCCAGAACAGGCCAGTGCGGGAGTGAGTCCCAGAAAAGGACAGAGCGGGAGTGAGTCCCAGACCCGGCCAGTGCAGGAGTGTGTCCCAGACCAAGCCAGTGCAGGAGTGATTCCCAAACCAGGCCAATGTGGAAGTGAGTCCCATACCAGGCCAGGGCGGGATGGGGTCCCAGACCAGGCTAGTGCAGGAAAGAGTTGCAGACCAGGCCAGGTCAGGAGTGAGTCCCAGACCAGGCCCGTGCGGGAGTGTGTCCCAGACCAGGCCACTACGGGAGTGATTCCCAGAGCAGGCCAGTGCGGACATGAGTCCCAGACCAGGCCAGTGCGGGAGTGTGTCCCAGGCAAGGCCAGTGCGGAAGTGAGTCCCAGACCAGGCCAGTTTAGGAGTGAGTCCCAGACCAGGCCAGGCCGGGAGTGAGTCCCAGACCTGGCCAGTGTGGGAATGAGTCCCAGGCCTGGCCAATGTGGGGGTGAATCACAGACCAGGCCAGTGCACGAGTGAGTCCCATACCAGGCAAGGGCGGGACATGAGTCCCAGACCAGGCCAGTGCAGGAGTGAGTCCCAGAGCAGGCCAGTGCGGGAGTGTGTCCCACACCAGGCCAGTGCAGGACTGATTCCCAGACCAGGCGAATGTGGGAGTGATTCCCATACCAGGCAAGAGCGGGAGTGAGTCCCAGACCAGGCCAGTGCAGGAGTGAGTCCCAGACCAGACCAGGGCGGGAGTGTGTCTCAGACCAGGCCAGTGCCGCAATGAGTCCCAGAGCAGGCCAGGGGGGAGTGTGTCCCACACCAGGCCACTTCAGGAGTGATTCCCAGACCAGGCCAATGTGGGAGTGATTCCCAGACCAGGCCAATGCGGGAGTGAGTCCAAGAGCAGGCCAGTGCACGGGTGAGTCCCATACCAGGCCAGAGCGGGAGTGAGTCCCAGACCAGGCCAGTGCGGAGTGAGTCCCAGAGCATGCCAGTGCGGACATGAGTCCCAGCCCAGGCCAGTGCGGGAGTGTGTCCCAGGCAAGGCCAGTGCGGAAGTGAGTCCCAGACCAGGCCAGTGCAGGAGTGAGTCCCAGACCAGGCCAGGCCGGGAGTGAGTCACAGACCAGGCCAGTGCGGGAGTGGGTCCCAGAGCAGGCCAGTGCAGGAGTGAATCCCAGAGCAGGCTAGGGCGGGACTGTGTTTCAGACCAGGCCAGTGCAGGAGTGAGTCCCAGATCAGACCAGGGCGGTAGTGTGTCCCACACCAGGCCAGTGTGGGAGTGAGTCCCAGACCACGCCAGTGCGGCAGGGATGTCCCGACTGGAGGCTGTTGCAGGGGCTGCCTGGTCCATGGGGAATGGAAGCGAGGCCTCAAGTTTTGAAGTCCAACGTGGTCTGGATACATTGCTGGATTCCGTTCCGTGGGTATGTACTGGCACAGACTTGGTGAAAAGGAGTCAAATTTGAACACTTTTAACAAAGTTTTTCATTTTAGTCTGGGCTATTATTCATTATTCTTTCAACTCTGCAAGAAATACTGAAGTCTCTGTCACAAGGTACCCTGTACCTATAAATGCACCAAAGTGGTGACATTGTCAATTTCTCACTGGTCATATTCCAGCACAGGTGGCAAGAAAACTATTTCAGTTCCATTCAATTCATTCAGCCCTTCGAGTCTGCTAAGCAGGAACAGTTCGAAGCCAGTTTGAAGGTTTTGGTCTTCTCTGGGAAAATGTAGTTGACAAACCCAGGCTGGATCAGAGAGAACTCACTCATTCCTCTTTATGGCCATCCTGTCTCTGTAACTTCTGTTCCAGATGTTGGTCATTCTGCAAATCCAAATTCCCAGTGAATAAGCCCCCCATATGTCACCTCGGGTTAACTGAACCACATCTGCTGGTCTCCATGAATGCAACATTTCACAGCAAGACATCAAGGAGAATAAAGTTACTTTCCAATAACAGAAGAAAAGAAGATAAGGAATAGGATCAGCTGTGTCCATTCAGCTGCTCAAGACTTCTCCGGCAATCAGTGAGGTTTTGGGTGTTCGACACCAGGGCACAACGCCACATTCATGCTAACTCCTTGTATCCTTCAACTCTCTGATGGGTCAAATCTACATCCATCTTCACAATCTCTCGGGTACGGAATTCCCCAAGTTCGTTGCGTAATATTCACCACCAGCAGCACTCACTCCCTGAAACAGCAACTTCCAAGGTGAAACACTGAAACTCCCTCTCTAATAACATTGTGGGTGCATCAGCTCCAACTGGTTTGTAGCTTCTCAATGGTAACTCATGGAGGGCAGTTACTGCCTGGCCAGACACATCACAATTTCAATAAAACATTGATGTAAAATACGAAGTTCCAATAATTCATGAACAATACAGTTTTTTGTTATTAATTTTACCAGCCCCTCTGTGTTTTTGAAGTTATGTGAGTCATTCGCATAATACCAACCGACCGACAGGAAAGGAAATACCAACCGACAGCTCAGCTCACTGAGAATACAAGATTTTTTTTGAAGAGATAAAATATGGTCTCACTATTTGAAGGTTAATGAGCATCTCTGAGTGATGACCATCAGCTCCCAGGTCACACAGCCTCCTGGATCGATATCGCTGCATCTCCATGATCACGTGTTCAGAATTCGGTGTCTCTATCAGAAACTGACCAAATGGTATCCCTGCAAAGCAAGTACAGCAGGAGGTCACCACAATATTCGGAAAGGATCGCAGACACAGAAAGTAAATGCTGACCTTTCCAACGGCACTCACCTCAGGAAAAATAAAGAAATATTCATTTGGCCGGATGTGCTTTCAGTGAGGTTTACAATTGGACATCTCCCACCCTTTTCCCAAACCACTCAACTATCCTGAGCGCTGTTTTAACATTCCAATTTATAAGAATGTTATTGTTTTTCGACATCTACAAACAACATCAATGTAGACATTTGGATCAGGAATTAGCAATTTTCCCATCTGAATGCCCTCGTCCAGGCGATAAGATTGTGGCTGATCTGACAATGGCCTCATCCACACATTCCTGTCTTTGTATTATCCTCTTAATGTGTCTCTTGAATCGATACTCTCTCTATAGCTACCTTAACAACATGCAATGGTTCATGTTCCAGAGCTCTGTGGGAAGAGGGTTCCACAAAAGCATGACCCTATGAGAGATTATAAATACTCTCTCGTCACCACCTTAACAATGATATTCTCCTGTTTGACTGTCCATCCACCAGCTGTGATCTCTGTCACAGTGGAGACTGGGGGCAATATTTTAGCATCTATTTCACAAATAAGCTGCGCAATGTCTGATGTCTTTATTTTATTTCGTGAATTTCATATTGGACCTGTCAGTATTTACAGCCTGTTCTGGGGACTTGGCTCAGTGTTCACAAGCTTTCCCTGTTCTTCCGCCTCATTGGGGTAACTCAGTGGAAATCATTCTTGGAGCTGTCATAAACATTTTCTTTCAAAGAATAAAATCAGCTTCACGGGAAAAAGCAGAAAATATCAAAGAAGTTCGGCAGGTCTGGCATCATCTTGGGAGAGGAAGCAGCATTAACATTTCAGTTCAGTGACCCTTCATCAGAAGGGTTCAAATCTCTTTGAAATACCAAAGCAATAGACCCAGATTTACGGAGAACACGGACTACCGTCCAGTAGTTCACAATGTTACCTGTCTTCTGCAAATGGGTGGATTCTAAATACAGATAAGCAAGTGCAAAAAGCCAGAATTTCACTTGACTCTTTAAATTCTAATGTTCACTTAAACACGTAAGCGCCCATTGAGACAAACAAGCGCACACATACGCATACCATTCAATTAGAAGTGTAATATTGGAAATGTCAGATATCTAATGCGCACTCGGGATGTCCTGGAGAAACAGAACCATTTTGTCGGAATCTGAGGAGATGGAACCAGAATTCATATTTCGAGTCCAGTATAGTATATCTTCAGAACAGCCATAATAGTCTACAATCATGAACTCTGTGTCCCCCTCAGCCGATGATGGCAGGTCCGCTGAATTTCTCGAGCACACATTTGTACAAGTTGTTTCACTGACGGTCTGTTGGTAAGGTCAAAAACAAATACAAGGGAAACTGTTACATTAACATTGGTCCCCAGGATATGACAGCGAGGTTCCTTTGGTCTCCAAAGTGCTTCACTTCTCTCGTCTTTGAGTGAAGGTTCTTTCACATCTTCGCAAGGGACACATAGCAGCTGGTTCACAAATGATAATGTCTCTGATTTATTTGATAAATACAAAAGCTTATCACTGCTGATGGAGGAAAACACCTGGATTTCTTTAGCTACATCTGTACGGTTATGTTTATATATATCACAGTGAATGTCTCCTGCCTGCCACACTCTCTGCACCTTCACTTGATTTCTTGTTTCCTCCTGGATTGGAGAACAGCATGTGAGAATCTCCGACAGAATTTTCCTTTTTGCTGAGGGAAGTGTTTATGGGAGGTTCCTCTATTGGAATTGTTAATTAGGAATAGTTACTGTATCCATTATTCTGTTCAGGTTTCCAATAGAATTGTTATTCTAAATTCCTCTTACTTTCTGAGTATTTTATCCATAGAGTTTAAATAAATGGTGTTTTCATCTTATCCTTCCTACTGATTTTAATAGCTGTCCTCCACTGGTTTTTAAAGGCATCCCAATCCTCTGGATACCCAATAATCTTCACTGCATTGTCTGCTTTTTCTCTTGGTTTTATACTGTCCCTGACTTCCTTTATTAGCCATGGTTGCCTTGTCCTCCCCAGAGTATGTTTCTTCTTTCTTGGGATGAATTTCCGCTGTGCCTCTGAATTATCCCCAGAAACTGCTGCCATCACTTGCTTCACCGTTTTCCTTAGTCTGCTCCCCTTCCAATCAGCTCTGGGCAACTTCTCGCTCATGTGTTTGTTGTTAAATCACTCAATTATAACCATTTCACATCCAAAAGTGAGCAATAGATCTCAACTGAAAGAAGGGAGATTGAGAGGTGGGACACAGAGAAAGATTCAAGGATTTATTAACTAGGCATATGATTAGATTTGATTACTTACAGTGTGGAAACCGGCCCTTCTGCCCAACAAGTCCATACCGACCTGCCAAAGCGCAACCCACCCAGACCCATTCCCCTACATTTACCCCTTCACCTAACACTACGGCCAATTTTAGCATGGCCAATTCACCTAACCAGCACATTTTTGGACTGTGGGAGGAAACCCACACAGACACGGGGAGAATGTGCAAACTCCACATGGACAGTTGCCTGAGATGGGAATTGAACCCGGGTCTCTGGCTCTGTGAGGCAGCAGTGCTAACCACTGTGCCACCGTGCACCATAGAGAGAGTATACAAATAAGGACGTTTAAACATAGAGAATCCTTGATTATCGACAGATAGAGATGTGCTTCCTTTTTGGTTTTCAATTTCTTTGTGCTTTGTTCCTTTGTACAGTGTCTGTACAACAGAGTGATATGTTCACATTCTGGTTTTGATGCCAGAAATTTTATCTCCAGTAATATGACAGATACCAGCTTTTGACAGAATCCAGCTGGGGCAATGTATTTATTTCCTGGTGGAATGTGGATTAATTGAGGTAAGGTGTACACCAGAAGCAGGCATTATAATACACATCATGATAAGAATGGAAGACGAGAGCAGAAAATCCCAGAAAAGCTGGGGTGGGTGGGGCATATTGAGAGAAGAGGAGAAAGTAACACCTGAGATAAGGATCAAATAATGTTTTAATAAATGATATGCATCAAATGCATCATATTTTGTTAACTGTGTCTGTGCTGTTCATTCTCAATATGTTGTGCACATATGAACAATCTTATCAATCGACACACACACTGATTACACAGTACATATAAAATCATTATTCCTCCATTCTATTTCAAATTATCATGTTTTGTTCACATTGTCACTTGCCATTCTTTCTTACAATGAATTCTGTTTTGTTCTCTGCATTTTACTTTATTCCATCTATCAAGAAGATGTAAGTGACTGGAGTCTATCACTTCACTCCTCTTCAGTCACTGTCTCCTGTGACACATACGCACTTTCTCTGACCCTTTCATCACAATAAACCAGGCAGTTGTCACCGTAATGTTTACTTTTGGGCTAAGGCCAAAATATCTGAAAAAGAAAAGGCATATAAATTGTGCACTCAGATGTTTGCAGATTTAGAACCAAATTATTGAAATGCAATGTGTTAAAGACAAGATGTTGCTTTAATAGAGCGAGCAGAGGGAAGTCTGGAGAAATCTACACTTCCTATACGTGCTTAAAGCAATAGTGCCCAGAGACAGTTTTGTTTTTAAATTGAGTTGTTGTGGTGGAGACAACTTCAGTGTAGCAACAACTTCTCAACTGGCTCTTGGGAAGGTCCTTACGTAGTGCATTGTATGTGGATAATACAGCAGAATCATCAAGCTTTCTCCTTTACCTCTGACATTGTGAGAGTAGTTGGAGATGGGCAATAAGACCAAAAGCAGGTGATGTCAACATCCCACCCAGACCAGCTATTGCTGTTACATTATACGTGTTGTAGTGAAAGAGGTTAACTGGAGCTGTTTGTTCAGAGACTGTGATTGATGTCAGTCTCCATGGATCCTAACCGGGTCACTGGAGGGTTTCCCTCTTCTATTAAGAAGGGGCTTCTTTCAATCCGTTAACCCACTGTATCAGTGGCAGCGTCATCCTCAACACCTCCAGAGAGAGGGAGAGATCAGAGAATTTGAAAATAACACACTAGAGTGTTCCAGCAATGGATCAGAATTTGAGAACCATTGACTGGAATGTTACAAGAATGGACAGGAGTTTATCCAATGGCCTTTACTATCTTTCTCAGAAATGGATACCATTAGCACGGCAGATAGAATGTGTTCTGATGATTATTCAGGCAGGTTACTATCACTATTATTGGTGTTCCTGGTAAGTCTATCTCTGTCTATTTATTAATTCCGTAAATGGTCTGACTGCCAACCTTATTTCTGTTATCTATATTTGGCAAAGACTTAAACTATTGCATTCACTTTCCGTCACAAACTCCTTTCCTATTCCATGAATTTCAAACCCTTCACTTGCGAACACTTCAGGAGGAACAAAAGTGTTTATAACCACAATGGCCCCATTTTGTCCTGAACTGATTTATATCTCAATAATTCCTCTATCACTAAACCTGTTCCCTACCACCTCCATAATATTCCCAGTCTTCGCTTCTGCCTACATACTGTTTCTGAACAAACCATCATCTACACCTGAATGGTTACAGATCTCTTCTGGCCACTCTTTCGGTTACAAATATTTTGATCCCAAACTTATTCTTGTCTCTACCTGGACCAATGGCAAGTGCAAAGTGTGAAGCCAGTTTGATTGTAAAATGGGGTGGCCACAGCTTTGCGTCACCTGTTTCAGCATAACCTGTAACCTCACACAAGTGTGGGGATTGTGCTGTCTGTGACCATGAAGTGACAACTTAATTGCACTATTTTGGTTCTAGAACTTTCCGTGCAGGATTGGGTGCCATGTTCATCATCACCCAAGTGCAATGTTCCAATGTATTGACTTGGTAATGGAGACGGTTTCTGCTCCCCCAGCCACACCTCCCCCTCCCCCGCACCATGAAGGGAATGCATTAGTGCTGTCTCCATGGAGGAAGACACACAAAATCTTCCAGGAATACGGGACAGAGGGACTGGTGAAAAAGAGAATCTGTGGGAGATTAGAATTAATAAAGTGAATTTACTCAGAAAACCTAATTCAATTGAAGTTTGGTGAGATGCTGCACCAGATGAGCTCTATCCTAGAGTATTTAGGGAAGCAATCGATTGAGTGAAAGAGTTGGAGAGCGATACAACATGGGAACAGTCCAAACAGTCCATACCAGCCAGAATCCCAAACTCAACTTGCCCCACCTGCCCACGTTTAGCCCATATCCCTTCAAATATTTACTATTCATGTACTTACCAAATGTTACTTAAACGTTGTAACTACAAAAAGGAAGTTTTGGTTATGCTTCATAATTCTTTAGATTCTGGAAAGCTTGGTCAGACAGAAAGTAGCTATTGTCACCCTAAATATTTAAAATGGGAATGGGAGGGAAAACAAAACTAACTATTGGACAACTTGATGTCAGTTATGTGGAAAATAGCAGAATCTTTTAAAAGAGACGTGACAACTAGACTCTTGGGGAATCGTGATATGACTCTGCAGAACTGGTTAGACTCAGGAGAGGGAAATCATCTTTGAGAAACCTATGGCGTTTGTGATAAATGAAGCATCCACAATTGTTATTGACATGTGAGCGAAGAAATTTAGAGTCCACGCTAAGGGAGAGATGTACTGTGTGGATTGAGACTTCATTCATGGAGACAATGCAGAGACTAACACCCTTTTCTGGACGGAAGGTCATTATTTTGTTGTATCACATGTATCAGTGTTTGGACCACAGCAGTTTGCGAGGTATGCAATGGTTTGGATGTGGGCAACAAATAGCATGCATCTCATTTTGTATTGATTGACTGGTGTGAGGTTGGGAGGTATTGTCCAAAAGGACCTGTATGCCTGTTTTGATTACATGCACGCGCGCGTGTGTATGTTTGTGTATGTGTGTGTTTGTGTCTGTGTGTAAGTGTGTATTTGTGTGTGTCTCTGTCTGTGTGTGTGTGTTTGTTTGTTTGTGTGTGTGTGTGTTCGTGTATTAAGGTTGCTGCCAGCTTTGATGGTGCTTTGATTTGCTGTCCTATCTCTCTCGGTCAGAGGTCAGGAATATTGCAGTGAGTAATTCACTTCCTGACTCTCCGAAGTCTGTCCACCATCTACAAGGTACAAGTCAGGACTGTGATGGAATACTCTCCACTCGCTTGACTGAACACAGCTGTAACAATGCTCAGAAAGCTCAACACCATCGAGGACAAAGCAAGTTGCTTGATTGGCATTTCATCCAGAAAAACCTACTCCCTCCAGCACTGACACTCAGTAGCAGCAGTGTGTACTATCTACAAGGCACATTGCAGAAACTCACTAATGATTCTTAGAGAGCACCTTCCAAAACCATAACCAGTTCCAACACGGAGGACAAGGGCACGAGGTAGATGGTCATACCAGCACATTCCATTTCCCCTCTAAACATTCATCATACTAACTTGGCAATATATTGCAAATCCTTTCTGTTACTGAATCAAAATCCTGGAATTCCCTGCCTAACAGTGTCATGAATCAAACTACTGCACACTGAAGATGGCATCTCACCACTACCTTCTCAAGGGCAACTTGGGACAGTCAATAAATGTTGGCCAGCCACTGACACACACATCCCCTGAAGGCATTAAATAAGACTAAATCCCTGATGGCTTTCACCTTCCTCTGCCTCCGTCTGTGCAGTCTGCAGAAGGCGAATAGAAAGTAGTAATGCATGTATTAAACAGCACACAAACTGTCAGACCTGCTCCACACACAGCTGCACTAAAGAAACAAATAAAGGCAAACACACAATGCACATGCACACACACATTACACATACACACAGAAAAACGATACACATACACACACATGCTCACACACACACGCATTGACACACACACAGGAACACACAAAGACAGACATAATAACACAGATGCACAGATACTTGTACTATTACAGTGATACTAATACAGATTTGAGGAGCCTGTCAGTATTTTCCTTGCTTTGTGGTGAGTTTGTCACTATTTCACTCACTTCACCAGGTGTGTGTCAGTATTTCTGTAGATCAGTTGACGATGTGTCATTATTTGACTCACTCCACGCTGAGCAGGGTGAAGTGATGCATGTTGATCGGCAGAACAGTAAAAGACAATACAAAACAGGTTGCCTAGTTGGAAAGCGGATGCAGGAGCAGACGGCCCTTGGTGGAAATGAGCACAAATTAATGAAGCTGTACTCCCTTCCTGAGAGGTGGTGGAGATGATGTGTTGTGAGCCCATCCTCCTGCCCACCGAGACCGTTTGGCACAAAAGGGAGATGTCATCAGGGCCACAGCTTCTACTTGTACCAGATGGAACCGGAACTGACAGGGAGTTTAAAGTGAGAATTGCCCTTCACTGAACATTGCTCCTTACTCGGGTTGGTGGGATGTGGATGTTTCAGAATCTCCACATGAGGCTTCCCAGTCGTCTCTGTCTCATGCCAGGACTCTCTCCACATGGCGGAGAAGAGGGAGGGGGGCTAGGTAATGGATATTTGGCACTCCACCCCCCGGCTTGACCATTTCTGTCCTGTTATTAGTTGTTTGTGTTGGAATGAGAGAAAGGGAGATAATGAGTAAGAGTGGGAGTGACCCTGCTTTCTGTGCTGGTGTGGGTTCAGGGAAAATGGTGAGGTGTCTGGGGAGGGCCGGTTGACAGTGCTGAATCTGTGCCATGTTATTAGTGTTGGGGTTATAGAGGAGACAAGAAAGTGAGAGAGTGAGGGATGGAAGGTGTTGCATGCGACAGTAAGAGTGGTAGGGCATGAGCTTTGTTTGACAGTGAGTGGTTTCACAAATATAGGGAGCTAAGGACCAGTAAAGTGGGAATTATAGACCAGTAAACATAACGTCTGTGGTAGTAAGTTACTTGAGAAGGTCCTGAGGCGTAAGGTATAAATGCATTGGAAAATACAGGATTTGATTAGGAACAGTCAGCATGGCTTTGTGCATGAGAGACCCTGCCTCACATATTTGATACAGTTCTTTGATGAAGTGACCAGGAAGATTGATGATGGCAGGGTGATAGATCTGGTCTATTTGGATTTCAGTAAGGCTCTTGATAAGGTTTCACATAGTAGGCTACTCTGGAAGGTTATATTGCATGGAATCCAGGGGGAGCTGCCAAATTGGATAGAAGATTGGCTCGATGGAAGAAAGCAGATGGTAATAGTGGAAGAATACTTGTCGGACTAGACGCGTACAGCAGGTGTGCCTCAGGTGTTGGTGCTGGGTCCATTGCTGTTTGTTAAATGATTTGAATGAGAATGTACAAGGCATGATTAGTAAGTTTGCAGATGATGATAAAATAGGAGGCATCGTGGATCGTTAATAAGGTATCAGAAATTCCAGCAGGAACTTGATGAGCTGGGGTAGTAGGCTGAGCAGTGGAAAATGGAGTTTAATATCGAAAAGTGTAAGGTTGTGCATTTTGCAAAGTCAAATCAAGGTAGGTGTTTTATGGTGAATGGAAGGGCCTTAAAGAGTGTAGTGGAAAAGAGAGTCATTGGAGTTCAGGTACATGGTTTTCTGAAAGTGGACTCAGGGAAACAGGGCAGGGAACAAGGCTTTTGGTACATCGGCATTCATCAGTCATGACACTTAGTAGAGAAGTTGGGACATTATGTTGCAGTTCTACAGCATGTTGCTAAAGCTGCACTTGGAGTATTGTGTTCAGTTTTGGCCACTTTGCTCGAGGAAGGATCTTATTAAACTGGCATGAGTACAGAAGAAATTTGCAAGCATGTTGCCAGGACTCGAGGGACTAGTTATGAGGAGAGGTTGGACAAATTTGGCTTTTCTCTTTGGAGTGTCAGAGACTGAGAGGAGGTTCTTATGGAGGTGTATAAGAATATGAGAGATGTAGATAGGGTGAATGCACTGAGCCTTTTTTCCCAGGGTTGGGGAATTGAGGATGAGAGGGCATCAGTTTAAAGTTAGAGGGGAAAGAATAAAAGAGAACCTGAGAGCAGCGTTTTTACTGAAAAATGTGTTGCTGGAAAAGCGCAGCAGGTCAGGCAGCATCCAAGGAGCGGGATAATCGACATTTCGGGCATAAGCCCTTCTTCAGGAAAAGAAGGGCTTATGCCCAAAACGTTGATTCTCCTGCTCCTTTGATGCTGCCTGACCTGCTGCGCTTTTCCAGCAACACATTTTTCAGCTCTGATCTCCAGCATCCGCAGTCCTCACTTTCTCCTAGCAACTTTTTTACACAGAGGATGGTACGCATATGGAATGTGCTGCCAGTGTAAGTGATTGTGGTGGGTACATCAACAACATTTAAAAGGCATTTGGACTAATACAAGATAAGAAAGGATTATAAGGAAATGAACCAAGTGCATGGAAATAGGGTGAAAGTGGCTGAACATTTTAGTCAGCATGGACCAATTTGGGCCAAAGGGCCTGTCTTGGTGCTGTTGGACTCTGTGATGCTATGACTCTGTATACAGTGAGTAGGAGGGATCAGAGAAAATGGTGTCACTTATCCAGGCAGAGTGGGGGAGGTTATTGACACTTGCCCTGTACTGCTAGACATTTGTTTTCGACTGCAGATACTGCACTGAGCTGGGTGGTGAGTTCTGGCCATGTTTGGTGGATCTGATTGTGTGGGAAGAGAATGGTGTTCCTCTGTACTAACCCATCCACCAGGACCTCCAGCCCCTGTTGGCAGACCATGGTGTATTTATCCCTTATCTGCCATGCTCAGGATAATCTGTGTAGGGCAGCTCCAAGCTGAGAAAGATCAACCATGTGCTCATTGCTCTTTTAAAGATGGGACCAGTGCTATGGATCATGGAATATCCAGGGGCATCCGGGCAATGATGAATGTCTGCAGCCATGATGGGTGGGTGAACCGGGCTGGCCTTGACTGAGGGGCACACCATGGCGTGGGGTGGGTAGTTAATGAGCTGAGTTCGATAAGATAGCACCAGGAAACTAGTTCAGCCTCATGCAAATAATCCCTTTGTCAAACATAATGAAAATGGCACTGAGGCAAATTATTCTGAGACTTAACCTAAAGAAATCGAAGACTCCATGTCTAATTACAATGTAGAACAGCAAATGATCATCCAAAACTCTCCATCTTCTGAACTCACACCAAGATCCCATTCACCATCATTCCTTGTAATACAATATTGCAAGATGCTATCAAAGTTCCTTTACTTTGTCATTGTTAAACTTGGGATCACATACTTCCATGAAATTGTTTTTCAATCTACTCTTCTCTTTTTTCCCAAAAAAACCTTCCATTTGTTGTTACTTAAACTAATTCCAACATCTCTGTCTGGCAGTGATTTTCACACCCACAGAACCTCTTGTCATTATACAATGGAGATATTGAGCTGTAAATGAATGGTCTTGCCTCCATAATGTCTTGAAAAAATGGCCTCGCGGTCCAGGGCAATTAGTGATGGACAACAAATGGTGCCCTTGGCAGTGATGCTGACATCCCGTGAAATAACAGCATTAAAGGTGAAATAAAACAAGGAACTGTGGATACTGGGGATCTGAAACAAAATTCTTCAGCATCTAAAAGTGTTGGAGAATCTCAGCAGCCTCTGTCAGGAGGAAAGCAGATATCTTTTGGAGTCCAGTGACCCTACACCAGAATTGAAAGCAACTGGGAAATAATATTATTTATGCTGGCATCCAAGATGGTTTGGGTTGGAGAGGTGGGGACATGGATAGGAGGTTAGAGTTAAATGGATGGAGAATTGCCCAGAAAGACAGAGAGAGAGAAAGAGACAGACAGAAAAAGAAGTAAACAAAGGTTTTGCTGATGACGAACTGAAAGGAAAATAAAATGGGAGGTTAATCTCATATTCCCTTTTCCCATATTCCTGAGTCTCACGTTCACTTAGGTATGTCCCTCTTTAAAGTGAGTTATGTTCCCTCTGTCTCTCTTTTCTGAGTGTGGTGGCCAATTCCATTGGCAATACTGGTGCTGCCATTATAGTTCCTAAGATCCAGAAAAGACTGTCAAATGGTTCTTTGGAGAGAGGAACTGTTAATGTAGGACTATATGGAGATCTAATGGCTTTTTCAGCTCGGAAGAGAAACTGAGAGCAAGAAGCTATTTTTTAACACTGAATGGGTGCACCATGTTTGTGGGGATCTGACTTGCTGCTGTCATTGGAAAGTCAGTGAGGTTCTGTGGAAGCTTTTCTCTGGTTTGTATTGTCAGCTGCTGCAATCATACGGGGAGACACAAGGGTCTGGTGAGCCAACTCTGGTCGAGGCATGGACACTGCAATAATAGTGAACCTGGGTCCACGGTGAACAAATGGAGCCAAGACTACTCAGAAGGGAAGTACTGTAAACAGGGATGAGCCAGGCATTGCACTTTCCTCCCTGGGATTTCCAGGAATATTTTTCAAAGCTGGATCTATCCCACGTGCAAAGTGTAAAATCAGTTTGTTTCAGAAATGAGATGGCCACTGAGCTGTCTCCCTTCCTTCAGCATAACCTGTAGCTTCACACCAGGGACAGGACTGTGCTGACACTCACCATGAAGTGAACTGGATTGATTCTGGAACTTTCCAGGCAGGAGTGGGTAACATATCCATTACCTCCGAAGTACAATCCTCTGATGTATTTACTAGCTGTCAGAAGCCACCTGCCTGCTGAAAGGAATACATTGGTTTAATCTCCACACAGGAAGGTCCAGAAAAAAAACTTCCAGAAAGACTCAGGAACAGTGTGACTAGTGAAAATGAGGAACTGCAGGAAGTTAGAATCAGTAGAGGGTAAGATTTTGAAAAAATCTATGAATTGAAGGTTTAGTAAGTTGCTGCATCTAATGAGCTACATCCCGGAGTATTGAGGGGGTGACAATAGAGTGAGTGAAAGATTTACTGAGTATTCAGATTCTGGAAAGGAGACTGGAGACTGGAAACTAGCTATTGTAAACCTAAATATTTAAAATAGAATGTACAAGGTAAACAGAAAACAAAATAGTCAATAGCTGGATGTCAGCACTGAGAAAAATATTGGATTTGATCGTGTCACACTGGAAAAAGCACAGCAGGTCAGGCAGCCTCCGAAGAAAAAGAGAGCCGACATTTCAATCCTGAAGAAGGATCCTACCTGAAACATTGACTCTTTTGCACTTCGGATGCTGCCTGACCTGCTGTGCTTTTTCCAGCACCACATTTTATCAACTCTGACTCTCCAGTATCTGTGGTCCTCACTTTCTCCAAGAAAAATATTAGAACCTTTGAGAAAAAATGTGACAACTAGACACTGAGAGATTTGATAGAGTCTGCCTGGATTCAGAAAAGGGAACGAATCTTTGATAAACCAGCTGGAGTTTGTGAAGTTTATCTGTTTAACATCAACAATTAAGAACCAGTGGGAGTGGAAGGTTTGAAGTTTCAGCAAACTTTTGACATGGTTGAATGGAGGTAAGTTGAGAATTTCAGATTCCATGGGTAGGTAGGAGTGATCATACATCATGGATTAAAAAATCCAGAATGGGGAAATGAGGAGAGTAGTGTTTTTCTCTGAGCTGAAGGCTCGTGGGATATCAGAAGGATTAGTGCTTCAGCAATACAGCCTATCACAAGGTATAAACATTGTTCAGATGTGAACAGCATATACCATCATTCAGTCACGTTAGTTACATGGTGAGAGGTTGGGAAGTACTGTTGTTGAAAAAGACCTGGATGTCCGTGGTAATAAGTTACTAACAGAATTCAAATGGGGCAGCAAGTAATTAGGATTGTAAATGATACATGGTCCTTCAGGCAAAATGATTGAAATACCAGAGTAAATATATTTTCCCAATGATAGTGTTTTATTGAGACAGTATTTGGAGTGTGGTATTCAGACTTGGCCTGCTTTATAAGTAATGATCTCCTTGTCATTGAGAAAGTGCAAAGGAGTTCAACCCAAATAAACCCCGGCATGATGGTACCATGAGGACAGAGTAAAGAGACTGTATGTTTCATCTGTAGCGCTGTGAGAGAATAAGTTTAAACTTGATGATTATGGATGGGCACTCATTATATCCCAAACAGCCATTGATAGATTGAGAAATTTCATACTTTTTGTGGGATGCTTGATTCCTGATATTTTCAATTCCACTGCAGAGGTTATTTAACAGAGAGATGCAGGCTCTGAATGAAGTCTGAACACTTTAATGTGCAGTTGCTCTGTGACCCTGCACTGAGCATTTTATTGCTCATAGTCCTGTCAGCAGCCACAATACCTTCATTCTGAGACAGTTAGTCATTCCCACCAGCTTCTGACCCCGAGAGAGAATACAGATCTGCTTTCTCGGAGATGAAACACATCTTTGAGACCGGATTTAAAAAAAGGCTTCATTCTCATTGGCAGAAAACCGTGTTAAAGTAAAACATATTGACTGTGGATGTTGAAGCCATGAGGAACAACGTGGAGCAGTCTGTCTGTGCAGTCCCTGTTCCATTTGTTTGTGATGTTGGAGCATCACTGCCATGTTCCTGTGTTAGTGACTCGAGGAGCTGAGTGCCATCCTCCTTTACCTTTGTAAGTGAATCCAGGTGTGAAATGACTTAATTCTGATCCCGTGTAGTGGGGCTGACCAGACTTCCTGTCTTCCTTGTGTAATAGGCAGGAGGGGATAAATGGGCTATTCCTTTTCTAGTCCAATCATTTTGATGAGATGAATGATTTCCTCATATTCTTGTGGAATCAGATCGAGCTGAATGAGCTCCTCCTTTTACTGTGGAAATGTGCAGTGTCTCGCAGCGTGGTTACATGAATGTTACTCGCACTTTAACAGCACAAAGTTGAATGTTGTCCAGGTCTTGTTACATATGGGCACAGACTGCTTCAGGAGCTGAGGGGCGACAAATTGTTCTGAACATTCTGTAATTTTCCAATTGCAATTGGAAAAAATCTATTCGATCTCCTATTTTGACATCATCTGCAAATGGACTACCCACACACATATAATCCAAATTATTTATATAAATGATGAAATGCAATACACTTAACACTGATAAGTACGGAATACCCCTGGTCAAAAGCCTCCAGTCTGAAAAACAATTGTCTACCACTATAATCTGTCTCCTACATTCAATACAATTTTATAATCAATTGGCTAGCTCATCCTGGATCCATTAATGATCTCATCTTACTAATATTTCTACCATGCAGAATCATGTTGAACACCCTGCTGAAGTTCATATCAACAACATCTACTCCTCTGCCTTCATCATTCTTCTTTGTCGCCTCTTCAAAAATCTCACTCAAGTTTGTGAGACATGATTTCCCACACACAAAGCTATGTTAACTCTCCCCAATCAGACCTTGCCTTTCCAAATGCATGTAAATTCTATCCCTCTGTATCCCCTCCAACAGCTCACCCACCACTGACGTTAGGTGTACCAGTCTAATGTTCCTGGGTTTTCAGATCACTGTTTTCTTTTCTAGCCCCACTCTTCCACTGGACACAGCAAGTTTTAAATGGAACCAGGTTGTTGATATGGCCAATGATATAGGTCTCAGACTGGATCAGGGTCAGTGTTAGAAACAAATCAGAATGGTTTCTGTAATCTGCTAAAACAGAAAGGTTATGACCAAAAGAAACTTACAGAAGCTATGATAGAAAGATGAATGAACAGCAGTT
Source organism: Chiloscyllium plagiosum (assembly GCF_037043375.1). Classification (NCBI taxonomy): domain Eukaryota; kingdom Metazoa; phylum Chordata; class Chondrichthyes; order Orectolobiformes; family Hemiscylliidae; genus Chiloscyllium; species Chiloscyllium plagiosum. The sequence continues at coordinate 58,923,260 of NW_028270159.1, forward strand.
TGGATATTGCAGATATGTACATCCACATTTCTGCTCACACACATCACACACCACACACACGTTTATTCCTCCTCTGAAGATATTGTCCTCACACAGCTGATGTTGGGATCTATTCCTAGAACAGTTGGAATTGGCTGCATTCCCTTTGCTTCAGGCAGTTGGGACATTCCAATGGATCCTTGTCAGGTATTGTCCATGTCTGGTAAAGTTGACTGAGAGGTTCTCAGCTTGCACACATTGCTGGGAGGAGAAACACGGAAAGAGAGAGGGAAGGTTACATTTTCTCACGAGGTCTCCTTGAATATTGTCTGGACTGCATTCTATCATATTCCCTGCTCCATGTAGGTGCATCACTGCTGCTGTCATACACAGAGTCATTTCCTGAGCAAAAAATGGCTTCATTTGATCTGAAGATATCATTTTCCTGTCCGGAAGTAGCAGCAGACAGAGCAGAGGCGATGTTGGAAACAAGGAGGTTGCAGGGAAGGTAAGGACTTAGGATAAATTTGGGCAGCGGCTAAACCCAAGATACTACACGTGCAGTATCTCCCTCCCGCCCACCCACCTCTAACCAGAAGAAAAAGGACTCTGTATGGTAAGATTTATATATTTTTCTTTCTTTTCTTTCGTATATTGAAGGGCATTGTTTGGTTTTAGTTAGGTGATAAAAAGCTAAGGCTTACAAAGGCAGGGGACCTCAGACCCCTGGCATGTGCCTCTTGCTTGATGTGGAAGCTCAGAGATGTGGCTGACGTCCCTGACTCTTAGACTCGCAAGAAGTGTGTCCAGATGCAGCTGTTGTTTGACCGCATGACAGCTCTGGAGCTGTGGATGGACTCACTGTGGAACATCTGCGATGCTGAGGAGGTTGTGGATAGCACATTTAGTGAACTGGTCACACTGCAGGTTAGAATTACTGCGGCCGACAGTGAATGGGTGACCAAAAGGCAGAGAAAGAGTAGGAAAGCAGTGCACGTGTCCCCTGCAGTCATCTCTCTCCAAAACAAGTACACCGTTTTGGATACGGTTAGGGGAGATGGCTCACCAGGGGAGGGCAGCAGTTGCCAGGAGCATGGCACCGTGGGCACTGCTGTTAGGAAGGGTGGGAAAAAGACTCATAGGGCCATAGTCATAGGAAATTCAATTGTAAAGGGAGCAAAAAGGCGGTTCTGTAGCCGAAAACGAGACTCCCGGATGGTATTTTGCCTCCCAGGTGCTCGGGTCAGGGATGTCACCGATCAGCTGAAGAGGATTCTGAAAGGGAAGGGTGAACAGCCAGTTGGCTTGGTGCATATGGGCACCAGTGATATAAATACAAAATGAGATAAGGTTCTGAAAGTGGAATTTAGGGAGCTAGGAAAGAAGTTAAAGAGGAGGACCTCAAAGGTAGTGATCTCTGGATTGCTACCAGTGCCACGTGCTAGCCAGCATAGAAATGAAAAAATAGGAAGGATGAACATGTGGCTTGAGGGATGGTGTAGGAGGGAGGGGTTCAGATCTGTGGGACACTGGGACCGGTTCTGAGGGACCATTACAAATTGGACGGTCGACACCTGAATCAGACTGGAACTAATGTCCTTGGGGGGGTTTTGCTCCTGCTGCTGGGGAGGTTTGAAACTAATGTGACAGGGGACTGGGAACCAGAAGAGAAAACAGGTCGGCAGTGAGGTGGAGACTGGAGACTGTCAGGATCACAATGTTAGCATTACCAAGGAGAAGAGTAGGCAGACAGCAGATGAACACAAAAGAACTGGCCGCCTCAAGTGCATCTACTTTAATGCAAGGAGTATAGTGGGTAAGGTAGATGAACGTAGGGCTTGGATTGGTGCCTGGGAGTATGACATTATTGCGATCACAGAGACTTGGTTGAAGGAAGGGCAGGATTGGCAACTAAATGTTCCAGGTTTTAGATGCTTCAGACAGGACAGTGAGGGAAATAAAAGGTGGGGGAGGAGTTGCATTGTTGGTCAGGGATGATATCACGGCTGTGCTAAAGGAGGACACTAGGAGGGCTTGAGCAGTGAGGCGTTATGGGTGGAGCTGAGAAATAAGAATGGTGCAGTTACATTGGTAGGGCTGTATTACAGGCCTCCCAACAGTGAGCGTGAGGTAGAAGAACAAATAGGTAAACAGTATCCAGAGGTCTGGATGGGGCAGAATTTGTAAGAAGCATCCAAGAAAGTTTTCTACAGCAGTATGTCAATAGTCTGACAAGGGAGGCAGCCATATTGGACCTGGTGTTGGGGAATGAGCCAGGCCAGTGGTAGAAGTTGCAGTGGGGGATTTCTTTGGGAATAATGACCACAATTCTGTAAGTTTTAGAATACTCAAAGACCAAGATGAGATTGGTCCTAAGGGGACGAGTACTAAACTGGGCCAAGGCCAGTTATATCAAAATTCGGCAGAATCTGGGAAATGTGGATTGGACACAGCTATTTGAGGGAAAGTCCACATTTGATATGTAGGAGGCTTTCAAAGACAGTTGAAGGTAGTGCAGGATAGGCATGTCCCTTTGAAAACAAGGGATAAGAAAGGGAGGATTCGTGAATCGTGATGACAGGAGAATTCGTGCGACTAGCCAAGAGGAAAAGGGAAGCGTACATAAGTTCCAGGCAGCTAAGAACAGAATGGGCCTTGGCGGAATATCGGGAGAGTAGGACCATTCTTAAATGAGGAACTAAAAGGGGTCATGATATAGCTTTGGTGAGCAGAATTAAGGAGAATCCCAAGGCCTTTTATTCTTATATAAGAAGCAAGAGGGTAACCAGAGAAAGGGTTGGTCCGCTAAAGGGTAAGGAAGGAAGGCTGTGTGTCAAACCTGAGAAAATGAGTAAGATTCTCAATGATTACTTTGCCTCAGTGTTCACTGAGAAACAGGAGGTGGTGAATGCTGAGATTAGAGATAGAAGTTTATTTATTCTGGATCACGTTGACTTGAAAAGGGAAGATGTGTTGGGTAAACAAAAGGCTATTAAGGTGAACCAATCCCCAGGACCGGCTGGGATCTATCCCAGGTTGCTGAGGGAGGCGGGAAAGGAAATAGCTGGGCTCTGACAGATATTTTTATGGTATCCTTAAACACAATGACTGAAGGGTTGCTCATATTGTCCCCCTGTTCAAGAAGGGTAGTAGGGATATTCCAGTAACTACAGACCCGTGACCCTGATGTCAATTGTGGGAAAGTTTCTGGAGAAGATACCAATGGATAAAGTCTACTTATATTTAGAAAAGAATGAGCTTATCAGTGATAGACAACATGGCTTTGTATGAGGTAGATCGTGCCTTACCAACTTAATAGAGCTCTTTGATGAACTGACCCAGTTGATAGATGAAGGAAGGGCTGTAGATGTCATATACATGGACTTCAGTATGGCGTTTGAAAAGGTTCTCTGTGGTAAACTAATGGAGAAAGTGAAGTCACATGGTGTGCAGGGTGTTGTTTGTAATATACGTCAATGATCTGGAAGAGGGCATTGTTAGTCTCATCAGTAAGTTTGCAGATGACACGAAGATTGATGGAGGAGCAGAAAGCATAAGGGACAGTCAAAGAATACAGGAGAATATAGATAGATTGAAGAGTTGGGCAGAGAAGTGGCAGATGGAGTTCAATCCAGACAAATGTGAAGTGATGCATTTTGGGAAGTCTAATTCTGGAGTGAACTATACTATAAACGGAAGAGCTTTAGGAAAAGTTGATGAGCAGAGAGATCTGAAATGTACCCTGAAGGTGTCTGCACAGGTAGATAGAGTGGTCAAGAAGGCATATGATATGCTTGCCTTCATCGGACCCTGTTCAAAAGGGCTACAACACTCTGCAGCACTCCCAGCCTGCAAAGGGAGGAAGAAGAACATCTCCACAAAGTCTTTGCTAAAAATGGATATCTCCGCAACTTCATTCGCAGATGCCTGGCAGACAATCAGCACGCGACGACATGCCACAATTGAGTGTAAGGGCTGGCAGGTCATGTTAAAATTGTAGAAGACATTGGTTTGGCTGCATTTGGAATATTGTGTACAGTTCTGGTCGCCACATTAACAAAAGGATGGAGATGCTTTGGAGATGGTGCAGAGAAGTGTGTGTGTGTGTGTGTGCGTGTGTGTGGATATGTGTGTGTGTGTGCGCACAAACGCACGCTTCTGTTAATGAGGGTAGTTGAGGAGATTTGCTTTTTGATGAGAGGCCTGCGACCAGTGGTACTCCGCAAGGTTTCGTGATAGATCCACTTTTGGTACTTTTGGTAGTTATTTACATAAATTGTTTGGAGGAGAATTATAGAAAGCATGGTTAGCAAGTTTGTGCACGGAAACAAGATTCATTGTTTAATGGACAGTGAAGAAGGTTATAGAAAATTCTAAAGTGATCTTGATCGATTGGATCAACAAATCATAGATTTGTATCACCTGGAAAAAAGACCCTTTGATCCAACTTGTCCGGGCAAAGCCGAAGTCCTCAATTAAGCTGGTTTCATTTGCCAGCATTTGGCCCTTCCTATTTAACATGGCCCTTCCATGCTTTTAACAACACACACCAGATTATCAACACCATGCTCACAGGGATCAAATTTACGAGAGAGGAGGAAATTAACAATCAACTTTCATTCCTGGATTTGATGGTAGAAAGAACACAGAACGGGGAATACACAACATAAATATACAGCCAAGCCACACAATTGGATCAGATCCTAATGTATAAAGGTACAAACACACACAACAGAAGCTGCAGTAAGACCCTGTTCAAAAGGGCTACAACACTCTGCAGCACTCCCAGCCTGCAAAGGGAGGAAGAAGAACATCTCCACAAAGTCTTTGCTAAAAATGGATATCTCCGCAACTTCATTCGCAGATGCCTGGCAGACAATCAGCACGCGACGACATGCCACAATCCAATGCACTAACCACTCTACCTTATATTAAAAAAGTCTTGGAACTGACAGCCAGATTTCTCCGATCAATCAGATTCATGACAGTGCATAAAGTGACAGCCATACTTAAACAACAGCTCACCAGAACAAAAGTCTCAATACCCATCATGTGCAGGACAAACATGGTGCACAAGATTCCATGCAGGCAGACAACATAGCTATCCACGCTGATGAACATCATCCAGCCAGTAAACACCACGACCAGCTGTACCCGAGAGCAAAGCACACAGATGACGCAAAACACAGGCTCATCAATAAACACATTGACTTATACCCAATATACCGGACACTGCAAAGGCCACTGGCTACCGGAAGCAGCAGGAATGAAACCAATAAATTCCAACTGACACTGTACTGCAGTGCTTCACAGGACGCTCCACAGCACTGAGGATGTCAGCGAGAAAGAGGATGAATTGTCTGCAACTCAACTTCCCATGTCGGCGGACATACCCACAAGTACTGCAACTGGCACCCGAGCTACAAATCTTTACACAAATCTTGAATACCTTTTAAATGTTAAATTGTACTAACCTGCATCACTTTCTCTGGCATCAAAATGTATGTGAATAAGTTGTCCTTTCGGTCCCTTTCAAATTTTCCCCTCTTACCTTAAATCTATGCGCTCTAGTTTTGGAATCCCTGACCCTGGGAAAAAGACCTATCCATGCCCCTCTCTAAGGTGCAAATTTGAGTCCAATCAACAGGAATACATGTGCTTTCAGTCATTCTGGTTAAAATTCTGAAATACAATGCCTTAGCCTCCTCGATAAAGTAACAATCCTGAAATCTCTTTCATCAACATGGTCAGATATGTTATGAAATGCCTCTATGGAATTTGAACCTAGACGTCTCGGCCCAGAGTTAGGGACACTACCATCAGTCGGCAATAGCTCGTTAGTCTGCAACATGATTCTCCAGTGCGTTTATTCATCAGCCTGTTCTGATGTGCTGTGACCTACGCAGCAGGCAGGACTTGAATCCAGACCTTCTGCTCCAGAGCTAGGGGCACTATCACGCAAGTTCAGGAATTGGAATTGAATCCAGAGCTCTGGTTCAGAGGCAGAGGCACTCCCCACTATGCAAGACCTAAACCATGTCCAGATTTTGGATCACGTTTTAAATGTCAGCTTTCAGCTCTGTATGGATTCATTCAAATCTGGTTAACTTTACTGAATTACACAGTTAAAAGAATTACGTTATTAAAAGATGCAAGGTACTTGTTTCAAATGCAGAATGTTGAGTGCATGTGATCTGACGAGGAGAAAGTGAGGACTGCAGATGCTGGAGATCAGAGCTGAAAATGTGTTGCTAGAAAAGCGCAGCAGGTCAACCGCAGGCCTACTCGCGGAACGTTGCAGAGAAGACCTCTGGGACACCCGGACCAACCAACCCAACCACCCCGTGGCTCAACACTTCAACTCCCCCTCCCACTCCACCAAGGACATGCAGGTTCTTGGACTCCTCCATCGCCAGACCATAGCAACACGACGGTTGGAGGAAGAGCGCCTCATCTTCCGCCTAGGAACCCTCCAACCACAAGGGATGAACTCAGATTTCTCCAGTTCACTCATTTCCCCTCCCCCCACCATGTCTCAGTCCCAACCCTCGAACTCAGCACCGCCTTCCTAACCTGCAATCTTCTTCCTGACCTCTGCGTCCCCACCCCACTCCGGCCTATCACCCTCACCTTGACCTCCTTCCACCTATCACATTTCCGACGCCCCTCCCCCAAGTCCCTCCTCCCTACCTTTTATCTTAGCCTGCTGGACACACTTTCCTCATTCCTGAAGAAGAGCTTATGCCCGAAACCTCGATTCTCCTGTTCCTTGGATGCTGCCTGACCTGCTGCGCTTTTCCAGCAACACATTTTCAGCTGCATGTGATCTGACATTGAGATAAACTATTGACAAATTTAATTGTTTGGCTATGATTTCCAGCTTAAATAACTATTATCTGTAATATCGGGAAAAACATCCTGCAGAGGCAGTCTGCGCTCTGAAGGATCTCGAATAGATATTATTTCTGGACACCACAGACGAAGAAAGAACATAATTTTGGACCTGAAACATCGATCACTATTTCCAGCCTCTTTTTAAAACCATTAAGTTATCCAATGCAGCTGATTACTTTCCAGCTTCTCCTCCCCACGGACTGGGTCTGCAATCCACCCTGCTCCTCCTTCTGCCCACACAAGGCAAACCAAGCTCAGGCAGTTTATGAAAATCAGGGCCAGAGTTTGTTTGTCTCCTGAAGAAGGGACGCTCCAAGGAAAATACCTTCTGCCTATTCAGTCTCTTCAAACTAAAGGGGAGGGTGGGGACAACTATATTAGTCACTGGTCTGAGGTGTAGCAAATGGAATTTAATTTGGATAAATGCGAGGTATTGCATTTTGGTAAAACAAAGGGAGGATATACACATTTAAAACTAAAGTCTTTAGTAGTGTCATAGAACAGAGACCTAGTGATGACGTATAATTCGTTGAAGCTTGTGTCACATGTAGACAGGGTTGTTAAGAAGGCGTTTAGCCCACGTGCCTCCATTGCTCAGACCGTTGAGTATAGGAGTTGGGATGTTATGTTCAGGTTATACAAGACATTTGTGAGGCTTGTTTTTGAGTATTGTGTGCAGTTCTGGTTGCCCTGATATAGGGAGGACATTGACAGGGTTCAAAAAAGATTTGCCAGGAATGTAGGGTTTCAGTTAAATGAGAGGCTGGATCAGCTGGGACTTCTTCCACAGAGCATAGGAGGTTAAGATGTGACCTTATAGAGGATTTTCAAACAGTGAGGGATACAGATAACGTTGAATGGTATGTGATGGAATGGGGGATTTCAAGACAAGAGGGATCATTTTAAGATGAGAAGAAAACTTTTTAAAAATACATTGAGTCACACAGGTGTACAGCATGAAATAGACCCTTGGCTCCAACTCGCCCAAGCAGACCAGATAAACTAAATTAATCTAGACACATTTGCCAGCATTTGGCCTATATGCCTCTTAAACAATCCCTAATCATATACCCACCTAGATGTCCTTTAAATGTTGTAGTTAAACCAGCCTGCACCACTTCCCTGGCAGCTCATTCCTTGCATGCACCATCCTCTATGTGAAAAGTTACCCTTTTGATCCGTTTGAAGTCTATTCCCCCTCACCTAAGGACTATGGTCTCGAGTTTTGGACTCACCAACCCAGAGAAAAGACCTTGGCTATTTATTCGGTACATGCTCCTCTTGATAGTATAAACCTCTAAACTCACTCGTCATCCTCTGACGCTCCAAGGAAAATACTTTCTGCCTATTCAGCCTCTCCGTATATCTCAAACTCTCCACCTATGGCAATATTCTTGGATATCTTTTCTGAAGCCTTTCAAGTTTCAGAACATTCTTCCTAAACCAGGGAAACCAAAATTGAATGAAGTTTTGCAGAAGTGGCATAACCAATGTCCTGTGCAACCGCCACGTGAGCTCCCAACTTTATGCTCAATGCACTGATCAAGAAAGGCAAGCATATCAAATGCCTTCTTCACCATCCTGTCTACCTGCAACTTCACTTGAAAGGGTTCTTTGTTCAGCAACATTGCCCAGGACCTTATCATGAAATATGTAAGTCCTGTCCTAGTTTGCCTTTCCAAAATTTGCCTTTCTTCTGTGGAACAAACTTCCTCAGGATGTAGTAAATGTGGGTAAAGTTGAAACATTTAAGAGGCATTTGATTATTACATGAATAAGAGAAGGTTTAGCAAAATATCAGACAATCACAGGCTGAGTTTAGTTTGGGATTATGGTTGGCATGGACTTTATGGGCTGATAGGTCTGTTTCCGTGCAGTATAACTCTATGACTCTCTGTGTTTTTGTGTGTATCTGCATATTTGTCTCTGTGTCTGTCTATTTCTTTATGTCTTTATATGTCCCTGTATGCCTCTCTGTGTGCGTCTATCTCTGTGTGTACTTGTATTGGTGCGCGTTCTTGTATTGGTGTGTGTATGTATGTTTAATGTCTGAATCTGCGTTTCTGTGCAATAGGTGCTCTGTTGGCTTATAGAACATAGAACATAGAACAATACAGCACAGAACAGGCCCTTCAGCCCACGATGTTGTGCCGAACATTTGTCCTAGCTTAAGCACCATCCATGTACCTATCCAATTGCCACTTAAAGTTCGCCAGCGCATTACATGCCCCCACCACTCTCTGGGTAAAGAACCTACCCCTGACATCTCCCCTATACCTTCCACCCTTCACCTTATATTTATGTCCCCTTGTAACACTCTGTTGTGCCCGGGGAAAAAGATTCTGATTGTCTACTCTATCTATTACCCTGATCATCTTATAAATCTCTATCAAGTCACCCCTCATCCTTCTCCGTTCCAATGAGAAAAGGCCTAGCACGCTCAACCTATCCTCGTACGACCTATTCTCCATTCCAGGCAACATCCTGGTAAATCTTCTCTGCACCCTCTCCAAAGCTTCCACATCTTTCCTAAAGTGAGGCGACCAGAACTGCACACAGTACTCCAAATGCGGCCTAACCAAAGTCCTGTACAACTGTAGCATCACTTCACGACTCTTGAATTCAATTCCTCTGCTAATGAACACTAATACACGATAGGCCTTCTTACAAGCTCTATCCACCTGAATGGCAACTTTCAAAGATCTATGAACATAGACCCCAAGATCCCTCTGCTCCTCCATCTTACTAAGAACCCTACCATTAATCCTGTATTCCGCATTCTTATTTGTCCCTCCAAAATGGACAACCTCACACTTGGCAGGGTTGAACTCCATCTGCTACTCCTCAGCCCAGCTCTGCATCATATCTAAGTCCCTTTGCAGCCGACAACATCCACCAATCTTCGTATCATCTACAAATTTACTGACCCACCCTTCGAATCCCTCTTCCAAGTCATTAATGAAAATTACAAACAGCAGAGGACCCAGAACTGATCCCTGCGGAAATCCACTTGTAACAGGGCTCCAGGCTGAATATTTACCATCTACCACCACTCTCTGACTTGGACCGGTTAGCCAGTTTTCTATCCAACTGGCCAAATTTCCCACTATCCCATGCCTCCTGACTTTCCGCATAAGCCTACCATGGGGAACCTTATCAAATGCCTTACTAAAATCCATGTATACTACATCCACTGCTCTACCCTCATCCACATACTTGGTCACCTCCTCAAAGAATTCAATAAGACTTGTAAGGCAAGACCTACCCTTCACAAATCTGTGCTGGCTGTCCCTAATCAAGCAGTGTCTTTCCAGATACTCATAAATCCTCTCCCTCAGTACCCTTTCCATTACTTTGCCTACCACCGAAGTAAGACTAACTGGCCTTTAATTCCCGGGGCTATCCCTATTCCCTTTTTTGAACAGGGCACAACATTCGCCACTCTCCAGTCCCCTGGTACCACCCCTGTTGACAGTGAAGACGAAAAGATCTTTGCCAACGGCTCTGCAATTTCCTCTCTTGCTTCCCTAGGATATATCCAGTCAGGCCCGGGGGACTTGTCTATCCTCAAGTTATTCAAAATGTCCAACACATCTTCCTTCCTAACAAGTATCTCCTCTAGCTTACCAGTCCATTTCACACTCTCCTCTTCAAAAATACAATCCCTCTCGTTTGTAAATACTGAAGAAAAGCCCTCACTCAAGACCTCACTTATCTGTTCAGACTTAATACACCGTCTCCCACTACTGTCCTTGATCGGACCTACCCTCCTTCTCATCATTCTCATGTTTCTCACATACACGTAAAATGCCTTTGGGTTATCCTTGATCCTATCCGCCAATGATTTTTCATGGCCACTCTTAGCTCTCCTAATCCCTTTCTTCAGGTCCCTTCTGGCAATCCTGTTTCCCTCCAATGCTCTGACTGAACCTTGTTTCCTCAACCTTATGTAAGCCCCCTTCTTCCTCTTTACAAGACATTCAACCTCCCTCGTAAACCAAGGTTCCCTCACACGACCATCTCTTTCCTGCCTGACAGGTACATACATATCAAGGACACGTCATATCTGTTCCTTGAAAAAGTTCCACATTTCCACGACATCCTTCCCTGACAGCCTATGCTCCCAACTTATGTTCCTCAGATCCTGTCTTACAGCATCGTATTTACCCTTCCCCCAAATGTAAAACCTACCCTGTTTCACGCACCTATGTCTCTCCATAACCAAGATGAAAGTCACAGAATTGTGGTCACCATCACCAAAATGTTCACCCACTAACAAGCCCATCACTTGTCTTGGTTCGTTACCAAGTACCAAATCCAATATGGCCTCCCCTCTGGTCGGACAATCTACATACTGAGTTAGAAAAGCTTCCTGTACACACTGCACAAACACCGCCCCATCCAATCTACTTGATCTAAAGAGCTTCCAATCAATGTTTGAAATCACCCATGACTACTACCCTGTGGCTTCTGCAACTTTCCAAAATCTGTTTCCCAATCTGTTTCTCCACATCTCTGCTGCTATTGGGGGGCCTATAGTAAACACCCAACAAGGTGACTGCACCTTTCCTATTTCTGACTTCATTGAGGAGAAAGTGACGTCTGCAGATGCTGGAGATCAGAGCTGAAAATGTGTTGCTGGAAAAGCGCAGCAGGTCATGCAGCATCCAGGGAACAGGAGAATCGACGTTTCGGGCATAAGCCCTTCTTCAGGAATGAGGAAAGTTTGTCCAGCAGGCTAAGATAAAAGGTAGGGAGGAGGGACTTGGGGGAGGGGCGCGGAAATGCGATAGGTGGAAAGAGGTCAAGGTGAGGGTGATAGGTCAGACTGGGGTGTGGACGGAGAGGTCAGGAAGAAGATTTCAGGTTAGGAAGGCGGTGCTGAGTTTGATGGACTTGACTGAGACAAGGTGGGGGGAGGGGAAATGAGGAAACTGGTGAAATCCGAGTTCATCCCTTGTGGTTGGAGGGTTCCTAGGCGGACGATGATGCGCTCTTCCTCCAACCGTCGTGTTGTTGCAGCCTGGCGATGGAGGAGTCCAAAGACCTGCAGTTTCCTTGGTGGAGTGCGAGGGGGAGTTGAAGTGTTGAGCCACAGGGTGGTTGGGTTGGTTGGTCCGGGTGTCCCAGAGGTGTTCTCTGAAACGCTCTGCAAGTAGGCGGCCTGTCTCCCCAATATAGAGGAGGCCACATCGGATGCAGAGGATGCAATAGATGATGTGTGTGGAGGTGCAGGTGAATCTGTGGCGGATATGGAAGTTTCCTTTGGGGCCTTGGACGGAGGTGAGGGGGGAGGTGTGGGCGCAAGTCTTGCACCTCCTGCGGTTGCAGGGGAAGGTGCCGGGAGTGGAGGTTGGGTTGGTGGGGGGTGTGGATCTGACGAGGGAGTCACAGAGGGAGTGGTCTTTACGGAATGCTGATAGGGGAGGGGAGGGAAATATATCCTTGGTGGTGGGGTCCGTTTGGAGGTGGCGGAAATGACGGCGGATGATGCGCTGTAGATGGAGATTGGTGGGGTGGTAGGTGAGGACCAGTGGGGTTCCATCCTCGTGGTGGTTAGAGGGGCGGGGCTCAAGGGCGGAGGAGCGGGAAGTGGAAGTGATGCGGTGGAGGGCGTCGTCGACCACGTCGGGGGGGAAATTGCGGCCCTTGAAGAAGGAGGCCATCTGGGTTGTACATTTTTGCAACTGGTCCTCCTGCGAGCAGATGCAGCGGAGACGAAGGAATTGGGAGAATGGGATGGCAGGGTGGAAGGACGTGTAGTTTACAGGGGGCAGGGTGGGAGAAGGTGTAGTTTACAGGGGGCAGGGTGGGAGGAGGTGTAGTTTACAGGGGGCAGGGAGTAGCCATGGGCACCCGCATGGGCCCCAGCTATGCCTGCCTCTTCGTAGGATATGTGGACCAGTCCATCTTCCGCAACTACACTGGCCCCACCCCCCCCTTTTCCTCCACTACATCGATGACTGTATCGGCGCCGCCTCGTGCTCCTACGAGGAGGTTGAACAGTTCATCCACTTCACCAACACCTTCCACCCCGACCTCAAATTCACCTGGACGGTCTCAGATTCCTCCCTCCCCTTCCTCGACCTTTCTATTTCTATCTCAGGCAACCGAATCAACACGGACATCTTCTACAAACCAACCGACTCCCACAGCTACCTGGACTACACCTCCTCCCACCCTGCCCTCTGTAAAAATGCCATACTATTCTCCCAATTCCTTCGTCTCCGCCGCTTCTGCTCCCAGGAGGACCAGTTCCAAAAACTGCGCTTTTCCAGCAACACATTTTCAGCTATTTCTGATTTCAGCCCATATTACCTCCAAAGGCAGATCCCCTTCGAACTGCCTTTCTGCAGCTGTTATACCATTTCTAATTAGCAACGCCACCCCCCCTCCTTTTTTTATTACCCTCCCTTAGGGGTAAATCATTGAAAAGGGAGTCAAAACCTTTCTCCCTCCCTCACCCTCTGTTCCTTTTTAGTTGAAAGCTGTTCATTGCCAAACTCTGCTGGTGTACTTTCAGACTTTCCTATCCTTTCTCATATGGAAGCTTCCTTGTAAGATTAGGTCACTGAACATTGCAAGTTCCTGTAGGTGCAGTAAAATTCATCTTGTCTCCTCACAAAATTGTTCACTTGCTGTTGCTTCGATATAAATGCAATGGAAATACTTTTTAATGTGTACAATCTGTGTCAGGAATATTGACTAAAGACAAATCATTTCCACATTGCAGAGGGAGCACGGGCTATTCTCCACATTAGGATCTTCCAATCTGAGGGCCTCAGCGCAACTACAATCCTCTTAACGCCAACCTACTGTGTGTGTGTGTGTGTGTTTGTGCGTGTGTGCGTGTGTCTGTGTGAGAGAGTGTGTGCGCGTGTGTGTGCGTGAGTGTGCCTGTGTGAGAGAGTGTGTGTGTGTCTGTGTAAGAGAGTGTGTGAGAGTGTGTGTGTGTGTGAGTGTGTGTGTGAGTGTGGTTGTATGTGTGTGTTTGTGTGTGTGAGAGTGTGTTTGTGTGTGTGTTTGTGTGTGAGTGTGTTTGTGTGTGTGTGTGTGTTTGTGTGTGTGTGTGAGTGTGTTTGTGTGTTTGTGTGAGTGTGTTTGTGTGTGTGTGAGTGTGTTTGTGTGAGTGTGTTTGTGTGTTTGTGTGAGTGTGTTTGTGTATGTGTTTGTGTGTTTGTGTGTGTGTGTTTGTTTGTGTGTGTGTTTGTGTGTGTGTGTTTGTGTGTGTGTGTTTGTGTGTGTGTGTGTTTGTGTGTGTGTTTGTGTGTGTGTATGATCATGTCTGTGTGTGAGTGTGTGTGTGAGTGTGTGTGTGTTGGCGGGGGGGATGGTGGGAGGGGGAGCTGTGTTGATGGTGCTGTGAGTTTGGATGGTGCTGTGAGCTGCTGCCCTGCCTCTGTCCCTCCCAGACTGAATCCCTGATGGTTTTCACCTTCCAGCACCACCTTTACATTGGTGCGGGGAGGCCAGCATGGATTGACAACAACAGAAGTTGCTAGAAAAGGTCCAGCTGGTCTGGCAGCATCTGTGGATAGAAACGAAAGCCAACGCTTCAGGTCGAGTGACCCATCCTCTAAACTCATATCAGGAGGACATTGCATCACATTAAACACAACAGAGGCTGCCAGACCCACACCATGCAGACACACACACAGAAACAGATACAGGGAGACACGCACTAATGCATTGACAGTCTGTCAGTATTTCTCTTGCTTCATGTTGCAGTTGTCAGTATTTCTCTTGCTCTGTCTGGTGTTTGTCAGTAATACAGTTTTTCCATGGGGAGTGTGTCAGTATTGCACTTGCTGACACCTGTGAGCGTGTCATTTGTTCTGTGTGCAGTGTGGCTGCATATACCAGACCAGGAAGAATTGGAAAGTGTGTGGAGGACAGTATGGAACCCCAACAGGACATGAATAAGTTGATGGTGTGTCTAGGTAAATGGCAAATGAGGATCAAAGCAGTGGAGTGAGACGAGATGCACTTTGTTCGGAAGATTATTGATAGACAATATTAAAAACACTGCACTGTTATAATCGGGTTGCAGGAGCCGAGGACGCTGGGTGTATTTTTTTTTAGATTACTTACAGTGTGGAAACAGGCCGTTCGGACCAACAAGTCCACACCAACCCGCCACCCACCCAGACCCATTCCCCTACATTTACCCCTTCACCTAACACTACGAGCAATTTAGCATCGCCAATTCACCTAACCTTCACATCGTTGGACTGTGGGAGGAAGCCGGAGGAAACCCACGCAGACACGGGGAGAATGTGCAAACTCCACACAGTCAGTCGCCTGAGACGGGAATTGAACACTGGTCTCTGGCGCTGTGAGGCAGCAGTGCTAACCACTGTGCCACTGTGCCGTATTATTGCACAGATTATTGAGAATGTAAGGACAAGTGGGGAGAGCAGTAAATCGAACAGATTAATTTCAGTATCTGAGCTGTTTATAGGAGGTGGTGTAGGAGGGAGCCTCTGTGGTAGAGATGACTTGTTGTGAGCCCACCCTACTGTCCACCGAGAGGGTGGAGATTCCATTGGAATCAGATCGACACAAAAAGGAGATGGCATCAGAGCCACGGTTTCAGAGTTGTGCCGGGGAGAGACGGAACTACCTGTGGGTTTAAAGTGAGAATCATCCTTCACTGAACATTGCTCCTTACTCGAGTGGGTGGGACGTGGAGGTTTCAGAATCTCCACACGAGTCGTCCCAGTCCTCTCCGGCTCCTACCAGGGTCCTCCCCACATGGCGCACGGGGGTGTGGCGGGGGTGGAGGGGGTGTGTGGGGAGAGGGGGTTGTGAGCACGGATATCAAAAGCTCCACTACCAGCTTGGCCTTTTCTGTCCTATTCCAGGCTGTTTCTGCAGGAATGAGAGAAATGGAGCGAGGGATGGAGTGAAGCTGAGAATGGGTGGGCCTGCTTTTAGTACTGGTGCAGGTGGGAGGAAATAATGAAGTGCCCGGGGTACGTCAGTCAACAGTGTTGAACCCATGCAGCGTTATTATTGTAGGGATATAGTGGAAGTGAGTGAGCAACAGAGAGAGAAAGAGAGAGAGAGAATGCTGCATTCAGTCGAGAGAGTGATGGAGCGTGAGCCTTGTCTGGGGGTGCGTGCTAGAACAGAGTGAGTGTGAAGAATCATCCGGAATACAATAGGAGAGGTGAAGGCCTAGTGGTATTAATGCTGGACTGTTAATCCAGAGACCCAGATAATGTTCTGGGGAGGCCAGTTCAAATCCCACCACGGCAGACAGTGGAATTTGACTTCAATAAAAATCTGGAATTAAGAGCTGAATAATGACAATGAATCTGCTGTTGATTGTTGGAAAAACCCATCTAGTTCACTCTTAATTTCCATCATGGAAGGAAAATACCATCCTTACCTGGTTTGGCCTACATGTGACTCCAGACGCACAGCAACGTAGCTGATGCTTACCTGCCCTCTGGGCAATTAGGGATGGGCAATAAATGCTGCCCTGGCCTGTGATGTCCTCATCCCATGAAATATTTTTTAAAAAATAACTTATCATGGCAGCATGGGAATGGTTACTGATGCGTGTCTTGTACGGCTCGCCATTTCTTCAGGCCGCATAAATGATCTGGATGTGAATGTACAAAGCATGATTAGTAAATGGGCAAATCATACAAAATTAGGAGGTATCATTGATAGTGAGGAAGTTTAACAAAAATTATATAGGGACCTTGAGGAGGTGGGGAAGTGGACTGAGTACTGGCAAATGCAATTGTACATAGATAGGTATGAGACGTTGCGTTGGTTTCCTCCCACAATCCAAAGATGTGCAGGTCAGGTGAATTGGCCATGCTAAATTGCCAGTACTGTTAGGTAAGGGGTATGGGTGGGTTGCGCTTCGGCGGGGCAGTGTGGACTTGTTGGGCCGAAGGGCCTGTTTCCACACTGTAAGCAATCTAATCTAAGCATATAGATGACACCAACATTTGTGGTTTAGTGGACAGTGAAGAAGTTAATCTGAAAGGACAACAAGATCTTGATCAACTGGGCCAGTGTGTTGACGAACGGTAGATGGAGTTTAATGCAGATAAATGCGAGATGTTGTGTTTTGTTAGACAAGCCAAAGCAGGATTTACATAGTCAACAGTAGGGCCCAGAGGATGACCAGAGAGTCTCAGGGATGCTGAGTGCCTTGAAAGTGGAGTTGTAGGTAGACAGGGCAGTAAAGAAGGTGTTAGGCATGTGTGTCTTCATCGGTCAGACTGTTAAGTAAAGGAGTTGGGACATCATGTTATGACTTTACAAGATAATGTCAGGCCACATTTGGAGTGCTGAGTACAATTCTTGTCACCCTGCTATAGGAAGGATGTTATGGACTAGACACACACACACACACACACACACACACACACACACTGTCTCTGACACACATGCACACACACACACTCTCTCTCTCTGTCTCTGACACACACACACACACTCTCTCTCTCTCTGTCTCCGACACACACATACACACACACTCTGTCTCTGTCTCGCACACACATGCACACACACACGCACTCTCTGCCTCTGACACACACATGCACACACACTCTCTCTGTCTCTGACACACACACACAACAACAAAAACATTGAGACATGAATTTGTGGGAGCCCCACTTATTGTCACTCAAAGCATGAACTGCAAATTTCCCCCTGCCATCCAGTTATCCACTGCAAGTGGAGTAATCATATACTGGCAAAGGTTTGCAATCTCCCCGTGGCTGGGCAGATAGTCCATTTTACTGAGCAATGCACTAGTGCAGCCAGCATAGCTCTGTACCTTGGGATGTCATCTTGTCTCAGTTTGTGGTGTCTGGGCTGATTCTGTGAGGCAGATTCAGAATTTGAGAGAACAAGCTCTTTCAGCTGATCTGGCAATTCCTATATTCAATGTTATCATTCTTGTAATTTGGACCTTCCAGTTCATCCCACTCCCCAGACTTCTTCGCTATGCTTCCACCACATCTTCTTATTTAATTAATTGTCTGTTTCTATATTTATTACAAATCTTTCTTTCCCTTGGTATCTTTCCCTGGCCTTGGTTTTTGTATCGAGAATAGCATTTGTGAAGATCAGAAACAGTGAAATGGTGTGTGTTGGACTGTCATTCACCTCCTGGTGTTTCCCAAATGGTGCTCCATGTGGGATAGCAGCGTTTACTCACCCCTTTAAAACATGGTCCCTGCCTGTCCACTGAACGCCTGTATTTGTCCCTCTCTGCTGATTGTGCGTTCAATAACTCGAGGATGTCCCTTGAGTATTTATCAAAAGATCAGGCATCTAAAGAGGATTTGAAGAATGTCTTACGGACTCCTGTTATTGAAAAGTTATTGGCGATGCTGGGAAATGTTTGCTGAAGTTGTGCTATGAGCTAGTTCAGACACTCAGGAAGACTTGAGGATTTGGTGACCCAACTCTGGACAGAGCATGGGGACTGTAGTTGCAGCATCGGGATCTGTAACATGAACAACAAATGGAGCAGGGGCTACAGAGAGAGGAAGCTCTGAAATCATAGTGAGTGTGTGTGGGGAAATGGAACTGTTGTATCGACCCCTGGGTTTTCGAAGACTAGTTTCCCAAGTTACACATAACCCAGGAGCAGAATGTGATGGGACCCTGATTGAACAAGGAGCTGGTCACAGAGCAGTGTCACCTCCTTCAACACGACCAGGAGGAGGACGGAGCTGCCAATGGCTGTTAGGGTCATAATTTCATTCAGCTTCCAGGATCCGGAAATTTCCAGGCAGGGAGTGGGTGACATACCCTTCACCTCCCAGTATGTTGAATTCCGTCTCACTGTTCAGTGACAGGATATATTCTGTTGGATGAGGTGATTACAATGTTTTCTCCCTTAATTGAAAGCTGCTGAGTGTGTCCTTGTGTTCCCAGTATCGCGGGATTTCTGATGGTGTACCTGGCTCTGTGGGGTCCCCACGTCAATGTGAAGATGTAGAGGAACTGAAGGAACTCTCACTGAATTAATGTTGCACTGTGCCCAAGCACAGTACATCATGTTGGTGAATGCCCACTGTCCTGGCAGCATCCACAGCCTCTTCCATCAGAGACACTCAGCCATTCCCATCGTCTTCAGGTCTCCATGAAGAAAGAAAGAATGATACTTGGATAATGGCTGCACTCTTGAAACACTTCACATCACCACACCCCGCCGTCAACCAATCACATCAAAACATTCCGTGTGGACTGAGAGCAATGGAACCACTGGGAACATCAGGGAGCTGACCATCAGGGAGATGGAGCAACACTTGCCATGTCTGAATGGGTCAGAGTGAGCCCTCCAGTACACATTGTGCCACTATGTCCTGTAATCTCTCTCCATTTCAGTGACATTCTGCCTTCTGTTCTTCCTGACAAAAATTGACAGCAAAGATGTCGTGTTATAGTCTAGCTGCCAAACTATTATCTATTGACTTTGCCTGTCTATATCCATTTGCAATCGCTTCACTTTCTCTTGACAAGTTAAATTCCTGCATTTTTATTCAACTCACAAGATGAGGGTGTTGCTGGCTGGGCAGCATTTCTTGTCCATCCCTAATTGGTCACAGGGCAGTTACACATTATGGGTCAGCAAACGTACATCAGCCAGACAGGTAAGGATGGCAGTTTCCTTCCCTAAACGATATTCATGAACCAGAAGAATTTTCCCAACAATGGTTCAATTAGAGTATGAGATCCATATATTTATTGAGTTTGAATCCCATTATGTGCCATGTTGGGATTGAAGCCCGGGTCCCTGGATATGATTTTGGTTTTGAATTAAGAATACAGCGATAATACCACCAGGCCATGGTCTCCCTTATCTTGGTGTCACCGCGAAACTTAGTTCAAACATATTTGTTCCACTCCTCAAAATCCCTGATACAGATTCGAACTAGTTGAGGATCCAGCACTGCTGACTGTGTGTCTCCATTAGTTACTTGCTGTCAAACGGAACAAGACTGACTTATCCCGAGTGTCTGCTTCCTGGTTGATCACCATGTCCTCTCCCATTCCTGTGTAGCACATTCAAAGGGCTGAATACAAACAACGTGCACCAGTCAGCAATTCAGCCCCTCGAGCCCAATCTGCCATTTTATACAATCATGTCTGGTGTCATCTTGGCCTCACTTCCTATTTCCTGCCCCCTCTCCATAATCCTTCATTTACTCAATGTCTCAGCTCCCACTGCACTCTGGGGTAGTTAAAGGGATGAATACATTTTTACCTGAGCTGACATTTCTTCACGACAGCAAATCAAACACAATATCGACTAAAAGACAGGAATTTTCCACCTCCCCACAAACTCCATTTGTCTTAATGGGACTGGGAGAGAGTAATTCATGATGGCAACCTTCTCATTCTCCATATGAGGAACTGGAAAGAAGTGATCTATGCCTCTCGAGTGATCGAGTGTATGGGATGTTCTAGAAACCATCTGTTCTTATGGATGTGTGTCCATGTGTTTGGGGAGGAAAGATTTCTTATGTTTTGCATCCCATTTTTGAAAGCAAACCAGTAATTACCATTTGTTTTTCAGCTCAGTTTACTGGACAAAAAAAATCTCTGAATACCGTAACACGTTTGAAAATATCACTCTGTCCTCAATCAAACTGGTAATGTTGCCTCCAGGCTGACGGATTAATTGTTTGTTTTCCTTCCCCACAGTTAATGTAGTGACGATCTACGTCCTGCTTTATAAAGATTGTGGATTATCTCAGTGTGTCAGACGTTACCTGGGGGCCATGGCAATGGCTGATCTACTGGTCATTATCCTTGATCTGATACTGAGACACATTCCCATTGTTTATCAGGAACAGTTTGATTTCTTATATTCCATCCCAGTGTGTAATATCCACGCCGTGCTACTTTATGCAGCCACTGACTGTTCTGTCTGGTTCACCGTCACTTTCACCTTTGATCGGTTTGTGGCCATTTGTTGCCAGAAGCTGAAAAGTAAATATTGCAGTGAGACAACAGCGGTTGTGGTTCTGGGAACAGTGACTGTGCTGAGCTGTTTAAAGAACATTTTCTGGTATTTTATGTTCACAGGTTGGTATCAGCTGATGCACTCCCCTTGGTTTTGTGATATAACAAACGGTGTTTATTACTCTCGTGTCTGGGTCTCAATCGAGTTCCTCCACCACATTCTAACCCCATGTGTCCCATTTCTCCTGATTTTGCTGCTCAATGTTCTCACCGGCAGACACATTTTAGTGACCAGCAGAGCTCGCAGGAGACTCCGGGCCTATGCTAATGGAGACGTTCAGTGTGACACAGAAATGCAGAATCGAAAAAAATCCATCATTTTACTGTTTGTGATCTCGGCCAATTTCATTCTATTATGGTCAATGTTAATGATGTACTCCATATGTAACCGGATGTTTTGGTTTGGGTATCAGTCTGTGTATCTATATCCATTTGTGCAGGAATTGGGCTTCATGCTGCAGCTCCTCAGTTGCTGCACAAACACCGCGATTTATGCCGTGACCCAGACTAAGTTCAGACAGCATCTGAAGAATGTGCTGAAATATCCCATGACCCAAATTCATCAATCAATCAAATTCACTCTTTAACAATCTATTCAGGATTTTCTCATTTCAGTTCAATATTACGCGATGGAGAAGCCGGTCGCTCTGGTAACAGATTGAGAATAATGCTGGTTTGTCCAAACGTATCTCAAAGGAGGTTACAGGGAAATATTTCAATGCTTCTCTCAACTCAGGGGACTGTACTTAGATTAGATTACGTACAGTATGGATACAGGCCCTTCGGCCCAACAAGTCCACACCGACCCGCCGAAGCACAACCCACCTATACATTTACCCTTTCACCTAACACTATGGGCAATTTAGTATAGCCAATTCACCTGAGCTGCACATCTTTGGACCATGGGAGGAAACCGGAGCACCCGGAGGAAACCCACACAGACACGCGGAGAATGTGCAAACTCCACAAAGTCAGTCGCCTGAGGCAGGAATTGAATCCGGGTCTCTGGCGCTGAGGCAGCAGTGCTAACCACTGTGCCACTGTGCCACCCACCTATTTAAAACTTCAATTTGTAAATAATTAAAATGTTAATTAATATGTGCCAAGCAGCAGTGCAAACTATGCTGTTTTTCGGTCTTTGTGTTGAAGAAGCTAAGCTGGAGAAAGCCAGACTCAATCTCAGGGATCCTCAGGGAAGGGGAGGGGACCAGGGTCAAGCTCAGGAGTTGGGTTTAAGTCTCTCTGTCCTTATTTTCCTCTCTGGGTCACCCACTCTGACCTGGCCATGGGCAGAATTCACCTCTCTCCCTCCACATTTCCCTCCCACACATTCACACAGTCTGTCTTTCTCATTCCCTCTCCATCATTTGCATTCTTTTTCAACGTACATCTCTCCCATGCTCTCCTTCACTCTCTCCTTCACTCGTACACAGTTCCTACAATCTTGCTCTCTCTCACTTCTCTCAGGCTCTCCATACCTTACGTTGTGAGGAAAATAGAGTGGGGGATGGGTTATATGCCATTGCAAGGGAATGGGTCCACAGGCTGTGGCTGGGAAAACACAATGGGTATGGATTCAAAGGCTCTTCACCCACGTCTTGATACAGACCTGCTACCACAGCCAAATCTCAGCCTGCTACCTCAGCGCCTGCTCAGGGAACCGCCTGAATCCCCATGGACTCCGGACTACATCAGACCATCAACGTTTGGACCTGAGCAGGACATCCACAGCAACTCTAAAGCAATAAGAAATGGTTCTCCCTCCAGATCATCCACTCCACACTCACAGCTGTGCACCGCCAGCTACTCTCCCCGGCCCCAGCCCGGCTCAGGGCCGCACTCTCCCTGCACTGTAGAATAAATTTTAAGAGTTTGTGTTCCTAATTCTGATCATTTTCATGGTTGTTAGCGACGGTGTGTAATGAAAGAACTAGAAAAACCAACTCAGAGATTAGAAATTGTTCAGTAAGTTAGAAATCAATTGTGAGAAGTTTATAAGGAGATTCCTTTCTTGAGGATCAGAGAATTATATAAAAACTGTTCTTTCATGTTTTTCCTTTCTGTCTTAACTCTGTCTCAGTCTTCCTCTGTTCATTGGACTACTTTCTCTCAATGAGTTCTGAAAATGTAAACTCATTAGAACTTGAAGGTTGTAAGTCCTCAATGCCTGACTTTGTAAAATGGAAATGCAGTAAACCCAGGTCTCCAACTGGTCTTGTAATGTTCACACACCAGTGTGTTCCCTTTATCCTGTTCACTATCCCATGGTGCAATGCATTGTCAAGGGAGGTGAAGCAGCGTCGAATGTTATTCAAGTACTAAAAGGAATATCACTTACACTGAAGCAGAATGATTGATCAATCTCTGAATATGCTTCAATTATGATGGAAACAATCAAATTAGTCATGAAATATCAACCTCCCGACTGGTCTCACAGTGGCCACCAGTTTTCTTTTCACCCGAGAACCTTGTGAACATCGAGCTCATTACCTCCAGGGTTTGGAAAGCTGCCCTGAGCTGTGCGTTCATGGATACAGTCATAGAATCATACAGTACCTACTGCAAGAAGGTATACACACACAGACACACAGACACAGACCCCACTGCAAAATATAAGTGGCCAGGCAAGTTGAAACTCTAGTTAAGAAGGCTTAGTGAATCCTTACGTCTGTACATAGAGGTATAGAGTGCAAAAGCAAGGAAATTGTGGGGTATATTGAAAATTATGTGAGTAAGTGACAGCATAACAAGGGTAAAAGTTACAAATGCTATTGCGAAGAGCAGGCTTGCAAGTGTGGTTGACACAAAAGGAATCAGTTCAAAGCAGACGGGAGCATACATGACACACAGACTGTTGCCTAGACCTTACTGTTAGAATGTGGGGAACAACTTGTGACTAAATAAATGAAAAAAAGAAAAAACACAATTAAAGATGTTGCGTCATCACACAAGTAGAAAGAAAGCTGGATATTTGAAATTTACGGACTCGTTCCTTATTTCTTTGCAACCCAACACACATCTCTCAGGTGAAGTTGCATTTCCCTTGGATTTGTTTAATCCAGTCTCCTGTCATTGCTGCTCACAATGCAGTTTCCTGCACATGACCAGACCAAACGGCTTTGAGGAATACTTCCACTTTGTCGGAATAACCTTGGACCTTCTCATTACAAGAACCTACCTCGCTCTCATGCCAACATCTCAGTCCTGGGCTGCTGCAAATGTTCCAATGAAGCACAACCCAAGCTCGAGTAACACCTCACCTGAAGGCCTTCATATCCAATTCGATAACTTCACAGCCTCACCCCATTATGACTGTTCTCCCTTTTTCATATATTCTGCCTCATGGTGACCATATGACCTTGTCTTGCTTGTATCTTATTTATCTTGCACTCAACTAAGAGAACCCATTTCCAATTAAAAACCCGTTTGCCTTTTGCACTGCATCTCCACAACCTGTTTCCCGTCACTCCTCCCCACCTCTGTCAAGTTATTACAAAGCCCATTTTCCAATCCTTTTCATTTCTAAAGAAGGGTCATTCTGGACTTGAAACACTATCTGTTTCTCTGTCTCCGCTGTTGCTGTTGGACCTGTTCAGTTTCTCTCGAGATGAATAGGTACAGAACACATGTTCAATAAAACAGAGACCCGTGGACACTGGAAATCTGGAACAAGAACAAAAAATTGCTGGAGAGACTGGAAGCTCTGAAGAAGAGTCACTGAACCCGAAAGAATAACTCTGTTGTCACTCCTCTGATGCTGACAGACCTGCTTCATTTCTCCAGCAATTTCTGTTCTAGAACAAGTTTCAAAGACGTGTGTTAAAACTATTCAAATGCCCTGTCAAATGTGGAGCGCTGTTCACCGGGAAGTGAATGATAACAAGAGGTGTACAAATTCATTGGTTCTGAAACTACATAACGCTAGCATCTCTGACACTACAGAGCTCTTAATCATCGTCAGTGAGTGAAACACATTCACTTTAAGCACAGAAAATGGCACTAAAGAAGGGAAAAAGGTTCAGATGAATATTTGAAAGGGTTTTGAGGAACGTGACAAATTGGAGGCATGACACCATGGAGACACCCACGGAAGAATGGGAATATTAAAATGGAAATGTTACCACATCCGAAACCAGAGTAGGTCACTGATGGATGACTCGGTCTCGATGTGAATGGGGAGAGAGGCAGCAGAATTGTACTGCAGCTTAAACTTGGCATTCATGTCATATTGCAGACCACAGCAGCAGGAGGAGCAAAATTGTATAAAAAAACACAACCTGTAACTTTTTGTCCAGGATAATCCCTTAGTCTACCGTTACCATCAAGCCAATCTATGGATCGGTCAAGAGTGCCGGTTAACATGCCAGGGTCAGAACCATGTGTACCTAAACCTGATGACAACCATTAAAGCTACCGCACTTGACTCCAAACAGCAGGGAGAAAGTGAGGACTGCAGATGCTGGAGATCAGAGCTGAAAAATGTGTTGCTGGAAAAGCGCAGCAGGTCAGGCAGCATCCAAGGAGCAGGAGAATCGACGTTTCAGGCATAAGCCCTTCCATTCCAAACAGCAGATCTAATATCTGATTGAGAGGATGAAATTATTCCAAGAACAACAGAAAAGATCTAAGCTCTCCACATCCAGTCATAAATGGCGATGGAAAATTAAACAGCTCAATGGAGGAAGGTGCTCACAAATATCTCAATCCTCAATCATGGAACAGCCCAGCACAACAGTGCAAAAGTTCAGGATGCACCATCCTCAGCCAGAAGTGTTGAGTCAGTGATCCACCTCACCTTCATCATGATATCCACAGAATCAAAAATGTGTGATTCACTTCACATGACTTCAAATTGCAGCTGAACACAATAGATATGACAAAGGCAATGGGCCCTGACACCATTCCTGCAATAGGACTGAAGACTTGTGCTGCACAACAAGCCATGTCCCTGGGGAAGCTGCTTCATTCCAACTCCAATTCTGACATCGACGTGACCATGTGGAAAGTTGCTCTTCTACATCCAGTCCCCTCAGAGGAAATTAATCACAATCTGATCATTTCTCACACCCTCAGTGTCATTATGATATTCAAATTGGTGGAAGTTCTTTTTGACATAGCTGTCAAGCAGCACAGAAAAATCCTATTTACAGTGGTTTCTGATGAGTCCCCTTGTGGAGATGGTGTGGTTGCGGAAATGGATTACTAATCCAGACCAGCCTAATGTTTTGGTAGCTGGTAGGAATTAAAAACAATTAATAAAATATTCAGCTCTTAAATCTAGTGTCAATAACAGTAACCTTGAAGCCAATGTCAATCGTAAACAGCAATTTGTTTCTCCAATGTACTTTCAGGAAGCAAATCTTACGTGATTTCCTGGTCTGGCTTCAAAGTGACTTCAGACACACAGATATGTGATAAACTTTTCAATGGTTTCTGACATGGCCAAGCAAGATACTCAATTATATCAAACAGCTCTGAGGTCTTAAGGGACAAAACTGTACAGAACAGCTCGCACCAGCCTCGGTATCAGAAAAGGGAACGCTGAACACAGTCATGTTGACCCTGCAGACGCCTTCTTCCTAATATCTGAGAGCTTGTGACAACATTTACAGAGCTTTCCCACAGACTACACAGAAACATTGGGAAAGGCATAGGCCATTCAACTCATTGAGCCTCCCCCTTTCTAGTCCGTAATAAAACATCTCCTCAATACATCTTTCACCATTCCTTTAGTGTCTACAAATCCTTATTTATATTCAGTGCTTGGATTCAGCAATGTTATGTGATTGAAAATTTCTCATGTTCACCAGGGTCTGAGTGCAGACATTTATTCTCACCTCAGTGCAGATTGATCTGCCTGTACCGAATACTGTGGCCCTTTGTTTTTCACGTCCCTGTCAGGAATTACCATTGCTGCTTCTAATCTGTCACACCCAGTCAGAGATTTATATATTACCCTGTGATCTCTGATTATTTTCCTAAAACTCATGGAATACAGACCCAGACGACCCAAACTCCGCTCACATAACAAGCCTATCATCCCAGAGATAAGTCTGGTCATCCTTCACTGCACTCCCTCAATGTCAGGTTTGTCCTTTATTAGATAAGGAGAACAAAACTGCATACAACACTGCACAATGTTCCCGATGAGGTTCATCTGGAGTAAGACATCCTTACTCCTGTACTCAAATCCTTCTGAAATGACGATCAGCACACCAATAAGCTTCCTAACTGCTTTCTGTTCCTGCTATATTGCTCTCAGTAACTGGTTTACAAGAAGACACAGATTCTTTTCAATGTCACAGCTACCCACTTGGTGGTCTATGTACACTGGTTGGTGTGCCAATCCTCTTCCCTGTATTGGCTTCTTGCATCAGAAGTCGCTACCCTATACTGACCAGAAGAAAACAACCACAAAAGGATCATGTTACTTTATAAATCAACATTTTTTAATGAATCCCTATTCAAATGAGACGCTACCGTTCTATTTTTCTCACCAAAATGACCAAGGTCACATCTATCCACACAGTTCTTCATCCACCACGTCTGTTCCCATTCAGTCCACTTGTCACAATCGCCTTGGAGGTTTTCTTTTTATATCGTCCTCACTACTTACAATCTGATATTGATAAGTAACGTCAGCAAACTTGGAAATAT
The DNA here is from genome assembly GCF_037043375.1 of Chiloscyllium plagiosum. NCBI lineage: Eukaryota > Metazoa > Chordata > Chondrichthyes > Orectolobiformes > Hemiscylliidae > Chiloscyllium > Chiloscyllium plagiosum. Next base: position 58,950,797 of record NW_028270159.1, read on the forward strand.
TGCTTTCGATTTCCACAAGAAGATTTTTGATTTATTGTGAATAGTTGGGGCCCAGCACCACTCCCTGTTATATTATACCAGGCTTGAACTCCAAGATCACCATGGTTTCATTCCTACTCACTGTCTCCTGTCAGCGCTCCCATATGTTACCCCCATCCCATAACATTCAATTATGTAATATCTGCTTTGGACTTTATCAAAAATGTTTTGAAAATCTAAATGCATTGCTTCATTCCTTCTCCATAACATATCGACCAGTTTCTTTAATATGGGTTGCATTTCATAAATCGATATTGGCTTTATCTGTGCTCATTATTTCATTCCCAATAATTTCTCCAACACAATTTATTTATTAATTTCATTATATTCCATTTTTCTCAACAGACTTAAGTTTCCTAGTATTACTGGGAAGATTTTGTTGGTTTTGATTTCTTATATAAAGACAGGACTGAAGTAGTTGCTTCGTAGTTCTGCCATTTCCTTGTCCTCCATTCTTTGGTTTGAGACAGGAAGGAAACTGCACTTGCTTTCTCGAAACTTCCCCATTATCATACGTTTCTAAATTATTACAATTCACTCTTCCGGCCCTTCTGAATGTGATCTTCAAAAGCCCATCAATTCCTTGTCTTAAATTGTTCAATGATTGATCTTCCAAACTCATACAATCACAGAAGCATTGATTTTCTATGGTCAGATACACAGTATTATCTACAATTGTCCAACTGTCCAACAACGCATGAAGCCGTGAATGGTATGACATTCCAGTGCTCAGCGCTGAAAATGTGTTGCTGGAAAAGCGCAGCAGGTCAGGCAGCATCCAGGGAACAGGAGAATCGACGTTTCGGGCATAAGCCCTTCTTCAGGAATGAAGAAAGTGTGTCCAGCAGGCTAAGATAAAAGGTAGGGAGGACAGACTTGGGGGAGGGGCGTCGGAAACGCGATAGGTAGAAAGAGGTCAAGGTGAGGGTGATAGGTCAGACTGGGGTGGGGGATGGAGAGGTCAGGAAGAAGATTGCAGGTTAGGAATGCGGTACTGAGTTCGATGGATTTGACTGAGACAAGGTGGGGGGAGGGGAAAGGAGGAAACTGGTGAAATCCGAGTTCATCCCTTGTGGTTGGAGGGTTCCTAGGCGGAAGATGAGGCGCTCTTCCTCCAACCGTCGTATTGTTGTGGTCTGTCGATGGAGGAGTCCAAAGACCTGCATACCCTTGGTGGAATGGGAGGGGGAGTTGAAGTGTTGAGCCACAGGGTGGTTGGGTTGGTTGGTCCGGGTGTCCCAGAGGTGTTCTCTGAAACGCTCCGCAAGTAGGTGGCCTGTCTCCCCAATATAGAGGAGGCCCCATCGGGTGCAGAGGATGCAATAGATGATATGTGTGGAGGTGCAGGTGAATCTGTGGCGGATATGGAGGTTTCCTTAGGGGCCTTGGAGGGAGGTGAGGTGGGAGGTGTATCCGCAAGTCTTGCACCTCCTGCGGTTGCAGGGGAAAGTGCCGGGAGTGGAGGTTGGGTTGGTGGGGGGTGTGGATCTGACGAGGGAGTCACGGAGGGATTGGTCTTTACGGAATGCTGATAGGGGAGGGGAGGGAAATATATCTTGGTGGTGGGGTCCGTTTGGAGGTGGCGGAAATGACGGCGGATGATGCGCTGTACATGGAGATTGGTGGGGTGGTAGGTGACGACCAGTGGGGTTCTGTCCTGGTGGCGGTTGGAGGGGCGGGGCTCCAGGGCGGAGGAGCGGGAAGTGGAAGAGATGCGGTGGAGGGCATCGTCGACCACGTCGGGGGGGAAATTGCAGTCCTTGAAGAAGGAGGCCATTTGGGTTGTACGTTTTTGGAACTGGTCCTCCTGGGAGCAGATGCGGCGGAGACGAAGGAATTGGGAGAATGGGATGGCGTTTTTACAGGGGGCAGGGTGGGAGGAGGTGTAGTCCAGGTCGCTGTGGGAGTCGGTCGGTTTGTAGTAGATGTCCGTGTTGATTCGGTCGCCTGAGATAGAAATAGAAAGGTCGAGGAAGGGGAGGGAGAAATCTGAGTCTGTCCAGGTGAATTTGAGATCGGGGTGGAAGGTGTTGGTGAAGTGGATGAACTGTTCAACCTCCTCGTGGAGCACTTCGAATGCTCATCCAGATGCTTTTTTATGATTGTGAATTTACTCGTGACAACTAACCTCACAGGAAGTGCATTACAGACACCCAACATCCCCTGGGTGAAACAAATTCTTCAAATCCTCCCTGAACCTCAAACCCTTCACTTTAAATGGCCCTTTGACAAAAAGAAATTGCTGTTTTCTATTCACCCTGTTATTCCTTTTGTAACTAATGCTACTGAATCCCATCCCCTTCAGCGTTGTCTGCTTCCAAGCAAACAACCCGAGCTTATCCAGTCTCTATTCACAGTTTATACGCTCCATCCCAGGGACCATCCTGGTGAGTCTCCTCTGCACCCCCTCCAGTGTAATCACATCCTTCCTGTATTGTGGTGACCAGAACTGCACACTATATTCCACCTTAGCCCAAACAAAGTGCTGCATATCATTTATAAACTAATCCTCGATCAAGAAAGGCAAGGCTTACTGTCCCCTATTCCTTCTTTACTAATCTATTACCATCTCCAGACACATTCATGGATCTGTGGAGAACATTCTTCTGAGCCTCCTCGTGTGCTGCCTGTCGAGTTCCTTCTTCCAAAGTACATCACCTCCTACTTCTCAGGGTAAGATTCCATCTGCCATTGTTCTGTCCATCTGAGTATTCCATCTGTCTCTTCCTGCAATGTAACACCTTCCTTCTCACTGCCAACCACGCAGCAAATCTTTATGTCAAACACAACCTTACTTATCACACTCCACCCACTCACTCAACATTCACATCTCCATCATTTATGAACACCACAAATAATAAGGGACACAGCACTAATCCCTATGATACATTGGGGACACTGGTCTCCAGTCACACAAACAGCCTTTTACCACTACCCTCTGTGTCCTGCCAGTGAGATACTGCTGAATGCAAATCGTCAAGTTACCCCTGTTCATCAATTCAATAAGTGTTGATTTGTAAAAGACCTTGCTGAAAAACCATATAACGACCACCCTCGAAAACCATCAATAAATTCCATTACGCAAGGCTTCCCTCTGATAGTCAGCATGACTCTATCTCTGAGGAGAAAGTGAGGTCTGCAGACGCCCTTCTTCAGGAATCAAAGAAATATTAGAAATATTAGAAATCTATTGATTTCTAATAGGCCCTAATCGTTCCCTGGTGACTCTTTTCCTGAAGAAGGGCATGTGCCCGAAACGTCGAATCTTCTGTTCCCTAGATGCTGCCTGACCTGCTGCGCTGTTCCAGCAATAAAGTTTCAGCTGACTCTATCTCTGATCAAACTTTGCCTCTCGAAATGGAGATTAATTTTCTCCTTCCTTATTTTCTCCAGTAGTTTCTCTAACTCTGATCTGACCCTCACTGATCGATGGTTCCCAGTGCTATCCCCATTACCCTTCCTGTAAAGTGGAACTACATTCCTTGCTCTCCAGTGCTCTGGCATGTCCCCCTGTGGCCAGATTCTAATTAAACATTTGGGTCAGGGGCATTCCTTCTTGTCTCAAATTGTAGACTAAGAAACAACTCACCCAGACCTGGGGATTTGTCCAATTTCATACCAGCCAAAACCATCAAACCCTTGCACCTTAAATCAATCTGTTCAAGAGCTTCACAGTCCAACTCCTCAAATTCTGTACTTGCATCCTCCTTCTCCCAAGGAAACCTCCAATGAAATATTCATGGAACAACCAATCGTCGCGACACAGATTAACACACAGATTGCTGCCTTGATTTCTAATAGGCCCTAATCGTTCCCTGGTGACTCTTTTCTGCTCGATGTACTTGCAGAATATCTTGGAATTCTCCCTAATCTTGCCTGCTCTCACCAGTCTCCCGAAACTTGCTTGCTCTCAATATGCCCCTTCTTTAGTCAGTCTCCATGGTGCATATGTTCTCAGCTTCACTTCAATAACATCGGATTCTTTGAAACTTTGGAGAACATACACCATGTTTCTTCATCAGACAATCTTGCCATCTGAGAGATTAATCTGGAGAATGTCCATTGCACTTCTTCTGTAGTCAATATATTCTTTCTTAATTTGGGACACCAATACTGTGCACGATAATCCCGACACAGTCTCACCAACACTGGTGCAGGATGTCTTTACTTCTATATTCCGATTAACTTTAATTGAAAGTAAACCCAACTTTTAACATTCCATTTGCACATGTTCCCCCAGTACCCTTCAGTTTAATTTTATTTGACACTCGCTGTATGAGGTCTTTAAATATCCTCCTGAATATCTAGCTATACCACATTCATTGCTTCTCCCTTGGCTGTGTCTACAAAAACACCTTCAAACAATTTTTTGAAAAAGTTTCTCAATTACAGTTTTCCTTTCATAAATATATTATCATTTTCTCCAATTTTGCTAATAATTTCTCAGTACCCAATATCACATTCTTAATGATAAATTCCAACAGATTCCTTGCTGTGAATGAGAAGTTAACTGCGTTAGAGTTCTCCTCTCTCCCTCTTTTTCCCTTCTTACATCATTGTATTTTATTCGGAACATTCCAGTTATCCAGAATAGCTTCCTGTCTTTGCACAATGTAAAGGAAAATAACACAGTGATCACTGATGCAATCAATATGTCTATGCTGCTTTTTCCGAATTTCTGGTGTGCATTACAACTACCTCATCACTGACATGAACGATTTTAAACTTCATTTCCAAAAGTCCCATGGTCATATGGTGTTTATGGGAAATTTTCGGGATCTTCCTCCATGAAGACAGATACAAAGTAACTCTTTAGTTTCGCTGTAATTTCTCTTTTCTCTACAATCAAGTAGCCTGTCCGCAAATTCACTGTTCCACATTGGACCTTGCTTTCATATACCTTTTCAAATATTGATATAAGCTTTTCGTCAGTCTTTATTTTTTAGTAGCTTGCATTTTTGGCTCTCATCATTTCCTGGTCTTCCTTTGCTGGGTCCTATTTTTTTCTAAATCCATACCACAATGTCTGGCACCTTGGAGGGATATATTTATATTGTCTACCTTACAGTGTTTGTACAAATAACAGATATTGCCTGTCTTCCATTAAGTCTTTTTCATGTACTTTCTCAATTCACTGAAGCTAACTTGTGCTTGTGTACCGTCATAGCTTGCCTGACTCAGGTATTTAACCGCATTTTTAAAAATCACTTTGAATTCAGACATTATACAAAATCTAATGTACTAACACTACTCGCAAAAGCTCCTTTTCAGCAAGGTTTTCAATTAGCACTTTTGATCCCTCAACACCAATTCCTAAATAGCCTGATCTCTGGTCTCGCGCTCAAAATACTGTTAAAGCAAAGTATCTCACAAACGGGCATGTCCTAACTCAGCAGCATGGTGACCGTTGTCGCCTGGTGGCCTATTATTTCACTAAATTGGATCCTGTTGCCTGTGGCCTCCCTCCATACACTCACATCCTAACTGCTGTCCACCTGTTCGTACAGGCAGCTTCTAATCTGACCCTTCACCAGCCGTACAAGTGTACACCTCGCATTCTGTTGTTAACCTTCTCACTTCTCAGCAGACCCAACGTCTCTCCCAAGCTCGTCTGAGCCGTATGAGGTCTCACTATTGCAGAACCCTTACCTCTCATTTCGTGACTCCTTCCTGCTGTCATTCTTAAGCAACCCCCTGACGATCTTCCAGACCTCCCGCATTGCTGTTTGTTTGGGAATCATTTCCTTCCTACTACTTGCCCGGAGTTCGCAGACCTCCTATTTGAAATTCCTGATCTCCCCTGATTTTATGTTGATGGTACTTCCTCTGTTTCCCTGATGGAAAGTCAGGCTATGCTATCGCAACAGACACTGCTGTTCAGGAGTCTGCTGCCTTTCAGACCCCTGTCTCTGCACAGAAAGCCGAGCTTTTTGCCCTTACCAGAGGTTTTATTCTCGCCACTGATAAAATTGTTAACATTTACAATGATTCCAGATCGGCATTTGGTGTTGCCCATGACCTTGGCTTCCTGTGGCAGCAACGAGGTTCCCTCACTTTGACGGGGAATCCCATTCCAAATACTCTTTGGGTTAAAATTCTCCTCGATGCTATGCTGCTTCCTTGTCAATTGGCTGTTACTAAATGCACCGGACACACAAGGAGGGACACTCGGTACAACGAGGAAATGCCCGTGCTAATTCAGCTGCTAAGGAGGTGGCTGCATCAGCCATTTTAGTTGTTCCAACTAACGGGAATCAGGCTCAAAATCGAGTAGCTACTTTGGGGACAAAGGACACGCCAGATCTAACTGCAATTCAAAAGATTTGGATGGTGGTTTATTCAGAAACAGCACTGAGGCAGACGTGAAGACTGGGGACATTATGGAGGTGGTGGTGGACAGGTTTGATGATAGTTAGAATATTGAGATGTAAATCTGCTCAGGGCAAAATGGAGCCATTGTGTGGATGAAGACATTGTTCCTCCTCAGATGTTTGTAAGTGAAGGGTATGAAATTCATGGAATAGGATTGGAGTTTGTGATTTAAAGCAAATCCAATATTTTATACCTTTGCGAAATGTAGATGACAGAAATAGTTATGGTGATCTGAATGATTTACAGAATTAACAGATGGAAAAATATATACCTTCCAGGAACACCAACAATAGTGAGGAAGGGAAAATAACCCGCATGAATTAAGATCAGTAAGGCTTCAAACTGCTTTTTAAATATCCCCAATCCTGAGAAAGATAGTGATGACCCCAGGATAAATCCCTGTCCATTGTTGTAACATTCCAACCAGTTGGTCTCAGATTCTGATCCCGCCCTCTCTCTGAAGCTGCTTTTGAGGATGACGCTTCCGCTGACACTATGGGAGAACACATTGAGAGGGGGCAGTTAAGAGACAACCACATTGTTGTGGATCTGGAGTCCCATGTAGTACAGACCAGGTAGGGATGACAGTTTCCTTCCCCAAAGGATACTAATGAACCAGATGAGCTTTCCAACAATCGGCAATAGATTCATCGTCATCATTAGACTCCGAACTCCAAATCTTTTGTTGAATTTAAATTCCACCACCTACTGTTTCAGGATGCAAACCTGGGTCATAAATTATTTTAGAAGAGATTCTACAGTGTTGAAACAGGCCCTTCAGACCAACATGTCCACATCAACCCTCCAAAGAGTATCCCACCCAGACCTATTTCCTTCCAAGGAATGCACCTAACACAATGGGCAATTACATTGATTATAAATGTGCAAACATGCACAACTATAGTCCTTTCCAAGTCTCTTGTACTCCTGCCACTGAATGCCTCCATCTCTCATCTGAGTCTCTACAATGCTTCGAAAATCACGCTTTCTTGTCCAGCACAGGCACAATTTTTAAATTGAATGGTTGTAACAACAAGCTCCATCTAAACAGTTGAGCATTTTTGTCCTTAGATTTCTCCACAAAACTCTGAAATGTTGCAATAGCAACACTAAGGTCAAAGTCTCTTTCTCAACAGTTGAATACTTTGATGATGAATGTTCAAACTTCCTGGAGAAATTCCTGATAGCTCTTTCTATATTCTCGTGGTCTTCTTGTAAGAGCACATCACCAAATCCACATCACTTGCATCAATAGCCCCCTTGAAAGCCTTTGCACATTTAGGTGGTGAACACAGCTTTCAGGGTCTCAAATGCCTTCTGACAATCTGCTGCCCACTGACACTTCTTGTCTTTCTTAAACAATTCAATGAGTGGAGCAGCCACACTGTTAAAATTTGGCACAAATATTTGATAAAGTCCACTTAATCCCAGGATCCGCAGTACTGCACTTTTTGTCACTGGTTTGGGAAACTCCCCAATTATCTTTGTTTGTACTTCCCCGGGACTATTTGTCCGTGTCCAATAACATGGCCCAGGATGGTGACCTGGGCTTTGGCAAATTCACTTTTAGCCAGGTTTATCACCAAGCCTCCCTTACGAAGTCGATCGAATAAGTCTTATAAATATGATAAATGTTCCTTCCATGAGTGACTAAAAATCACCAGGTCATTGATATATACGACACAATTGGGTAATCTGTCAATGACCTAATTGGTTAGTCTCTGAAATGTGGCTGGTGTGTTTTTTATACCAAATGACATGAGTTTAAACTGATTTAGTCCATTTGGTGTTATGAAAGCCAAAATTGCCTTTGTTCTTTCTCACAAAGATACCTGCCAGTGTCCTCAGCGCAAGTCCAAATTAGAAGTGTAAGTTGCTTGTCCCACCTTCTCAACACAGTCTTCCAAACGAGGAATCGATATGCATCAGTCTTTGTAACTGTATTGACTTTGTGATTGTTCACACGTAACCGTTAGGACACCATTACTATGGGGGACCTCCAGTCACTGTAACTTAGTGCGAATATGTCATCTTGGAGCATGCATTCAATCTCCTTTTGAACCTATACCAACTTTAGAGGGCAATGCCTATAAGAATGTTGCTTAATCAGAACAGCATCTCCTATATCTACATCATGTACAATTAGATTATTACCTCGACTTTCCCTGTCTTCTCTGGACACTCTAATCTCACTTTACATAAATGAGCGCTTCTTGTCTCATCGTGAATTCCAATTACAGGTATCTTTTCTGGCAGGGGTAAACGTTGAGTAATTGAGTACAAGAATGAGTCTGGAAGGGTTACTCTTCAGAGGGTTGGTGTGGACTTGTTGGGCCAAATGGTCTGTTTCCACACAGTAAGGATTTGAGTCATTTGTACCTTTTCTAAACTCTGGCCATTTAAAATATCACCAGCTCAAACATTCCCCAAAAGACAACCTGTCCATTCCACCTATTAGTTGAAACATTCTCTGAGCTGCTTCAAAACATTTACATCCTTCCTCCAATAAGGATCCCAGTGCTGCACACTGTTGCAGATGTGGCCCTGGGAATGTCCTTTATAGCTTCAGCATCATCTCACCAATTTTATATTTAATTACCTTTATAATAAACAAAAGTATCTTTTGAACTTCCCTAGACATTTGCTGAACCTTCACTTTAACATTTTGCAGTTTCTGAAGGAGGACATGGAAATCCTTCCACAACTCAGGGCTCTGCAACCTCCCATCATTTATATTTTATTCTTCCAGCCATAATGAACATGTTCTTATTTTCCACCATTATGCCTCATTATGCTTCATGTGGCATGGTTGCTCAGTGGTTAGCCTGATAGTGCCAGGGGCCTGGGTTGGATTCCCACCTCAGGCAACTGACTGTGCAGAGTTTGCACATTCTTCCTGTGTCTGTGTGCATTTCCTCCCACAGTACAAAGATGTGCAGGTCAGGTGAATTGGCCATGCTAAATTGCCCATTGTGTTATGTGTATTTGTCAGGGGTAAATGTGTAGGTCTGGGTGGGTTGCTGTTCAAAGGGTTGGTGTGGACTTGTTGGGCCGAAGGGCATGTTTTCATACTGTCGGGAATCTAATCTAATCTTGCCAAATACCTACAAATTAAGCTCTCTATGTCCATTTGTCAATCTGTAATCATCCTTTATGTTTAGCTTTGCTTTCTAACTTCCTTTCCTACATGTCTTTGTGGCATCTGCAACATTACCAACCATGACATTGGTCACTTCATCCATGTCATTCTCTCAATTATAACAGATTGGTAACTCACCACCATACCCATGTGGCACACCACCCATTCCATCTTGCCAACCGGAAAATGACTAATTTCTCTCTGCCTACTGCTTCTTATGAGCCAGTGAATCTTCTATCCATTGGTAATATGTTACCACTGCACTGAGCTTTAATTTCCTGCAATAACTGCAATGCATCCATAAGCGCACAATAAGGCGACAAGATAGATTAGCAGAACGAGCCATTCACCCCATTGAGTCTGCTCTTCCAATCAATCATGGCCAATATATTCCTCCAACCCATTCTCCTTCCTCCTCCCTGTTGATCTTGATCCCTTTACTAATCAAGAACATATTTGTTTCCATGTTAAATGCACTCAATAGCCTCCATCATCCTCTGTTACAATGAGATTCACAGATAAGCTATTCTCTAGCTGAACAAATTCCTCAACATATCAGTTCTAAAAGGTAGTCCCTTCACACTGAGGCTGTGCCTTCAGGTCATGGTGTTCTCCATGTTTCTTCTATCCATGCCTATCACTTCTATAATTTTCATCCAGATCTCCACCGTATCCTTCTGACCTTCAGTGAGGACAGACCCTGAGTCTTCTGCTGCTCCTCATGTGTCAAGCCCTAAGCCCCAGCATCATTCTTGTAAACCTCCTCGGGACCCCACAAACTCCAGCACATCCTTCCTGAAATATGAGGCTCAAAACTGTTCATGATATTCCCAATGCAGTCGAGTCAGAGCTGTGAACAGCCTCAGCAGTACACCTCTGCTCTTGTAAACTAGCCTTCTTGAAGTGAATGCCCGTACTGCATTTGCCCTCCTAACTGCCAACGGAACCTGCACTTTAATTCAAAGGAAGTCCTGAACTCAGACTTCCAAGTCCCTTTGCACTTCCTTTATGTTTAGCTTTGCTTTGTAACATCCTTTCCACCCTGTGTTTGTGGCATCTGCAACTTTACCAACCATGACATTAGTCCCTTTATCCATGTCATTCTCTCAGTTGTAACAGATTAGAAACTTACCACTGTATCCCAGTGGCTCACCACCCATTCCATCTTGCCAACCAGAAAATGACTAATTTCTCTCGGCCTATTGCTTCTTATGAGCCAGTGAATCTTCTAACCATTGCCAATATATTACCGCTGGACTGAGCTTTAATGTCCTGCAATAACTGCAGTGTATCCATGAGCACACAAATAAGGCGACAAGATTGAGGGGCAGAACTAGCCATTCACCTCATTGAGTCTGCTATTCCAATCGATCATGGTCAATATATTCCTCAAACCCATTCTCTTTCCTTCTCCCTGTTGCTCTTGATCATTTTCCTAATCAAGAACCTATTTATTTCTGTGTTAAGTGTATTCAGTCGCATCCATCACCCTCTATCACAATGAGTTGCACAGATTAACAATTCTCTAGTTAAAGACATTCCTCCATATCTCAGTTCTAAAGAGTCGTCACTTCACACTGAGGCTGTGTTTTCAGGTCATGGTGTCTCCTACTAATGGAAACAGGTTAGAACGTAGAACATAGAACATAGAAGAATACAGCACAGTACAGGCCCTTCGGCCCTCGATGTTGCGCCGATCCAAGCCCACCTAACCTACACGAGCCCACTATCCTCCATATGCCTATCCAATGCCCGCTTAAATGCCCATAATGAGGGAGAGTCCACCACTGCTACTGGCAGGGCATTCCATGAACTCACGACTCACTGAGTAAATAACCTACCCCTAACATCTGTCCTATACCTACCCCCCTTAATTTAACGCTATGCCCCCTTGTAATAGCTGACTCCATACGTGGAAAAAGATTCTCACTGTCGACCCTATCTAAACCCCTAATCATCTTGTACACCTCGATCAAGTCACCCCTAAACCTTCTTTTCTCCAATGAAAACAACCCCAAGTGCCTCAGCCTTTCCTCATATGATCTTTCTACCATACCAGGCAACATCCTGGTAAACCTCCTCTGCACCCGTTCCAGTGCCTCCACGTCCTTCCTATAGTATTGCGACCAAAACTGCACACAATACTCCAGATGCGGCCGCACCAGAGTCTTATACAACTGCAACATGACCTCAGTACTCCGGAACTCAATTCCTCTACCAATAAAAGCCAGTAAGCCATATGCCTTCTTCACAGCACTATTAACCTGGGTGTCAACATTCAAAGATCTGTGTACATGGACACCAAGATCCCTCTGCTCATCCACACTACCAAGTATCCGACCATTAGCCCAGTACCCCATCTTTTTGTTACTCTTACCAAAGTGAATCACCTCACACTTAGCTACATTGAACTCCATTTGCCACCTTTCTGCCCAGTTCTGCAGCTTATCTATATCCCGCTGTAACCTGCCACATCCTTCCTCACTGTCTACAACTCCTCCGACTTTCGTATCAGCTCCATGTTTATTCTATCCAGGCCTATCACTTCTGTAAGTTTCGATCAAACCTCCACCTCATCCTTCTGACCTTCAGTGAGTACAGACCCAGGCGAACAGAACCACAACAACGAGCACCCGAGCTCTTCTCACAAACTTTGCACACCTACGGGCGAGAGATGCAAAGACAATGGGAATCCTGGGCCAACTGCCTAAGCGCCACATACGAACAACTCCGGATCCTGCAGCGGCAGAGACAAACCATTATAAATGCCAGAAGAAACAACACAGAAACGCTTCATAGGAGGCTCCCAAGCACTGAGGATGTCACCTAGACAGGGGACAAAACGTCTGCTCCCCATGTGTCAAGCCCTAAACCCCAGCATCATTCTTGTAAACCTCCTCGGGACCCCACCAACTCCAGCACACCCTTCCTGAAATATGAGACTCAAAACTGCTCACAATATTCCCAATGCAGTCTAGTCAGAGCTGCGAAAAGCCTCAGTAGTACATCTCTGCTCTTATATTCTAGCCCTCTTCAAATGAACGCCTACACTGCATTTCCCCATCTAACTGCCAACGGAACCTGCACTTTACTCTGAAGAGAATTCTGAACTCAGACTTCCGAATACCTTTGCACTTCAGATTTTTTAAGGCTTTCCCAATTTAGAAAAATGTCTAAATTATTCCTGATTACCTACAAGTCCTCACACCTCCTCAAATTGTTTTTCACTTGCTTTCCCACAAACTAACCATATCTAACTCCTTCTGCAGCATTGTTGCTCCAACACTCCAGCTATCTTTATGTCATCACAAATTTAGCAACAATGCCCTCAGTGCCTTCTTTCACATCAGTAATGCATAATGTGAATAGCTGAGGTTGTAATTCTGACCTCTGGCAACATCCACGAGTTACGAGCTGCCATCCTGAAAAAGTCTCTCTGCCTTCTGCCAGTTAGCCAATCCTCTATCCATACCAGTACCTTGCCCTGATTACCATGCCCTCTTATCGTATTCAACTGTTATGGACCAGGCCAGACCCCCTCAAAACATTTCAGGAAAGTAGCCCTAACTGTAACCGTGCTGGCTGTTTCAAGCAGATGTAATGCAGATATTCCAGGAGGACTGCAGTTGGTCAAAACAAAACAGAGTTTATTTGTAAGATTACCAAATGAAACCAAAAAAAAGAACAGAATACTGAATCACTTAACTTATTCAAAAATACAACAGATGATCCCAACTTAATGATGCTGTTCCAAATATTTGCAACAATCCCCATAAACACCCCTTGATACAAAAGGTAAAATCAAACACAAGGTCTTACAGGAGAGCTCTCAGACAGAGAGAACCAGCTTGGATCTGCGGTTTTGCCCCCCCACACCCTCCTTCACCCCAGCAGCTTCAGCTGCCTGACTGCCTTCAGTGAATAGCCTGACTGCCAAAAAAAACAGATCAAACCAGAGTAAATCTGAGCTGGGAGAACTGGGCACTCTCCTTAGAATGTAATTTATTTAATCTAAAATCTTTTTGCCTGAGGCAGTATCTATTAGCTACAATCAAACTAGCCCTAACACCCTTCGACTTAGACTTTTCCAAGTCGCATCTTTTCTAAACTCTGAAAAAAAACAATGCACAACAAAGCCTTGTTAAAGGAGCAGCAGCGTCACACCTCTCCGTTAAAAAAGTCAATATCCAAAGAAAGAAAAAAGAATACAGGCATGAACTATTTTCTAATAGTGAGAAAATTCACAAAGCCAAAGTACAAAGGCATCTGGGAGAGCGAGTCCAGAATTCTGTAAAGGCTAACTTGCTGGTTGAGTCCGTGGTTAAGAAAGCGAATGCCATGTTGTCATTTATCTCAAGAGGGTAGAAATATAAAAGCAGTGATGTGCTACTGAGACTTTATAAAGCTCTGGTTAGGCCCCATTTAGAATACTGTGTCCAATTTTGGGCCCTATACCTCAGAAAGGACATACTGGCACTGGATAATGTCCAGTGGAGATTCACACGAATGATCCCTAGAAACGTCAGCCTACCATACGATGAATGGCTGAGGATCCTGGGATTCTATTCATTAGAGTTTAGAAGGTTGAGGGAGATCTAATACAAACTTACAAGACAATGCGTGGACTCTGGGAAGTTGTTTCCGTAGGCAGGGAGACTGGGATCCATGGGCACAGGCTTAGAGTTAGATAGGGTCAATTTAGAACAGAAATGAAGAGACATTTCTTCAGCCACACAATGGTGGGCCTGTGGAATTCATTGTCATGGAGTGCAATGGAGGCAATAATGTTAAATGATTGATAAATTCTTGATCTCACAAGGAATTAAGGGCTACGGGGAAAGTGCGGGTAAGTGGAGTTGAAATGCCCATCAACCATGATTAAATGACAGAGTAGAATCGATGGGCCGAATGGCCTTACTTCCACTCCAATGTCTTATGGTCTTCAGGACCTGTGAAAGTAATCTGATGCCTATCTAACCTACACAGTTCCAGTATTATCCATATGTATGTCCAATGCCCATTTAAATGCCCTTAACATCGGCCAGTCTGCTATTGTTGCAGGCAGCCCATTCCATACCCCTATTACTCTCTGAGTGAAGAATATACTCTGATATCTGTCCTAAATCTATCACCCCTCCATTTAAAGCTATGTCCCCTTGTGTTAGCCTTCACCACCTGAGAGAAAAGGCTCTAACTGTGCACACTATCTAACCCTTTGATTAACTTATACGTCTCGATTAAGTCACATCTCAACCTTCTTCTCCCTATAGAAAACAGCCTCGGTTCCCTCAGCCTCTCTTTGTAAGACTTCCTCTCCATACCAAGCAACATCTTAGTAAATCTCCTCTGATCCCTTCCCAAAGCGTCTACATCCTTCCTATAATGGGGTGACCAGAACTGCACATTGTGGGCGGCACGGTGGCACAGTGGTTAGCACTGCTGCCTCGCAGCGCCAGAGACCCGGGTTCAATTCCCGCCTCAGGCGACTGAATGTGTGGAGTTTGCACGTTCTCCCCGTGTCTGCGTGGGTTTCCTCCGGGTGCTCCGGTTTCCTCCCACAGTCCAAAGATGTGCAGGTCAGGTGAATTGGCCATGCTAAATTGCCCGTAGTGTTAGGTAAGGGGTAAATGTAGGGGGTATGGGTGGGTTACGCTTCGGCATGTCGGTGTCGACTTGTTGGGCCGAAGGGCCTGTTTCCACACTGTAAAGTAATCTAATCTAATCTAATCTAATCTAATCTACTCTAATTATGGCTACACCAGCGTTTTCTACACCTGTTGCATGAATCAGTTTGTAGACAGTGGTGGTGAGGTTGATGTAGTTGATGTGGATTTCAGTAAAGCCTTTGATGTGATCCTATATATAGACAGACAACAGGGTAAAAATACAGGGTAACTTGGCTAGTTGGATCCAAAATTAATTTGTTAATAGAAGGCTGTTTGTGTAACTGGGTGCTGGTCTCCAGTAACACAAGGATCAGTGCTGCATCTCTTATTGTTCATAACTATATGGATTTACAATATCGAAGAAAGTGCAAGGGCAATGATAAGTAAATTTACAGATAACACGAAAATTGCCGGGTGCTTGTCACTGAGACAAAAATGTCTTAGGTTCCAAAAGGATAGAGACCAATTTGACAGATAAGCAGAGAGTGAGAGTTGAAATTAACCATGAAATGGATTGGAGGGATATGGGCCAGGTGCTGGCAGGTGGGACTAGATTGGGTTGGGATATCTGGTCAGCATGGACAGGTTGGACCAAAGGGTATGTTTCCATGCTGTACATCTCTATGACTCTATGATGCACTTGAGAAATAACAAGTCAAGGGAATACTCAATGAATAGCAGGACACAAGAAACATCAGATGAACATAGAAGTCGTGGGTGCTTGTCCACGGATCTCTGAAGGCAGCAGGACAGATTACTAACGCAGTTAACCATTCCACCAAGTCCACTTGGACCCCACCACCAAGAACACCTTCCCCTCACCAGCCAACCTGTTTTCCACAAGGACCGCTCTCTTCCCTAATGCTTAGTTTGCGCCAATCTCCCCACCATTCCCCACTCTCCCCATGCACCTCCCAAACCACAAGGCACCTTCCGCTGAAATTGGAGAAGATGCAAAATCTGCCAGCACACCACCCTCCCACCCCTCACCTTCATCCAGGGCCCCAAACAGTCCTTCCATTTGAGACAGAGGTTCACCTACCTCTCCTCTATACTGGTTTCCTGCACCAGTTGCTCCCGATGTGATCTTCTCTACATCAGGGAGACAATGGCCTAATGGTATTATTGCTGGATCCAGAGACCCAGGGAACATTCTGGGGACCCAGTTTTGAATCCCTCCATGGCAGATGGTGGAATTTGAACTCATCAACAAATCTGGAAATAAGAGTCTAACGGCCATGTATCAATTATCGATGGTTGGAAAAACCCATCTGGTTCATTAATGTCCTCTAGGGAAGGAATCTGCTATCCGTACCTGGTCTGGCCGACATGTGTCTCCAGACCCATGGCAATGTGGTTGACTCTTAACTGCCTTCTGGGTGATAAATGCTGGCCCAGCCAGTGATGTCCTCATCACATGAATGGATTTTTAAAAATGTAAATTAAGGGAACATTTCACCGAGCACCTCAGCCAGTCCCACAGCTGGAGTACTGTGTGCAGTTCCGGTCACTGCACTGTAGAAGGATGTGGTTGGCCTGGAGAGGTTGCAGGAAATTGCCAGGACGTTGCCCTGGATGGAAAATGTCATTGTGAAGAGAAGCTGGAAAAGCTCAGGTTCTTTTGTTGAAAGCAGAGAAGGCTGAGAGTGACATCTTCAGTACGGTCTGATTCTATCATTGTATCTGTGAATGTCCAGCTCAGGGCAGCTTTTCAAACCCTGGAGGTAGTGAGCTCGATGTTCACAAGGTTCTCAGACTAAAACAAATCTGATGGCTGCTGTGAGACGGGTCGGAAGGTTGATATTTCATGACTTTCTACTTGTTTCTATCATAATTGAAACATCTTCAGAGATAAATCAATAATTGGAGTAATTGAATAATGTTTGACTCTTCTTCACCTCCCTTGACAATGCAATGCACTACGGGATGGTGAATAGAATAAAGGGAACACACTGGTGTGTGAAAATTACAAGACCAGTTGGAGACCTGGGTTTACTGCATTTCCATTTCACAAAGGCAGGCAGTGAGGACTTACAACCTTCAAGTTCTAATGAGTTTACATTTTCTGGCTTGTTCGGAACTCATTGAGTGAAAGTAGTCCAATGAACAGAGGAAGACTGAGACAGAGTTAAGACAGAATGGAAAAACATGGAAGAACAGTTTTCCTATAAATCTCTGATCCTCGAGAAAGGAGTTTCCTTATAAACTTCTCACAATTGATTTCTAACTTACTGAACAATTTCTAATCTCGAAGCTGGTTTTCCTAATTCCTCCATTATACACCGTGGCTAACATCCATGAAAATGATCAGAATTAGGAACATTCTACACAAGAACTTGAATTGAGTCAGATGATCTGCACACGGTGACAATAAACAAAGTCTGCAGTTCTGACATTTCACCAGAAATATTTTAGAATTTTTCCCAAAGGACAACTCAAGTGTTTAAGTTCTTGTGTAGAATTTAACATCTACATAGCTTTCCGCTCACTTCAATTCACCTTGTGGTTATTTTCATATATTTCCATATCTTTCTTGAACTGCGCACTCCCCTTACACTGTGCAATTTTTAAAAATTTTAAACTTAAAAACCTTTTGCCTGAGGTAGTACCTGTTAGCTCTAATCTAACTGGCCCTAAAACCTTGAACTTAGACTTTTTGAAATCTGTGTCTTTTATGACCTCACTTTCAGAAACACAAGACCAACATAACCTTGTTAAAGGAGCAGCATCATCACACAACAGCTTTCTGTGCTGCACTTTGTCAAAGGCCTTCTGGAAATCCAAACAGATCATGTCCACTGGCTCTCCTTTGTCTAACTTGCTCATTCCCTCCTCAAAGAATTCTGACAGATTTGTCAGGCAGAACCTTGATGTTCATGTGCTCACCAATCGCATCCACAAAAACAAACTCTCAAATCTGAGAAATGACCAAGGTCATGCCATCCAGACTATAGTAATCTATCTTCTGCCTCTCTCCCTCCTTAAACAGGTGTGTTAACATCAGTCATTTTCAGTCCTTACAACACTACCTGACTCCAGTGATTCCTGAAGGATCACCAATACCTTTACAACCTCCTCAGCTATCTCCCTTGGGACCCTGTGGTGCAACCCATTCAGTCTGGGTTACGTATCCACCTTCAAACCTTTCAGCATTCGCAGCAACTTCTCCGAAATGGTGGCCACTGCACTCATCCCTCTCACAGACTCCTTATGGTTCTGGGATGTTACTGGCATCATGCACTGGGAAAACTGATGCAAGGTTTCTCCAGCATTTCTTTGTTCCCTATTGTTCCTTGTCCAGGTGCATTTCCAGCGGTTCAATGTCCACTCTTGCCTCTCTGTAACATTTAAGATATCTAAAAAATCTTGCAATCTTTCATAGAACATGGAACATAGAACAATACAGCACAGGAACGGGCCCATTGACACATGATGTTGTGGCGTCCATGATGCCAAATTAAATAAATTCCTTCTGACTGCCTTTGATCTGCATTCCTCCATTCATTGCGTATTCAAGTGATAATCCAAAATTACTTTCATTGTCCCTACTGTAATTGCCCACCACCAACAAAGACTCTTACCACTCAGTGTAAGAAACCTGACCCTCATGGCTCCTTTGAACTTTCCCCTCTCACGTTAAATTAATATCCCATAGTATTAGACATTTCAACTCTGGGAAACACATTCTGACCGTCAAACTTATCCAGGCATCCCATAATTTTAGAGACTTTGACCAAGTTTCTCCACATCCATTGCTGCACCAAAGAAAGCAACACGAGTTTTTCTAACCCCTCCTTGTTTCTCATACGTTCTAACCCAGACAACACCCTGGTAACCCTCTCCAAAGCCTCCAAATCCTTCTTGTAATGTGACAACCAGAACTGAATGCAATACTCGAAGTGTGGCCGAAGTAAAGCCCTATAAAACTGCACCATGACATCCTGACACTTGTACTCAATTCCTCAAGCAATAAAGGCAAGCATGCATTGGGCCTTCTTTCCCACCCTATTTACCTGTATGGCCACTTTCAGGGAGTTACGACCATGTACCCCAAGAACCATTTGCACATCAGCGCTGTTCAGGCTCCTGCCATTAACTGGATACTTTTCCTTCGTATTTGATCTTCCGGAGGGTAGTACCCATACTTACCCGGATTAAACTCCACCTGCTCTTTTTCCTCATGTATCAATGGGCCTGTTCCTGTGTAACTGAACGATATCCCGCTCGATCCTTTGACAACCTCCTACATTATTCACAAATCCATCAATTATTGTATTGTCTGCAAACTTACTAACTCAACCATCTAGATTTTCATCCAGGTCATTCATTTATCTTAATCTTCCAGGTGAGCTGACAGTTTCGAAGAGGAGGTTATCACCAATCTGACAGGTAAAACCGAAACACCCAGAGAGCAGCACCTCACCTTGTAATTGAATAAAGAAGTGTGACAAGGGTTATAACGTACCTCTCATTCCCCAATCTGTTGTAAAGAATTGAACAATGAAACAAAATTATTTTGCTCACTCTGAAAATAACAAATAACAATTTATTTTTCTGACTCCAACAGTGAACAAATTCACAGAATTCCTCACATATGTAACAATTACTCCCTAACTCCGACCCATTCACTCATGGAATTAAATTCTATTTGTATGCTGCTTCAATAATGCAGGCCCAGCTGATATAAATTCAGGGAATAAAAAAACAATAAATTAAAGCTTAGTCTCTCAAAAATCACACAGAATGTGTCTTCCAGAATACTCCTCTACCTCTCCGCTGAGTCTGCTCTTCGGGATCTTTTCTCTGTGAATTTATCTGCTCTGAACACCTCTCTCGGTCGAATTCTGATGTCAGGAATATACGCTGAACTTCATGAATAAGTTGTGTTTCTTTTTTGTGAGAGTATAGAGGTTTCTTATCTCTTCAGATGGCAATTGGCTCTCCTCCCTCTGTCCAAGTGCACTGTCTTTATCCCGGCGGTAACTTGTTGATTTCTTTAGAATTGGATTGGTTCAAGCTTGCAAATATCTTCAGATTTACAATTAATTGGTTTCAATCTCGAAGTGCTTGGTTTGAATTAATTGGCAAAATTTGAAAAGAATTGTTGTCGTGGTAAAATGCTGCTTGGCTGTTCAATGTAAAATGTTTCAATTCGTGCACTTGCATTTTCCCAGCTGTTCAAACATCCATACTAACTCAAATCATCAAAAGGAACACTATCTTTTCAAGGGAAGATGTAATGCTTTCCCCAAATTTTACAATTTTACTATTTTTTCACACCAACTTCGCATCACTATCATGAAAGAGCTTGTCAAAAACTTCACTGAAATTTATGTGAACAACATCCACGGCTGTATCCTCATCGATCACCTTCTTCAACTCCTCAAAAACTTCAATCATGTTGGTAAGACATGACTTGCCCTGCATAAAGCCACACTGACTGTTCCAAATTAGGCCATGTTCTTTGAAATGCACATAAATCTTATCGCTGAGAATTTTCTACAATAGCTTCCCAACCACCGATGTAAGACTCACCAGTCTATAGAATCCTGGACTATCCCTATTTGACTTTGTGAACAGAGGGAAAGCATTAGCTCCTCGCCAGTCCTCCGGAACCTCTCCAGTGGCTGACGAGGTTACAAAGATCACACTCAAGGTCCCATTCACTTTCTCTCTGGGTTCTCTCTGAACCTGTGCTCAATGCCAATGGGCCATGGGGACTAATACTCTTCAAGAGACCCAACATCACTTATTTCATGATCTCAAAATGTCCCAGCATATTGTCATACTCCACATTAGTCTCCCTCTCATCCATATCAGTGTCCTGAGTGAATACTGATGCAAAGTACTCATTTAAGATCTGACCCATACCATCTGCATCAAAACACAATTTCCCTATTTATCATTGAGTGGACCTACTTTCTCAAAGTTATGCTCTTGTTTTTACTATCAGTACAGAATGCCTTTTGACTCTCTTTAACCCTACTTGCCAAGGTCATTTTGTGGCCCCTCCTTGCTTTCCTAATTCTCTGCTCGAGTTCTTTCCTGCTTTCTTTATATTCCTCATGGGCTCTGTCTGACTTTACTTTCTTGAAACTTACATATGCTTCCCTTTTCCTGTTCATTAATTTCACAACCTTTCTCGTTATCCAAGGGTCCGTTACCTTGCTAATCCTGATCTTCCTCCTCATTGGAACATGCTGGTCCTGAACCCTGACCAGGAGGTTTTTCAACAATTCCCGCATGTCAAATGTGGACTTGAACTGTAACAGATCCTCCCAATTAACACTCACTAGCTCCTGTCTAATAGATACAGTGTGGAAACAGGCCAACAAGTCCACACCGACCCGCCGAAGCGTAACCCACCCCTACCTTTACCCCTATACCTAACACTAGGGGCAATTTTAGCATGGCCAATTCACCTGACCTGCACATCTTTGGACTGTGGGAGGAAACCGGAGCACCCAGAAGAAACCCACGCAGACACGGGGAGAACGTGCAAACTTCACACAGTCAGTCGCCTGAGGCGGGAATTGAACCTGGGTCTCTGGCGCTGTGAGGCAACCGTGCCGCCCACAATGCTGATATAATTTTCCCTCCTCCAGTTGAGTCCTTTCCCATATGGTCCTGACTTATCATTGTTCGTAACTATCTTAAAACTTAACCAGTTCTGATCACTGTCTCTGAAATGGGTCAGTCACTGGCGAGTTCATTAGCCAATACAAAGTCCAGTATGGCCCCTCCTCCCATTGGACTATTCACATACTATTTCAAGAAGCCCTCTTAGATGTACTTAAAGGATTTGCCCCATCCAAGCCTCTTGCTTTAAGGGAGTCCCAGTCAATATTGGGGAAGTTAAAGTCACCCATGCTGCCAAACCTGGTGTTATTGTATCTTTCCAGAACATGCCAACACAGGTGATCATCAATGTGTCGATACCTGTTGGGCGGCCTACCGCATCATCATATTGGAGTGATTGTACCCATCTAATTTATGAGCTCTATCCATATTGCCTCAGTGAATAAGCCTCTGGTATCTCCCCTCTGAGTGCAGCAGTGACATTCTCCCTAATTAGCAATTCAATTCCTCCACCTCTTTTATCTTCTTGTCTTCCTCGTCTAAAACACAAAACCCTGACAATTTGAGCAGCCAATCGTGTCTCTGCCTCAATCAAATCCTTGTAATGGCCACAATACCATAGTCTCATGTCCTCACCCAGGCTCTAAGTTCATCTGTCTCACTCAATAAACACACTTCAGCTCATGAGTACCATTGTGTTCATTCACCTGTCTCTGTCTGTCCTTCCTTTCTGACTTACTTGCATCTACCTTCACTTCAATCCCTCCACTTCCTAACCTGCTGCTCTGATTCCCAGCTGAAATGAGCCTGTTTGTTTAGTGGCTGGAATTAATGTCAGTCTCCATGGATTCTACCTGTGACACTGGAGTAATTCGCTTTTCTGTTAAAAGCAGGCTCTTTTCAATGTGACATTCCATAGAGTCAGTGGCAGCATCACCTCCGA
The DNA here is from genome assembly GCF_037043375.1 of Chiloscyllium plagiosum. Lineage (NCBI taxonomy): Eukaryota > Metazoa > Chordata > Chondrichthyes > Orectolobiformes > Hemiscylliidae > Chiloscyllium > Chiloscyllium plagiosum. The sequence continues at coordinate 58,973,535 of NW_028270159.1, forward strand.
CACTCAACAGCTCCTGAGACGGGGAAAGGAGAGATTAGAATCTGAGAATAAAGTTGGCTGGAATATTTCATCAATGGACCAGAATCTAGTAATACTGGATGTGAATATTACAACAATGGATAGGACTGCATATTGGGATCTGTTGGCCCTTTCTGCTTTTTATGATAAAATTCCATTATCCCTGCGAATCCATTACATAATGTACATGACTGAATTCTTTTATTATCCCATCCTGGCTATTGTTGGCGTCCCTGGTAAGTCTCACTGACCGGTTGTAATTTCTATAAACCATGTTTAACTGCATTGTTATTCTTCCTGTTTATTCTACTGTCCTTGCTGCTGTTATTGCTGCTGCTGAGACTCTGAATTCATCTTCCGCTCTGCAAACCATTGCTAACTGTCTGTCTTCTCATTGATTCTGGTTGACACACAAGAGGGAGATTGTTCAGTTTTATCTGTAAACTATGAATCATTGTGTTCCTGTTATCATTCTAAATAGATTAGGAACATAAAACTCATTGTCTTCTATTCTGGCAAAAAACTCCATTCCATCCCTGTCCAATATCTGAAGGTGCAACAGCTTTTCCACATATACAGTGATCCCTCTCTCCCTGGGCTGATTTCCGGGCCCCATATCCTGACCATTATTCATTGTATTTACTAAACCCACAGGAACATCTTTCACCGGATCAACCCAGCTGCTGCTTAACGCATGAAATGTGAAATCCAGTTTGGGTATTCCCAGGACTCTGCTGACCCCGTTCCCGTTCACAAAACGACATCACTAAAGCTCATCCAAAGATTCCACGTCTCTTCCCAGAGGTTAAACCGAAATTCATCCACTTGTCATTCCTGTGAGCTTCAATGTATGTTGCTGTTAACTCTTAAGTGTCTCCAAGTTAAAATTCTCACACACGTGATGACATCTGTTCATGATATTGCACCCAGTTCTTGTTCCCAAATCTCTGCTGGTTGTTTGTGTTTAAACTGATTTCCCTCTGCTCTGACTCTAATAGCGATTTTCACATCTGCACTCCCTCAGTATTTGTCCTTTACTGGTGTATTGGAGATACAGAGACATGAACTCATTGAAGTACCACTTCCAGTCATTTACAGCAGGATCTGGAAATTTCCTCATACTAGGTCGCTATCACATTCCTGATGAAGGGCTCCGGCCTGAAACGTCAATTTTCCTGCTCCTGGGATGCTGCCTGACCTGCTGCGTTTTTCCAGCATTGCACACTCAACTCTAATCTCCAGCGGCTGCAGACCTCACTGTCTCCACTATCTAGTGCAGGAATGCCAAGCAGGAGAGTGATCTATGCCCACATCCATGCTGCAAATAGTCCACTTCACTGACGAGTGCATCAGCGTGGTCTGCAAAGTGCCTTCTGTCTGGTTTAGTTATGTCTCGACTCGTTCTGTTCAGTAGATTCAGATTGTGATACAACTGATAATTTCACATGATCTCACATTCCTCCAGTTAGTCCAAGTCCCCTGATTGTACCCCATATTTCGGAAACTTATTCTCCAGTAAGTAATGACCCTATTCAATTTAAGGTGAATGTTTTTCCTTGCTGTATCTTTCCCTGTCCTCGTTATTTTGCTCCTGTGTATGCAGTGCCGTGTTATGAAGCTCGGAAACAATGAATTTGAATGTGTTGGAGTATCACCCATTTCATCGGGAGCTGGCTGTGAAGCTCCATATTGGAAAGGGGTTTCAACCCCACATTGACTCCCGGGTTTGAAACTTGCTCTGTGCCTGTGCACTGAGCGCCTGTGTTAGTTACTCTGAGCTGATCACGTGGACAGCAACATGCTGAAGCCCTTCAGTTATTATTGCAATGGACCCAGCAAGTAACTTGCTGGAAATAGGCATTCCAATTAATTCTGTTCCTGGAAAGATAGTGGAAGGACTTGAATGTTTTGCTGGAGACTGTGCTGTGATCTGCTGGAGATATTTCAGGGAGACCTGTGTGTTTGACCATACAATTCAGAATGAAGCTTTGGGAATGTAGTTACAATGTGTCTTGGTTTTGAACATGCACAAAAAATGGAGCAGAGGCTGCAGAGTGTGGAAGCTCTGAGAGCACAGCCTGAGAGGATGTGGGGAAAGAGATCTATCGGATCCATCCCGGGTTTGCGAGGAACAGCTTACCAAGCTCCAGCAAACCTAGGACCAAAGTGGAAAGGGACCGTGGAAGGATGGGACCCAGCTCTGTGGTCACCTCTGTGCTGAATCAAACAACGTCTGAATTTAGTTTCCATGATTTCACACGAAATTATTGTTGGAAACTGTGAGAAGATAATTAATTTCTCAGAGTCGTGGAACACCTCTCGTCAAACCCAGCCAATACAGCAAACCCTAACAAATGTGAGCAGGAGTAGGCCTGATTGTGTCTGAACAATGAGTATCATTCTGGCTGATTGTCTATCTCAGTAGACTGCTGAAATAAATTTTCACTTATTTCAGTGCTGAATAGCCTATGCCCCAACTATAGACTGTGACAAATGAGTCTGGACTCACTGCTCATGAGAAACATCTTTTGTCTGTTAACCTGCTCAGACCTATTTACAATTTTACAAATTTGGTGAGGTCCCCTCTCATTCTTCTAAAGGCCAGTGAGTATAATCTTAATTGATAGTCTCTCTTCATACCACTGTTCTGCTCTGCCAGGGGTTAATGCAATTTCAGAATAGATAATTGCGCTTTATATTGGAATCCTCTTGCTATGAAAGCCAACATGCCACCTGTCTTCTCCTTCCGCTCACCTGCATGTTAATCTTCATTGTCTGGTACAGAAGGGCACTCAGGTCTCATTGCACCTCCCACTTTATCAATTTATTAATATATTGATAATAATCTTCCTTTCTGATTTGCTAAATTGGTAACCTCACATTTATCCACTTTGCATATTCTCTGCTATAAATTTATCCATTCATTCAACTTGTACAATACACAGGAGTTAATCTCTGCTGACTCCTCAAAGTTCACCATCCCAACCAACCTTGTGTTGTCCACAGTGCCAGAGATAATATGTTAAGTTCCATCATTTAAAACATTAATATGTATTGTGAATAGATGAGGTCAATTATTGATCCCTGAGCTACCTGAGCAGTCACTGCCTGTTTCTCAGACAAAAGCCCATTTCTTCCTATTCTTTGCTGTTGTCCTCCAATTGGCATGTTCTTCATGTCAGTACACTTTCCTCCATTCCACGCCTTAACATACTAATCTCTATGTGGAATTTCTGAAACACTCTCTGAAAGTCTAATTAAGCCTTACAATCGTTCCTCTGAACCACTTTATTATTTACGTCTGAGAAATCATAGAATAATTTTCAAAGTTGAATTACTTTTCTTAAATTACTGTTGAGTTGATCTGATCTTGTCATTGCCATCAAATATTTTCCAATGGACTTCAAGATTTTCCCCACTACTGATGTCAGTCTGGTGACTGCATTTAGTAAATAAAGTGGTGTCCCATTTCACAACCTGCATTTCCAACAATTCCAGAATGTCAGAACTTTAAAAGACAACCACCAAGGTCAGTTCCTTAAGTGTTCTATGATGCATCTTATTGGCCCTGATGATCATGGGGATTTATTCTCATCAAGTTCCCCACCACCTTTTCCCTAGTAATCATTCAGTTGCTCTCCCTTCAAGGAATCTGTGTTCTCCAAAAGTTGTATCGTCTTGTTTGTGTCTTTCTTAATGAAGACAAAACCAAGGTATCCTATGAAGATGAAAAAAAAGTGAGTTAATTGAAGTCTCTGATAAAATAAACACCTTCGCAATAAATAGCCTGGGAGATGAAGATTGAAATAATCTAAAAATAAAGAGAATAATTGCGCTGTAAAGGCTGTTGCTGGAATAATTGTGCAGGATTTAACTTCACTAAACTTTCACAAACCGAAATGTAAAAGGCAAAATTAAGGACTGACTTAGACCAGTATTCTTTTTTTCATTCATTGTGTGGGATACGGGTGTCACTGGCTGGCCAGCATTCATAACCCATCCCTAGTTGCTCTTGAGAGGATAATGGTGAATTAATTTCTTGAACAGCTGCAGTCAATGTGCAATGAGTTCAGACAAATGCCATTAGGGAGGCAATTGCAGTGTTTTAACCCAGTGACAGTGGAGGAACGACAATATATTTCAAGACAGGTAAGTAGCTTGGTGTCAGTATTTTGGGTTGTGGGGGTGAAATTGAAAGTGATGATGTTCCTGTGGATTTGCTGCTCCTGTCCTGGACAGAAGTGGCTGTGAGTTTAGATAGTGCTATCTGAGGATCTTTGGTGAATTTCTGCAGCCCATCTTGTGGATGTTACATTTTGTTGCCACTGAGCCTTGGTGGTGGAGGGAATGCAAGTTTGTTGATGTAAAGCTAATTAAGCCTGTTTTGTCCTTGATGGTGTCAAGTTCCTTGACTGTTGTTGGAGCTCCACCATCCAGGCAAGTGGGAAGTATTCCAGCACACTTTGACATGTTCCTTGGAGGTGATGGACAGACTTTGGGAATACAGATGGTGAGTTGCTTGCATCAGTATTCCGGGCCATGACCTGCGCTTGTAGCCAATGTGGTTATGTGGTGAGTCCAGTTGACTTACTATTCAATAGTAAAGCTCAGGTTGTTGATCGCAGAAGAGTCAGTGACGGTAACACCATTGAGTGTCACGGGGCAGTGGTTATGTTGTCTCTTATTGGTCATTGTTGTAGCCTGGATTTATGTGGCCTGATTATTACTTGCCAGTTGTCAGTCCAAGTGTTGGCACTGTCCAGAACTTATCGCATTTGAACATGAACTGCTTCAGTATCTGAGAAGTCATGAAAGATGCTGAACATTGTGCACTCATCTGGAAACATCCCCACTGCTGACCATATGATGGAGGGAAGGTCATTGATGAAGCAGCTGAAGATGATTGGGCCCAGGACACTACCCTGAGGAACTCACATAGAGATGTTTTGGAGCTGAAACAATTGACCACCATTAACTACGACCATCTTCCCATGTGTCAGGTATGACTCCAACCAACGGATGTGTGCTCCCTTATATCCATTGATTTTAGTTTTACAAAAGTTCCTTGATGCTACACTCAGACAGTTTTAATTGAGGACAGTTTTGATGAAAACTCTTTTCTGAAGTGACCAGTGAACAAGTTATTTTTAAGGTGAACATAAGTGTTCATGGAAGTGAACATGAAATGCTGCAGTATTACATGCAGGCTCAACTTGACTCAGATAAACCTAAAATAAAACATTACTACAGTGTGAAGATGTGGTGGCAAAGGTTGAATGTGGAAAGGTAAAGGCAGAGAAGAAATGGAAACGTTCAAGGAGATATTCCACAACTCTTCAGGAAAATGTAAGAGATGTATATTAGATGATGACATGAAATTAACAGTAGATCAGAAAAAGGAATTCCAAAATTTGAAAAACGTTTTTAAAGTACGGAATGGCTAAAGTAAAATACTGTTTTTTTGATGGACTGTAAAAATATTGCTACCGTCTGTCTCAGCAAACGCTAATTTAACCAAAAATATTGAGGTCACCTGGTGTTAGAGTTCATATGTATTCACATAACTTGCGCTAAATACATTGACCAAATATTGATGGAACCTTCACATTGAAAAATATAAATGTGCTCCTTGTCGTGGAATGGAATTCTGATGGAACCTGAAAGGCAAAAAGCTAGGTTGATGCATCCTGATTGGGGATGGTCCATTTTTATTTCCTGATCGGCTTTCAAGTGAAATGGCAACAGTTGTGTGTCATGTGTTTGCAGAGGAGTGATCGCGAAGGCAGGAGGGCAGTGTGCACCTAGCCCTGCTGGTGCTGCTATCGCAGAGGATTACCAGAAGTATTTTTTAGTCTAAAATTGCACTGAATTTTAGTAACAGCCACTTGTTGTCTGTTTGATGCGAATGACCATGTACTGTTCAAAATGACATGTATTTAAGTTATGTATCTATCCCAAGAGCAGTGAGAGAACAGGTTCAGAAAGAGAAACTAATGTTTGAATTGTTTTTTCATTTGTGACATGGTCCCTGTACACATTTCTATACAAATGTAATCTGTATCTCAGCTCACAATTGATGTTATTTGTCCTTGAAAGATTAAGTTTGCTCACTGGGTCTTTCTTTTTTTTTTGCAGTTAACTTAATAGCAATTGTGATCCTGTCCCAGGGAAAGTGTGGACTTTCCACTTCCACCACTCGCTACCTGGTGGCCATGGCATTGATGGATCTCCTGGTCATTATCACTGAGATCATACTCCGTCGAATCAACAATTATTATTTACCATTGAATGTCGTGAAGCTCACTTCTGTGTGTCGACTTCTCTATGTTGTGATCCGTGTAGCCATAGACTGTTCCGTCTGGTTCACCGTGACTTTCACTTTTGATCGATTTGTTGCCATTTCTTGCCGGAAACTGAAATCGAAATATTGCACCAAGAAAACTGCGACTGTGGTTCTAGCAACAACTGGCATTTTCCTATGTTTAAAAAACATTCCCATTTACTTCAGATATAAACCTAAGTGGGTAATTAAAAATGTAGAATGGCGCTGTTCTAATAAGCAAATCTACTTTAGAGATCCAAGGTGGATTGGATTTAGGATGTTTGAAAAGGTTTTGACGCCATTATTACCATTCGGTTTAATTCTGTTAATCAATGCATTGACAGTCAGACACATTTTAATGGCCAGTCGAGTCCGTATGGGACTGAAGCATCACAAAAAAGATGAAAAACACAGTGACCAAGAGATGGAGAGCAGAAGGAAGTCAATGATTTTACTCTTTACCATATCGGGCACCTTCATCCTCCTGTGGTTTGTTTACATTATATATTTTTTTGATTTTGATGATTCCATAGTCAGTTCTGATGGGATGTTTAAAGTGCTTGCCTATATGCTGAGAAATTTAAGTTGCTGCACAAACACATTTATTTACGTGGCTACTCAGTCAAGGTTCAGAGAGCAGTTGAGGAGCATGTTGAAATATCTCCTATTGTCTATTCATAAATTCGTGAATAGACAAAACAACTGAGAGCAGCACAAATATCCAGACAGCAATAGACAAATATTAACGCCCAGATTACAAAACCAACTTCACATAGCCCTAAACAATGGAAAGTAAAGGGATGTAGGGGGGTGGGGGAGGGGGCGTAGTTAATCAGCCTGAACTATGGATCAGCAACATGGAAGAAAACTGGGGAAAGAAGAAACATTGTCAATCAGAGAACAGGAAGGACGGGGCCACACGTCAGAGAGCTGGCAGACAAGGGTTAGATATTCACTTCGGAGGAAAAGGTGTTAAAAACAGGAGTCAGAGCAATCCTCAACGATGGGACAAGTGACAAACAGGGTCACGAGGAGAGCAGTAAATAGAGAATTACTGTCGAACAAGCAGCAGAGCAAATAAGGAAACCACAAGACGTGACTCTCGGAAGAAACAGGAATGCTGAGGAGAATGACTGGATTGTTTGGAGGGACTAATAAGGATCAAACACACGTTTCACTTTTACACTCTCAAAACTCTGCATTTCTAAAAACAGAGGGAATTTGTGAACAGTATATTCTTAAGTGTATTACAATTGTTTTTGCAAACAAGTTATTGTTGGTAGTCGTATGTTTAAGATTGCGATGAAGGGGACATTCATCTCTAAGAGGATAGTTAATCTTTGCAACCCTTTAACACAGAGTGTTGTCAAAGTTAGAACAATAAGTATATTAAAGAGAAGACAGACTAAATTGCAATTATTCAGGGACTAAATGGCTCTGGGTCAAAGACAGGAGAGTGGATTTGAGGATTATCAGATCAACTGAATGAATGGAGAAGCAAATTCAATTGACTGAATGGTATAATTCTGCTTCACTGTCTTATGTTTTATCATAATTGATTCCATGGATACCACTCTCCAGTATTCCTACGCTGCTGTCCCTATTTGTATCAGCAATTAACACAAAAGTTTATCGTTACCTCATTCATTTGACACAAGTCCGACAAACAATAGATCCCGATGTCATAGGACGACTGGAAGATGTGAGGACAACCTCTATCACAGTGAACTGTCTGAGGGCACACAATCTCATGCAATTATCTTCAAGCATGAAAACGCTCCCTATTTTGGTAACGTCCTGCTTCTACTATAACTTGTACAATCTCCAGATAGTTCTCCATATTCATTTTGTTAATGCCGCCCCCCATGCCGATATCCGTCACCACGCCCAGCTCCAGCCCCATACCAGGTCGTAGCTCCCAGCCCTGCCGTGTTTTCACCATCCCTCCAGAACTACCCCTCTCTGAGGATGAAAGATCAGTCCTCAGCAGTGGCCTCACCTTCATTCCCCTATGCTCTCGGATTAACGAGTTCAACACACAGCGTGACATCGAACAATTCTTCCGCCGCCTTCGCCTCCGCGCCTACTTCTTCAACCAGGATTCTCGCCCACCCTTTGACGACCCCTTCTCCCGCCTCCAACACACCCCATCCACCTGGACACCCCATGCTGGCCTCTTACCCGCGCTCGATCTCTTCATAGCCAACTGCAGCCGCGACATTAACCGCCTCAACTTCTCCACCCCTCTTACCCACTCCAAACTCTCACCCTCGAAATGTGCAGCCCTCCACTCCCTCCGTTCCAACCCCAACCTCACCATCAAACCAGCAGACAAGGGAGGCGCGGTGCTAGTTTGGCGCACCAACCTTTACACCGCTGAGGCTAAACACCAGCTCGCTGACACCTCCTCCTACTGCCCACTTGACCATGACCCCAACCTCCCACCACCAAACCATCATCTCCCAGACCATCCATAACCTCATCACCTCAGGGGATCTCCCATCCACCGCCTCCAACCTCATAGTCCCACAACCCCGCACCACCCGTTTCTACCTCCTGCCCAAAATCCACAAACCAGACTGCCCTGGCCGACCCATTGTCTCAGCCTGCTCCTGGCCCACCGAACTCATCTCTGCATACCTCAACACGGTTCTGTCCCCCTTTGCCCAAGAACTCCCCACCTACATTCGGGACACCACCCATGGCCTCCACCTCCTCCATGATTTTCGCTTCCCCGGTCCCCAACGCCTTATTTTCACCATGGACATCCAATCCCTGTACACCTCCATCCCCCATCACAAAGGCCTCAAAGCCCTCCGCTTCTTCCTTTCCCGCCGTACCAACCAGTACCCTTCCACCGACACCCTCCTTCGACTGACTGAACTGGTCCTCACTCTGAACAACTTCTCTTTCCAATCCTCCCACTTCCTCCAAACCGAAGGAGTAGGCATGGGCACCCGCATGGGCCCCAGCGATGCCTGCCTTTTCGGAGGATATGTGGAACAGTCCATCTTCCGCAGCTTCACTGGCACCACACCCCACCTATTCCTCCGCTATATCGATGACTATATCGGCGCTGCCTCGTGCTACCACGAGGAGGTTGAACAGTTCATCCACTTTACCAACACCTTCCACCCCAACCTCAAATTCACCTGGACCGTCTCAGACTCCTCCCTCCCCTTCCTAGACCTTTCCATTTCTATCTCGGGCGACCGAATTAACATGGACATTTACTATAAACCGACCAACTCCCACAGCTAACTAGACTGCACCTCCTCCCACCCTGCCCCCTGTAAAAACGCCATCCCATATTCCCAATTCCTTCGTCTCCGATGCATCTGCTCCCAGGAGGACCAGTTACAAATCCTTACAACCCAGATGGCCTCCTTCTTCAAGGACCACAATTTCCCCCCAGACGTGGTCGATGATGCCCTCCACCGCATCTCTTCCACTTCCCGTTCCTCCACCCTTGAGCCCCGCCCCACCAACTGCCACCAGGACAGAACCCCACTGGTCCTCACCTACACCCCACCAACCTCCATGTACAGCGTATCATCCGCCGTCATTTCCGCCACCTCCAAACGGACCCACCACCAGGGATATATTTCCCTCCCCTCCCCTATCAGCGTTCCGAAAAGACCACTCTCTCCGTGACTCCCTCGTCAGGTCCACACCCCCCACCAACCCAACCTCCACTCCCGGCACCGTCCCCTGCAACCGCAAGAAATGCAAAACTTGTGCCCACACCTCCCCCCTTACTTCCCTCCAAGGCCCCAAGGGATACTTCCATATCCGCCACAAATTCACCTGCACCTCCACACACATTATCTATTGCATCCGCTGCACCCGATGTGGGCTCCTCTATATTGGGGAGTCAGGCCACCTACTTGCGGAACGTTTCAGAGAACACCTCTGGGACATCCGGACCAAACAACCCAACCACTCCGTGGAACAACACTTCAACTCCCCCTCCCACTCCACCAAGGACATGCAGATACTTGGACTCCTCCATCGCCAGACCATGGCAACACGACAGTTGGAGGAAGAGCGCCTCATCTTCCGCCTAGGAACCCTCCAACCACAAGGGATGAACTCAGATTTCTCCAGTTTCCTCATTTCCCCTCCCCCCACCTTGTCTCAGTCAAATCCCTCGAACTCAGCACCGCCTTCCTAACCTGCAATCTTCTTCCTGACCTCTCCGCCCCCACTCCACTTCGGCCTATCATCCTCACCTTGACCTCCCTCCAACTCCCCTCCCCCAAGTCCCTCCTCCCTACCTTTTATCTTAGCCTGCTGGACACACTTTCCTCATTCCTGAAGAAGGGCTTATGCCCGAAACGTCGATTCTCCTGTTCCTTGGATGCTGCCTGACCTGCTGCGATTTTCCAGCAACACATTTTCAGCAATGAATAACCTTTCATCGCTTCCATAATCTTCCATAGTGCTGCAAAGTTGTCCAGACCCTGTAGGTCTCCATATTTTTGTAATTAACTTCAGACTCTAAAACACCATATCATTTGAGGAAGTTGCCCAAAAACATGCACTCTCCCCAACTTTCTAAGCTTGTATCATCTGTGGGATATAGGTAAAGTAGTGTTACTTCTGCACTAATAATTACTTAAGCAAGGTAAATGGACTCACACCAGTGTGTAATTGTTTCAACTAAGAGCTGAGTCAACAAGAATGCAAATTATGTGGAGGAAATACATAATTGTTTTTGTATGAGCTAAAATTGTATGCAAGAATGAAATGTGACTGCAAAACAATGGTAGATGTTACAGACAAATAGATAAGGTGCTGTGAGGATGTAGGTTGAGCCAGATAAGCTTGCACAAGCAGGAGTTATAAGCATCTGTTTCCCACTTTTACAGAAACTCAGTAACAAACCCCAATTAAAAGGTCATAAGGAATAGTATGGTTGGGGAAAGCACAGATGGAGGGAGTAGATAATGGTGAAGAAAGGATATACCGAACAATGGGCCACAGCGGGATGTGGTCAAATGGCCTTGTGAGGCCAGAAATAAGCATTTTGTCACAGACAAGGCCGGCTAAGGCAAGAGATAAACAGGAGTAATGGGTGCCGGTCTTAGAGAAGTGGAAGATGTAAACGGGGAGGAGCAATGGGATAAAAAGATAGGAACCAAATTACATAAATATCATGTATTAGTTGAATTCAGTGTGTGTGTATCCCTGCCTTGTAGACAGTGGACATCGCACCCTCTTGCAAGAGTAAAATAAATGACGCTACTGATTCAGATCTTGTCTCGGACTAAAATTATTGAAGTGAGTGAGCTTTGTTTCTCACACAGTCCTACAATCCTTGTAATCCTGTTCGAAACTCGGCAAACTTCCTTCACTTTGCATCATTCTCCAGAACACCACAATTCTACTTCTCTTTATAAACTACTTCCGATTTCAAGAGAGGTCTCTGTAACCTCTCTTGTTAAAGTACAGTTATGAGATGGCCCAGGGGATCCCGTGTAGACTCAGACCTATAAGCCCCTCTCTTGGTTCGTCCCGGAGATCGTACTCTTTGGAAATCTGGAATAAAAAAAACCTCTTACAGACAAATTAGTTTAGATTAGATTAGATTAGATTACTTACAATGTGGAAACAGGCCCTTCGGCCCAACAAGTCCACACCGCCCCGCCGAAGCGCAACCCACCCATACCCCTACATTTACTCCTTACCTAACACTACGGGCAATTTAGCATGGCCAATTCACCTGACCTGCACATCTTTGGACTGTGGGAGGAAACCGGAGCACCCGGAGGAAACCCACGCAGACACGGGGAGAACATGCAAACTCCACACAGTCAGTCGCCTGAGGCGGGTATTGAATCCGGGTCTCTGGCGCTGTGAGGCAGCAGTGCTAACCACTGTGCCACTGTGCCACCGTGCCGCCCACCAATTCGCAAGGAGAAAAGTTAATTGACAGGTCTGTGTACGCTTGACTAATCACTCCTACAGGCCCAAGCCATACCCAGCCAAGTTAGGAACCTACTCGCGAGATAAACTCCTATCATAAAGAAGTACCAGTCGAATCTACTTGAAGAGTTCATAAGGTAACCTTGCACAGCTCACAGGTCTGATACAATTATTTTATATGTCTGGCCATGATTCTGTCAGAAAATGTACTTTCAAAAGACCCTGTGCCACTGGGTCCTCAGGGTTCATTCCAGAATATTTCCGCATTGAGTCCCTTAATCTTTGCAGGAAAGCTGAGGGAGTCTCATCTTTCTCCTGTCTAACTTCAAAGGCTTTAGTCAAATTCTGTGACTTCGGAACTGCCTCTCTTATTCCTTTTAGAATCAGGTCTTTCAATTCCCTCATTTCTTCTCTATGCTCCGGGTTTTGGTTTTCCCACTGGAGGTCTTTGAGGGGAAACTTCACATTTCCCTGTCCAACATCCCCATCTCCAATCGGGTGTTCCGTGTCCCATATTTTAATAGCAGCTCCCCATATAAGTCCCCTTTCCTCCCCAGTAAATAGTATATTCAAAATAGACATTAACTCAGCCCAGGTATAGTCTGGGCCCCAGAAATTGATTAATTTGTTCAGACAACCCCACCGGATCCTCAACCAGGACCTTCATTTCTTTTTAAATGTTCTGACCCTCCCCACTGGTGAGGGGGGCACTTACAAACCCAATCTCTTTGTCCCTTTTGGGTACCTCCTGAAGGGGATAAGTCGTTACGTTCTTCCCCTTTTTCTTTTGTTTTCCCCCCCCTTAGACTTTGATTTTGATTCTCTGGAAGCCTCCTCTACATCTATTGTAGCTTCCCTTTCTTTTGCTGAGGATTGAGGGTCAGGAACAACAACATCCCCATCCACCACCCCTTCGTCCTCCTCTAGTGAATCATCTGTTCCCTGTCCCTGTCTGTCTGTCTGTCCTCCTTCCCCATGTTCACCTAACCTGATTTTATGGTACGGGGGGGGGGGGGCAAACAGTTAAGAGGATCCCAGGGACTAGGTGGAGCAGAGGGGGAATCCTTTGTCTTTACTAACAGCATTCCCAAACTGCCCTTCCAAAAGGACACATAGTCTGCCTCCTCTTGACTAAAAGGTTGTTTTCCATTCACATACAAACCTAAATACTGACAGACCCAATCCTCGTCCGAACCATACTTTGGCCAGAAGACAGCCGGACGAAGGATTGGTTCTTTGGTCCATAATAAACAACAATATTTAATCATTGTCTTTTTATCTTTTGCCCTTGTACAAGTATTACTTGTCCAATCCCGGAACATCCTCCCCAACGGACTTTCAGGAGGAATGTTACCAGGGACTCTTTCTTCCTTTACTTCGTGACAGCTACTCTGCCTACCCCCCATTTCCCGGGGCCCTCGCTAGTCCGTCAGCGAGTAAATACCTCTTTTCCCGGCCACCAAGGCAATACTTAAAAGTCAGGTTTCTTACCTTGGTCTGTGCACAGAGTTGCCTGGCCCCTTTTGCCGCCGTATCGTCTATCGAGCTCCTATCACTATCTGATTCAGATGTCTCTCTCTTGTAGGATTCACACAGGTCACCCAAGGGAGCAGACCAAACCGGGACACGAGACCGCTCCTCAATGGGGAACAGGACACGTCTTCCCAGTGTCCAAGGCCAGCCACTCCCCCCAGCGATAGAAGAACATCCCGGACAGCCTCCAAATTGTGAGAAACAAAAGCTCACTCACTTCAATAATTTCAGTCCAAGACCAAAAATCTGAACTAGTAGTGCCGCTTTATTTGTACACTTGCAAGTGGGTGCAATGTCTAATGCCAGGTAAGACAATGACAAATGCACATCAAATCCAACAAACTCTCAAAATTTATACAGTTTGAATCCCCATATTTTTTCTTATTCATTGTTTGCCCGCATCCTCCGCTTACGTCATTCATTTCCTTAAGACTGATCCCACAACTTCTGTTTATCTGGCCTTGTCAGTGACAAATGTCTATCTCTGGCTCCCATAAGGTTGTTTGACGTCATCCCCTCCTTTGCTTACCATTATCTACACCCTCCATCTGCACTGCCCCTCACAGCATCTTATCACTAAGCCCTTTTAATTGGGGTTTGTTCCTGTGTCTCTGTATAAGTGGGAAACAGATATTTATAAGGGCCTCTTTTCACAGCATTTTATCTAGTGCCTGTATTTCTACCATTGTTCTGTAATCACGTCTCATGCTAACGTCCTTCCTCGATGTAGTTCCCATTTTTGCTAACTCAGCTCCTAGCTGAGAAAACAATCACAGACTAATGTGAATTCATTGACTCTGTATCAGAACTTATAATTTGCAGAAATAACATCAATTCACCTATATCCCACAAGGTGAAGTTGCATTTCCCTTGGATTTGTTTAATCCAGTCTCCTGTCATTGCTGCTCACAATGCAGTTTCCTGCACATGACCAGACCAAATGGCTTTGAGGAATATTTCCACTTTGTCGGAAAACCTTGGACCTTCTCATTACAAGAACCTACCTCGCTCTCATGCCAACATCTCAGTCCTGGGCTGCTGCAAATGTTCCAATGAAGCACAACCCAAGCTCGAGTAACACCTCACCTGAAGGCCTTCATATCCAATTCGATAACTTCACAGCCTCACCCCAGTATGACTGTTCTCCCTTTTTCATATATTCTGCCTCGTGGTGACCGTATGACCTTGTCTTGCTTGTATCTTATTTATCTTGCACTCAACTAAGAGAACCCATTTCCAATTAAAAGCCCGTTTGCCTTTTGCACTGCATCTCCACAACCTGTTTCCCGTCACTCCTCCCCCACCTCTGTCAAGTTATTACAAAGCCCATTTTCCAATCCTTTTCATTTCTAAAGAAGGGTCATTCTGGACTTGAAACACTATCTGTTTCTCTGTCTCCGCTGTTGCTGTTGGACCTGTTCAGTTTCTCTCGAGATGAATAGGTTCAATAAAACAGAGACCCGTGGACACTGGAAATCTGGAACAAGAACAAAAAATTGCTGGAGAGACTGGAAGCTTTGAAGAAGAGTCACTGAACCCGAAAGAATAACTCTGTTGTCACTCCTCTGATGCTGACAGACCTGCTTCATTTCTCCAGCAATTTCTGTTCTAGAACAAGTTTCAAAGACGTGTGTTAAAACTACTCAAACGCCCTGTCAAATGTGGAGCGCTGTTCACCGGGAAGTGAATGATAACAAGAAGTGTACAAATTCATTGGTTCTGAAACTACATAACGCTAGCATCTCTGACACTACAGAGCTCTTAATCATCGTCAGTGAGTGAAACAGAGGGAAACACATTCACTTTAAGCACAGAAAATGGCACTACAGAAAGGAAAAGGTTCTGATGAATATTTGAAAGGGTTTTGAGGAACGTGACAAATTGGAGGCATGACACCACGGAAGAATGGGAATATTAAAATGGAAATGTTACCACATCCGAAACCAGAGTAGGTCACTGATGGATGACTCGGTCTCGATGTGAATGGGGAGACAGGCAGCAGAATTGTACTGCAGCTTAAACTTGGCATTCATGTCATATTGCAGACCACAGCAACAGGAGAAGCAATATTGTATTCAAACACAACCTGTAACTTTTTATCCAGGATAATCCCTGAGTCTACCGTTACCATCAAGCCAATCTATGGATCGGTCAAGAGTGCCGGTTAACATGCCAGGGTCAGAACCATGTGTACCTAAACCTGATGACAACCATTAAAGTTACCGGTCTGAGCTGAACCTGGGTGAGGTCTTAAGCGAAAATGCTGGAAAATCTCAGCAGGTCTGGCAGCATCTGTAAGGAGAGAAAAGAGCTAACATTTCGAGTCTTGACAAAGGGTCAGTTAGACTCGAAACTTCAGCTCTTTTCTCTCCTTACAGATGCTGCCAGACTTGCTGAGATTTTCCAGCATCCACAGTAATTTGCTTTTATTTACCAGGTGAGGTTTTGGTGGATGTATTCACAGTGAATCTGTGGCTGAGCTGATCCTTGGTGTTTACAGGGGCTGTAGACACAGAGAATTTGAGTCTGAGCTAACCATTGGCGGGATATGGTTGATGTATTCACAGTGAAAACTTTTCTGAGTTGACTCTGGGTGGGAAATACAGTCTGTATCCACAGAGAGTCTGGGTCTGAGCTGATTCTTATTCGGGTATGGTGGTTGTACTCATAGTGCACCTGGATCAGAGGTGACCCTGGGTGGAGTATGGGGGCTATATTCACAGTGAATCTGGGACTGAGCTTATCCTGGCTGAGTATGGGGGCCGTATTCACAGTGAATCCGGATCTGAGCTGACCCTGTGTGATGTAGGGGGGCTTTATTCACAGTGAATCTGAATCTGAACTATCCCTGAGGGGGGTATGGAGGCTGTATTCACAGTGAATCTAGGTCTGAGCTGATCCTAGGTGTGTTACCTGGTAGGTTCTGTACCTGAGCTAACCATTGGGGGATATGTATGACGTATTCACAGTAAATCTGTTTCTGAGCTGACCCTGGGTGGGATAGAGGGACTGTGTTCACAGTGACTCTGTGTCAAAGCTGACCGTGGTTGGAGTATGGGGGCTGTTTTCACAGTGAATCTGGGTCTGAGGTGATCCTGGTTTGCTTATGGAGACTATTTTCATAATGAATCTGGTTCTGACCTGACACTGGGTCGGTATGGAGTCTGTATTCACAGTGAATCTGGGTCTGAGGTACAATGAGTGCGGTTATGGGTGATGTATTCACTGTGAATCTGGATCTGACCTGAACCTGGGTGGAGTATGGGGGATGTATTCACTATGAATCTGGGTCTGAGGTGACAATGAGTGTGGTTATGGGTGATGTATTCACAATGCGTCTGAGTCAGAACTGACCCTGGGTGTGGTAAGGTGTCTGCATTCACAGTGAATCTAGGTCTGAGCTGACCCTGGTTGGGGTATGGGGGCTGTATTCACAGTGGATCTGAGCTGACCCTGTGTGATGTACGGGGGCTGTATTCACAGTGAAGCTGAGTCTGAGCTATGCCTGGGTGGGGTATGGAGGCTGTAATCACAGTGAATCTGGGTCTGAGGTAGACCTGGGTGGGGTATGGTGGATGTATTCACTGAATCTGGATCTGAGCTAAGCCTGGTTGGGGTATGGGGGCTGTATTGACATTGAATCTGTGTCTGAGCTGACTGTGGGTGCGGTTATGGATGATGAATTCACAGTGAACCTTAATCTTAGCTGACTCTGGGTGAGGTATGGGGGCTGAAAATGTGTTGCTGGAAAAGCGCTGCAAGTCAGGCAGCATCCAAGGAGCAGGAGAATCGACGTTTCGGGCATCAGCCCTTCTTCAGGAATGAATCAGTGAGTCTGCGTCTGAGCTGACCCTTGTTGGGTTATGGTGGCTGTATTCACAGAGAATCTGGGTCTGAGCTGACCCTGGATGGAGTATGGTGTCTCTCTTCACAGAGAATCTGGCAGTGTGCTAAACCTGGGTGGGGTATGGTGGGTGTATTCACTAAATCTGGATCTAAGCTAACCCTGGTTGAAGTATGGGGGGCAGTATTGACAGTGAACCTGTGTCTGATCTGACCTTGGGTGCGGTTATGGGCGATGCATTCACAGTGAATCACAATCTGAGCTGACCTTGGGTGAGGTAAGGGATGCTGTACTCGCAGTGAATCTGGGTCTGAGCTGACGCTGGGTGGGCATGGTTGTTGTATTCACAATGAATCTGCGTCTGAGCTGAACCCTGGTGGGATATTGGGGCTGTAATCATAGAGGATCTGCGTCTGAGCTAAATGTCGGTGGGGTATGGGGATGTATTCACAATGAATCTGTTTCTGAGCTGACCCTGTGTGGGAAATACGGACTGTGTTCACAATGAGTTTGGGTCTGAGCTAACTCGTGTTGGGGTATGGGGACTGTACTCACAGTGAATCTGGGTCTGAGCTGACCCTGGGTGGGGTGTGGTGTCGCTCTTCACAGTGAATCTGGGGGTGAGCTGACCCTTAATGGGGCATGGGGACTGTATTCACAGTGAATCTGAGTCTCAGCTGATCGCTTGGGAGGGTAAGGGTATGTATTCACAGTGAAATGGTGTCTGAGCAGTCCCTGCATATAGTATGGAGGCTATATTCTCATGAATCAGGGTATGAGCTAACCCTGGCTATGCTATGGGAGATTTGTTCACACTGAATGGGATCAGTGCTGACCCTGCGTGTGCTATGGGGGATGTATTCAGAGTGAATCTGGGTCTGAGCTGACCCTGGGTGGGGTAAGGGGGATGTATTCACAGTGAAACTGTGACTTAGCTGACCCTCAGTGGGTCTGGGGACTGTATTCACAGTGAATCTGCGACTGAGCTGAACTTTGGTGGGGTATGGGGGATGTATTCACAATACATCTGTTGCCGAGCTGACCCTTGGTGGGAAATACGGGCTGTGTTCACAGTGAGTCTGCGTCTGAGCTGACCCTTGTTGGGGTATGGTGGCTTTACTCAGAGTGAATCTGCGTCTGAGCTGACCCTTGTTGGGGTATGGTGGCTTTACTCAGAGTGAATCTGGGTCTGAGCTGACCCTTGTTGGGGTATGGTATTTCTCTTCACAGAAAATCTGGGTCTGAGCTAAATCTGGGTGGGGTATGGCTGATGTATTCACTAAATCTGGATCTGAGCTAACTCTGGTTGGAGTATGGGGGCTGTATTGACATTGAACCTGTGTCTGAGCTGACCGTGGGTACGGTTATGGGCAATGCATTCACAGTTAATCTCAATCTAAGCTGACCCTGGGTGAGGTAAGGGATGCTGTATTCGCAGTGAATCTGGGTCTGAGCTGACCCTGTGTGGGAAATACGGACTGTGTTCAGAGTGAGTCTGGGTCTGAGCTAACCCTTGTTGGGGTATAGGGGCTGTACTCACAGTGAATCTGGGTCTCAGCTGACCCTGGGTGGGGTGGGGTGTCTCTCTTCACAGTGAAGCTGGGGGTGAGCTGACCCTTAATGGGGCATGGGGACTGTTTTCACACTGAATCTGTGTCTGAGCTTACCCAGGGTGTGTATGGGGCCTTTATTCACAGTGAATGTGGGTGTGAGGTGAACCTGGCTGTGGTATGGCCGATGTACTCACAGTGAACCTGGATCTGAGCTGACCTTGTGTGACATAAGGAAAAAAGTGAGGTCTGCAGATGCTGGAGACCAGAGCTGAAAATGTGTTGCTGGAACAGCGCAGCAGGTCAGGCAGCATCCAGGGAACAGGAGAATCGATGTTTCGGGCATAAGCCCTTCTTCAGGAAGGGTTTATGCCTGAAACATATGCGTGACATATGTGGGCTGTATTCACAGTGAATCTGAGTCTGAGCTGAATGCTTGGGAGGGTAGAGGAATGTATTCACAGTAAATTGGGGTCTGAGCAGACCCTGGGTAGAATATGGAGGCTGTATTCACATGAATCTAGCTATGGACTAACCCTGGCAGTGGTACGGGGGATTTGTTCACACTGAACGGGGTCTGAGCTGACCTTGGGTGTGCTATGTGGGATGTATTCGCAGTGAATCTGGGTCTGAGCTGACCCTGGGTGGGAAATACGGGCTGTGTTCACAGTGAGTCTGAATCTGAGCTGACCCTTGTTGAGGTATGGTGGCTGTATTCAGAGTGAATCTGCATCTAAGCTGACCGTGGGTGGGATATGGGGGCTATATTCAGAGTTAACCTGGGTCTAAGCTGATCCTGTGTGATATATGGGGGCTGTATTCACAGTGAATCTGAGTCTGAGCTAAGCCTGGGTGCAGTACGGAGGCTGTGTTCACTGTGAATCTGGGTCTGAGCTGACCCGGGTTGGGTCTGGGTCCGTATTCACAATGAATGTGAGTCTGACTTGACATTGGGTGGGGTATGGAGGCTGTATTCACAGAGAATCTGGGTCTGAGCAGACCCTGTATTGGCTACGGGGGCTGTATTCACAGTGAATTGAGGTCTGACCACACCCTGCATATAGTATGGAGGCTGTATTCAGAGTGAATCTGGGGCTGAGCTGAACCTTGGTGGGGTATGGGGGCGGTATTCACAGTGACTCTGTGCTGAGCTAACCGTCGGTGGAGTGTGGGTGACGTATTCACAATACATCTGTTTCTGAGATGACCCTGGTTGGGAAATGCGGTCTGTGTTCACAGTGAGTCTGGGTCTGAGCTGACACTTGTTGGGTTATGGGGACTGTATTCACAGTGAATCTGGGTTTCCGTTTAGCCAGGGTGGGTATGGGGGCTGTATTCACAGTGAATTTGGGTGTGAGCTGACGCTGGCTGTGGTCTTGGCGATATACTTACAGTGAATCTGGGTCTGAGCTGACCCAGTGTGGGGTATGGTGGCTGTAACAATAGTGAATCTGGGTCTGAAATGACCCAGTGTGATGTATGGGGGCTGTATTCACAGTGAATCTGGGTTTGAGTTTAGCCAGGTTGGGTATGGGAGCTGTATTCGCATGAATCTGGGTAAGAGCTATCCCTGGGTTGGGTATGGGTCTGTATTCACAATGAATGTGAGTCTGACTTGACACTGGGTGGGGTATGGAGGCTGTCTTCACAGTGACTCTGCGACTGAGCTGACCTTGAGTTGGCTTTTGGGGCTGTGTTCACAGTGAATTGGGGTCTGATCAGACCCTGCATATAGTATGGAGGCTGTATACACATGAATCTGGGTATGAGCTAACCCTGGCTATGGAATGGGCGATGTATTCACAGTGAATCTGGGTCTGAGCTGACCCTGTGTTGAGTATAAGTCTGTATTCACAATGAACGTGAGTCTGACCTGACACTGGGTGGGGTATGGAGGCTGTGTTCACTGTGAACCTGGATTTGAGCTAAACCTGGATGGAGTATGGGGGCTGTATTGACATTGAACCTGTGTCTGAGCTGACCCTGGGTGCGGTTATGAGCAATGAGTTCACAGTGAATCTCAATCTGAGCTGATCCTGGGTGAGGTAAGGGATGCTGTATTCGCAGTGAATCTGGGTCTGAGCTGACACTGAGTGGGTTGGTTTCACAGTGAATCTGTGTCTGAGCTAACCATCAGTGGCGTATGGGGGATGTATTCACAATACAAGATAATGAGAGGCATAGATAGAGTCGATGGCCAGAGACTATTTCCCAGGGCAGAAATGACTAACAGGAGGGGTCATAGTTTTAAGCTGGTTGGAGGAAAGTATAGAGGGGATGTCAGAGGTGACCCTTGTTGGGGTATGGTATTTCTCTTCACAGAAAATCTGGGTCTGAGCTAAATCTGGGTGGGGTATGGCTGATGTATTCACGAAATCTGGATCTGAGCTAACCCTGGTTGGAGTATGGGGGCTGTATTGACATTGAACCTGTGTCTGAGCTGACCGTGGGTACGGGTATGGGCAATGCATTCACAGTTAATCTCAATCTAAGCTGACCCTGGGTGAGGTAAGGGATGCTGCATTCGGAGTGAATCTGGGCCTGAGCTGACCCTGTGTGGGAAATACGGACTGTGTTCAGAGTGAGTCTGGGTCTGAGCTAACACTTGTTGGGGTATAGGGGCTGTACTCACAGTGAATCTGGGTCTCAGCTGACCCTGGGTGGGGTGTGGTGTCTCTCTTCACAGTGAATCTGGGGGTGAGCTGACCCTTAATGGGGCATGGGGACTGTTTTCACACTGAATCTGGGTCTGAGCTTACCCAGGGTGTGTATGGGGCCTTTATTCACAGTGAATTTGGGTGTGAGATGAACCTGGCTGTGGTATGGGCGATGTATTCACAGTGAACCTGGATCTGAGCTGACCTTGTGTGACATAAGGAGAAAGTGAGGTCTGCAGATGCTGGAGATCAGAGCTGAAAATGTGTTGCTGGAACAGCGCCGCAGGTCAGGCAGCATCCAGGGAACAGGAGAATCGATGTTTCGGGCATAAGCCCTTCTTCAGGAAGGGTTTATGCCTGAAACATATGCGTGACATATGTGGGCTGTATTCACAGTGAATCTTAGTCTGAGCTGAATGCTTGGGAGGGTAGAGGAATGTATTCACAGTGAATTGGGGTCTGAGCAGAACCTGGGTAGAATATGGAGGCTGTATTCACATGAATCTAGCTATGGGCTCACCCTGGCAGTGGTACGGGGGATTTGTTCACACTGAACGGGGTCTGAGCTGACCTTGGGTGTGCTATGTGGGATGTATTCGCAGTGAATCTGGGTCTGAGCTGACCCTGGGTGAGAAATACAGGCTGTGTTCACAGTGAGTCTGAATCTGAGCTGACCCTTGTTGAGGTATGGTGGCTGTATTCAGAGTGAATCTGCATCTAAGCTGACCGTGGGTGGATATGGGGGCTATATTCAGAGTTAACCTGGGTCAAAGCTGATCCTGTGTGATATATGGGGGCTGTATTCACAGTGAATCTGAGTCTGAGCTAAGCCTGGGTGCAGTACGGAGGCTGTGTTCACTGTGAATCTGGGTCTGAGATGACCCTGGGTAGAGAATGGGGTCTATATTGACATTGAATCTGTGTCTGAGCTGACCCTGGGTGCGGTTATGGGTGATGCATTCACAGTGAATCTGGGTCTGAGCTGACCCGGGTTGGGTATGGGTCCGTATTCACAATGAATGTGAGTCTGACTTGACATTGGGTGGGGTATGGAGGCTGTATTCACAGAGAATCTGGGTCTGAGCAGACCCTGTGTTGGCTACGGGGGCTGTATTCACAGTGAATTGAGGTCTGACCACACCCTGCATATAGTATGGAGGCTGTATTCAGAGTGAATCTGGGGCTGAGCGGAACCTTGGTGGGGTATGGGGGCGGTATTCACAGTGACTCTGTGCTGAGCTAACCGTCGGTGGAGTGTGGGTGACGTATTCACAATACATCTGTTTCTGAGCTGACCCTGGTTGGGAAATACGGGCTGTGTTCACAGTGAGTCTGGGTCTGAGCTGACACTTGTTGGGTTATGGGGACTGTATTCACAGTGAATCTGGGTTTGCGTTTAGTCAGGGTGGGTATGGGGGCTGTATTCACAGTGAATTTGGGTGTGAGCTGACGCTGTCTGTGGTCTTGGCGATATACTTACAGTGAATCTGGGTCTGAGCTGACCCAGTGTGGGGTATGGTGGCTGTAACAATAGTGAATCTGGGTCTGAAATGACCCAGTGTGATGTATGGGGGCTGTATTCACAGTGAATCTGGGTTTGAGTTTAGCCAGGTTGGGTATGGGGGCTGTATTCACATGAATCTGGGTATGAGCTATCCCTGGGTTGGGTATGGGTCTTTATTCACAATGAATGTGAGTCTGACTTGACACTGGGTGGGGTATGGAGGCTGTCTTCACAGTGACTCTGCGACTGAGTTGACCTTGATTTGGCTTTGGGGGCTGTGTTCACAGTGAATTGGGGTCTGATCGTAATCTGCATATAGTATGGAGGCTGTATTCACATGAATCTGGGTATGAGCTATCCCTGGCTATGGAATGGGCGATGTATTCACAGTGAATCTGGGTCTGAGCTGACCCTGTGTTGAGTATAAGTCTGTATTCACAATGAACGTGAGTCTGACCTGACACTGGGTGGGGTATGGAGGCTGTGTTCACTGTGAATCTGGATTTGAGCTAAACCTGGATGGAGTATGAGGGCTGTATTGACATTGAACCTGTGTCTGAGCTGACCCTGGGTGCGGTTATGAGCAATGAGTTCACAGTGAATCTCAATCTGAGCTGATCCTGGGTGAGGTAAGGAATGCTGTATTCGCAGTGAATCTGGGTCTGAGCTGACACTGAGTGGGTTGGTTTCACAGTGAATCTGTGTCTGAGCTAACCATCGGTGGCGTATGGGGGATGTATTCACAATACAAGGTAATGAGAGGCATAGATAGAGTCGATAGCCAGAGACTATTTCCCAGGGCAGAAATGACTAACAGGAGGGGTCATAGTTTTAAGCTGGTTGGAGGAAAGTATAGAGGGGATGTCAGAGGCGGGTTCTTTACACAGAGAGTTTTGAGAGCATGGAATGCGTTGCCAGCAGCAGTTGTGGAGGCAGGGTCATTGGGGACATTTAAGAGACTCCTCGACATACATATGGTCACAGAAATTTGAGGTTGCATACATGAGGATCAGTGGTCGGCACAACATCGTGGGCTGAAGGGCCTGTTCTGTGCTGTACTGTTCTATGTTCTATGTTTCTGAGCTGACTCTGGGTCAGGTGTGGTGTCTCTCTTCACAGTGAATTTGTGAGTGAGCTGATCCTGGTTTGGGTATGGAGGCTGTATTCACAATGAATCTGGGTCTGACCTGACACTGGGAGGGGTATGGAGGCTGTGTGCGCGGTTGTGTGTGATGCATTCACAGTGAATCTCAATCTGTCCGTCTGTTCATATTGGCAGCTACTAAACTGACCCTTCACCAGCCGTACAAGTGTGCATCTCACATTCTGTTGTTAACCTTCTCAGGTCTCAGCAGACCCAACATCTCACCCAAGCTCATCTGAGCCGTATGAGGTCTCACTGTTGCAGAACCCTTACCTCTCATTTCGTGACTGCTTCACTTTGAATCCTGTTACAATCCTTGAGCAACCCCCTGACGATCTTCCTGTCCCCACCAGCCCATTGCTGTTTGTTTAGGAATCATTTCCTTCCTGCTCCTTGCCCAGGTTTCGCAGACCTCCTATTTGAAATTCCTGATCTCCCCTGATTTTATGTTGATGGTACTTCCTCTGTTTCCCCGATGGAAAGTCAGGCTATGCTATCGCAACAGACACTGCTGTTCAGGAGTCTGCTGCCTTTCAGACCCCTGTCTCTGCACAGAAATCTGAGCATTTTGCCCTTACCAGAGGTTTTATTCTCGCCACTGATAAAATTTTTAACATTTACAACGATTCCAGATCCGCATCAGCATGACCTTGGCTTCCTGTGGCAGCAACGAGGCTCCCTTACTTTGACGGGGAATCCCATTCCGAATGCTCTTTGGGTTAAAAATCTCCTCGATGCTATGCTGCTTCCTTGTCAATTGGCTGTTACTAAATGCACCGGACACACGAGGAGGGACACTCCGGTACAACGAGGAAAAGCCCGTGCTAATTCAGCTGCTAAGGAGGTGGCTGCATCAGCCATTTTAGTTGTTCCAACGAACGGGAATCAGGCTCTAAACCAAGTAGCTACTTTGAAAACAAAGGACATGCCAGATCTAATTGCAAGTCACACTTTCCAGAGGGACACCTCTGAATCTGAGTGTAGACTTTGGAAGTCGACGGGGTGTTCACACTCCTCGACACGAGACCTCTGGCTAACACCGGTAGGTCACGTTTGTATTCCTGATTCTTTGTTCCCAGTGCTTGTTGATTACTTGCATACTTGTTCCCATCTTGGCAAAGAAGGAATGGGACAGCTACTTTTAAACACCTGGTGGCACCCGGATTTCAATAAAACAGCTCAAATGCTGCTGGATAGATGCCTTACTTGTAAGAAACATAACAAGCATAAAGGTGTTAAATGCCCTTCCATGACTAACCCCTGGTAGTTCGTCCTTTTATTTGTATGCAGCTTGATTTCATTGAGCTACCTAAGGTACAATGTTACAAATACTGTTGAGTGATGATTGATGTATTTAGCAAATGGATTGAAGCCTTCTCCACCCTAATTGTACTGCACATTCAGCAGTGAAAATATTGCTAAGTGAAGAATGTCCCCACTTTGGGTTGCCTAAGATGATAAGCTCTGACAATGGACCACATTTTGTGGCCCAAATCAATACTGAATTGTGTGAATCACCTTCAATTAAACATCAAGTGCACTGCGTGTATCACCCACAGGCAGCGGGGATTGTGGAATGGGCCAACAGTACCTTCAAAGAAAAGTTATCAAAATTCGTCAAAGACATGGGGTTGAATTGGCTCAATGTTTTGCCATTAGCACTCTTTCACATGTAAGTGACTGGGCATTCGGGGACAGGACTATCAGCTGCAGAGATAGTTTATGGTCGGCCAATGACAACTCCGTCGGGTGCTCATACTAAACCCCTAGATCTCCATGTTATGGGTGAGAAAATGCAGAAACCCTTGAAACAGTTAACTCTTTCTCTGAAGTTTCTTCTCTCACAGATCCAAACAATCGCATTGCCCAGCTGAGAAAATCACGATTGCCTCCCAATACCCATGAGTAAACCCAGGGGATTACGTTTGGCTAAGAATTGGAAATGAAACATATTAGGACATCACTGGTGTGGGCTCTTTTAAGCCATATTGACTACATCAGCCTTGGTCAAAATTGATGGGCATTCCAATTGGGTTCATCTATCTGATTGGAAGAAGATTACTCCTCAACTGGTCGACAGCACAGCATAAACATCATTTTGGCACTCTTTGGACTTTTTGAATTCTTTGATGTCGGTGAATATTTGACAATTCTCCTCGGGAACCGCATGCAAACACTTATTTACTGATGTCATGTATGGATGCTGAGAAATTGAATATAAGTAAGTGTTGGGTTTGAACACATATCCCCATCCATTTAGGGAAGGAATGCCTCTTCACCCCCTCCCTTTCTATATATCAGAAACAGTTGAGTGGATGTTGGACGGAATCGCAGAGGGCTTAATGGGGAAGTTAGGACATGGGAAACAGCAGGTTATGAAATGATTACATTTTCGATGTAGTCTCAGTCCACATATAATTACAACTCATTTCATCCTTCCCTTACAGTTCATTCAAATAACGGTACAGGTCCTTATGCTGAGAAAATTAGAACAAGGAATGCTAATGGGGCCAAGCAAATGTACTCTCACATTTGACTGGCAAGGCCCAGTAGTCAATATTTCAAGAAATGGGATGTTTAACTGTGATAGGACGAGGATGTAGAATATTACATCCGATAGTCCATGGGCCTATTCCACCATGAAGCCTTGGATGACATTGGCTGATGAGTTTACAGCTTGGTACAGAGTTTACATGTGGAAGCAAAGAGTACCCATGACTTCCTGCCAATTGGATAGGATCCTGCTGCCTGGGTTATGTTGTACCCTACATGCATCACCTCACCTCCCTCAAGCACTACCACCCATGAACTGCGAGAGCCATTACTGGGCTAGACCAGTTCCTCATATCGTCCTTTCCGTTATGTGGAATGGGGTGAAGGATCCAGCGAATTGGTTTACATGGCCTCAGCACTGGAAGACCTGGCCAATGAGACAGCTTTAGAAGCCAAGGCAATTGGACAAGCATTGACTTAGGCCTCAGCTGAGCCAGTGACTGTCCGGAGAGTCACATTGCAGAATCGACTGGCTTTGGATCAACTGCAAGCCTCGGAAGGGTGATCATCTGCTGTTGTGGGTCGGGAATGCTGTACTTACATTCCAGACTCCTCTGAACATATTACCAACTTAATTGAATATATTAAGCAACATACTGACCACGTTGGCAAAGAACTCCACGATTATAGCCCACGAATTGGTTAAGTTGTTTGGAACATAAATGTTTGATCGGATCATTAAAGCCTTTTTGCTCATCGTACTATTGCTAGCAGGAGTCAGGTTACTTGTCTGCTTGTGCCAATACAAACTTCAATTGGATTTTCGAAATGCCTATACAGCTGACTGTCGTGTTATGACAAAAGAGGGAAACGTGGCATTGTGGGCAACACCTAACATTTCATGATTGGAAAAAAAATTGTTCATTTCTCAAGTTATAATTCAGGAAGTTGAAAGGCAAAATGTCAGAAACAGCTTTCAGGACCGGGCTGTATGCAAACAAATTCCATAAGTTTGACTAAAATTCAGTAATCATTTTCACAGTGCCTTGTATATTTCAAACGGCAGATCGCAGACGTAAGAAAAGGTCAATAGAAACAGAGTTATGGAATGACACAAACGATTAATGTTTTTTAAACTAAGGTCCAGTGGTACAGGTTATGCACATGTCATGATAATCTGTTATTGCTAAGCATATTTTAAAGTTTATAATGTGTTACTTTTATAAGGTGTGAAACTTAGAAGGGAAACAGGGGACGAACTGGATCCCTCCTCTTTCCTAGTCCCAGCCAAATTGTTGCAGTATTTAAATAAAGGCTGATTATTTTCAGTTCAATTGATTTTTGAGTATTGTTGATTTCTCTTGCTCTCATAGATCCCTGCTAATTAAATTCTACTGTGACACTGCTGTACAGGAACTTTGCGAGATCACATTTGGAGCAGTGTGCACAAATTTAGTCTCCTCACTGAAGAAAGGGAGCAGCTCAGAGATGGTTCCCTCACCTGATTTGTGCAGCGAAGATGTGAATGTAGAAAGGAAGCAAGACTTGTTATTCCAATAAAAATGAAAGATGATCTTAATTTTACATCAAAGACCAGAGGAAGTGAGCAAGAGACCATTACACGGAGAATGGAGAATTCCATTCCACTTCTCCAGACTGTTACACAGGAACAGCAGAGGTATATTCAGGCCTTTGACCCCGTTGCATCAGGGCAGGACGAGGCTCTTCAGTCCTTGGAGCCTGATATATTTACAGGAAGAGACCAACCAGCCCCTCAAACATATAATGCTGGACCCAGAGTAGGCCATGAAGCATCAGGATCAGTCCGTTCAGCTTCCTCAAGTTTGTAACTCAGGAAATGGAAGAGTCTACAGAATGACTTGTGACTGTTACACTTGAATAACAGAAGGCCATACAGCTGAAAGAGCTGATTGCATGGGAATTGGAGAAGAGCATAAAACTGTGTGTGACCTTTTCTGAGGAAGGACGAGGTAATTCAACCATTGTGTTTTGGGGGTCACAGAGATGTAACAGCAGGGAAATAGACCCTCACTCAAACTCGCCCATGCCAACCAGATATCCTAACCGAATCTAGTCCTATTTGACAGCACTTGACCCATATCCCACTGAACCCTTCCTATTCATATATCCATCCTGATGCCTTTTAAATGTTGCAATTTTACCCGTCTCCACCACTTCCTCTGGCAGTTCATATCGTACACGTACCCCCAGTTGTGACTTAGATCCCTTTGTTTCTTTCCCCTTCAGCCAAAACCTATACTCTCTAGTTCTGGACTCCCCCACCCCAGCAAAAATACCTTGTCTATGTATCCCCATGATTTAGAAGACCAATCATCCCCTCAATCCCATTTCATGGATGTAGGAGGAGTCCATTCAGCATCTTAGGCCTGTTATGATGCAACATGAGGAGACCCTTCAGCCCCTCAAGCCATTATGCAGCAATGTGAAGATTCCATATCCCAGCAAGCCTCTTATGCATTATCAGGAGGAGAACAAGCAGAGTTTAAGCTGGACATTCTGGCCTTGGTGCTCCAGTGTAGCAACACTTCGAGGACATTCAGTCCATTGAGTTTGCAAACCAGGAACAGACCGAGCCCATTCAATCACCTGATGCCTCTAACACAGCAATTGGAGCAGATCTTATAAAGCTCTGTGCCTGTTACAGAGGAATTAAAACAGAACGTAGAGGATTCAGAAAGCAAAGAACTTACAATAATCATCATCACTATGGATTAAAAAGTAGTGAGTGAACTGTTGGGATTTAAGACAAATCATTAGAATCCATTAACAAGGAAATAATTACTACTAATGACCATGATCTCCACCAGACTGATCTCAGAACTCTGAGAGTTTGAACTTGGCTCCACCCTTTGGAAGTGGATCCACAGCTTTCTGACCCACAGACTGTAATCAGTGAAGGTGGGAAACTGCACTTCCTCCATGATAACATGGAGCACTGGAGACCACCCCTCCCCAACACCCCCCACCCCACCACCAACACTCCCCCGCCCCCTGCAAGGATGCGTTCTTAGCTTTTTACTTTATTCTCTGGGCACCCATAACATCGTTACCAAATTCCAAATGAACTCCATCTACAATTTTGCTAATGACACGACTGGATGAATATCAAAGAACGACGTGTCAAAATACAAAAAGGAAAGAGAGGGCTTAGTAACTTGGGTCAGTGAGAACAACCTCTCTCTCAATGTCAGCAAAACTAAAGAACGGATCATTGACTTCAGAAAGAAAGGACGGCAACAAGGACGGCAAAACGCCCTTGTCTAGATGCAAGGAGCTGAGGTTGAGAGGGTGGAGACTGTCAAGTTCCTAGGAGTGACAATAACCGACAACAGCACCAGGGTCCCAGGTTCAATTCCCGCCTCAGGCGACTGACTGTGTGGAGTTTGCACATTCTCCCCGTGTCTGCGTGGGTTTCCTCCGGGCGGTCCGGTTTCCTCCCACAGTCCAAAGATGTGCAGGTCAGGTGAATTGGCCATTCTAAATTGCCCATAATGTTAGGTAAGGGGTAAATGTAGGGGTATGGGTGGGTTGCGCTTCGGCGGGTCGGTGTGGACTTGTTGGGCCGAAGGGCCTGTTTCCACACTGTAATGTAATGTAATCTAATTTCTCTTCGGAGGGTCAGAGTGGACTTGTTAGGCCGCAGGGGCTGTTTCCACACTGCAGGAAATCTAATCAAACATGTCCGAGACTTCTGATGAGGATGCAATGGTTAAGATGGGACAACAATGTGTTTTTTTCATCAGGAGTGTCAGGAAATATGGCATGACCATAAGGACTCTCACCAGTTTCTCCAGATGAACCACTAAAAGCTTACTGTCCAGCTGCATAGCGGCCTGATGTAACAACTGCTCTGCCCAAGATTGTGAGAAACTCAAAAAGGAAACCCAGACTATCACAGAAACCAACCTTCCATTTATGCAGTCTATTAACATGGTTCGTTGCTACAGAAAGGCTGACAGCATCACCAAAGACACATCATACCCCGGTAATGATCTCCGACAACCTCTTCCATCAGGTAGAAGGTACAGAATCCTGAATAGATAGAGTCATAGAGATGTACAGCATGGAAGCAATCCCTTTGGTCCAACCCGTCCATGCCCACCAGGTATCGCAACCCAATCTAGCCCCACCTGCCAGTACCCAGCCCATATCCCTCCAAACCCTTCCTATTCATATATCCATCCAAATGCCTCTTCAATGTTGCAATTATACCAGCCTCCACCACTTCCTCTGGCAGCTCATTCCATTTATGTACCACCCGCTGCATGAAAACATTGCCCCTTAGGTCTCTTCTATATCTTTCCCCTCTCACCCTAAACTGATACCATCTAGTTCTGGACTCCCCGATCCCAGGGACAAGATTTTGTCCATTTATCCTATCCATGCCCCTCATAATTTTGTAAACCTCTATAAGGTCACCCCTCAACCTCTAACGGTCCAGAGAAAACAGCCCCAGTCTGTTCAGCCTCTCCCTATAGCTCAAATCCTCCAACCCTGGCAACATCCTTGTAAATCTTTTCTGAACCCTCTCAAGTTTCACAACATCTTTCCGATAGGATGGAGACCAGAATTGCACGCAATATTCCAACAGTGACCTAACGATGCCCCAGCAGGTTCAGGAACAGCTTCTTCCCATCCTTTATTAGACTGTGAATGGACTCTCGACCTTCAAATAATGCCTATCTTGTAAATATTGACCTTGCCTTGTGCCTACCCAGTCTGACATAACCTGTGTGCCTCTGATATGTTTTTTTTACCCTATGATCTGTATGTCCTTGCTCATTATAATCTGCCTGTACAGCTCATAAACAAAGCTGTTCACTGTACTTAGGTACATGTGACAATAGCTGAAAATGTGTTGCTGGAACAGCGCAGCAGGTCAGGCAGCATCCAGGGAACAGGAGAATCGACGTTTCGGGCATAAGCCCTTCTTCAGGATTCCTGAAGAAGGGCTTATGCCCGAAACGTCAATTCTCCTGTTCCCTGGATGCTGCCTGACCTGCTGCGCTGTTCCAGCAACACATTTTCAGCTCTGATCTCCAGCATCTGCAGACCTCACTTTCTCCTCCTATATGTGACAATAAATGAATCAAATGATAACAGGAAAATTGCAGTCAAACCATAATCCATCAGAGTCAGCATACTGTTATGAAGGATAAATCATGTTTGAATCATTTCCTTAAGTTCTTTAAAGGTCTGACAAGCAATTTGGATAATGGGAATCCTGGTGATGCAGTACATCTGGACTTACAGAAGACATTGAATAAGGTGCTGCAAAAATATTAATTCATAAATTAAGAGTATATATGGTATGGGGTAATTTATTAGCTTGAATAGATGATTGACTGACCAACAAAACACAGCAAGGTGAAATAGCTCGGCATTTTCTGGTTGGCAACTTTTGAGATGCCATAGGCTTCAGCCACCAGGCCACAGCTATTTGCATCTGAGTTATTACTTGCTGTGGGGATAGGAAATACTGTACCCACATTTTCAAATGGCACTAAAATAGATGGAAAAGTAGGTTGCAATGAAAATGCAAGAGATATACAAATGTATATGGTGGGAATAGGGACATGGACAAACGTTTTGCAGATGAAATTTAACGTGGACAAGTACGAGATGATCCGTTTTATTCTGAGGAATAGAAAAGCATCTTATCATGTAGATGGAGAGAAGCTTCAGGGTGTTTAGTGCACAGGGATCTAGGTGCCTTTGTGCATATCACAGAAAACCAGCATGCAGGTAGACCAGGTAATGAGAGAGGTAAAAACAATAACTGCAGATGCTGGAAACCAGATTCTGGGTCAGTGGTGCTGGAAGAGCACAGCAATTCAGGCAGCATCCGACGAGCAGCAAAATCGACGTTTCGGGCAAAAGTCCTTCATCAGGAATAAAGGTAGAGAGCCTGAAGCATGGAGAGATAAGCTAGAGGAGGGTGGGGGTGGGGAGAGAGTAGCATAGAGTACAATAGGTGAGTGGGGGAGGAGATGAAGGTGATAGGTCAGGAAAAAGAGGGTGGAGTGGATAGGTGGAAAAGGAGATAGGCAGGTCAGACAAGTCCGGACAAGTCAAGGGGACAGTGCGGAGCTGGAAGATTGAAACTAGGATGAGGTGGGGGAAGGGGAAATGAGAGAGGCAAGTGCAATTTCAGTGTCTCTGTCTAAAGGAATAAGATACAAGTAGGGAAATGTTGCTGCAAATATGCAAGGCATTAATAGGATCACAAGTGGAGTACTCTCTGCAGTTTCAGTGCCCTGACTTGTGGATGGATTTCGTTGCATTGGAGACATTCAGAAGAAGTTCATTAGATTGACTCCAGAGATGAGACATTTTTCCAATGAAGAGAAATTGAGCAGTTCAGGCGTAGACTCTCTGGAGTTTAGAAGAATGAGAGGAGATCTCATTGAGGTCGATACGATGCTAAAGGTGAGTGACAATGCAAATGTGGAGTGAATACTTCCTTTTGTGAGCCAATCTAGAACAAGATATCATTGCTTAGAATAAGGCAGAGCAGATTTCAAACAAGGGTGAGGAGAATTCACTTTGCTCAAAGGGTTGTGAGTCTGTGTAATTCAGTACCACAGAATGCAGAGGATGCTGGGACACTGAGTAAATGAAGGATTATGGAGAGAGGGTTATGGAGAGAAGGATTATGAACAGAGGCCAAGATGACATCTGCTGTGATCATATTTCATGGCGGAGCAGGCTTGAGTGGGTGAATTGCCGATTCAAGCTCATTGCTTTTGCTCAGTCTTCGAATATGCGAGACAGGAGTCAGGGGGGACATGGTTACCAAACAGGAAGCAGACACTCAGGATAAATCTAACTTAATTAGTTTGACAGAATATAAACAGCGGAGACACACATTGACCAGTGCTATGTCCCCAACTATTTACAATCTCTCTCAAGGGTTTAAGTTGCTCTGCAACTCAGTTCGGTGATAACACTAAGATAGCAGGAAATTGTGTTATCAAGCGAAGTTGCAGCATTTGTAAATGGATATAAACAGGTAAAGTCCATAGACTGCAGATGGAAAATAACCTGATATATAACTTGTCATTTTCTTTTCCAGGAAGCATGTCCCTGAAATGGAGAGAGATCACAGGACTCAGTGAGACAGGGTGTCCTGGAGGATTCAGTCTGACCAGTTCAGACATTGGAAGTGTTGCTCCATCTCCCTAATGTTCCCAGTGACCCCAGTGCTCTCAGTACACACAGAATATTTAGATGCAGTTGGTGAGCAATGGTATCTTGCGAGGGATAGGGTGTTTTGGACCATGTGTCACGGGGATAGCCTGTATCTGAGAGGCCACCCTTTCTTTCCATGTGCATATCCGAAGACGATGGGTAAGAGTGAATACTTCTGAATGAAGAGGCTGTGGCTGCTGCCAGGGCTGTGGGGATTCACCAATAAAACAAATGTGTATCCTTTTCTTTATGACATAAGCTGTTTCAAAGTCCATCAGTCCTCTTTATTTCCAAACCAAAATTGATAAAGGAATAAAAATATAAATAATGAATAATCAGCGAGGGTTCCAACACAATGGGCATCTCCTTTCATATCATTTCACTCCCACTAACTTCTCTGGCACTATTTTGTAGAAATATTAATCTCCTTTAATTCTTCCCTATCGATATACACTTGTTTCTGCAGCATTTCTGAGAAATTATCTGTGTGCTCTTCTGAGAAGGCAAACTAAAGTAGTTGCTAATTGCTGTATCATTTCCTGAGCTTTGAGAGCAGGGGAGAATTCAGCACAGGATGTCGAAGAAGTTGATTAAGAGGGTGAACATAAAGTGTGAGAAGTCAATTTGCAAGGAACATAAACAAAAACTGATGTGTTTTCTTCATTCATTCTCAGGAATGAGGCCGTCGTTGGCTGGACAGCATTTATTACCCATCCCTCAGTGCTCAGGGGTGTCATGGTGGCTCAGTGGTTAGCCCTGCTGCCTCACAGCACTAGGGTCCTAGGTTCAGTTCTGGCCTCGGGCAACTCTCTGTGTGGAGTTTGCGCATTCTCCCCATGTCTGTGTGGGTTGTGCTCTGGTTTCCTCCCACAGTTACAAAGATTTTGAATGCGAGCAGCAGTGGAGGTAAGACGAACCCGGAAGACTGCAGCTAAGGTAAGGCAGTTTTTAAAAGAAATTACTTACCGGTAGCGGACAGCGGTGTTTTCCCTTTCACGGAAGGAGCGGGATCAGTGGGCGAAGTGACGAGGACCAGAGGGGCAGCTGGGAAGGAAAGCAGTGACCATATATATCAGCAAGGCTGCTCCTTGAAAACAGTGTTAGGGAATTGGAGTTGGAGCTGGATGAACTACGGGTCATTCAGGAGGCTGAGGGGGTAATTAAGAGGAGTTGCTCACTCCTATGGCTCAGGACAAGGATAAATGGGTTACAGTTAGGGGGAGGAAAGGGGACAGACAGACAGTGCAGAGATCCCCCGTGGACATTCCCCTCAGCAATAAGTATACCATTTTGGATACTGCTGGGGGGGATGACCTACCAGAGGAAAGCCATAGCAGTCAGTTCTCTGGCACTGAGCCTGACGCTGTGGCAAAGAAGGGAAGGGGGCAGAATAGAAAAGTACTCGTGGTCGGGGACTCGATAGTGAGGGGAATCGACAGGAGATTTTGTGGTCAGGATCGGGATTCCCGGAAGGTATGTTGCCTCCCTGGTGCCAGGGTCCGGGACGTCTCCGATCGGGTGTATAAGGTTCTAAAAGGGGAGGGCGAACAGCCAGAAATCGTGTTACATATTGGCACTAATGATATAGTCAGGAAAATGATTGAGGATATAAAAAGTGAGTTCAGGAAGTTAGGATGGAAGCTGCAAAGCAAGACGAACAGAGTAGTGTTCTCTAGTTTACTACCGGTGCCACGAGATAGCGAGGTGAGGAACAGGGAGCGGGCACAGCTTAACACGTGGCTGCGCAGCTGGTGCTGGAGGGAGGGCTTCAGATATGTAGATAATTGGGATGCCTTCTGGGGAAGGTGGGACCTGTACATGAAGGACGGGTTGCACCTGAACTGGAAGGGGACCAATGTCCTGGTGGAAGGTTTGCTTGAGTAGTTCGAGAGGGTTTAAACTAGTATGGCAGGGGGGTGGGAACCTGAGCTGTATACCGGAGGTGAGAGTTGATGCAGATAAGGCAATAGCAAGAGGTAGACCAGCCAGTGGGAAGGATTTTCCTGGCAAGGAACCAAGGGATCAGTTAAAGTGTGTTTGCTTTAACGCAAGGAGTGTCAGGAATAAAAGTGATGAACTTAGAGCATGGATCAGTACCTGGTGCTATGATGTTGTGGCCATAACAGAGACATGGGTTTCTCAGGGGCAGGAATGGTTGCTGGATGTTCCAGGGTTTAGAGCATTTAAAAAGAATAGGGAGGGGGGGAAAAGAGGAGGGGGTGTAGCACTACTAATCAGAGAGGGTATCACAGCTACAGAAGCTTCCATTGTCGAGGAAGATCTGCCCACCGAGTCAGTATGGGTGGAAATTAGGAACAGCAAGAGAGCAGTCACCTCTTTAGGGGCTTACTACAGGCCCCCCAATAGCAGCAGGGAGATGGAAGAAAGCATAGGTTGGCAGATTTTGGAAAAGTGTGGGCGTAGTAGGGTTGTTGTAATGGGTGATTTTAACTTTCCCAATATTGATTGGAACCTCCTTCGATCAGAAGATTTGAATGGAGCTGTTTTTGTAAGGTGTGTTCAGGAGGGTTTCCTAAATCAGTACGTTGACATTCCGACGAGGGGAGAGGCCATTCTAGACTTTTAGTGCTCGGAAACAAGCCGGGGCAGGTATCAGATCTTGTGGTGGGAGAGCATTTTGGTGATAGTGACCACAACTGCCTCACATTCTACATAGCTATGGAGAAGGAGAGGATTAGGCAAAAAAGGAGGATATTTAATTGGGGAAGAGAAAACTATGATGTGATTAGACATGAGTTAGGAAGCATAGATTGGGAGCAATTGTTCTACGGTCAAGGCACTATAGACATGTGGAGACGGTTTAAGGAACAGTTGTTGCAAGTGATGAATAAATATGTCCCTCTGAGACAGGCAAGAAGTGGTAAGATGAAGGAACCTTGGATGACGAGAGCGGTGGAGCTTCTCGTCAAAAGGAAACAGGTAGCTTACATAAGGTGGATGAAGCTAGGGTCAAGCTCTGCTCTACAGGATTACAGGCAGGCAAGGAAGGAGCTTAAAAATGGTCTGAGGAGAGCCAGGAGGGGGCACGAGAAAGGCTTGGCAGAACGGATTAGGGAGAACACAAAGGCATTTTACACTTATGTGAGGAATAAGAGAATGGTCAAAGAAAGAGTAGGGCCGATCAGGGATAGCATAGGGAATTTTTGTGTGGAGTCTGAGGAGGTAGGGGAAGCCCTAAATGAGTTTTTTGCTTCTGTCTTTACGAAAGAAACAAACTTTGTAGTGAATAAAACCTTTGAAGAGCAGGTGTGCATGCTGGAATGGATAGAGATAGAGGAAGCTGATGTGCTGAAAATTTTGTCAAACATTAAGATTGACAAGTCGCCAGGCCCGGACCAGATTTGTCCTCGGCTGCTTTGGGAAACAAGAAATGCAATTGCTTCGCCACTTGCGAAGATCTTTTCATTCTCGCTCTCCACTGGAGTCGTACCTGAGGACTGGAGAGAGGCGAATATAATTCCTCTCTTCAAGAAAGGAAACAGGGAAATCCCTGGCAATTACAGACCAGTAAGTCTCACATCTGTCGTCTGCAAGGTGTTAGAAAGGATTCTGAGGGATAGGATTCATGACCATCTGGAACAGCATGGCTTGATTAAATGCAGTCAACACGGCTTTGTGAGGGGCAGGTCATGAGGATGTGACTAGAAAAGTTGATGAGAGTTGAGCTGTAGATGTGGTATATATGGACTTCAGCAAGGTATTTGATAAGGTTCCCCATGGTAGGCTCATTCAGAAGGTCAGGAGGAATGGGATTCAGGGGAACATAGCTGTCTGGATACAGAATTGGCTGGCCAACAGAAGACAGCGAGTGGTAGTAGAAGGTAAATATTCTGCCTGGAAGTCTGTGGTGAGTGGTGTTCCACAGGGCTCTGTCCTTGGGCCCCTATTGTTTGTAATTTTTATTAATGACTTGGATGAGGGGATTGAAGGATGGGTCAGCAAGTTTGCAGATGACACAATGGTTGGAGGTGTCGTTGACAGTATAGAGGGCTGTTGTAGGCTGCAGCGGGACATTGACAGGATGCAGAGATGGGCTGAGACGTGGCAGGTGGAGTTCAACCTAGATAAATGCAAGGTGATGCATTTTGGAAGGTTGAATTTGAAAGCTGAATACAGGATTAAGGATA
This sequence comes from Chiloscyllium plagiosum, assembly GCF_037043375.1. Taxonomy (NCBI): domain Eukaryota; kingdom Metazoa; phylum Chordata; class Chondrichthyes; order Orectolobiformes; family Hemiscylliidae; genus Chiloscyllium; species Chiloscyllium plagiosum. Next base: position 59,011,909 of record NW_028270159.1, read on the forward strand.
GGATTCTTGGCAGTGTGGAGGAACAGAGGGATCTTGGGGTGCAGGTACATAGATCCCTTAAAATGGCCACCCAAGGGGGACAGGGTTGTTAAGAAAGCATATTGGCTTTCATTAACAGGGGGATTGAGTTTAAGAGTCGTGAGATCTTGTTGCAGCTCTATAAAACTTAGGTTAGACCACACTTGGAATACTGCGTCCAGTTCTGGTAGCCCTATTATAAGAAAGATGTGGATGCTTTGGAGAGGGTTCAGAGGAGGTTTACCAGGATGCTGTCTGGACTAGAGGGTTTATCTTATGAGGAGAGGTTGACTGAGCTCGGACTGTTTTCATTGGAGAAAAGGAGGAGGAGAGGGGACCTAATTGAGGTATACAAGATAATGAGAGGCATAGATAGAGTCGATAGCCAGAGACTATTTCCCAGGGCAGAAATAGAACATAGAACATAGAAGAATACAGCGCAGTACAGGCCCTTGGGCCCTCGATGTTGCGCCGATCCAAGCCCACCTAAACTACACTAACCCACTATCCTCCATATACCTATCCAATGCCCTCTTAAATGCCCATAAAGAGGGAGAGTCCACCACTGTTACTGGCAGGGCATTCCATGAACTAACGACTCGCTGAGTGAAGAACCTACCCCTAACATCAGTCCTATATCTACCCCCCCTTAATTTAAAGCTATGCCCCCTTGTAATACCCGACTCAATACGCGGGAAAAGGTTCATACTGTCGACCCTATCTAACCCCCTAATCATCTTGTACACCTCAATCAAGTCACCCCTAAACCTTCTTTTCTCTAGTGAAAACAGCCCCAAGTGCCTCAGTCTTTCCTCATACGATTTTCCTTCCATACCAGGCAACATCCTGGTAAACCTCCTCTGCACCCGTTCCAATGCCTCCACATCCTTCCTATAGTATGGCGACCAAAACTGCACACAATATTCCAGATGCGGCCGTACCAGAGTCTTATACAACTGCATCATGACCTCAGGACTCCGGAACTCAATTCCTCTACCAATAAAAGCCAGTACGCCATATGCCTTCCTCACCGCACTATTTACCTGGGTGGCAACTTTCAGAGATCTGTGTACATGGACACCAAGATCCCTCTGCTCATCCACACTACCAAGTATCCGACCATTAGCCCAGTACCCCATCTTTTTGTTATTCTTCCCAAAGTGAATCACCTCGCACTTAGCTACATTGAATTCCATCTGCCACCTTTCTGCCCAGCTCTGCAGCTTCTCTATATCCTGCTGTAACCTGCCACATCCTTCCTCACTGTCAACAACTCCTCCGACTTTCGTGTCATCCGCAAACTTGCTCACCCAACCTTCTAACCCCTCTTCCAGGTCATTTATAAAAATGACAAACAGCAATGGTCCCAAAACAGATCCTTGCGGAACACCGCTAGTGACGGCACTCCATGAAGAAACTTTGCCATCAACTACTACCCTCTGTCTTCTTCCATCCAGCCAATTCCTAATCCAAACCTCCAACTCACCCTCAATGCCATATCTCCGTATTTTCTGCAGTAGCCTACCATGGGGAACCTTATCAAACGCCTTACTAAAATCCATATATACCACATCTACCGCTTTCCCCTCATCAACCTCCTTCGTCACCTTTTCAAAGAATTCAATAAGGTTTGTGAGGCACGACTTGCCCTTCACAAAACCATGCTGACTATCCTTGATCACATTATTCCTATCTAGATGTGCATAAATCCTATCCCTTACAATTCTCTCTAAGACTTTGCCCACAACAGAAGTGAGACTCACCGGCCTATAGTTACTAGGGCTATCCCTACTCCCCTTTTTGAACAAGGGAACCACATTTGCTATCCTCCAGTCTTCTGGGACTACTCCTGTAGACAAAGAGGACATAAAAATCAAGGCCAATGGCTCTGCAATCTCCTCCCTTGCTTCCCAGAGAATCCTAGGATAAATGCCATCAGGCCCAGGGGACTTATCTATGACTAACACAAGGGGTCATAGCTTTAAGCTGGTTGGAGGAAAGTATAGAGGGCATATCAGAGGCGGGTTCTTTACACAGAGAGTTGTGAGAGCATGGAATGCGTTGCCAGCGGCAGTTGTGGAAGCAAGGTCATTGGGAACATTTAAGAGACTCCTGGACATGCATATGGTCACAGAAATTTGAGGGTGCATACATGAGGATCAGTGGTCAGCACAACATCGTGGGCTGAAGGGCCTGTTCTGTGCTGTACTGTTCTATGTTCTATGTGTAGGTTAGGTGAATTGACCATGCTAAATTGTCCGTAGTGCTAGGTGTAGGGGAATGGGTCTGGGTGGGTTACTCTTTGGGGGGTCGGTGTGGACTTGTTGGGCTTGTTTCCACACTGTAGGGAATCTAATCCTTGGTTCGCATGATCTGTTCACCTGATTTCAGACTATAAGTATGAAAAGTCTTGAAGAATTTGCCTCGAAGAATCAAACCCAGGGTCTTACAGGAGAGCAGACAGAGGGAGAGAGTACCAGCCTGGACCTGCTTCTTTGCCCCCAGCAGCTTCAGCTGCCTGACTGCTTTCAGGGAATAGTCAGATGGCCAAAAAAAATAGATCAAACCAGAGAAATCTGAGCTGGGAGAACTGGGCACTCCCCTTATATTGTGCAACTGTTTTTATTTTAAACTTAAAAGCCTTTTGTGTGAGGCAGTTCCTGTTAGCTCTCATATAACTGGCCCTAAAACCTTGAACTTAGACTTTTTGAAACCTGTGTCTTTTATGACCTCACTATAAAAAACACAATGCCAACATAACCTTGTTAAAGGAGCAGCATCATCACACAACAGCTTTCTGTGCTGCACTTTGTCAAAAGCCTTCTGGAAATCCAAACAGATCACGTCCACTGACTCTCCTCTGTCTAACTTGATCATTCCCTTCTCAAAGAATTCTGACAGATTTGTCAGGCAGAACCTTGAAGCCTTCATGATTCTGCCATATTTTATAATGAGCTCACCAATCACATCAATGAAAGCAAACTCTATGATCCTAAAAATGACCAAGACCACGCTAACCAGCCTCTAGTTATCTGTTTTCTGCCTCTCTCCCTCCTTAAACAGGGGTGTTAACATGAGCCATTTTCAGTTCTCATGACCCTACCTGACTCCAGTGATTCCTGAAAGATCACCACCAATACCTTTACAACCTCCTCATCTATCTCCTTTGGAACCCTGTGGTGTAACCCATTCAGTCCGGGTTATTTATCCACCTTCAAACCTTTCAGCATTCCCAGAACCTTCTCTGAAATGGTGGCCACTGCACGCAACCCTCTCCCAAACATCTTATGGTTCTGGGATGTTACGGCGTCACCCACTGGGAAAACTGATGCAAGGTTTCTCCAGCATTTCTTTGTTCCCTATTGTTACTCCTCCAGGCACATTTCCAGCGGTTCAATGTCCACTCTTGCCTCTCTGTAACCTTTATGATACCTTAAAAAATCTTGCAATCTTGCACAGAACATAGAACATAGAACAATACAGCACAGGAACGGGCCCATTGACACATGATGTTGTGACATACATGATGCCAAATTAAATTAATTCCTTCTGTCTGCCTTTGATCTGCATTCCTCAGTTCCTTGTGTGTTCATGTGATAATCCAAAAGTCCTTTCATTGTCCCTATTGTAATTGCCACCACCAACAAAGACCCCTCCGATGCTCTGTTTAAAAAACTTGCCCCTCATGGCTCCTTTGAACTTTCCTCTCTCACTTTAAATGCATACCCCATTGTATTAGACATTTCAACTCTGGGAAACACATTCTGACCGTCAATCCTATCGAGGCATCCCATAATTTTAGAGAACTCTGCCAAGTCTCCCCACATCCTTCGCTGCACCAGAGAAAGCAACCCGAGTTTTTCTAACCCCTCCTTGTTCCTCATACATTCTAACTGAGACAACACCCTGGTAAACCTCTTCTGCACACTCTTCAAAGCCTCCAAATCCTTCTTGTAATGTGACAACCAGAACTGAATGCAATACTCGAAGTGTGGCCGAAGTAAAGCCCTATAAAGCTGCACCATGACATCCTGACACTTGTACTCAATTCCTCAAGCAAAAACGGCAAGCATACATTGGGCCTTCTTTCCCACCTTATCTACCTGTGTGGCCACTTGTCCCTCAAGAACCCTTTGCACATTAACGCTGTTCAGGCTTCTGCCATTAACTGGATACTTTTCCTTAGTATTTGATCTTCCGAAGTGCAGTACCCATACTTACTCAGATTAAACTCCACCTGCTGTTTTTCCTACCATATGTGCAACTGATCTATCTCCTGCTCGATCCTTTGACAACCTTCTACATTATTCACAAATCAATCAATTATTGTATTGTCTGCAATCTTACTAACTCAACCATTTGGATTTTCTTCCAGGTCATTCATTTATATCACAAACAGCAGAGATCCCAGTGCAGATCCCTGCAGAACATCACAATCCTCCAGTCTGAATCACCACCTTCCAACACTACCCTCTATCTTCTATGAGCAAGTCAATTCCAATTCCAAACAGCCAAGTCACCATGAATCCCACTCATCTTAATCTTCTCAATGAGCTGACTGTTCCGAAGAGAAGGTTGTCACACCTCTGATAATTAAAACCGAAACATCCAGAGAGCAGCGCCTCCCCTTGTAATCTAATAAAGAAGGCTGAGAAGGGTTATAACCTACCTCTCATTCCCCATTCTGTTGTAAAGAATTGAATAATGGGATGAAATTATTTTGCTCAATCTGAAATTAACAAATAACAATTTATTTTCCTGACTCCAACAGTGAACAAATTCACAGAATTCCTCACAAATTGAACAACTATTCCCTAACTACTATCCATTCACTCAATGAATTAAATTTTATTTGTATGCAGGTCCCATCTATATAAATCTAGGGAATAAGAAAACAATAAATTAAAGCTTAGTCTCCCAAAATTCACACAGGATGTGTCTTCCAGAATACTCCTCTACCTCTCCACTGAGTCTGCTGTTCAGGATCCATTCTCTGTGAATTTGTCTGCTCTGAACACCTCTCTCGGTCGAATTCTGATGTCAGGAATATTCGCTAAATGTGTTGTGTACCTTCATGAATAAATGAAGGTACAAATCCAAATGCCTCTTAAATGTTGCAATTGTACCAGCCTCCAGCACATCCTCTGGCAACTCATTCCATACACGCACATATGTTCGAAACACCACCCACGCCCTCTGCCTCCTCCAAGATTTCCATTTCCCCGGCCCCCAATGCCTCATATTCACCATGGATATCCAGTCCCTCTACACCTCCATCCGCCATGACGAAGACCTCTAAGCCCTTTGTTTCTTCCTCTGGCAACTCATTCCTCTGCGTGAAAAAGTTGCCCCTAAGGTCTCTTTTATATCTTTCCCCTCTCAACTAAACCTATGTCCTCAAGTTCTGGACTCCCCCACCCCAGGGAAAAAACTTTGCCTATTTACCCGTTCCATGCCCCTCATAATTTTGTAAACCTCTATTATGTCACCCCTCAGTCTCCAACGCACCAGGGAAAGCAACTCCAGCCTGTTCAGCTTCTCCCTATAGCTCAAATCCTCCAACACTGGCAACACTCTTGTAAATCTTTTCTGAACCCTTCCAAGTTTCACAACATCTTTCCGATAGGAAGGAAACCAGAATTGCACGCAATATTCCAACAGTGGCCGAACCAATGTCCTGTACAGCCGCAATATGATCTACCAACTCATCTACTCAATATTCTGACCAATAAAGGAAAGCATACCAAACGCCTTCCTCACTATCCTATCTTCCTGTGACTCCACTTTCAAGGAGCTATGAACCTGCACTCCAAGGTCTCTTTGTTCAGCAACACTCCCTAGGACCTTACCATTAAGTGTATAAGTCCTGCTAAGATTTGCTTTCCCAAAATGCAGCACCTCGCATTTTTCTGAATTAAACTCCATCTGCCACTTCTCAGCCCATTGGCCCATCTGGTACAGATCCTGTTGTAATCTGAGGTAAACCTCTTAGCTGTCTACGACACCTCCAATTTGGTGTCACATGATAACTAGGAGTATTTCTTAGTCTAAAATCACACTGAATTTCAGTAATAGCCACTTGTTGTCTGTTTGTTGCTAATGACCATGTACTGCTGAAAATGGGATGCATTTGAGCTATGTATCTGCCCCAAAAGCAGTGAGAGAACAGGTTCAGAAGGAGAAACTAATGTTTGAGATTGTTTTTATTTGTGACATGGCCCAGTGCACATTTTCTGTACAAATATAATCGTAACCTCGGCTCAGAATTGATTTTCTTTGTCCTCAAAAGATTAAGTTTGCTCACTGGGTCTTTCTTTATTTTTTGCAGTTAACTTAACAGCAATTGTGATCCTGTCACAGCAACTTTTCACTTGCACCACTTGCTACTTGGTGGCCATGGCATTGGTGGCCTGGTCATTATCACTGAGGTCATAGTCCATCAGATCATTAATGATTATTCCCGTTAAATGTCGTGAAGCTCACTTCTGTGTGTCGACCTCTCTATGTTATGATCCGTGTAGCCATAGACTGTTCCGTCTGGTTCACTGTGACTTTCACCTTTGACCGATTTGTTGCCATTTCTTGCCGGAAACTGAAATCGAAATATTGCACCAAGAAAACTGTGACTGTGGTTCTAGCAACAACTGGCATTTTCCTATGTTTAAAAAACATTCACACTTACTTCAGATATAAACCTAAAAGGGTAATCAACAATGTAGAATGGCGCTGTTCTAATAAGCAAATCTACTTTAGAGATCCAAGATGGACTGGATTTAGGTTGTTTGAAAAAGTTTTAACACCATTATCACCATTTGATTTAATTCGGTTATTCAATGCTATGACAGTCAGACACATTTTATTTTAATGGCCAGTCGAGTCCGTATGGGACTGAAGCATCACAAAAAAGATGAAACACAAAGTGACCAAAAGATGGAGAGCAGAAGGAAGTCGATGATTTTACTCTTTACCATATCGGGCACCTTCATCCTCTTGTAGTTTGTTTACATTATTGGCTTTTTTGATTTTGTTGGTTCTCTAGACATTTCTGCCAAGACATTTGAAGTAGTTGCCTATATGCTGGTCAGTGTTTGCGCTGCACCTTCCGACCAATTGGTGTACCACATGCTATTTAGTGACAGCTCATTAGAAAGTTTAGTTTTCAGAATACAATGGGACATCAACTGCCTCAACCTCTCCGCCCTCCTCACACACTACAACCTCTCACCCTTGCAACACGCAGCCCTCCACTCCCTTCGCTCCAACCTCAACCTCATCATCAAACCAGCAGACAAGGAGGGTGGGGGGGTGAAACGCAGTGGTAGTTTGGCACACTGACCCTTACACCGCTGAAGCGAGGCACCAACTTGAGACATCTCCTCCTACTGCCACCTTGACCATGACCTCACCCCCGTCATCACCAAACAATTATCTCCCAGACCATTCACAATCTCATCACCTCAGGGAATCTTCCACCTCCAACTTCCAACCTCATCTTCCGTGAACCCCAAAACCTCCGGTTCTACATCCTACCCAAGATCCACAAGCCTGACTGCCCCGGCCGACCCATCATCTCAGTCTACTCCTGTCCCACCGAACTCAACTCCACCTACCTCGATACTGTCCTATCCCCCTGGTCCAGGAACTGCTCACATATGTTCGAGACACCACCCACGCCCTCCGCCTCCTCCAAGATTTCCATTTCCCTGGCCCCCAATGCCTCATATTCACCATGGATATCCAGTCCCTCAACACCTCCATCCGCCATGACGAAGGCCTCTAAGCCCTTTGTTTCTTCCTCTCCTGGTGTCCCCACCAGTACCCTTCCACTGACACTCTCATTCGTTCGGCTGACAGGTCCTCACCCTCAATAATTTCTGCTTTGAATCCTCCCACTTCCTCCAGATGAAAGGGGTAGCCGTGGGCACCAACATGGGCTCCAACTATGCATGTTTCTTTGTCGGTTACATGGAATAGTTTATCTTCCGAGTTACAATGGCACCATGCCTCACCTTTTCTTCTGCTAAAGTGATGACTGTATCAGCATCAACTCGTGCACCCATGAGGATGTTGAACAGTTTATCAACTTCACCAACACTTTACACCCCCACCTTAAATTCACCTGGACTATTTCAGATATGTCCATCCCCTTCCCCCAGGAACTCCATCTCCATCAGTGGTGACTGACACAACATGGACATCTTCTACAAACCTACTAACTCCAATAGCTACCTGGACTGTACCTTCTCCCACCTTGGCTCCTGCAAAAACACTATCCCTTATTCCCAATTCCACCGCCTCCACCGCATCTGCGCCCAGGAGGACCAGTTCCATCACAGAACACACCAGATGGCCTCCTTCTTTAAGGGCTGCAATTTCCCGTCCCAAGTGGTTGATGACCTCCAAATCATCTCCTCCACATCCCGGACCTCTGCCCTCGAGCCTCACCCCTCTGACCGCAACAAGGACAGAGCCTCCTGGTCCTCATCTTCAATCCCACCAACCTCTGTATATATCGTATCATCCTCTGCCATTTCCTCCCCCTACAAATAGACCCCACCACCAAAGGTATATTTCCCTCTCTATCCCTATTTGCTTTCCATAAAGATTTCCCTCTACGACTCCCTTGTCAGGTCCATATACTCCACCATACCACCCTCCCCTCCTGGCATCGTCCCCTGCCACCACAGGAATTACAAAACTTGTGCCCCCACCTACCCCTCACCTCTGTGCATAGCCCCAAAAGCACCTTCCACATCCATCCAAATTTTACCTGTATTTCCACACATGTCATTTACCATATATCTTGCTCCTGAAGCAGTCTCCTCTCCACTGGGGAGACAGGATGCCTACTCGCAGAGTGCTTCAAAGAAGATCTGCGGGGCACCTGTACCAACCAACCAACCCCACCACTCCACGGCTGAACACTTCAATTCCCCCTCCCACTCCGTCAAGGACATGCATGTCCTGGGCCTCTTCCATTGCCAGCCCAGTCTATGTTTGGAAAGTTAAAATCCATAACCTACCATAACCACCCTATTATTCTTACAGATAACATATCTCCTCACAAATTTGTTTCTCAATTTCCCTTTGACTATTAGGGAGTCTATAATGCAATCACAGTAAGGTGATCATCCCTTTCTTATTTCTCAGTACAACCCAAATAACTTCCCTGGATGTATTTCTGGGAATATCCTCCCTCAGTTCAGCTGCAATGCTGTCCCTTATCATAAATGCCATTCCCCTTCCTCTCTTGCCTCCCTTCCTGTCATTTCTGTAATATTTGCATCATGGAAAATTAAGCTGCCAGTCCTGTCCATCCCAGAGCCACATTTCCGTAATTGCAATGATATGTAATCCCAGTACCATGTTCCAAACTATGCCCTGAGTTAATCTGTCTTCCCTGTTCAGCCTCTTGCATTGAAATAAAGACAGTTTAATTGATCAGTCTCCCTCCTTGCCCTGACTGTTTGACTCGCTTCTTTTATCAACTGTACCAGTCTCAGATTGATCTCCCTGGGTCCTACAACCCCGCCTTAATAGTTTAAATCCTCCTGAGCAGCTCTAGCAAATCTCCCTGCCAGTATATTAGTCCCTTTCCAATTCAGGTGTAATCCATCCTTCTTGTACAGGTCACTTTGACCCCAGAAGAGATGCCAATGATCCAAAAATGTGAATCCTTTTCCCATACACCAGCTCCTCAGCCACGCATTCATTCGCTCTATCCTCCTATTCCTACCCTCACTAGATCGCAGCACTGGGAGTAATCCAGATATTACTACTCTCAAGGACCACCGTTTTAAATTCCTGCCTAACTCTCTATACACTCTCTTCAGAATATCACCCTTTTCCCTTCCTATGTCATTAGTTCCAATGTGTACAATGACCTCCTGCGGGACCCTCTCCCTCTTTGAGAACGTTCTGCACCATCTCTGAGACATCCTTGATCCTGGATCCAGTGAGGCAACACACCATTGCTGACCGCAGAAACATGTGTCTGTGCCTTGGAATAGAGAGTCCCCCTAACACAATTGATCTCTTGAACCTCGATGTACCCCTCATTACATTACAGCCAGTCTCAATACCAGAAACTTGGCTGTTCATGCTACATTCCCCTGAGAATCAATCACCCGTTACATTTCCCAAAACAGCATACTCGTTTGAAATGGGGAGAGCCACAGAAGACTCCTACACTGCCTGACTATCTCAGTAACCTTTCCTGAAGTTAACCCATCCATGTGACTGGATCTGCAATGTTTCTCCCTTCCTATAACTGCCATCCATCACATCCCCTTGCTCTTGTGAACTCCTCATTGCCTCTAACTGTCTCTCGATCTGTCACTAACTAGGTTGCTGGCTGATAAAAATAAGGATCCTTCAGGGAGGAAGAGATGTTTTAAGAACAGCAGGAATCCAATTCCAATCCCCACGCAACAGGGCGTGTGTTGGGACAAATAAAAGATAGATCATGATGAACAACATTTAGATCTTTCCGTTTAGACAAATTGAAAACATGATGAAGTGAGTGAATAATACATTAGGAAACCAACATCAGGAGTTCGAGACACCCTCACAGAGAAGGAGATCATTCTCTGTTTGAATTTCGGATGTTGGAATTAAAAGGGACACTCTATACACAATACATATTAGTCACAGCTGGGAGGAGGAATGGAGGTAAGCTCCTGTATTGTGGCCATGTCCTATAAATGGTACTTCTGAATACAATCGCTGAAATCTCTAAATCTCTCACTCTCATTACAAGAAAATTTGAAACAAAGTTAAAATCTGAGATAAGTAAGAAGTTAATTAAAAGGTGAAGAGCTTTGTTCTGTGAAAAGAAAGAATCCCAACCTGAAGCGGGTGAGTAGTTTGTGCTCTTATTCTATTAGGGGAAAGAGGGGTTTCTGTCTGATTGGGAATTTCTCAAATACTAACATTCACTGAAATAAATGTTAACCATTTGTGGCCTGACCCATGTATGAATTTTTTCGGCACGTCATATTTGAAACCAGTTTAAATTTCCAATGCTATTCTTCCTCTCTGTAGTTCCTGTATATGAGAACATGTCTGAGAAGGGGTCTGTTGCAGACAGGACAGTGACATAGAACATGGGCGGCACGGTGGCACAGTGGTTAGCACTGTTGCCTCACAGCGCCAGAGACCCGGGTTCAATTCCCGCCTCAGGCGACTGACTGTGTGGAGTTTGCACGTTCTCCCCGTGTCTGCGTGGGTTTCCTCCGGGTGCTCCGGTTTCCTCCCACAATCCAAAAAATGTGCAGGTTAGGCAAATTGGCCATGCTAAATTGCCCGTAGTGTTAGATGAAGGGGTAAATATAGGGGAATGGGTCTGGGTGGGTTACGCTTCGGCGGGTCGGTGTGGACTTGTTGGGCCGAAGGGCCTGTTTTCACACTGTAAGTAATCTAATCTAAACATAGAACATAGAAGAATACAGCGCAGTACAGGCCCTTCGGCCCTCGATGTTGTGCCGATCCAAGCCCACCTAACCTACATTAGCCCACTATCCTCCATATGCCTATCCAATGCCCGCTTAAATGCCCATAATGAGGGAGAGTGCACCACTGCTACTGGCAGGGCATTCCATGAACTCACGACTCGCTGAGTAAAGAACCTACCCCTAACATCTGTCCTATACCTACCCCCCTTAATTTAAAGCTATGCCCCCTTGTAATAGCTGACTCCATACGTGGAAAAAGATTCTCACTGTCGACCCTATCTAAACCCCTAATCATCTTATACACCTCTATCAAGTCACCCCTAAACCTTCTTTTCTCCAATGAAAACAACCCCAAGTGCCTCAGTCTTTCCTCATACGATCTTTCTGCCATACCAGGCAACATCCTGGTAAACCTCCTCTGCACCTGTTCCAGTGCCTCCACGTCCTTCCTATAGTATGGCGACCAAAACTGCACACAATACTCCAGCTGCGGTCGCACCAGAGTCTTAGACAACTGCAACATGACCTCAGTACTCTGGAACTCAATTCCTCTACCAATAAAAGCCAGTACGCCATATGCCTTCTTCACCGCACTATTTACCTGGGTGGCAACTTTCAAAGATTTGTGTACATGGACACCAAGATCCCTCTGCACATCCACACTACCAAGTATCTGACCGTTAGCCCAGTACCCCATCTTTTTATTACTCTTACCAAAGTGAATCACCTCACACTTAGCTACATTGAACTCCATTTGCCACCTTTCTGCCCAGTTCTGCAGCTTATCTATTTCCGCTGTAACCTGCCACATCCTTCCTCACTGTCTACAACTCCTCCGACTTTTGTATCATCCGTAAACTTGCTCACCCAAACTTCTAACCCCTCCTCCAGGTCATTTATAAAAATGACAAACAGCAATGGTCCCAAAACAGATCCTTGCGGAACACCGCTAGTGACGGCACTGCAAGGTGAACCTTTGCCATCAACTACTACCCTCTGTCTTCTTCCAGCCAGTCAACTCCTAATCCAAACCTCCAACTCACCCTCAATGCCATACCTCCGTATTTTTTGCAGTAGTCTACCATGGGGAACCTTATCAAACGCCTTACTAAAATCCATATACACCACATCTACTGCTTTCCCCTCGTCCACCTCCTTAGTCACCTTCTCAAAGAATTCAACAAGGTTTGTGAGGCACGACCTGCCCTTCACAAAACCATGCTGACTATCCTTGATCACATTATTCCTATCCAGATGTTCATAAATCCTATCCCTTACAATTCTCTCTAAGATTTTGCCCACAACAGAAGTGAGACTCACCGGCCTATAGTTACCGGGGTTATCCCTACTCCCCTTCTTGAACAAGGGAACCACATTTGCTAGCCTCCAATCTTCTGGCACTACTCCTGTAGACAACGAGGACATAAATATCAAGGCCAATGGCTCTGCACTCTCCTCCCTTGCTTCCCAGAGAATCCTAGGATAAATGCCATCAGGCCCAGGGGACTTATCTATTTTCACCCTTTCCAGAATTTCCAACACTTCTTCTCTACATACCTCAAAGCCATCCATTCTACTTAATTGTGACTCAGTACTCACATTGACAACAATGTCCTGTTCCTGATTGAATACTGACGAAAAGTATTCATTCAGTGTCTCCCCAATCTCTTCAGCCTCCACACGCAACTTCCCACTACTATCCTTGACTGGACCTATTCCTACCCTAGTCATTCTTTTATTCCTGACATACCTATAGAAAGCCTTTGGGTTTTCCCTAATCCTACCAACTAAGGACCTTTCATGTCCCCTCCTTGCTGCTCTTAGCTCTGTCTTCAGGTCCTTCCTGGCTACCTTATAACTCTAAATCGCCCCAATTGAACCTTCACGCCACAGGATATATTGAATCTATCAGGAAAGTTTCTCACGTGATGAAACAAAGGGATTGGTTCATGTGTATCTGCTTTAATGCATGGAGTGTCCGGAATAAGCGTGATAAACTTAGAGCATGGATCAGTACTTGGGGCTATGATGTTGCGGCCGTAACGGAGACGTGGGTTTCATTGGGGCAGGAATGGTTGCTTGATGTTCCAGGGTTTAGAACATTTAAAAAGAACAGGGAGGGTGGAAAAAGAGCATTGCTAATCAGAGAGTGCATTACAGCTACAGAAACGAAGGTTGTTGAGGAAGGTTTGTCTACTGAGTCAGTATGGGTGGGAGTTAGGGACAGCAAGGGAACATACACTGCATTGGGGGTTTTCTACAGACCACCTAACAGCAGAAGAGAGATTGAAAATCTCATAGGTGGGCAGATTCTGTAAAAATGAAAAAGTAGCAGGGTTGTTGTTATGGGTGACTTCAACTTTCCCAATATCGACTGGAACCTCCTAAGTGCAGATGGTTTGGATGGAGCTGTTTTTGTCAGGTGTGTTCAGGAGGGATTCCTTCCTCAGTATGTAGACAGGCTGACGAGGGGAGAGGCCAGTTAGAAATAGGTGCTTGGCAATGAGCCAGGACAGGTGTCAGACCTCGTGGTGGGAGAATACTTTGCTGACAGTGACACAGCTGCCTCACATTTACCATAGCCTTGGAGAGGGAAAGGAGCAGCTCTACAAGTCCCTGGTGAGACCACACTTGGAATATTGTGTCCGGTTCTGGTCATCCTACTATAGGAAAGATATAGAGGCTTTGGAGAGGGTGCAAAGAAGGTTTACCAGAATGCTGTCTCGACTGGAGGGCTTGCCTAATGAAGAAAGGTTGAATAAGCTTGGACTTTTCTCTCTGGAGAGAAGGAGGAAGAGAGGAGACCTGATTGAGGTATACAAAATAATGAGAGGAATAGATAGAGTCAATAGCCAGAGACTTTTCCCCAGGACAGGATTGACTGGTACAAGAAGTCATAGTTTGAAGATATTAGGAGGAAGGTATAAAGGACACGTCAGAGGTAGGTTCTTTACGCAGAGAGTTGTGAATGCATTGCCAGTTGAGGTGATGGGGACAATTAAGTGACTGTTGGACATGCACATGGATAGCAGTAAGTTGAGGGTTGCGTTGGTTAAGTTACTATATTTTACATTAGGATTAAGTCTCGGCACAACATCATGGGCTTAAGGGCCTGCTCTGTGCTGTACTTTTCAATGTTTTATGTTCTAACACTATGATGCATTGAGTTTATAACTTAAAGGAATTCATGTTTCTCAGATGTATGGAAATATGAAAGTTGGATGTGAATCTGTTGTTCCTGTGTCAGTTGAAAACAAAGAGATATCAGGTTAATTTGCAGAATTGGGTGGTGCATTTAGTGTTGGGCTTCATGGCATTATTCTGACCCCTTGATCTGAAGGAAGAATTTTGAAGCAAACTCCAAATTGATTAAAGGATGGAGAGGCAGCGTTGTTCTTTCACGGTAAGGACATTTTAGTGATCACAAACAGACTGCTTCTAAACTTTAATTCGAAGTCAGAATTTAAAGAGCTAATGTAAGAATTTCCCTCAGCTATACTTAGTTACGTAAGGACAACTGGAGAAAGAATAATTAGGAAATAACACGTAATTTGTACCCACTTTTCCTGTGTTACATTTTGATTAAGGAAAGAGTTTCAGATAATGGGTTGCATTATTAAATTGTCAAGATTAGAATCTCATTTTCTGGCTATAGTGAGCTTTCGAATATTATTTTAACATATGGATGAATCTTTATTTCTGTATAATATGATTTCTTCACGTTAAATGTGCATTGGTTTGAATTGTTACTTTAGAAACGTTAACGAAAGACTGGAATTCCGGAACAGTGGAATGCTAATTGTCTTTGAACAAATGCTATCTGAGTATATGATCTGAAACTGAGAATGCATTGGATCTCAATTAGCTAATGTACCAAGGAAATCCTTCAATAAGTTGTCAGTTGGAGGTAGAGATGTATCAATGGGAAATAGACGGGGGAGGTGAGTGAACAAACTTTTCTGCCGAAACAATGTGACGTGGTTTATGAGAATTTGTCAATTTGGCAGGACGGATAAATCAACAGTAAACTATTTAAACAGAATGAGATTGCAGAATTGAGCACTGCAGATGAATTGTGTGTCCTGATACATGAATTACATAAACTCAGTGTGCAAATGCAGCAACTGATTTGTATGGTAAACAGCATTCTGCTGTTTCTTGTGAAGGTTATTGCGTACAGATGTTCAGTATTATTTGCTTCATCTGTACAGGGCATTGGTGAGACCACATCGGATTCAGTTTTTGCAGCTGTGACCTCCTAATTAGAAACCAAAGTACCTCATTGTTTTCCAAACAGTTCAGAGATATTTCACTTCACTACTTCCTTGATGATAGAATTATGGTATGACGGTGTTAACAAGTTTCTTGTTGCTTTTAACAACTTGGAAAAGATGATCATATTGAGCCGTACTAGATATTGAAGTTGAACATGTGGATTCCCAATGTATACTTGTACAATCTAAAACATTATTTTTGTCATTAGGTTTTTGTCCATTTTTTGAAGGATTTTGAATTGGTAGTAAACAAGTTTTTTGTTGTTGACTAATGAAAACCACCTGACTTATTCTTAACAGTGAACTTGACCCAGACCGAGACCTGTATCATTGACCGTGTCAAATTTGAAACGTGTTGTGATTGGTCGAGGAGTGGGAACACAAAGGATCACAGTCATCCACGAACACCAACCTGAAGAGGGCCAAGGGGACATTCTCAGATGTGATTCAAGTGAGATTGTTCTTCAACAGTAGTTCGTGGAGGCTGGAGAATTAAATCATATCAAGGCTAACCTTGTTTGATTTTCGATAGAGAGTGAGTCAGGGATAACACGGTCTGAAAGGAAAAGTGCAACTGCAACCACAATAAGATTAACCACAATCTCATTTGAAGGGAAAGTAGTGAAAACGATCAAATGACCCCGTTGTGCTGTTCAGTCCTATGTTCTGATGTTCCCCCGATAGTGGTAGGATAGGGCGTATCTCCATTCGTATCTCCTGTGTTCCAAACCTTCTTTATCTTTTTATTCTAGTTTCCTCTTCTCTGTAGTTTATTTTACAAGATGTTAACATCTTCACCTCACTGGGAGGGGAATGGAGGGGATGACTCTCAGACCAGAGGCCGGCACTGGCGAGTCCCAGAAATGACTCAAAGATCATGCCAGGGAACAGGTCCCAGACCAGACCAGTACGGGAGTGATTCCAAACCAGGCCAGTGCAGGAGACAGTCCCAGATCAGGCCAGGGAGGGAGGGGACTCCCAGACCAGGCCAATGTGGGAATATGTCCCAGACCAGATCAGTGCAAGAGTGAGTCCCAGACCAGGCCAGAGCAGGAATATGTCCCAGACCAGGACAGTGCTGGAGGGAGTCCCACACCAGGCCAGTGCGGGAATATGTCCCAGACCAGGTCAGTGCAAGAGATGGTACCAGACCAGCAGGCGTGGGACCAGCAAATCCATAAACAGGGCCACTGCTCTGTTCAGTTTGGAACAAACTTCTGACAGAATCCGCTGAGTCCTAAGAATCAAAGCACCTCTTTCTTTGAGTTTAGTCATAGAAATTCCTCGATGGCCTTCGGCTTTGCGTTCTGTGGGGTCAACTTTCCATGACCGATGTTACATCCCAAGGACCTCACCACTGCTTATGTGAATTCAGTTTTATTTAAGTTTATCACCGGTTTTGCTTTTCATAATTATTCAAAGAGCTCTGCCAACTGCACCATGTGATCTTTCCAGGACTTACTAAAGATCACAACATTGTCCAAACAGACTACACAGTTTGTTAACCCTGCCACAATTCTGTTCTTTGGAATGTGGTGGATACATTCTTCATTCCAATGGGCATCACTTTAAACTGCTATTGCTCATTTGGGGTTACAAACGCAAAAATTTCTTTCACCGTCTCTGATAAAGGTACCTGCCAGTAACCACGCAGTAAGTCCAACTTGGTGATGTAACTGGCTCGTCCAACTTTCTCAATACGGTTCTCAAATCTAGGAATTGGCTATGAAGGCGTTGACCTTCCAATAATCCACACAGAATCATTGAGTCCTGTCTGGTTCAGGAACTAAGACGAATGGTGAACTCTACTCACTCTGGCTCGGTTCGATGATGTCTTCATCAGGCATGACCCCCACCTCCTTCTGGACCTGTCTGGCTTTGAAAGGATTAAGCCGATAGGTATGTTGTTTTATCAGAGCAGTATTCCTTACGTCTACTTCATGTACAATAACATTAGTCCTCCTCATCTGATTCTTACATGTTTCCTTATACTGCAGTAACAAATCTTTCAGCTGCGTTCTATGCTCATGATACAAATAGACAATAGACAATAGGTGCAGGAGTAGGCCATTCAGCCCTTCGAGCCTGCACCGCCATTCAATATAATCATGGCTGATCATTCCTATTCAGTATCCTGTTCCTGCCTTATCTCCATAACCCTTGATTCCACTATCTTTGAGAGCTCTATCCAACTCCTTCTTAAATGAATCCAGAGAGTGGGCCTCCACTGCCCTCTGGGGCAGAGCATTCCACACAGCCACCACTCTCTGGGTGAAGAAGTTTCTCCTGAGCTCTGTCCTAAATGGTCTACCCCGTATTTTTAAGCTGTGTCCTCTGGTTCGGCACTCACCCATCAGTGGAAATATGTTTCCTACTGCCAGAGTGTCCAATCCTTTCATAATCTTATACATCTCAATCAGATGCCCTCTCAATCTTCGAAACTCAAGGGTATACAAGCCCAGTCGCTTCAGTCTTTCAGTGTAAGGTAATCCTGCCATTCCAGGAATTGACCTCGTGAACCTACGCTGCACTCCCTCAATAGCCAGAATGTCTTTAATCAAATTTGGAGACCAGAACTGCACACAGTACTCCAGGTGTGGTCTGACCAGGGCCCTGTACAGCTGCAGAAGCACCTCTTTGCTTCTATACTCAATTCCTCTTGTTATGAAGGCCAGCATGCTATTAGCCTTCTTCACTACCTGCTGTACCTGCATGTTTGCCTTCATTGACTGGTGTACAAGGACACCCAGATCTCTCTGTAGTGCCCCTTTACATAAATTGATTCCATTGAGGTAGTAGTCTGCCTTCCTGTTCTTGCTACCAAAGTGGATAATTTTACTCACTAACCTCCTGTGTGGGACTTTATCAAAAGCTTTCTGAAAGTCCAGGTACACTACATCTACTGGATTTCCCTCGTCCAACTTCATAGTTACATCCTCAAAAAATTCAAGAAGATTAGTCAAGCATGATTTCCCCTTCATAAATCCATGCTGACTCTGTCCTATCCTGTTACTACTATCCAGATGTGCAGTAATTTCATCCTTTATAATAGACTCTTGCTCTGACTGAATCTCTCTGGGTAGCCCATACCGTGTGAAGAAAGCTACTAACTCCTCTACTATATTTTTTGCCTTGATACTTGGTATTGAATTGTCTCCGGAAATCTGGTAGACACATCCATTATGGTTAACAAGTACTGGTTCCCACTTTTAGATCTCGGGAGGGGACCAACACAATCAATTATAACCCCTGTGAAAGGTTCTTCAAATGTGGGAATTTGTAACAAAGGTGCTGGTTTTATTACCGCCTGTGGCTGACCTGCTATTTGCCATGTATGACACGTTTGGCAATAGTTAACCACATCCCTGTGCATTCCAGGCCAATAAAAATGTTTTTATACCTTAGCCTGAGTCTTTCTTACCCTTGGTGACCTCCTACAGGTAGTTCATGTGCTCCCTGTAATACTGTATGTCTGTATGCTCTGTGTACTGTATGTCTGTACACAATCTGGTGCACTTCGGCCCATTTCTCTTCTGTACTAACCTGCCATGGTCTCCATTTCCACCTTAGGATTCCATCTTTCAGATAATAACCCTCAAGAATACTCTCTGCCTCCTTTTCGGAGTACGCATCCACATATATATCTTTTATTGTCTTGCCTTGCTGTTGCAAGTCTCAGACTTTCAGGATGAAACACTTCTGTCTGACCCTCTGCCTGTTCAGGTTTTTCCTGTACCATTATGTCAAACAGGATGTCTGCTAACTGAACCTCAACTCCTTCATCTTTCTCTTTACTTTTCACTTTGTGTTGTGACTTAGGATAGTGAGATCTGGTTACTAACAGTCTGGGAAAATACCAGGATGTTTCTGTTTAACTCCTCAGCTTTTTATTGTTTTTTTTTAGATTAGATTGCTTAGTGTGGAAACAGGCCCTTCGGCCCAACAAGTCCACACCGACCCGCCGAAGCGCAAACCACCCAGACCCATTCCCCTACATTTATCCCTTCACCTTCACCTAACACTACGGGCAGTTTCTTGGTCTTCCTTGGTTTTATCCACAACAAGGGGTGTCACTCCCACCTTGGATCCTGCCAAATCATTCCCAAGAATAAACTGGATTCCTGGAACTGACACTCGGTCAGTCACTCCCATTGTAACTTCCCCAGTCTTGAGTTGGCACTCCAACCTGATCTTACAAAGGGGAATCTATCCCACAAATTATCACACTCTCGGATAACAGATCAGAAAAGGTGCATATTCGCTCACACCTTAATATCAGCGACTGGTTCGATCCTGTATCTCTCAAAATTATAATTTTGTGTCCTTCTCGCCCTGTTCTTTCTGAGTAAACTTTACTCTCAGAGGCAAATTCTTTACAGAGACGTGGTACTAACTCTACACCCAGCCCCTGCCTCGGCTGTCCACCCTCCTGCAGCTCCTCGGCTCTTCTTGGGGTCTCCTTTTTTACCTTCACTAATGTCATTGGCTTCCGTTCTTTTACCACATCTTTTCCCACAGCACCTTTCTTTAACGACCAGCACTGAGTCTTTACATGTCCCACTTTCTGGCAGGGAAAACACCTTTTCCCAGTGCCCTTCTGAAACCACCGGCACCGACAGATACATGAAGGTTGCAGGAGCCTTAGAAAATAGGCGACAGGTTTGGATAGAGGATCTGCATCGGTGTCGGCTTGGAGGGCCAAAGGACCTATTCCTGTGCTATAACTTCTCTTGTTCTTTGTTCTTAAGTGGCTTGACAGGGTAAATGCTGAGAGGCCATTTCCTCTCACAGAAGCATCGAGGACCCGGGGGCATTGTCACAGAGTAAACTAACGTTAAGTTCAGGCTGCAATGTCTTCTTTCAAAGAGTTGAATGCCTTTGGCTCCCCTGGGGCAAAGTTCTTGCGTTTATTGGAGGCTGAAAGCGATTCCTGCTCATGAGGGGAACCAAGCGCAACTGGGAAACGCAGGAACGTTTATCTCAGCACAATCAGATCAGGCATGATACTGAATGGTATAACAGGCTTGAGAGGCCAAACAATGTTTTACTGTTCCAAGTTCTGATGGTGGTATGGGGATCCAGGGAATTCACTGATTGGAGTGTTACCTGAAATAGAGGATGATGGGTGTGGTTTGTTGGAAGTCAGTTTTATCAGCTTGAGAAAAGTACAAGTCTTCTGGAGTTCTGCAGGTTGTGTTCTTGATCCAACTGTCTCCAGTTGCTCCATCAATGACCTTCCCTCCACTTTCAGTCCAGGAGTGGGGATGCTTCCTGCTGACTGCTTAGTGTTCAACAATATTTGTGACTGCTCAGGTACTGAAGCAGTCCATGTCCAATTGCAATAAGATTAAGACAATGTGCAGGTTTGAGCTGACAAGTAACATTCGTGCCACACAAATGCAAGACAATGACCATCATAAATCAACACACAATCGCCACTCGACATCCAATAGCATTGCCAATACTTAGGCTCTAACATTCTGAGGTTTATCCAAGACCATATAACTACGATGCTTCAAACAGCAAATCAAATGGTGGGAATCCTGCAGCGAGTAACTTTCCTCCTGTCTCGCCAAAGCCTGTACAAAATCTTCAAGGCTCAAGTCAGGAATGTGATGGAATAAACCCACTTCTCTGTATGAGTGCAACTCCATCCATACTCAAACAGCTTGACGTGATCAAAGAACAAACAGTCCACTTGATAGGTTCGCATCCACAATCACTCACTTCCTCCACCATGACACCCAGGTGTGAGTACCATGATACTCCTTAGACAGCAGCTGCCACACTCATTGCCACTGCCGGCTGGAAGGAAAATGGCAGCATTTCTGGAATAATGATCATAATTCAGTTGAGTTTCACATATTTATTGAACAGGATACAGATAGACCAAGAGTTGGAGTTTTAGTTGAGTTTGTTCAATGATACTAAGCTGAGAAGAGATTTATTTAAAATGAACTAGACACAACGACTCAGAGGTGAAGCAGTGATGGACACACTGAAGGGAGATTAAAGACGCTCCAAAACAAATGTTGTCACAATGTAAAGAGGACCAGGCTGTTAATTCCTGAGCTCCCCAGAAATCTAACAGCACACAGGCCGAAAAGGAAAGCTTATGCCCTTCAGGGAGAATTCAATACTATAGGAAGCCAAGACAAGCCCCGAATGCAGAGGGGTCCAATCCTAAAGGAAGTTAGAAAGCAAACAGTGTGTGTAACATCATGTTGGTAAGAATCAACAAGGCAGTCTTCAGCAGATTGTTTTGCAATACAGAGAAAAAAACAAATGTAAGGATCATAAAAAATATAAACCACATGTAGATGGAAACGATCTCTATATCATTGTTAATGAATACCTTTGACAGAAATTTAAATTCCCTTCAACAACGTTGTGCCATCGTGAGGAAACTGGGCCAATCATCTGAGAAGACTGTCTGACCCTTCTTGATGTTGTGAGCAGATAATTTCATTTAGGAACACAAGGTCCATGCATCGAGGCAGAATGGCAATGTTGAAATGGTTTGGGAACATTGGAAGACAAGAGAAACTGTAAGCTTAGTCAAAAATTAAAAGGAGACAAATGTAAGATTTAGGGCACTGAAGGCAGCCAGAGCTCTCAAGAAATACAAATAAAGCAGGAGGAATGTCAACAAGCATTTAGGAGGGCAAAAGCTGGTCATAAAGTATGTTTGGCAAACAGGATTAATGAAAACCCCAAGACATTTTATACTTTAATAGGGAACAAGAGGGTAGCTCGGGAAAGGATAGGTCTC
The DNA here is from genome assembly GCF_037043375.1 of Chiloscyllium plagiosum. NCBI lineage: Eukaryota > Metazoa > Chordata > Chondrichthyes > Orectolobiformes > Hemiscylliidae > Chiloscyllium > Chiloscyllium plagiosum. The sequence goes on from NW_028270159.1 coordinate 59,034,426, forward strand.
CCATAAAAACAAAGGAGGGCATTTATGCATGGAGCTGGAGGAAATGAATAAAGTTCTTAACAAATACTTTGCACTTGTATTCACACAGGAGAAGGACATGGTGGATGGTGAGTCTAGAAAGGGATACTTTGATATTCTGGAGCATTTCAATCTCAAAAAGGGAGGTGCTTGATGTTTGAAAAGCGTTAAGGCAATAAATGCTTCAGGACCTGAGGGGATAAATCCCAGAATGTGAAGGAGTAAATTCCTGGGGCCTTGTGTGAAAGCTTCATATCCTCTTTGGTCACATGATGGGTTCAAGAAAATTGTAGCTTTTTGATTTGTGTGAGAAGGGCAACACGGAGAATCCGGAAAAGTACAGGCTTGTGAGCTTTAAATGTGGAGTGAAATTATTGGAGAAAACTCTTAGCGAGTGGATTTTCTCACTTTTGGAAACACCTGGGTTTATTAGCAATAGACAACATGGTTCTGCATGTGAGAGATCGTGTCTTACAAATTTGTTTGGATATTTTGAAGAAGTATCAAAGATGATTGATAAGGGCATATGGCTGGACATTGTTCATATGGGCTGGAAATGTGTTGCTGGAAAAGCGCAGCAGGTCAGGCAGCATCCAGGGAACAGGAGAATCGACGTTTCGGGCATAAGCCTGAAGAAGGGCTTATGCCCGAAACGTCGATTCTCCTGTTCCCTGGATGCTGCCTGACCTGCTGTGCTTTTCCAGCAACACATTTCCAGCTCTGATCTCCAGCATCTGCAGACCTCACTTTCTCCTCAATTGTTCATATGGGTCTTTGCAAGGCTATTGGCAACGTTATGGTACAGAAGGTGAAGTCAAATGGTATTTGCAGTGAGCTGGTAAGATGGATACAGAACTGACTTGGTCATAGAAGACAGAGTAGCTGTGGAAGGGTGGTTTCTGACTGGAGATCCATGACCAGTGGTGTGCTGGAGAGATCAATGCTGGGACTACTGCTGTTTGTAAAATATATAAAGGATCTGGAGGAGAATGTCGTTAGCCAGGCGAGCAATTTGTTTGGACAACTCAGCAATTTGGGGTGGAGATGGCCTGTAGACCGAGAGGACAGTTATAGAACAGCTTATAGGCTGGCTGGAGACTTTGACGGAGAAAAGGCTGATGCAATTTAATATGGACAATTGCGAGATGATAAATTTTGAAAGGCCCAGTGCAGGAGAGAAGAATACAGTAAATAGATGAACTCTTTCTGGCATTGACATCTGAAGAGATCCAGGCATACAGGTCCACAGTTCCCTGCACGGAATGCTTGTGAACATCAATCAGGGGTACAGAGGATACAGATTGACAAGTGACGTTGCAGCTGTATAGAACTCACGTTTGGCCACATTTGGAATTTTATTTCCAACACTGATTGTCACGCTCTCAGAAGGATGTGGAGGTGTTGGAAAGGGAATTGAAAAGGTCGCCCAGAATGTTGCCTGAATTGGAGGGCATTGGCTACGAGGGCAGTTTGGACAAACTTGGTTTGATTTCATTTGAATGTCAGAGGCTGACGGGTTACCTGATAGAAGTTCAAAACGTTCTGAGAGACACAGATAGAATGAGTAATCAGAACATTTTTCCCAGGGTAGAAATATCAATTACCAGGGACCACAGGTTTAAGGTAAAAGGAGGGAGTTTTAAAGGAGGTATGAGAGCTACATTTTTATTTAACACAAAATCTATAAGTAGCTGGAATGTGCTGACACAGGAGGTTGTAGAAGAAGGTAGAACTGCAAAGATTAAGAGGCATCTTGAGAGATATATGAGTAGGTGCGATACAGATCGTGTGGAGGGAAAGGTATTTCAGTTTGAAAAGTGGTCAAGTGTTGGATCAGGCTTGATGGTCTGAGGGGATTTTCATTTCCTCTGCAATTCTTTGAGATAAGAGTCTAGCAAGATCGTGGCGAGTTGCTTTCTGTCCTCATCAATTTGCAGGATCATGCCCTGACTCCCACTGAGGGGGAATATCAGTGCTGGGAATTGGTGACTCCATCTTGCCCATCACTCTGTGGACCTCCATCCTGGACAACAACGTTGTGGGGGGATGCTGCACAGATAGAACCTGCACACACGCCATGCCCACCAAAGCTGGCATCTGTCACATGCCAGCCTCTGCATGCCACTGACAGTGTGCTTCTATACATCAGTGCTGCATCTCAGGGTGCACTGACAACTCTCATTGCAATGCTGCTGCAAGGACACTGTGCTCAGGGAGACATACCCAGCTCATGGGCGGTCCCTCTGCGCCACTCACTCGGTGGTTGTACACTCTCAATTTGAGCTGACTTGAATGCTCACGGAATGATTTCCTTGCCTTACCCCTACCTTTAGGAGTATTTCCTCTCAGCCAGAGCTACCAGGCTCACACGATTGCTACATTGTCTTATTGTTTAGTACAGACGCAAACCAGGAAAATTAATGTCATTACCTGCAGTCAGTCAAGATGCCTGGCACAGTGAGTGAAAGGTCGTCTCAGATTCCAGTCTGGGAGCTTGGACACAGTCAGTAAGCCTCTCGTGTTTGTGAGGATCAGAATCCATTCCCTGTCAGGAGTGAGGAGCTGAATGTTTGACTGTCCCCTGTCGCTCTTGTCTCTTTCTGCCCTATTGTAAGATGGTTCCTTCTGGAATGTGAGAATTACCAAGAGTACTAAGGGACATTGTAGTGGTTGGCACAGCTGTTAGTGCTGGTACGACTGGGGAGAAGGTGGTGAGATGTCCTGAGTGAGTGAGTTGGCAGCACAGACGCCAGGCAGAGTTGGGGAGATAGGCAGAGAAGAGGTTAGAGACAGAGAATGAGAGAAGATGTCACATTCAGTAGCTGGCTCCTCTTTGCTCTCCCTTTAGGTCTTTCCTGGCTAATGTGTAACTCCCAAGCGCCCTAACTGAGCCTTCACATCTCATGCTAATATAAACCTTTCTCTTCCTCTTGACAAGAGATTCAACTTCTTTCATGAACCCTTGCTCAACCACTTCCTCCCTGCCTGACCGGTACATACTTATCAAGGACACACAATAGCTGTTCCTTGAAAAAAGGTCCACATTTCAATTGTGCCCATCCCCTGCAGTTTCCTTCCCCATCCTATGCATCCTAAATCTTGCCTTATCACATCATAATTTCCTTTCCCCTAGCTATAACTCTTGCCCTGTGGTGTATCCTTATCCCTTTCCATTGCTAAAGTAAACATAACTGAATTGTAGTCACTATCACCAAAGTGCTCATATACCTCCAAATTTAACACCTGGCCCGGTTCATTACGCAGTACCAAATCTAATGTGGCCTCGCCCCTTGTTACATACTGTATCAGGAAACCTTCCTGCACACATTAGACAAAAACTGACCCATTTAAAGTACTTGAATTATAGCATTCCCAGTCAATATTTGGAAAGTTAAAGTTCCCCATAACACCTATCCTGTTACTCTCGCTCCTATCCAGAATCATCTTTGCTATCTTTTCCTTTACATCTTTGGGACTATTCGGAGGCCTGTAGAAAACTCCCAACAGTGTGACCTCTCCTTTCCTGTTTCTAACCTCAACCCATAATACCTCAGTGGACAAGTCCTCAAACGTCTTTTCTGCCACCATAATACTGTCTTTGACTAACAATGCCACACCTCCCCCCTTTTACCACTTTCCCTGTTCTAGCTGAAACATCTAAATCCCAGAAAATGCATCAACCATTCCTGTCCCTGCTCTACCCATGTCTCTGAAATGGCCACAACATCAAAGTCCCAGGTACCAAACCATGCTGCAAGTTCACCCACCTTATTCCTGATGCTCCTGGTGTTGAAGTATATTAGATTCCCTACAGTGTGGAAACAGACCCTTCGGCTCAATCAGTCCACACCAACCCACCCAGACCCATTCCCCTCTGACTAATGCACCTAACACTATAGGCAATTTAGCTTTACCAATTCACCTGACCTGCATATCTTTGGACTGTGGGAGGAAACTGAAGCACCCGGAGGAAACCCACGCAGACACAGGGAGAATGTGCAAACTCTACACAGTCAGTCACCCGAGGCTGGAATCAAACTGGGACCCTGGTGCTGTGAGGCAGCAGTGCTAACCACTGAGCCTTCCTGCTTGTTGGTGAACTCTTGCGACCTTGAAACATTATTTCTGATCCCGCTACACTCAACTTGCTGGACACGAGAACTAAAATGTAGGTTCCCATCCTCCTGCTGAATTAGTTTAAATTCTCTTGAAGAGCATTAGCAAATTTCCCTGCCAGGATATTGGTACCCTTCTGGTTCAGGTGTACACCATGCTGTTTGTAGAGGTCCCACCTACCCCCAGAATGGGCCCTAATTATCCAGGTGTCTGAAACCCTCCCTCCTGCACCATCACTGAAGCCACATGTTCAACTCCTCTGTCTCCCTATTCCTCACTTCGCTCGGTCGTGGCATGGGCAAAAACAGAGAGATAACAACTCTGTTTGTTCTAGCTCCAAGCTCCCTGAATTTATGCCTTAAATCCCCATCCCTTTTCCTACCTATGTCATTGGTGCCTATGTGGACCATGACTTGGGGCTGCTTCCTCTCCCCCGAAGGATCCCGAAAACACAATCTGAGACATCACGAACCCTGGCAACTGGGAGGCAACACACCAACCGTGAGTCTCTCTCGTTCCCACAGAACCTCCCATCTTTCCCCCTAACTATGGAGTCCCCAATGACTAAAGCTCTGGTCATCTTCTCCATTCCCTTCTAAGCAACAGGGACAGACTCTGTGCAAAAGGCCTGTACCCCCCAGCTTACCCCGATCAGTTGCACCCCTCCCAACAGTATCCAAAACGGTATACTTGTTATTGAGAGGCCACAGGGAATCCCTGCACTGCCTGCCAGTTTCCTTTCTGTCCCCTGATGGGAACCCATCTGCCTTCTTCTTCTACCCGAGTGTGACTATGTCCCTGTAACTCCTCTCAATAACCCCCCTCCACGTCCCAAATGATTCAAAGTTCATCCAGCTCCAGCTCCAGCTCCCTAATGGGGCTTTCGAGGAGCTGGAGTTGGGTCCACTTCCCGCAGATGAAGTCAGCAGGGGCACTATTGGCGATCCTTACCTTCCACATTCTGCAGGAGGAACATTCAACTGCCCTAACCTCCATTCCCACTATTCTATTATTTCCAGAGAGACTGGAGAAAAATAAAGAATATAAAAATGCAAGTAATCTTACGAATCTGGGGCACAGAACCATTTGTTTTTGGTGAGAGGAGGAGGATGGGTGGGAGACACTACCTAAGTAGTATTCAGGTAAAGCAACCACCCAAATATCTTACTTTACTTACTCAGCAGTCCCATGTCCACTCCTGCTCAGCGTGCGCTCTGCCTATTCACGAGGTAGGTTTATATAATTTTAAGTTTACCTTCCCCGCAGGTCCCTGGTCCTGGCTGTCACTCCTTCCACTGCTGCTACTGGAAAAATTACTGGATTTAATACAAAAAGTTGAGATAATAAAAACTTTATCATAAAATCTATTCAGAAAAGGAATCAGAATGTATTCCTGAGTATTATTTTCTCTGAGGAGAAAACAAAGGCCTCCCGGCAGGTTAATGCAGAGGAAAAATGGGCACAAGTGCATTAGATTGTGTTGCCAGTAGCGTGCAGACAGGATGAATTATGGGTAGCAGATGAATCACCTGTCGGGGGTCATCTATGAGTCAGGAAGACTCAGTCGAAGATACAAAAACACTTCTATTGGCCAAAATTACATAAGGTTGTGGTTGAAGTTTGCCATATCTGGCACATGGGTCAAATGGCAGGAAAGCCACAGGCATTAATAAAAGCTGCACCTTTGGCCAGGGAACCAGAGAAACAGGGATCAGTTACTGCCCCTCAGAGTTAGAATCAAATTCAGACCATTTGGGGTTTTGATGTGCCTCAGAGTAGATTGACTAATGAGTAGGTCTTGAAAGAATTGGATAGTTTAGTATGCTACCTGTCTTAGGACGAGAGAACTCATTTTTGATGAAGGGCTTTTGCCCGAAACATCGATTCTCCTGCTCCTCAGATGCTGCCTGACCTGCTGTGCTTTGCCAGCACCACATTCTCAACTCTAACCTCCAGCATCTCCAGTCCTCACTTTCGCCGAACTGAATTGAAGGGCTTGTTAAGCTGTATGAGAACATATATCGAAACAAAATGGGAAGACTATTACGATAGTGCATGTGGTTGATGTTGGGAATACAGTTCTGATAAAACAACACCCCATAGGCTTAATCCTGTTCAAGCAGCAGAGGTACAGAAGGAAGTGGAAGCGATGCTTCAGGAAGACACCATCAATCCAAACCAAAACAAGTAGAGTTCACTGGTCGTATTGGTTCTGAAGCCTGATGCTACTCAACGATTCTGTGTGAATTATCAGAAGGTCAATGCAAGAAGTAAATCAGACTCAGATGCAATTATACGGCTAAAGGATTGTATGGAAAAAATAGGACAAGCCACTGATATTACAAAGTTGGACTTAACTGTGTGATTATTGGCAAGTACTTTTATCAAAGAGAGTGAATGATGTTTCTGCGTTTGTAAAATGCAATGGGCTTTATCAGCTTACACTCATGCCCTGTGGATTGAGTAGCACACCAGCCACATTTCAAAAACTTATGAACAGAGTTGTGGCAGTTTTGACTAACTGTGCCATCTATATAAGTTGTGTGGTGATCTTTAGCCATTCATGGAAAGATGACATGGTGCATTTGGCAGAGCTCTTTGTAAGATTACGGAAAGTAAAACTAGTTATAAATTTAGAAAATTAAGAATTCATGAAAGCAGAAGTGACGTTCTTTGAGACAACATCGGATATGAAAGAATGACGTTGAGAAGTGTGAAGACAAAGGCCATGAAGGAATTTCCAAGACCATTCTTGAAGAAAGAAGAGTTTTCATCTTTAGGACTGAATGGACTCTACTGGGAGTTTGTACCAAGCCATAGTTATGTGGTGGCACTGCTGAGGGATTCATTGAAGAAGAACATGACATGCCAGAAGGCATTTGAGAACTTTTAGCCACACCAAATTTCTGGAAACCATTTAGTCACGATGGATGAAAACAATGTAGTGGTTGGAGGTGAGTTGATGCAGAAAGAAGATGGTGGATTTTTTTTTGTCAATAAAACTCAATATGCACCAGAGAAAATACTCCATAATCAAAAAAGAGTTATTGAATTTGTTACTGGCCTTCCAACATTTTAACGGTTCTGTTATGAACAATGTATCAGAGACAGTTATGTGCACGGCCCATAACCCTCTCATCATTTTGGAAAAAAATAAGGACAAACATACAAGAGTATTTCATTGGTGTTTTATATTACAGGCTTTTAATTTACAGATTGTGCATGTTGTGGGTCGTAAAAATGTTATTGCAGATGCTTTATCATGGGTTTAAAAGAAAAATGGTACATAGAATTATTATGAAATGTGGAACTTAGATTACTGACCATTTCATTTCATTTAATCCCTCCTTTATAACACGCTGGGGGATGAGTGGTAGATTATACCACTTGTTATACTTCTTTATCAGATTATGAGGTGAGGTGAACTCTCTGGGTGTTTTGGTTTCAATTATCAGAGGAGCATTGACCTTCTCTTCACAACATTACATACCACCTTCTGCATGAAAAGATTGCCTCTTAGATCCCTTTTATATCTTTCCCCTCTCACCTTAAACCTATGCCCTCTACTGTTGGACTCACCTACCCTTGCTCTTTTTCTCTTATGTGCTTGTAGAATCTCTTTGGATTATTTGTAACCAAAGGGTCTTCCACAGGGATTACTTTTGACATATCTACATTAGAGGAAAACACATTTGTCAGAGATTTGTGTCACTGGAGGAGATTAGAGACAGGGAGGGTTATGTGGCTGGAGGAGGTTACAGAGATATGGAGAATTGTGAGATTGAAGGATAGAGATGTGTGTGCTACCAGAGATAGCGTTGTGAGTCTGAATGAGATGACAGTGACAGCCGCTGGAGGTATTTACTGACATTGCGTGAGTTAGAGTCAGAGTTATGCAGCACAGCAACAGACCTTCTATCCAACCAGTCCATGCCAATCATAATCCCAAACTAAACCAGTCCTATTTTCCTGCACTTGGCCCATATCCCTCCAAACATTTCATATTCATATACTTCCCCAAATGCCTTTTAAACATTGTAAATGTCATCACATCCACCACTTCCTGTGTAAGTTCATTCCACACAGGAATTTTTTAAAATGCTCAAAATGTCTTTTTTAAATTTTCCTCCTCTCAGCTTAAATGCACTGCCCCCCCATTCTTGAAATACCCCATCAGAGAGAAAATATATCTGACATTCACCTTATCTATAATCTTCCTGATTTGAAATACTTTGGCACAGTGGTTAGCACTGCTGCCTCACAGCGCCAGAGACCCAGGTTCAATTCCCGCCTCAGGCAACTGATTGTGTGGAGATTGCACGTTCTCCCCGTGTCTGCGTGGGTTTCCTCCGGGTGCTCTGGTTTCCTCCCACAGTCCAAAAATGTGCAGGTTAGATGAATTGGCCAAGCTAAATTGCCCGTAGTGTTAGGTGAAGGGGTAAATGTAGGGAATGGGTCTGGGTGGTTGGCGGGTCATTGTGGACTTGTTGGGCTGAAGGGCCTGTTTCCACACTGTAAGTAATCTACTCTAATCTAATCTAACTCCTCAATGTCCTATGCTCTTTTGAGAATATTCCATCCTGTCCAGCCTCTCCTGCAAACCCTCCATTCCTGGCAGCATCCTTGTAAATCTCTTCTGAACCCTCTCCAATTTAATAATCTCCTTCCTATAACACGATAACCAGAATTGCACCCAGTATTCCAAAGAGGTTCCACCAACATCCTGTACAATCTCAGCTACATCCCAATGCCAGTACTGAGTGGTCTGAGCAATGAAGGCAAGCATGCTGTAGACCTTTTTAACTATCCTTTTTTTATATGAAACAAACATTAAAGTCTTGAACCCTGCGGTCTCTCTGTTTTATAACACTACCAAAGGCCGTAATTTTAATTGTGTAAGTCCTGCCACTGTGTGTTTTACGGGTACGCATATCTCACATTTATCTAAATTAAACTCCATCTAATCTCTTTGTAATTTGAGATAACCTTCTTTACTGTCACCCCCAAACTTATTAACCATGCCTTTTATATTCTGATCTCAACTATTTATTGAAATGACAACCAAAAGTAATCCCTGTGGAAGACCCTCTGGTTACAAATAATCCAAAGAGCACATAAGAGAAAAAGAGCAAATGGAGAGCCTTCAGTCTGAATAACAATCCTCGACCATTACTCTCTGCCTCCTGTTATTTTACATCCAACTGGCAAGCTCACCCTGAATCCCATATGATCAAAATTTACTAATTATTTTATCATGTGGAACATTGTCAAAGGCTTTACTAAAGTCCAAATAAATAGGGTTTACTGCTCCAGCCTCATCACTCTTGGTTACGACCTTAAAAATACTCAATCATGTTGGTGAGACACCGTCTCAGAAAAAAATGCTGACTCTCCCTAATCATTCCATACCTCCCCAAACACATACATTTCCAATCATTCAGAAACCCATTCAACAACTTATGCAGCACCAAAGTCAGACTCAAAAATCTATAGTTCCCAGATTTTTCTTTGTATCCCTTTTTAAACAAAGATGCGGCACGGTGGCACAGTGGTTAGCACTGCTGCCTCACAGCGCCAGAGACTCGGGTTCAATTCCAGCCTCGGGCGACTGACTGTGTGGAGATTGCACGTTCTCCTCGTGTCTGCGTCGGTTTCCTCCGGCTGCTCTGGTTTCCTCCCATAGTCAAAGATGTGCAGGTCAGGTGAATTGGCCATGCTAAATTGCCCGTAGTGTTAGGTAAGGTGTAAATGTAGGGGTATGGGTGGGTTGTGGGTCGGTGTGGACTTGTTGGGCCGAAGGGCCTGTTTCCACACTGTAATGTAATCTAATCTAATATGAAAGATGCAACATTAGCCACTCTCCAGTCATCAGGCACCTGTAGTTATAAGTACTTCCACAAGGGGGCCCCACAATTTCCTCTCACACTTCCCATAACATCCTCCGATGCACGAGATCACGTCCTGGAGGTTTATCCAGCTTTACATTTTCTAAGACCTCCAGCACTTCCTCTTCTGTACGATGAACTGTTTTCAAAACATCAACATTTATTTCCCTGAGTTCTCTGGCCTCTATACTGTAAAATAATGTGAAATATTTATTTAATATTTAATATTTCTCTCATCTCCTGAGATTCAACACAAATACAGCCAATTTGATCTTTAAAGTGCCCAACTTTCTCTCCATTTGCTCTTTTTCTCTTATGTGCTTGTAGAGTCTCTTTGGATTATTTGTAAACCTATTTGCCAAAGCTATCTCATAGCCTCTCTTTGCCTTCCTGTTCACCCTGTTAAGAATGCCCCTGCACTCCTTATACTGTCCAAGAGATGTATTTGCACCCAGTTGTCTATAACTAATATATACTTTGTTATACTTGTCTAGAATCTCAATATCTTTATTCATCAAAGCATTCTCTAATCCTACCAGCCTTACCTTTCACTCAAACAAGAACATATTGACTCTGAAATCTTATTATCACACTTTGAAAGCTTCCTAGTTATCACATACCTGCAAACCATCGACTCGATTCAACCTTTGAATGTTCACGTCTCATACTATTAAAATTTGCCTTATTCCAATTAAAAACCTCAGTTTTATGGAAAGCTTATTCTTGTCCACAACTGTTCCAACACAAGTAGAATTTTGATGACCAACACAAACCATTCCCCTCCTGTCCCCTCAGTCACTTCCCCTGAGTTATTTCCCAAGAGATGGTCACACTTTTGTCCATCTGTTCCAGGAGGAATATTTACATGCAGGTAAAGAAAGATTTCTGGTATTCATTTAAATAAATTCTTCATCATCCATTTAACACTATGGTAGTTTGGAAACTTAAAATTACCTCCTGTCACAACTTTTTTATTCTGACATCTATCTGAGATCTTTCTTCACATTTGGTCCTCAGTTTCCCTCTGATGACTGTGGGGCCAACTGTACAATTCCATCAATGCAGACGGGATAGGGAGGGAAGTAAAAGAGGGGGGGGGGGGTGTTGCATTGCTTGTCAGGGATGATATCACAGCTGTGCTAAAGGAGGACACTATGGAGGGCTTGAGTAGTGAGACATTATGGGTGGAGCTGAGATATAAGAAGGGTGCAGTTACATTGTTGGGGCTGAATTACAGACCTCCCAACAGTCAACGTGAGGTAGAAGAACAAATAGGTAAACAGATTATGGAAAGATGTAGAGGCAATAGAGTAGTGGTGATGGGAGATTTTAATTTTCCCAACTTTGACTGGAATACACTTAGCGTCAGAGGTCTGGATAGAGTAGAATTTGTAAGAAGCATCCAGGAGAGTTTTCTAGAGCAGTATGCCAATAGTCCGACAAGGGAAGAGGCCATATTGGACCTGGTATTGGGGAATGAGCTAGGCCAGGTGGTAGAATCTACGTGGGAGATTTCTTTGGGAACAGTGACCACAATTCTGTAAGTTTTAGAATACTCGTAGACAAAGATGAGAGTGGTCCTAAGAGTACTGAACTGGGCCAAGGCCAATTATATCATAATTAGGCAGGAGCTGGGAAATGTGGATTGGACACAGCTATTTGAAGGGAAGTCCACATTTGATATGTGGAACGCGTTCAAAGATAGGTTAAAGATAGTGCAGAATAGGCATGTCCCTTTGAAGGCAAAGAATAGATTAGATTAGATTACTTACAGTGTGGAGACAGGCCCTTCGGCCCAACAAGTCCACACCGACCCGCCGAAGCGCAACCCACCCATACCCCTACATTTACCCCTTACCTAACACTACGGGCAATTTAGCGTGGCCAATTCACCTGACCTGCACATATTTGGACTGTGGGAGGAAACCGGAGCACCCGGAGGAAACCCACGCAGACACGGGGAGAACGTGCAAACTCCACACAGTCAGTCGCCTGAGTCGGGAATTGAACCCGGGTCTCAGGCGCTGTGAGGCAGCAGTGCTAACCACTGTGCCACCGTGCCGCCCACGGAAAGGCAAGATTCATGAACCATGGATGGCAGGAGAAATCATACAACTAGCCAAGAGGAAAATGGAAACTTACATAAGGTCCAGGCAACTAAGAACAGAATGGGCCCTGGAGGAATATCGGAAGAGTAGAACCAGTCTTAAACAAGGAATCAAGCGGGCTAAAAGGGGTCATGAAATAGCTTCACTGAGCAGAATTAAGGAGAATCCCAAAGCATTCTTATATAAGAAGCAAGACGTAACTAGAGAAAGGATTGGTCCACTAAAAGATAATGAAGGAAGCTATGTGTCGAATCTGAGAAAGGGTGAGATTCTGAATGATTACTTTGTATCAATCTTCACTGAGGAGAGGAACATGATGAATGTTGAGATTAGAGATAGAAGTTTCATTAGTCTGTTTCATGTTGACATAGGTAGAGAAGATGGGTTGGGTAGGCTAGAGGTTATTAAGGTGGACAAATCCCCAGGACCAGATGACATCTATCCCAGGTTCTTGAGGGAGGTGAGAGACGAAATAGCTGGGGCCCTGACAGATATTTTTGTGGCATCCTGAAACACAGTTGACGTACCGGAGGACTGGAAGGTTGCTCATGTTGTCCCCCTGTACAAGAAGGGTAGTAAGGATGTTCCAGGTAACTGCAGACTAGTGAGCCTGACGTCAATGGTTGCTGGAGAGGGTACTGAGGGATAGGATCTATTTATATTGAGAAAAGAATGGGCTTATCAGTGATAGGCAACATGGTTTTGTGCGGGGGAGATCGTGCCTTACCAACTTAACAGAGTTCTTTGAGGAAGTGACCAAGTTGATGGATGAAGGAAGGGCTGTTGATGTCATATACATGGACTTTAGTAAGGCATTTGATAAGGTTCCCCATGGTAAACTACTACAGAAAGTGAAGTCACGTGGTGTGTAGGGTGTTCTAGCTAGGTGGATAAAGAACTGGTTGAGCAATAAGAGACAGAGAGTAGTCGTTGAAGGGAGTTTCTCAAAATGGAGGAAGTTGATCAGTGGTGTTCCACAGGGGGCCACTGTTGTTTGTGATATACATAAATGATCTGGAAGAGGGCACTGTTGGTATGATCAGCAAGTTTGCAGATGACACAAAGATTGGTGGAGTAGCAGAAAGCATAAGGGACTGTCAAAGAATACAGGAGGATATAGCTAGACTGGAGAGTTGGGCAGAAAAGTGGCAGATGGAGTTCAATCCAGACAAATGTGAGGTGATGCATTTAAGTGAGTCTAATTCTCGAGCGAATTATACTGTAAAAGGAAGAGCCTTGGGAAAAGTTGATGAGCAGAGAGATCCGGGAGTGCAGGTCCATTGTACCCTGAAGGTTGCTGCACAGGTGGATAGAGTGATCAAGAAGGCATATAGTATGCTTGCCTTCATCGGACGGGATATTGAGTATAAAGGCTGGCAGGTCATATTAAAATTGTACAAGACATTGGTTCGGCCGCATTTGGAATACTGACTACAGTTCTGTTCACCACATTACCAAAAGGATGTGGACGCTATGGAGAGATTTACGAGGATGTTGCCTGATATGGAAGGTGCTAGCTATGAAGAGAGGTTGAGTAGGTTAAGTTTATTTTCAGTAGAAAAAAGGAGATTGAGGGGGAACCTGATTGAGGTTTACAAAATCATGAAGGGTACAGACAGGGTAGATAGAAATAAGCTTTTTCCAAGGGTGAAGGAGAGGTCACGCTTTCAAGGTGAGCCATAGGAAGTTTAAGGGGGATATACACGGCAAGTACTTTTCACAGAGGGTGGTAGGTGCCTGGAACGTGATGCCAGCAGAGGTGGTAGAGGCAGGCACGGTAGATTCATTTAAGATGCATCTTGACAGATGTGTGAGTAGATGGGGGGCAGAGGGATACAGATGCCTAGGAATTGGGCGACAGGTTTAGACAGTAAATTTGGATCGGCTCAGGCTTGGAGGCCCAACGGCCTGTTCCTGGGCTGTAAATTTTCTTTGTTCTTTGTTCAAAGCGATCAATCCTTTTTGATTTGAAAAACTCTGTAAACGCAACTTTATTTAAAAAGAACTCTTCTCTGCAATTTTAATAAAATGTTTTTTTGTTTATTCATTCATAATATTTGAGCATCACTGGTAGGTCAGCATTCATTGCCCAGAGGTCAGTTGAGAGTCAACCACATTGCTGTGAGTTGGGAGCCATAGGCAGACCAGAACAGGTAAGGATGGCAGTTTCCTTCCCATCTGACATTAATGAACCTTATGCTGACAATCATTTCACAGTTATCATTAGACTCTTCATTCCAAATTTCATTGAATTCAAATACTGATGGGGTGGGATTCGATGGCAGGTCCCCAGAGCAGTACCCAGGTCTCCAGATCACTCATCTAGCGAGAATGCCATTAGGTCATCGTGTCCCCCCCCCTCCCATTTTAGAGAAAATTAGAATATCTCTCCTTCTACAAGTATAATTTGAACAAACTAACTGAGCATCTCCAAAAGATCCATTAACAGAACTCTGAAAAATAAAACCACACACTTTTTTAAAAGGTTTTTTTGTGTTTTTGATACACCAAAAATGAATTAAAATAACAATCTTGTGCCATGGAAATGTACACAGCTTTCCCATATCACCACAGATTGCGCTGGTTCCCAGCCTCCCAACCGAACATTTCTTTTAGCTGTGTTGTGGAGTTTGTAAACCGTGCATATATTGGGTGTTGGCATCTGCACTCCCTTCTCAGTTGTCTCAAAGACCTTCTCCTCGGCGTTTGGTTGCACTTCAGCCCCACGCTCCTGACCTTTGGGCATACAGTGCAGAGGAGTGCAGACAGGATAGAGGATCTCCTCATCAGTCTGCTCCTGGGCCTGGCCAGGGTAGCCATTAACAGGTCCAGGCAGTGGGCCATGGAGGGGAGCATTATTTCCAACTGTCTGCCTCTCTTCCACAGCCATGTTCAAGCCCGGGTGTCCCTGGTGAAAGAGCACGCAGTGTCCACCAACACCCTCAATGCCTTTAGGGAGAGGTGGGCAATGCTGGGGTGTGGGGTGGGGGCACTGGTATTGCACTGCATTATTTTTACTTTCAATTCCATTTTGATTCAGTCCCTACCCTTCCCCTTACACTTTCTTTCATGTGAGCAATGCCCCGATGGGGCTCTGCCTGTTACTGGTTCCATGGCCAGATGGGTGATTTTCCTGGTGGTAGAGGTTTAATAATGTTGCTTACAGAAAAAACAATGTACATAAGCAGGAGATTTACAATCTCCTTAGTTCAGGGGACTAAGTGCAATCTGGGCATGGCCAGTATCCTGTGAGGAAGTTGCCTGTTGCACAGAGACACTGACTCTGTTGTGAGTGTTTTGCCATGATTATTGTTACTACAGCGTTTATTGCCTGGATCCCTCCCCCTCCCCCCCCTCCCCCCCCCCCCCCCCCCCCGGATCTGCTGCTGTCAGATGGAGCCCCCCCCCCCCCCAAACAACTCCCTCCGGACCTGCTGCTCTCAGAGGGAGCCACCCCTCACCAGGACCTGCTGCTGCCACTTGGCCCCTTCTGGATCTGCTGCTGCTCCGGCCTGAGCTCCTGTTGATCTATTGCTGCCTGATCCTCCCTAGTTCTCCTCCTGCTGTTGCCATGGGCCCATTTAAGAACTGGGACTGTTGTTGTTGCCTGGATCCAATCCACAAACTTGTGTTGTTACAAGGCCCTATGGTCTTGCTGTCACTGCCACTGCCAGATCCTGGGACTGTTGCTGCCTGGGCCCCTCCACCAGGAGACCATTCGGACCATCTGGCAGTCTTACGTTTGTGGTCAGCAGCGTTGTGGAAAGAATTCTGAGGGTCAGGATTTATGACAATTTGACAAAGGATAGTGTGATTAAAGGCAGTCAGCATGGCTTTGTGAGGGGCAGGTCATGCCTCACAAATCTTATTGAGTTCTTTGAGGAAATGACGAGACAGGTCAACAAAGGTCGAGCAGTGGATGTGGTGTAAATGGACTTCAGCAAGGCATTTGATAAGGTTCCCCAAGGTAGGCTCATTCATAAAGTCAGGAATGATGGGATACAGGGAGATTTGGCTATTTGGATTCAGAATTGGCTGGCTGACAGGAGGCAGAAAGTGGTTGTAGATGGAAAGTGTTCTGCCTGGAGGTCAGTGTTGAGTGGGGTCCTGCAGGGCTCTGTTCTTGGGCCTCTGCTCTTTGTAGTTTTTATAAATGACTTGGATGAGGAGGTTATGGGATGGGTTTGTAAATTTGCAGATGACAACTGTTGTTGATAGTATAGAGGACTACTGCAGGCTGCAGCGCGACACAGACAGAATGCAGAGTTGGGCTGAGAAATGGCAGATGGAGTTCAACCTGGATAACTGCAAAGTGATGTATTTTGGAAGGTTGAACTCAAATGCTGAATATAGGATTAAAGACAAGATTCTTGGCAGTGTGGAGGAACAGAGGGATATGGGTGTGCAAGTACATAGATCCCTCAAAGTTGCCACCCAAGTGGATAGGGTTGATAAGAAAGCATACGATGTTTTGGGTTTCATTAACAGGGGAAATCGAGTTTAAGAGCCACGAGATTTTGCTGCAGCTCTATAAGTCCCTGGTGAGACCACACTTGGAATATTGTGTCCAGTTCTGACTGCCACATTTTGTGTGAACATTGACAGACCAAGTTTTAATTTATTATTTTCTAGTTATTTGAGCTTATATAAGTGGGGCCTGTGTTATTGGAGCAGTATACTATTAGAATCTTGTTTTATTCAGGAATAGGTAGTTAGGGAGGGTTGTTCATTTTGTTATAAATTCTGTTCATCTGTTCACTTTTGGTGTTAGATAAATACATTGATATTTGTTCAGTGCAGAGTGGTGAAAGGATTTTGTTTTGATTAACAATTCCCTTACAACAGATTGGGGTCTGAGAGGTAGCTTATACCACTTAATCCACTTCTTTTATCAGGTGATCTTCTCTGGGAGTTTCAGTTTTAATTATCAGAGGGGTGTCAACCTCCACTTAGTAACACTGAGCCTCCTCTGAAATATCTGTTGTATTTCTTTTGGGGAGGCAAAATAGCGGGCTATGTACAGACTGCCTCTGCTCCTTCCTTCATCAGCCGGACATGCCTTGGCAGCCCATTTGCTGCTGGACAGTATGGTCCCCAGTCAAGATTAGAGCAGTGCTAGAAAAACACAGAAGGTCAGGCAGCATCCGAGGAGCAGGAAAATAGACATTTCGGGCAGCAGAGGGCTCTCTCCACCGGAGTTCTCCCTCTTTCACTGGGGACCTGGAGTTGATAGTGTTCTGCATCGCAGTCCTATACAACTGTAGGTTGTGGTAGTCCACGGACTCTCAGCCCACCTGTTTGTTCTGCAGCGTTGTGGACCCTGTGTATATTGGTTGTGGATGTTTGCACTCCCTTTTCAGTTACCTGAACAACCTTTGCTTTGTTTGTGTTTGCACTTCAGCCCCATACTCCTGAACGTTGGGCATCCACTGCGGAGAAATGAGGGCAGGTCAGAAGGTCTCCTTGTGAGTGTGCTCTTGGACCTGGCCAGGCCGGGTATAAACAGGTCCAGGCAGCCGGCCATGGAGGGGAATCATTTCAAATGACTGCAGGTTTCCCTGAAGAAGGAGCAGGTAGTGACCACTAATGCTCTGAATGCCTTTAGGGAGAGGTGGGCACCGCGGATAGTGGTGTGCTTTATTTTCCCCTCCAATTCTATTTTGGTTTAATCCCTATCATCCACTTCAGTTTTTTTTCATATCAGCTTTGCAATTACTGGCTTTTGCTTGTTATTGGTTCTTTGGTCACATGGCTGTTTTTCCTGGTGGTGTAAGTATTGAGTAAAATTATTTGCACAATAGGCTCACTGAGTCCCTGCACTTTGAGAAAAATATTTCTACTTAAACAGGGGATTTAGAATCTGCTCAGTTCGGGGACTGACTCTGAGCTGGCTGGCCACAGCCATGGTACTATGCACATGGAAATCAGGAGTCGCTTGGTAATGGGATACTGGCCTCGGTGCAATAACTTCAGAGGGACATTTTGAGAGTCCTAGGGAGTTATGGTGAGGAAGAAAGGAATAGAGATGAATTCTGTCGTGGCCAGGCCTGAGTGGTGACCCAGAGCTGAAAGCAAAGTGACTTAACCCCAATTGCTGACCTCGGCCCAGTCTCCTTTCCTTCCCTGAGGATCAGGTCTGTCTCTCTCCAGCTCAGTTTCTTCCACATAAAGACAAACAATATACAGTTAGTTCAGATGCTTGACATTTTTTAATGAACATTTTTATTGTTTACAAATTGAAGTTCCAGATTCCATTACACAGATTACACAGGAAGTGGAATGGTGCCTGAGCTGTCCAAAGCATTGGAATGTGCCCCATTACCTATGGGATAAGGACAGACAGGCCAGCACTACTCCCAGTCTGTTACTATGTTGGCTAAAGCAAATGAACTGAAATGAGAAAATCCTGAATAGATTGATTAATGAGTGAATTTGATTGATTGATGAATTTGAGTAAAGGGATATTTTAGCACATTCTTCAGCTGCTGTCTGAACTTAGTCTGGGTTATTACATAAATCGCGGTGTTTGTGCAGCAACTGAGGAGCTGCAGCACAAAGCCCGATTGCCGCACCAACATACGTAGATGCACAGTGTAATACCCGATCCATGTCATCCGGTACCATATAGAATATACCATGAACATTGACCATAACAGGATGAAATTCGCCGAGATAACAAATAATAAAATGACAGATTTTTTTCGATTTTGCACTTCTGTGTCACACGGATTTTTCCCATTGGTGTGAGCCTGGAGTCTCCTGCGGACTCTGCTGGTCACTAAAATGTGTCTGATGCTGCAAATATTGAGCAGCAGAATCAGGAGAAATGGGAGAGCCGGAGTTAGAATGTAGTGGAGGAATTCGATAATGGCCCAGACAAGAGAGGAACGAGCGCCCACTGTTATGTCACAGAACCAGGGGACATTCCTGAGTGTATACCGACCTTTGAGCATAAAATACCAGAAAATGTTCTTTAAACAGCTCAGCACAGTCACTGTTCCCAGAACCACAGCCGCCGTTTTCTCACTGCAATATTTACTTTTCAGATTCTGGCAACAAATGGCCACAAATCGATCAAAGGTGAAAGTGACAGTGAACCAGACAGAACAGTCAGTGGCTGCATAAAGCAGAACAGCGTGGATGTTACACACAGGGATAGAGAATAGGAAATAAAATTGTTCCAGATAAATAATTGGAATATGTCTCAATATCAGGTCGAGGATAATGACCAGTAGATCCGCCAGTGCCATGGCCCCCAGGTAACGTCTGACACACGGAGATAATCCACAATCTTTATAAAGCAGGACGTAGATCGTCACTACGTTAACTGTGAGGAAGGAAAACAAACCAATTACACATCAGCCTTAAGGCAAAGTTACCAGTTTGACTGAGGATAGAGTCTCATTTCAGATGTGTCCCTGTAATCAGAGATTTATTGAAATAATTGAAACTGAAATGACAGATGATATGTTCCGAATCACTTACAAAAATGCAATATAAAACACAAGAAACGCTTGCTCCCCAAACACACAGGCACACATCCATAAGAACAGATAATTACTACAACATTCCCATGCAGCTGAAAATGTGTTGCTGGAAAAGCGCAGCACGTCAGGCAGCATCCAAGGAGCAGGAGAATCGATGTTTCGGGCATGAGCCCTTCTTCAGGAATGAGGAAAGTGTGTCCAGCAGGCTAAGATAAAAGGAGGGACTTGGGGGAGGGGCGTTGGAAATGCGATAGGTGGAAGGAGGTCAAGGTGAGGGTGATAGGCTGGAGTGGGGTGGGGGCGGAGAGGTCAGGAAGAAGATTGCAGGTTAGGAAGGTGGTGCTGAGTTCGAGGGATTTGACTGAGACAAGGTGGGGGGAGGGGAAATGAGGAAACTGGAGAAATCTGAGTTCATCCCTTGTGTTGGAGGGTTCCTAGGCGGAAGCTGAGGCGTTCTTCCTCCAACCGTCGTGTTGCTATGGTCTGGCGATGGAGGAGTCCAAGGACCTGCATGTCCTTGGTGGAGTAGGAGGGGGAGTTGAAGTGTTGAGCCACGGGGTGGTTGAGTTGGTTGGTCCGGGTGTCCCAGAGGTGTTCCACAAGTAGGCGGCCTGTCTCTCCAATATAGAGGAGGCCACATCGGGTGCAGCGGATGCAATAAATGATGTGTGTGGAGGTGTGGGGTCCGTTTGGAGGTGGCCGGCTGGTTGGGTTGGTTGGTCCGGGTGTCCCAGAGGTGTTCTCTGAAACGTTCCGCAAGTCGGCGGTCTGTCTCCCCAATATAGAGGAGGCCACATCAGGTGCAGCGGATGCAATAAATGATGTGTGTGGAGGTGCAGGTGAATTTGTGGCAGATATGGAAGGATCCCTTGGGGCCTTGGAGGGAAGTAAGGGGAAGGTGTGGGCGCAAGTTTTGCATTTCTTGCGATTGCAGGGGAAGGTGCCGGGTGTGGAGGTTGGGTTGGTGGGGGGTGTGGACCTGACGAGGGAGTCACGGAGGGAGTGGTCATTTCGGAATGCTGATAGGGGAGGGAAGGAAAATATATCCGTGGTGGTGGGTCCGTTTGGAGGTGGCGGAAATGACAACAGAGAATTGGTTGGTGGGGTGGTAGGTGAGGACCAGTGGGGTTCTGTCCTGGTGGCGATTGGAGGGGCGAGGCTCAAGGGCGGAGGAGCGGGAAGTGGGGGAGATGCAATGGAGAGCATCGTTGATCATGTCTGGAGGGGAAATTGCGGTCCTTGAAGAAAGAGGCTATCTGGGTTGTACGGTATTGGAACTGGTCCTCCTGGGAGCAGATGCGGCAGAGACGAAGGAATTGGGAATATGGGATAGCATTTTTACTGGGCGCAGGGTGGGAGGAGGTGTAGTCTAGGTAGCTGTGGGAGTCAGTTGGTTTATAGTAAATGTCTGTGTTGATTTGGTCGCCCGAGATAGAAATGGAGAGGTCTAGGAACAGGAGGGAGGAGTTTGAGACGGTCCAGGTAAATGTGAGGTCGGGGTGGAAGATGTTGGTAAAGTGAATGAACTGTTCAACCTCCTCGTGGGAGCACAAGGCAGCGCCGATACAGTCATCGATGTAGCGGAGGAAAAGGTGGGGTGTGGTGCCAGTGTAGCTGCGAAAGATGGACTGTTCCACATATCCTACGAAGAGGCAGGACATGCAGGTCCTTGGACTCCTTCATCGCCACACCATAGCAACACGACGGCTGGAGGAAGAGCGCCTCATCTTCCGCCAAGGAACCCTCCAACCACAAGGAATGAACTCAGATTTCTCCAGTTTCCTCATTTCCCCTCCCCCCACCTTGTCTCAGTCCCAACCCTCGAACTCAGCACCACCTTCCTAACCTGCAATCTTCTTCCTGACCTCTCCGCCCCCACCCCCACTCCGGCCTATCACCCTCACCTTGACCTCCTTCCACCTATCGCATTTCCAACGCCCCTCCCCCAAGTCTCTCCTCCCTACCTTTTATCTTAGCCTGCTGGACACACTTTCCTCATTCCTGAAGAAGGGCTCATGCCCAAAACATCGATTCTCCTGCTCCTTGGATGCTGCCTGACGTGCTGCGCTTTTCCAGCAACACATTTTTAGCAAAGAAACAGATTTACTATGAATACATTCACCATAACCCACCAACGGTTAGCTCAGACCCAGATTCCCTGTGAGTTTAGCCCCATACCCCAACCCAGCGTTAGCTCAGACACAGATTCACTGGGAATACAGCCCCCATACACCACGCAAGGTCAGCTCAGAACCAGATTCACTGTGCAATCATCCCCCTACCACACCCAGGGTCAGATCAGACACAGTTCCACTGGAATACAGCTCCCTCGCCCCAGCAAGAGTCAGCTCAGCCACAGATTCACTGGGAATACAGCCCCCATACCCGACAAAGGGTTAGGTCAGACCCAGATTCAATGTGAATACAGTCACCATACACGCCCAGGGTCAGCTGGGACCCAGTTTCAGGATGAATACATTCCCCAAAACCTCACCCTGGGTCAGCTCAGATCCAGATTCTCTTTGAATACAGACACCTTACCCCACTCAGGATCAGCTCAGTCTCAGATTCACTGTGATTACACCCCACCCAATCCCCACCCAGGGTCAGCTCAGACCCAGATTCACTGCGAATACAGTCCCCATACCACACTCAGGGTCAGCTCAGACCCAGACTCACTGTGAATTCAGCCTTCATACCCAACCCAGAGAAAGCTAAGAAACAGGTTTTCTGTGAATACAGCCCCCATAACCCACCGACGGTTAGCTCAGACCCAGATTCTCTGTGTGTTCAGCCCCCATTCTCCATTCAGGGTCAGCTCAGTCACAGATTCACTGCGAATACAGCCCCTATACCCAACCTACGGTCATCTCAGACAAAGATTCATTGTGAATACATCCCCCTTACCCCGACCAGCGTCAGCTGAGACCCAGATTCACAGTGAATACAGCTTCCATACCCCTCCCAGTGTCAGCATAGACCCAGACTCACTGTGAATACAGCCTCCATACCCTACTCAGGATCAGCTCAGACCCAGATTCACTGTGAATACAGCCCCCATTACCACTGAGGGTCAGCTCAGACCCAGATTCCCTGTGAATGCAGCCCCTATTACCACTGAAGGTCAGCTCAGTCCCGGATTCACTGTGAATACAGCCTCCATACCCCACTCAGGATCAGCTCAGACCCCAATTCACCGCGAAAACAGACCCCATACCCCGCTCAGGATCAGCTCAGACCCAGATTCACTGTGAATACAGTCCCCATTACCACTGAGGGTCATCTCAGTCCTGGATTCACTGTGAATACAGCCCCCATACACTAGCCAGGATTGGTCAGACCCAGATTTACTGTGAATACAAACCCCATACACCACACAGGGTCAACTCAGATCCAGATTCCCAGTGAATACAGCCCCCAAACCCCATCCAGGGTTATGTCAGACCCAGATTCATGGGATATACATCCACCTAGGACACCAAGGGTTATGCTCAGACCCAGATTTACTGTGAACACAGCCCTCATACCCCACACAGGGTCAGCTCAGACCCAGATTCACCGCGAAAACAGACCCCATATCCCACCTAGCGTCAGCACAGACCTAGATTCACTGTAAATACAGCCATCATACACCAGCCATAGGAAAGCTTAGACCCAGACTCAACGTGAATACAGCCCGTATTTCTTACCATGGGTCAGCTAAGAAACAGGTTTACTGTGAATACATCCACCATAACCCACTGACGCTTAGCTCAGACCCAGATTCACTGTGGATACAGACCCCATACCCCACCTACCGTCAGCTCAGACCCATATTCACTGCAATTACAGCGATCATACGACTACCAGGGGAAAGCTCAGACCCAGACTCAACGTGAATACAGCCCGTATTTCTTACCCAGGGTCAGCTAAGAAACAGGTTTACTGTAAATACATCCCCCATAACCCACCGACGGTTAGCTCAGACCCAGATTCCCTGTGTGTTCAGCCCCCATACCCAATCCAGGGTCAGCTCAGCCACAGATTCACTGCGAATACATCCCCCATACCCCAGCCAGGTTCAGCTCAGACCCAGATTCACTGTGAATTCAGCCTCCCTACCCCATCCTGGGTCAGCTGAGATCCAGATTCTCTGTGCATACAGACACCAAATCCCACTCAGGATCATCTCTGACCCAGATTCACTGTGAATACAGCCTTCACACTCAACCCAGAGTTAGCTAAGAAACAGGTTTACTGTGAATACATCCTCCACAACCCACCGATGGTTAGCTCAGACCCAGTTTCCATGTATGTTCAGCCCCCATACCCCATCCAGGGTCAGTACAGTCACAGATTCACTGCAAATACAGCCCCTATACCCAACCTACAGTCATCTCAGACCAAGATTAATTGTGAATACATCCCCCTTATCCCAACCAGCATCAGCTGAGACCTAGATTCACAGTGAATACAGCTTCCATACCCCACCCAGTGTCAGCTCAGATCCTCATTCACTGTGAAAACAGCCCCCATACCCCACTCAGGGTCAGCTCAGACCCAGATTCGCTGTGAATACAGTCCCCATACCCACTGAGGGTTAGTTCAGTCCCAGATTCACTGTGAAAACAACCCCCATACCCAGCCAGGATTGGTCAGACCCAAATTTACTCTGAATACAGCCATCATACACCACGCAGAGCCAGCTTAGACCCAGATTCCCTGTGAATACAGCCCCCATATCCCATCCAGGGGTAGGTCTGACTCAGATTCACAGAGTATACATCCCCCTATCACACCCAGGGTCAGCTCAGAACCAGATTCACCGCGAATACAGACCCCATACGCCACCTAACATCACCTCATACCCAGATTCACTGTGAATTCAGCCACCGTATGCCCCCCAGGGGAAAGCTCAGACCCAAACTCAAGGTGAGTACAGCCCGTATTTCCCACGCAGGGTCAGCAAAGAAACACGTTTACTGTGAATACATCTACCATAAGGAAAGAGATCGATCTGAGACGGGTACAGCTGAGAACAGAAGTGAGTCAAACAGTCAGGGCAGGCAGGGACAAGGTAAGACTTGTAAACTAAACTGCACTTATTTCAATGCAAGGGGTCTAACAGGGTAGGCAGATGAACTCAGGGCATGGTTAGGAACATGGGACTTGGACATCATAGCAATTACAGAAACATGACTCAGGGATGAGCAGGACTGGCAGCTGAATGTTCCAGGATACAAATGCTACAGGAAGGATAGAAAGGGAGGCAAGTAAGGAGGGGGAGTGTCATTTTTGATAAGGGATAGCATTACAGCTGTGCTGAGGGAGGATATTCCCAGAAATACATCCAGAAAAGTTATTTGGGTGGAACTGAGAAATAAGAAAGGGATGATCACCTTATTGGGATTGTATTACAGATCCCCCAACAATCAGAGGGAAATTGAGAAACAAACTTGTAAGGAGATCTCAGTAAGAATAATAAGGTAGTTATGGTAGGGGATTTTAACTTTCCAAACATCGACTGGGACTGCCATAGAGTTAAAGGTTTAGATGGAGAGGAATTTCTTAAGTATGTTCAAGACAATTTTCTGATTCTGTATGTGGATGTACCTACTAGAGAAGGTGCAAAACTTGAGCTAGTCTTGGGAAATAAGGGAGGGCAGGTGACTGAGGTGTCAGTGGGGGAGCACTTTGGGGCCAGCGATCATAATTCTATTCGTTTTAAAATAGTGATGGAAAACGATAGACCAGATCTAAAAGTTGAAGTTCTAAATTGGAGAAAGGCCAATTTTGACGGTATTAGGCAAGAACTTTCAAAAGCTGATTGGAGGCAGATGTTCGCAGCTATAGGGACAGCTGGAAAATGGGAAGCCTTCAGAAATGAGGTAACAAAAATCCAGAGAAAGTATATTCCTGTCAGGGTAAAAGGGAAGACTGGTAGTTATAGGGAATGCTGAATGACTACAGAAATTGAGGGTTTGGTTAAGAAAAAGAAGGAAGCATATGTCAGGTACAGACAGGACAGATCGAGTGAATCCTTAGAAGAGTATAAAAGAGGTAGGAATATACTTAAGAGGGAAATCAGGAGGGACATGACATAGCTTTGGCAAATAGAATGAAGGAGAATCCAAAGGGGTTTTACAAATATATTAAGGACAAAAGGGTAACTAGGGAGAGAATAGGGCCCCTCAAAGATCAGCAAGGCAACCTTTGTGTGGAGCCACAGAAAATGGGGAAGACACTAAACGGATATTTTGCATCAGTATTTACTGTGGAAAAGGATATGGAAGATATAGACTGCAGGGAAATAGATGGTGACATCTTGCAAAATGTCCAGATTACAGAGAAGGAAGTGCTGGATGTCTTGAAATGGTTAAAGATGGATAAATCCCCAGGACCTGATCAGGTGCACTCAAGAACTCTGCGGGAAGCTAGAAAAGTGATTGCTGGGCCTCTTGCTGAAATATTTGTATCATCGGTAGCACAGGTGAGTTGTTGGAAGATTGGAGGTTGGCAAATGTGGTGCCACTGTTTAAGAAGGGCGGTAAAGACAAGCCAGGAAACTATAGACCGGTGAGCCTGACCTCGGTGGTGGGCAAGTTGTTGGAGGGAATCTTGAGGGACAGGATGTACATGTATTTGGAAAGGCAAGGACTGATTCGGGATAGTCAACATGGCTTTGTGCGTGGGAAATGATGTCTCACAAACTTGATTGAGTTTTTTGAAGAAGTAACAAAGAAGATTGATGAGGGCAGAGCAGTAGATGTGATCTATATGGTCTTCAGTAAGGTGTTCGACAATGTTCCCCATGGGAGACTGATTGGCAAGGTTAGATCTCATGGAATACAGGGAGAACTAACCATTTGGTATAGAACTGGCTCAAAGGTAGAAGACAGAGGGTGGTGGTGGAGGGTTGTTTTTCAGACTGGAGGCCTGTGACCAGTGGAGTGCCACAAGGATCGGTGCTGGGCCCTCTACTTTTTGTCATTTACATAAATGATTTGGATGCGAGCATAAAAGGTACAGTTAGTAAATCTGCAGATGACACCAAAATTGGAGGTGTAGTGGACAGCGAAGAGGGTTACCTCAGATTACAACAGAATCTGGACCAGATGGGCCAATGGGCTGAGAAGTGGCAGATGGAGTTTAATTCAGATAAATGCAAGGTGCTGCATTTTGGGAAAGCAAATCTTAACAGGATTTATACATAATGGGAAGGTCCTAGGGAGTGCTGCTGAACAAAGACACCTTGGAGTGCAGGTTCATTGCTCCTTGAACGTGGAGTCGCAGGTAGATAGTATAGTGAAGAAGGCACTTGGCATGCTTTCCTTTGTTGATCAGAGTATTGAGTACAGGAGTTGGGAGGTCATGTTGTGGCTATACATTGGTTCGGCCACTGTTGGAATATTGCATGCAATTCTGGTCTCCTTCCTATCGGAAAGATGTTGCGAAACTTGAAAGGGTTCAGAAAAGATTTACAAGGGTGTTGCCAGGGTTGGAGGATCTGAGCTTCAGGGAGAGACTGAACAGGCTGGGGCTGTTTTCCCTGGAGCGTCGGAGGCTGAGGGGTGACCTTATAGAGGTTTACAAAATTATAAGGGGCATGGATAGGATAAATAGACAAAGTCTTTTCCCTGAGGTCGGGGAGTCCAGAACGAGAGGGCATAGGTTTAGGCTGAGAGGGGAAAGATATAAAAGAGACCTAAAGGGCAACTTTTTCACGCAGAGGGTGGTACGTGTATGGAATGAGCTGCCAGAGGATGTGGTGGAGGCTGGTACAATTGCAACATTTAAGAGGCATTTGGATGGGTAAATGAATAGGAAGGGTTTGGAGGGATATGGGCCAGGCGCTGGCATGTGGGGCTAGATTGGGTTGGGATATCTGTTCGGCATGGACGGGTTGGACCGAAGGGTCTGTTTACATGCTGTACATCTCTATGACTATAACCCACCAACGGTTAGCTCAGACCCAGATTCCCTGTGTGTACAGCCCCCATTCCCCATCCAGGGTGAGGTCAGACACAGATTCACTGCGAATACAGCCCCCATACCCCATCCAGGGTCAGCTCAGACCCAGATTCACCACGAATACAGCCCCCATAACCCACCTACCGTCAGCTCAGACCCAGATTCACTGTGAGTATAGCCACCATTCCCCAACCTGAGTCAGCTCAAACCCAGATTCACTGTGAATACACCCTTCATACCCAACCCATAGTCAGCTAAGAAACAGGTTTACTGTGAATACATCCCCCATAACCCACCGACGGTTAGCTCAGACCCAGATTCTCTGTGTGTTCAGCCCCCATACCCCACCCAGTGTCAGCTTAAACCCAGACTCACTGTGAATATAGCCGACATGCTCTACCCTGGGTCTGCTTGGACCCATATTCACTGTGAAAACAGCCCCCAAACCCCACTCAGGGTCAGCTCAGCCACTGATTCACTGCGAATACAGCCCCTATACCCAAATTACGGTCATCTCAGACCAAGATTCATTGTGAATACATCCCCCTTACACCAGCCAGGGTCAGCTCATACCCAAATTCACTGTGAATACAGCCACCATACCCACTGAGGGTTTGCTCAGTCCCGGATTCACTGTGAATAAAACCCCCATACCCCAGCCAGAATAGGCCAGACTCAGATTTCCTGTTAATACAGCCCCCATTCCCTGTGAATACAGCCCCCATACCCTATCCAGGGTTAGGTTAGACCCAGATTCACAGAGTATACATCCACCTTACGACACCGAGGGTCATGCTCAGACCCAGTTTACTGTGAATACAGC
This sequence comes from Chiloscyllium plagiosum, assembly GCF_037043375.1. Taxonomy (NCBI): domain Eukaryota; kingdom Metazoa; phylum Chordata; class Chondrichthyes; order Orectolobiformes; family Hemiscylliidae; genus Chiloscyllium; species Chiloscyllium plagiosum. Next base: position 59,062,813 of record NW_028270159.1, read on the forward strand.
CTCCATACCCCACTCGGTCAGCTCAGACCCAGATTCACTGCGAATACAGACCCCATACCCCACCTAGCGTCAGCACAGACCCAGATTCACTGGAATACATCCTCCATACCCCACCCAGGGTCAGCTCAGACCCAGGTTCACTGTGAAATCACCCCCTACCACACCCAGGGTCAGTTCAGACCCAGTTCAATGTGAATACATCCCCCATACCCCATCCTGGGTCAGCTAGGTCAAACATTCACTGCAAATGCAGCCCCCAATCCCCACCCTGGGTCAGCTCAGTCGCCGATTCACTGTGAATACAGCTCCCATATTCCACCCAGGATCAGCTACGAAACAGTTTTAATGTGAATACATTTCCCATAAACCACCGATGGTTAGCTCAGACCCAGATTCTCTGTGTGTTCAGCCCCCATACCCCATCCAGGGTCAGCCCTGGCCCAGATTCATGGCGAATACAGCCTCTATACTCAAGCTACGGTCATTTCAGACGAAGGTTCATTGTGAATACGTCCGCGTTACCCCAGCCAGGGTCAGCTAAGACCCAGATTCACTGTGAATACAGCCTCCATACCCACTGAGAGTTTGCTCAGTCCCGGATTCACTGTGAATAAAACCCCCATACCACAGCCAAAATTGGCCAGACCCAGATTTACTGTTAATACAGCCCCCATACACCACGCAGGGACAGCTCAGATCCAGATTCCCTGTGAATACAGCCCACATACCCTATCCAGGGTTAGGTTAGACCCAGATTCACGGGGTATACATCCACCTTACAACACCAAGGGTCATGCTCAGACCCAGATTCACTGCGAATACAGCCTCCATACCCCACTCGGTCAGCTTGGACCCAGATTCACCGTGAATACAGACCCTATACCCCACCTAGCGTCAGCACCAGACCCACATTCACTGTAAATACAGCCATCATACGTCAGCCATGGGAAAGCTCAGACCTGTACTCAACGTGAATACAGCCTGTATTTTGCACCCAGTGTCAGCTAAGAAACAGGTTTACTTTGAATACATCCCCCATAACCCACCGATGGTTAGCTCAGACCAAGATTCCCTGTGTGTTCAGCCCCCATACCCAATCCAGGGTCAGCTCAGACACAGATTCACTGTGAATACAGTCCCTATACCCAACCTACGGTCATCACAGACCCAGATTCACCGCGAATACCCCTTACCCCACCCACGGTCAGCTAAGACCCAGATTCACAGGAAATATAGCCTCCGTATCCCACCCAGCGTCAGCTCAGACCCATATTCCCTGTGAATACATCCCCATACCACACCCAGGGTCAGTTCAGACCCAAGTCACTGTGAATACATCCCCCATACCCTATCCTGGGTCAGCTAGGTCAAACCTTCACTGCGAATGCAGCCCCCAATCCCCACCCTGGCTCAGCTCAGTCGCCGATTCACTGTGAATACAGCTCCCATATTCCACCCAGGATCAGCTAAGAAACAGGTTTAATGTGAATACATTCCCCATAAATCACCGATGGTTAGCTCAGACCCAGATTCTCTATGTGTTCAGCCCCCATACCCCATCCAGGGTCGGCTCATGCCCAGATTCACTGCGAATACAGCCCCTTTACCCAAGCTACGGTCATCTCAGACGAAGGTTCATTGTGAATACATCCCCCTTACCCCACCCAGCGTCAGCTGAGACCCAGATTCACTGTGAATATAGCCTCAATACCCCACCCAGTGTCAGCTTAAATCCAGATTCACTGTGAATATAGCCCACATTCTTTACCCTGGGTCAGCTCGGACCCAGATTCACTGTGAAAACAGCCCCCAAACCCCACTCAGGGTCAGCTCCGACCCAGATTCACTGTGAATACAATACCCATACATACTGAGGGTCATATCAGACACAGATTCACTTTGAATACAGTCCCATATCCACTGAGGGTCAGCTCAGTCCCAGATTTACTGTGAATACAACCCCCTTACACTACACAGGGTCAGCTCAGTCCCAGATTCGCTGTGAAATCATCCCTCTACCACACCCAAGGTCAGTTCAGACCCAGATTCACTGGGTTACATCCCCCACACCCCACCAAGTGTCAGCTCAGACCCAGATTCACTGTAAATACAGCCATCATACGACTACGAGGGAAAAGCTCAGACACAGACTCAAGGTGAATACAGCCCGTATTTCCCACCCAGGTTCAGATTAGAAACAGGTTTACTGTGAATACATCACACATAAACCACCGACGGTTAGCTCAGACCCAGATTCACTGTGAATACAGTCCCCATACCCCATGAAGGGTCTGCTCTGACCCAGATTCACTGTGAATACAGCCTGTATACTCCAATCAGGGTCGGCTCAGATACAGACACACTGTGCATACAGTACCCGTTCCCCACCCTGGGTCAGTTAAGACTCAGATTCACTGAATACAGCCTCCATTCCCCACCCTGGGTCAGCTCAGTCGCAGAATCTCTGTGAATACAGCCCCCATACTCCACTCAGGGTCAGTTCAGACTAGATTCACTGTGAAATCATCCCCCTACCACATCCAGGTTCAGCTCAGACACAGATTCACTCTGAATACAGCCCCATACATCACACAGGGTCAGCTCAGATCCAGATTCACTGTGAATACAGCCCCCATACCCCACGCAGGATCAGCTCAGACCGAGATTCACTGTGAAAACAGACACCATACCCGAACCAGGGTCACCTCAGTCCCAGATTTACTGATGTATTCACCAGCTCCTATATCCCACCCAGGTCAGCACAGAAACAGATTCCATGTGAATACAGGCCCAAACCACACCCAGGGTCAGCTCAGACACAGATTCACTCTGAATACAGCCCCCATACATCACACAGGGTCAGCTCAGATCCAGATTCACTGTGAATACAGCCCCCATACCCCACGCAGGATCAGCTCAGACCGAGCTGTGAAAACAGGTCCCATACTGCAGCCATGGTCAGCTCAGACACAGACTCACTGTGAATGTAGCGCCCATTCCCCACCCAGGGTTACCTCAGACACAGATTCACTATGAATGCATCCCCCATACTGCAACCAGGGTCAGCTCAAACACTGACTCACAGTGAATGTAGCGCCCATTCTCCACCCAGGGTCAGTTAAGACCCAGATTCACTGTGAATACAGCCTCCATTCCCCACCCTGGGTCAGCTCAATCCAAGATTCACTGTGAATACAGCCTCCATTCCCCACCCTGGGTCAGCTCAATCCAAGATTCACTGTGAATACAGCCCTCATAGCCCACCCAGGGTCAGCTCAGACCCAGATTCACTGTGAATATAGCCCACATTCCCCACCGTGGGTCAGCTCAGACCCAGATTCACTGTAAATAAAGCCCCCAGCCCCCAGCCCCCATCAAGGGTCAGCTCAGAAACGATTTACTGTGAATACATCACACATACCCCATCGATGGCAAGCTCAGAACCAGATTCACTGTGTATACATCCCACTAACCCCACCCAGGGACAGCTCAGAAGCAGATTCACTGTGAATACAGCCCCCAAACCACAGGCATGGTTATGTCAAACCCAGATTGACTGTGAATACAGCCCCCATACCACAACCCATGGTCAGCTCAGATCCAGATTCACTGTGAATACTGCACCACACCTCACCCATGGTCAGCGCAGTCCCAGATTCAATGTGAATACAGCCCCCATACACGCCCAGGGTCAGCTGAAACTCAGATTCAGTGTGAATACAGCCAACATACACCACGTAGCGTCAGCGCAGACCCAGAGTCACTGTAAATACATACCATAAAACCTTTCCTGAAGAAGGGCTTATGCCCAAAACGTCGATTCTCTGTTCCCTGGATGCTGCCTGACCTGCTGCACTTTTCCAGCAACACATTTCCAGCTCTGATCTCCAGCATCTGCAGACCTCACTTTCTCCTCCACCATAAAACCTCACCCAGGGTCAGCTCAGAACCAGATTGACAGTGAATACATACCCCTCACCCCACCAGGAATAGCTCACACTCAGAATCACTGTGAATACATGCTCCGTACACACCCAGGGTAAGCTCTTACCCAGATTCACTGTGAATGCATCCTCCATACCCCATCCAGGGTCAGCTCCCACACAGACTCATTATGAATACAGGACCTGTATCGCACCCAGGGTCAGCTCACAAATAGATTTACTGTGATTACATCCCCCATACTCCACCGACGGTTAGCTCAGACACAGATTCACTGTTAATACATCCCCCATACCACACCCAGGGTCAGCTCAATCCCAGATATACTGTGAATATAGCCGCCATTCCACACCCAGGGTCAGATCAGACCCACATTCACTGTGAGTACAGCAACCATACCCCAACCAGCGTCAGCTGAGACTCAGACTCAATGTGAATGCAGCTCCAATATCCGACTCAGGGTCAGCACATAAACAGCTTTACTGTGAATAAAACTCCCTTACCCCACCCAGGGTAAGCTCAGACCCATATTCACTGTGAATACAAATGTCATACCCCACCCCCACCCAGGATCAGCTCAGAAACAGACTCACTGAGAATACAGCCCCCATAACCCACGAGGGTTAGGTCAGACCCAGAGTCACTTTGTATACAATCCCCATACCCATTCAGTGTCAGCTCAGTCCAAGATTCACTGTGAATACAGCCCCCATATCACAGGCAGATTTAGGTCAAACCCAGATTGACTGTGAATACAGCCACCATTCCCCAATCAGGGTCAGCTCAGACCCAGATTCACTGTGAATATAGCTTCCATACCCCACCCAGGGAGAGCTCAGACCCAGATTCACTGCGAATACAGCCCCCATACCCCAAACAGGGTCAGCCCAACACAGGCTCATTATGAATACAGCGCTTATATTGTACCCAGGGTCAGCTCGCAAATTGATTTACTGTGATTATATCTGAAAATGTGTTGCTGGAAAAGAGCAGCAGATCAGGCAGCATCCAAGGAGCAGGGGAATCGACGTTTCGGGCATGAGCCCTTCCTGATTCTCCTGCTCCTTGGATGCTGCTTGACCTGCTGTGCTTTTCCAGCAACACATTTTCAGCTCTGATCTCCAGCATCTGCAGTCCTCATTTTCTCCTTACTGTGATTATATCCCCCATACTCCACCGACGGTTACCTCAGACCCAGATTCACTGTGAATACATCCCCCATAACCTAACTGGGGTCAGCCCAGACCCAGATTCACTGGGATTACAGCCAACATACCCCACCAAGAGTCAGCTCAACCTCAGAATCACTGTGAATACTGCCCCATATCCCACCCAAGGTCAGCTCAGTCCCAGATTCAACATGAATACAGTCCCCATACACACTCAAGGTCAGCTAAGACCTAGATTCAGTGTGAATACAGCCAACATACCCCACGCAGGGTCAGCTCAGACCCAGAGTCACCGTGAATACATCCCCCTTACCCCACCTAGGGATAGCTCACACTCAGATTCACTGTGAATACAGCCCCCCTACCCCATCCAGGGTCAGCTCAGACCCAGAGTCACCGTGAATACATAGGAGAAAGTGAGGACTGCAGATGCTGGGGATCAGAGCTTAAAAACGTGTTGCTTGAAAAGCGCAGCAGGTCAGGCTAAGATGTCCTTGTGGGGGAGAGCTTCTTCAAGGAAGGCATCCTTGCAAGAGAATTCCTGAAGAAGGGCTTATGCCCGAAACGTTGATTCTCCTTCTCCTTTGATGCTGCCTGACCTGCTGCGCTTTTCCAACAACACATTTTTAAGCTCTGATCCCCAGCATCTGTAGTCCTCACCTTCACCGTGAATACATCCCCCTTACCCCACCTGGGATAGCTCACACTCCGATTCGCTGTGAATACAGCCCCCATACCGCACTCAGGGATAGCTCAATCCCAGATTCATTGTGAATACAGACTCATACTCATTTTCTGGATTAGTGGTGCTGGAAGAGCACAGCAGTTCAGGCTGCACCCGAGGAGCAGTAAAATCGACGTTTCGGGCAAAAGCCCTTCATCAGGAATAAAGGCAGAGAGCCTGAAGCGTGGAGAGATAAGCTAGAGGAGGGTGGGGGTGGGGAGAAAGTGGCATAGAATACAATAGGTGAGTGGGGGAGGGGATGAAGGTGATAGGTCAGGGAGGAGGGTGGAGTGGATAGATGGAAAAGAAGATAGGCAGGTAGGACAACTCATGGGGACAATGCTGAGCTGGACGTTTGGAAATAGGGTGAGGTGGGGGAAGGGGAAATGAGGAAACTGCTGAAGTCCACATTGATGCCCTGGGGTTGAAGTGTTCCAAGGCGGAAGATGAGGCGTTCTTCCTCCAGGCATCTGGTGGTGAGGGAGCGGTGGTGAAGGAGGCCCAGGACCTCCATGTCCTCGGCAGAGTGGGAGGGGGAGTTGAAATGTTGGGCCACAGGGTGGTGTGGTTGATTGATGCGGGTGTCCCGGAGATGTTCCCTAAAGTGCTCTGCTAGGAGGCATCCAGTCTCCCCAATGTAGAGGAGACCGCATCGGGAACAATGGATAAATAAATGATATTAGTGGATGTGCAGGTAAAACTTTGGATGTGGAAGGCTCCTTTAGGGCCTTGGATGGAGGTGAGGGAGGAGGTGTGGGCGCAGGTTTTACTGTTCCTGCAGTGGCAGGTTTTACTGTTCCTGCAGTGGCAGGGGAAGGTGCCAGGATGGGAGGGTGAGTTGTAAGGGGGCGTGGACCTGACCAAGTAGTCACGGAGGGAACGGTCTTTGCGGAGATATCACCTTCATCCCCTCCCCAACTCACCTATTGTACTCTATGCTACTTTCTCCCCACCCCCACCCTCCTCTAGCTTCACACTTCAGGCTCTCTGCCTTTATTCCTGATGAAGGGCTTTTGCCCGAAACGTCAATTTTACTGCTCCTCGGATGCTGCCTGAACTGCTGTGCTCTTCCAGCACCACTAAATCCAGAATCTGATTTCCAGCATCTGCAGTCATTGTTTTTACCCAGACTCATACTCAACCCAATGTCAGCTGAGTCCCAGATTCACTGTGAATGCACCCCTGTAGCACACCCAGGGTCAGCTCAGATGCAGTTCAGTGTGAACAAATTCCCCATACCACACCCAGGGTTAGCTCGGACCCAGATTCACTGCGAATACTTCCCCCTTACCCAATCCAGGATTCGCTCAGAACAAGATGCATGTCAATACAGTCCCCACACACTCTGCAGGGTCTGCTCAGACCCAGATTCACTGTGAATAAAGCCCCAATACCCCATGGTTAGTTCAGAATACCGATGGTTAGTTCAGAACAAGATTCACTGTCGATTCTCCTGTTCCTTGGATGCTGCCTGACCTGCTGTGCTTTTCCAGCAACACATTTTCAGCTCTGATCTCCAGCATCTGCAGCCCTCACTTTCTCCTCGAAGATTTTAACCTACTGCGAATCCTCTTACAAGGATGCCTTCCTTGAAGAAGCTCTCTTCCTCCCTCTACAAGGGACACACTTTTCTCATTCCTGAAGAAGGGCTTATGCGCGAAACATCGATTCTCCTGTTCCTTGGATGCTGCCTGACCTGCTGCACTTTTCCAGCAACACATTTTCGTCACTATGTATACATCCCACTTACCCCACTCAGGGTCAGCACAGAAACAGATTCATTGTGAATACAGCCCCCGTACCCCAACAGTCTTGGATCAGATCCAGAGTTACTTTGTATACAGTCCCCATACCCATTCAGATTCAGCTCAGTCCCAGATTCACTGTGAATACAGCCATCAAATCACAGGCATGGTTAGGTCAAACTCAGATTGACTGTGAATACAGCCCCAATATCCCAATCAGGGTCAGCTCAGACCCACATTCACTGTGAATATAGCCCCCATGCCACACCCAGGGTCAGCTCAGACCAAAATTCAGTGTGAATACAACCAACACACCCAATGCAGGGTCAGCTCAGAACCAAATTAACTGTGAATACATCCCCCTTACCCCACCCAGGGACAGCTCACACTCAGATTCATTGTGAATACAGCCCCCATACATCAGATACAGGTACACTGTGAATGCATCCGCCATACCCCATCCAGGGTCAACTCAGACCCAGATTCACTGTGAATACATCCCCTTTACCTCACCCAGGGTCAGCTCAGACTCAGATTCACTGTGAATAAAGCCCCCACACCCTATCAAAAGGTCAGTTCAGAAACAGATTTACTAAGACGACATCTCACAAACCCCACCGATGATTAGCTCAGAACAAGATTCACTGTGAATACATCTCATTTACCCCACCCAGGGACAGCTCAAACCCAGACTCATTGTGAATACATCTCATTTACCCCACCCAGGGACAGCTCAAACCCAGACTCACTGTGTATACAGCCATATTTCCCACCCAGGGTCAGCTCAGACCCAGATTCGCTATGAATACATCCCCCATACTACACTCAGGGCCAGCTCAGACTCAAATTCACTGTCAATACAGAGCCAATCCCTAACTAGGATCAGCTGAGCCCCACATTCACTGTGAATATACCCCATACTACACTCAGGGTCAGCTCAGACTGAGATTAACTGTGAATACATCTCACATACCCCACCCAGGGATAGCTCAAATCCAGACTCACTGTGAATACAGCCCATATTTCCCACCCAGGGTTAGCTCAGAGCCAGATTCTCTGCGAATACAGCCCCCATACCCTACCAGGGGTAGGTCAGACCCAGAGTCACTTTGTATACCGTCCTCATACCCATTCTGGGTCAGTTCAGTCTCAGATTCACTATGGATACAGCCCCCATACAACAGACAGGGTTAGGACAAACCCAGATTGACTGTGAATACAGCCCCCATCCTCAATCAGGGTCAGCTCAGACCCAGATTCACTGTGAATACAGCCCCCATACCACACCCAAGGTCAGTTCAGACCCTGATTCACTGTGAACACAGCACCCATACCCCAACCAGCGTCAGCTGAGACCCAGACTCAATGTGAATACAACTCCGATATCCCACCCAGGTTCAGCACAGAAACAGATTTACTGTGAATAAAACCCCCCTACCCTACCAGGGTCAGCTCAGACCCAGATTCACTGTGAATACAGCCTTCATACCCACGGAGGGTCTGCTCAGCCCCAGAATCACAGTGAATGCTGCCCCATACCCTAGCCAGAGTCAGCTGAGACCCAGATTCAGTGTGAATACATCCACCAAAACCTCATCCAGCGTCAGCTCAAAACCAGATTGACTGTGAATACATCCACCCTTCCCCCAGGGTCAGTTCACAAATAGATTTACTGTCATTACTTCCCCCATACTCCACCGACAGTTAGCTCAGTTCCAGATTTACTGTGAATACATCCCCCATACTGCTCCCAGGGTCAGCTCAATCCCAGATTCACTGTGAGCACAGGACCCATACCCCAACCAGCATCAGCTGAGACTCAGACTAAATGTGAATACAGCTCCTATGTCCCACCCATGGTCAGATCAGACTCAGATTCACGGTAAATACAGCCCCCATATCTGACTCAGGGCCAGCTCAGACCCAGATTCACTGTGAGTACAACTTTCATACCCTACCATGGGTCAGCTTAGACACGGATTCACTGTGAACACATCCCCCATAACCTAACTAGGGTCAGCTTAGACCCAGATTCACTGTGAATACAGCCTCCATATTCAACCCAGGGTCAGCACAGACCCAGGTTCACTGGATTACAGTCCCCAGGGTCAGCTCAGTCCCAAATTCAACGTGAGTACAGTCCCCATACACACCCAGAGTCAACTGAGACCCAGATGCACTGTGAATACAACCCCCATACATCACACAGGGTCAGCTCAGATACAGATTCACTGTACATACATCCAACATACCCCATCCAGGGTCAACTCAGACACAGTCACTCCGAATACAGCCCCTGTACCCACCCAGGGTAAGCTCTGACCCAGTTTCACGATGAATACAGACACCGTACACTACTCAGGATCAGCTCAGACGCAGATTCACTGTGAATACATCCACCTTACCCAACCCAGGGTCAGCTCAGACCCAGATACACTGTGAATACAGCCCCCATACCCCAAACAGGGTCAGCTCAGATACAGAGTCACTGCGAATACAGCAGCTGAATCGCACCCAGGGTCAGCTCACAAATACATTTACGATGATTATATCCCCCATTCTCCACCGACAGTTAGCTCATACCCAGATTCACTGTGAATACAACCTTCATTCCTCACCCAGGGTCAGCTCAGAGCCAGATTCACTGTGAATACAAACCCCAAATCCCCACCCAGGGTCAGCTCAAAGCCAGATTCACTGTGAATACAAACCCCAAATCCCCACCCAGGGTCAGCTCAGACCCAGAATACTGTGTATACAGCTTTCATAAGCCACCCAGGGTCAGCTCAGACCCCGATTCACTGTGAATACAAACCCCAAATCCCCACCCAGGGTCAGCTCAGACCCAGATTCACTGTGAATACAGCCCCCATACCCCAAACAGGGTCAGCTCCTACACAGACTCATTATGAATATATCACCTGCATCGCACCCAGGGTCAGCTCACAAATAGATTTACTGTGATTACATCCCCCATTCTCCACCGACGGTTAGCTCAGACCGACATTCACTGTTAATACACCTCCCATAACGCACCCAGGGTTAGCTCAATCCCAGATTCACAGTGAATATAGCCCCCGTTCTACACCCAGGGTGAGGGGTGGGGGTGTAGGTTTGCTCGCTGAGTTGTAGATTTGATATCCAGATGTTTCATTACCTGGCTAGGTAACATCATCAGTGACGACCTCCAAGTGAAACAAAGCTGTTGTCTCCGGCTTTCCATTTATATCTTTCTCCTGGATGGGGTTCCTGGGGTTTGTGGTGATGTCATTTCCTGTTCGTTTTCTGAGGGGTTGATAGATGGTATCTTGATCTATGTGTTTGTTTATGGCGTTGTGGTTGGAGTGCCAGGCCTCTAGGAATTCTCTGGCATGTCTTTGCTTAGCCTGTCCCAGGATAGATGTGTTGTCCCAGTTGAAATGGTGGTTTTTTTTCATCCGTGTGTAGGGCTACAAGGGAGAGAGGGTCGTGTCTTTTTGTGGCGAGCTGGTGTTCATGTATCCTGGTGGCTAACCGTTATTCAAACAAGCAACAAATCAAGAATGGACAGACGCGGTAGAACGAGCCATAAACACCAAACAACAACAAACACAGATAAAGAAAAATCGGGACCTGAAGAAAAACTGGACCAACTCACAAACAAAGACAAAACCGATAACACGGGCAATTAAAAAACTTATCAGACCGGACCCTATCAGACACAGAAGAAGCGGTACTAGTAAATGGACTAAATTTCAATGACCGAGACGCTGACAAGAAGGATTTCCTAGTGGCATTAGAAACCACATTGAAGGACAACAATCTCATGAAACAAACACAACAAACTATCAGACAGACAGTTGCACCTACTCTGAGCCGAAAGAGGGAAGGAAACAATCTGAACACACAAGAAAAGAAAGCCCTAGACAACCTCAAAAAAGACAAAACCATCGTTATATTACCTGCAGACAAAGGTCAGCTCACAGTCATCCTGAACAGAAGGGACGACATCGAGAAAGCCAATGCACTACTCGCAGACACCAACACCTACCAAGAGGTGGCGCTAGACCTACCCCCACAACTAGGAAACAAAATGACATATCTCCTAAGAAAATTACACAATTCCGGACAATTAAACAAGACAGAATTCCAGAAAATGAAACCCGACGGGACCAACACCCAACGATTCTACGGACTACCAAAAATCCATAAACTAGGAGCCTCCCTCAGACCTATAGTCTCACTACCCAGAACACCAACTTACAGACTGGCCAAAGAACTACACGCAATACTGAAGTACCTAGTAGAAGAGTCACAGCACTCCATCCACTCCACCCAGGAATTCCTAAAAATCATCAAAAACACCAAAATAGAGGAAGACGAAGCAATGATCTCATTCGATGTAACAGCACTGTTCACCTCCATCAACATCGACCTGGCAAAGGAAACACTCGCCACACTTTTAGAAGAGACCATCACACACACACACCAACCACCATCAATCACATTACCAACGAAAACATCATGAAGCTAGTGGTCCTGTGCCTCACCACCCACTTCACTTTCAACAACATAGTCTACAAACAAACCAACGGCACACCCATGGGATCTCCAGAAGCAGTAATGCAAAGGCCCTACCATCAAACCAAAAATCTGGGTCCGCTACATAGATGACACATTTGTCATCACAAAACGAAACAAGATAGAAGAGACATTTAACATCATCAACAACACCCTCACAGGCATAAAGTTCACCAAGGAGGAAGAAACTGACAACAAACTCGCATTCCTGGACGTCACAGTCGAAAGAAAGGACAAGGGAGAACTACAAACCTGCGTAAACAGAAAACCGACAAACACTAACCAAATACTTAACTACAACAGCAACCATCCCAACACACACAAACGAAGCTGTATCAGAACGCTATTCCAACAAGCCACCACACGCTGCAGCACAGACAAACTTCGGAAAACAGAGGAGAACCACCTAAACAACGTATTCAAGAAGAACGGATACTCAAAAAATACAGTCCGCAGACTCCTCAAGAACAAACCACGACAAGCAGACCAAACACAGCCAGAAACCCTAACCACCTTACCATATATCAAAGAGTTTTCAGAAATGACAGCCAGACTACTGAGACCCCTCAGAACCCTAGTAGCACACAAACTCACCAACACTCTCAAACAAAAACTAACAAACTTAAAAGACCCAGTACAACCCATGGACAAAACCAACGTCATCTACAAAATTCCATGCAAGGACAGCCACAAACACTACGTAGGACAAACAGGAAGAAAGTTAGCCACCAGGATACATGAACACCAGCTAGCCACAAAAAAACACGACCCTCTCTCCCTCGTAGCCCTACACACGGATGAAAAAAACCACCATTTTGACTGGGACAACACATATATCCTGGGATAGGCTAAGCAAAAACATGCCAGAGAATTCCTCGAGGCCTGGCACTCCAACCACAACGCCATAAACAAACACATTGATCGAGATGTGTTTGGATATCAAACCCACAGCTCAGCGAGCAAACGTCCACCCTAAACCTCAACCTGAGCTACTAACCTTCACAAACCCAGGGTGAGCTCAGACCCAGATCCACTGTGAGTACAGCACCCATACCCCAACCAGCGTCAGCTGGGACTCAGACTCATTATGAACATAGCTCCGATATACCACCCAGGGTCAGCACAGAAACAGATTTACTGTGAATAAAACCTTATACCCAACTCAGGGGCAGCTAAATCCAGATTCTCTGTGAATACAGCCTCCATACCCCACCCAGGGTCAGCTCAGACCTGACTCAATGAGAATACAGCCACCACACCCAACCCAGGGTCAGCTGAGACCCAGGTTCACTGTGAACACAGCCCCCATACCACAACCAGTGTCAGCTCAGACACAGAGTCACTGTGAATACAGCTCCTCTCTCCCACCCAGGATCAGCTCAGAAATAGATTTACTGTGAATACATCACACACATGCCATGCAGGGTTAGCTCTGACCCAGATTCCCTGCAAATACAGCCCCATTCCCCACCCAGGGTCAGTTCAGATACAGACTCACTGCGAATACAGCCCCCCTTACCCCACCAGGTATAGGTCAGACCCAGATTCAATTTGAATACAGTCCTCATACCACACACAGGGTTAGCTCAGACTCAGATTCACTGTGAATACAGCACCCAGACCCCACCCAAGGTCAGCCCAGACCTAGATTCTAAGTGAATGCATCCCCCATACCCTACCCATTGTCAGCTTAGCCCCAGATTCACTGGGAGTACAGCTCCCGTACCCACCCAGGGTTAGGTGAGACCCAGATTCACTGTGAATACAGCCTCCATACACCACACAGGGTCAGCTCAGACACGGATTCCCAGTGAACATAGACCCCCATACACCACCCAGGGTTAGGTGAGACCCAGATTCACTGTGAATTCAGACCCCATACACCATGCAGGATCAGCTCAGACACAGATTCCCTGTGAATACATACCCCATACCACAGCCAGGGTCAGCTCAGACCCAGATTCCCTGTGAACATAGACCCCCATACACCACCCAGTGTTAGGTGAGACCAAGACATCAATGTGAATACAGCCCTCATACAGCACGCAGGGTCAGCTCAGACACAGATTCCCTGTGAATATATACCTCATACCACACCCAGGGTCAGCTCAGACGCAGATTCACTGTGAACATAGACCCCCATACACCACCCAGGGTTAGGTGAGACCAAGAAATCAATGTGAATACAGCCCTCATACAGCACGCAGGGTCAGCTCAGACACAGATTCCCTGTGAATACACACCTCATACCACACCCAGGGTCAGCTCAGACCCAGATTCACTGTGAACATAGACCCCCATACACCACCCAGGGTTAGGTGAGACCCAGATTCACTGTGAATACAGCCTCTATACACCACCCAGGGTTAGCTCAGACCAAGACTCAGTGTGAATACAGCCCCCATACCCCAGCAGAATCAGCTCACACCCAAATTCACTTTGAATACAACCCCATACCTCACCCACAGTCAGCTCAGACTCAGAGTCACTGTGAACACCCCACCCCCCCACCCCGCCCCCCATAAGCAGCCCAAGGTTCCTCAGACGCAGATTCACTGTGAATTAGGCCTCTCTACCCAATCCAGGGTCAGCTCAGACCCAAATTAACAATGAATTCAGCCCCCAAAAACCCCACCAAGAGTCGGTTTAGATCTAGAGACACTGTGAATACAACCCCAGACTCCACTGTTTGTAATTACTGTTTGTAATTTTTATTAATGACTTGGAAGAGGGAGTTGAAGGGTGGGTCAGTAAATTTGCAGACAATACGAAGATTGGTGGAGTTGTGGATAGTGAGGAGGGCTGTTATCGGCTGCAAAGGGACTTAGATATGATGCAGAGCTGGGCTGAGGAGTGGCAGATGGAGTTCAACCCTGTCAAGTGTGAGGTTGTCCATTTTAGAAGGACAAATAAGAATGCGGAAGACAGAGTAAACGGTAGGGTTCTTAGTCAGGTGGAGGAGCAGAGGGATCTTGGGTTCTATGTTCATAGCTCTTTGAAAGTTGCCACTGAGGTGGATAGAGCTTGTAAGAAGGCCTATGGTGTATTAGCGTCCATTAGCAGAGGGATTGAATTCAAGAGTCGTGAAGTGATGTTGCAGCTGTACAGGACCTTGGTTAGACCACATTTGGAGTACTGTGTGCAGTTCTGGTCGCCTCACTTTAGGAAAGATGTGGAAGCTTTGGAGAGGGTGCAGAGAAGATTTACCAGGATGTTGCCTGGAATGGAGAATAGGTCGTACGAGGATAGGTTGAGAGTGCTAGGCCTTTTCTCATTGGAACAGCGAAGGATGAGGGGTGACTTGACAGAAGTTCATAAGATGATCAGAGGAATAGATAGAGTAGACAGTCAGAAACTTTTTCCCCGGGTACAACAGAGTGTTACCAGGGGACATAAATTTAAGGTGAAGGGTGGAAGGTATAGGAGGGATGTCAGGGGTGGGTTCTTTACCCAGAGAGTGGTGGGGGCATGGAATGCGCTGCTTGTGGGAGTGGCAGAGTCAGAATCATTGGTGACCTTTAAGTGGCAATTGGATAGGTACATGGATGGGTGCTTAAGCTAGGACAAATGTTCGGCACAACATCGTGGGCCAAAGGGCCTGTTCTGTGCTGTATTGTTCTATGTTCTATGTTCTATCTATGTTCACCCAAGGGTAGCTCAGTCCCAGATTCACTGTGAATACATCCCCCACACCCCATCTGGGGTCAGCTCAGACCCAGACTCACTGTGAATACAGCCCCCATATCACACCCAGGGTCAGCTCAGACACAGACACTCTAAATACTGCCCCCATACTCCATTCAGTGTCAGCTTGGACACACACAGATTCCCTGTGAATACAACCGCCATACCCCACCCAGCATAGACCCAGATTCACTGTGAATGCAACCCCCCCCCCCCCCAATACCGCATGCCAGGTCAGCTCAGACCCATTTCACTATGAATACAGACCCCATACCCCATCCAGGGTTAACTCAGGCCAAGATTCACTGAGAATTCACCCCTCCCCAACCCACTAAATGTCAGCTCAGACCCAGGTTTATTGTGAATACAGCCCCCATGTCACACCAGGATCAGCTCAGACCCAGATTCACTGTGCACATCCCACATTCCCAACCGACGGTCAGCCCAGACCTAGATTCACAGTGAATGCAGCCACATTCCCCACCCAGGTTTACCTTAGACACAGATTCACTGGGATTACTGCCCCCATACCCCACCCAGGGTTAGCTCAGACCCAGATTCACTGTGAGTACAGCCCCCTTTCCCTCCATCCCCAAGAGTCACTGAGAATTCACCCCCCCCAACCCACTAAATATCAGCTCAGACCCAGATTTATTGTGAATACAGCCCCCATGCCCCACCAGGATCAGTCCAGACCTAGATTCACAGTGAATGCAGCCACATACCCCCACCCAGGGTCAGCTTAGACACAGGTTCACTGGGATTACTGCCCCCATACCCTACCCAGCGTCAGCTCTGACCCAGATTCATTGTGATTACATCCCCCACAACCCACTGATGGTTAGCTCAGGCTCAGACTCACTGTGAATACATCCCCCATACTCCATCCAGGGTCAGCTCAGACTCAGACTCATTGTGAATACAGACCCCATATCCCACACAGCGTTTACTCAAACTCTGTCAAATTTTAACAATGTAGGCTCCATTGAGATTAATGTTGGATTCACGTGAGATTTTTGTCAATGCCTATCTTGCGATTGAAATTATCTCACTGTATCTTGTTTGTTCTTTTCAAGCATCATTGTGACATATTCACTGAATGTCCTATTATGCTGCTGCAGTAGAGAAGAACAATATTGTGTATTCCTCCAGACAGTTGAGATTACTCTCAGCTCTCTCTGCATGTTTCATTGCACAACATGACTTCCAGGAAAATAACCAGTTTCTTTTTAAGAACAGAACATCACAAAGAAGACAGAAGTAGGCCATTCTGACCTTCAAGTCTGCCCTGTCATTCCATATGAACATGGTTATTTGCTCCCGGACTCAACTCAATTTTTGTGCCAGCTGCTTGCATCCCTCAACTCAGCAATGTGCTAAAAATACTTTCACCTCATCAATTAACATTTTCAATGATCGAGTGTCCTCAATTCTATATGTTCCAGATGTGTACTACCTTCTGAGAAATGAAATGTATTTTCATCTGAGAGTTTTAAATGACAGTCCCTTCTTTTAAATATGTGTCCCCCAGTTTGGAACTCTTCCTATTATTTCGGCCACTTTTGGAATTATCATAATATAATTTTGTGATTTATAACATGTCCAACGTTTGTCCTGCTGCTTTGACTTTGATATATAAATCCCATCAATATTTGCTTTTCCTTCCTGTTTCTAAGCTCCACCTTACCAAATTCATTCAAATTTGAATGATGTGGGCTCCAGGGATATTAATATTAGATTCAGGTGAGAATTTTGTCAATGCTTGTCTTGACATTGAAATTATCTCGCTGCGTCTTGTTTGTTCTTCTCAAGCATCATTGTGACATATTCACCAAATGTCCTATTATGCTGCTGCAGTTGAGAAGAATAATATTGTGTGTTCCTCCAGACAGGAGAAAGTGAGGTCTGCAGATGCTGGAGATCAGAGCTGAAATTGTGTTGTTGGAAAAGCGCAGCAGGTCAGGCAGCATCCAAGGAACAGGAGAATCCCTGAAGAAGGGCTTATGCCCGAAACGTCGATTCTCCTGTTCCTTGGATGCTGCCTGACCTGCTGCGCTTTTCCAGCAACACATTTTCAGCTCTATTCCTCCAGACAGTTGAGATTACTCTCAGCTTGATGGAAAACATGGAGCTTACTGGAAAGTCCTTTCTGCCACTATCCAAGATCTTAGTGAGGTAACATCTGCATTGTGTTATACAAGTTTACTTTTTACATAAGAACAAATAATAATGTACTACAAGCAACTCAGAGACAGGTACTCAAACATTTACTTCAATGAAGGAGTTAACGTCTGAGCAAGAGATGAGTCAGACTGATCCAGTATTCGTTGGAGTTCATAAGAACGAAAGGTGATTTTATTTTCACAACACTGGGCCTATGTATTTGCAGCTCAAGAGCAGTTTTTCTCTTGAAACCCACCGTGAACCAGACAAGTCCCAGATTCTTCCCTTTGTGCCTACAAATTGCAAGTCTCTGTGACATCCCTTATGTTCTCTAATCTTTCTACCTCTGTAAATCAACTAGTTTCCACAAACATTCTTACTTCTGTAACATCCTACGAATGCTACAAAACTGGCCATCTCAAAAATCCCTTCCTGTTCAGGAAAAAGATTACAGAAATATGGGAGTACGAGTTTTTGAAGTCAGTGGTAACTAGGACACTTAGGGCGAAAGTGTTTGAAACTGAGAACTTGTAGAAATTAAACTATTGCATTGGTGCTGCAGGAGAATGATACGAGGAATTTGTACCGAAAAGGTTGTGAGTTTTCTTGGAGGATTTTATGGAGATAGAAAAGATTGCAGTAGCTGGAGGAGGGTTTAAGGATTGGGGGATTTGTAGAGGTTAAGGAAAGTGATAGATATATGGAGGGTTTTGTCATCTGGTAGAGATTATAGAGATAGGGAGGCCTGGAAGTCTTTCCAAAGATAATGAGGGATTTAGAATCTGGAGGTTGCAGAGGTCGGGAGCTGTGTAAGGGGTTCAGGTGGTTACAGAATGGGGAGTGCTGTACATACGTGAGGATGTTACACAACTGATTAGGCATTGGAGTCGGTTACACAACAGTCATGTCCATTCCACTTCGCCAGCATGTTACACAGGAAGAGCAGAAGCATATTCAGGCCTTCGAAACAATTACACCAGAAGAGGAGGAGACTATTCAGTTCCTCAAACCTGATATACAGCTTCACAAAAGACTGATCGGCTCCTCTAGCTTACAATAAAGGAATAAGAGGAGGCCATGCAATCGCTAGATGCTGTTATACAGCAATAGAAATAGTCCATTCAGTTGTGTCAAATCTGTAAAACTCGAATTGTGAGAGGACGTAAAGTGACGAGAGACAGTTACACTGGAATAAAGGGAGGCCATTCAGACCATTGGGCCTGTTGCACAGGAATGGGAGAAGGAGATGTTTTACAGGAAAGGAAGAAGTAATTCAGCCCACATGTCTGTTGTATGGGAACAGGAGAAGACCAATCACTCCCTCAATCACATTCATGGATGCCACTGCAGTCCATTCAGCAACTCGAGCCTGTTATGGAGGAATATGAGGAGACTCTTCAGCCCATCAATTGGTACACAGCACCAAAAGGATTACAAAAGCCCTCAAACTTCATACACATCAACTGGAGATCAGCCAGTAGATTCTGAGCAACTTGTTCAGGAACAGGAGCAAGACGTCCAGGCCATTGAAACCATAATGTAATAACATTAGGAGGACATTCAGCCCATCGAGTTGGTAAACCAGGAATAGAATGAGCCTATTCATCCATTCATGCTCCATACACAGTGATGGTGGCTCAGTGGTTAACACTATAGCTCCTCAGCACCTGGGACCCAGGTTTGATTCCAGCCTTGGGTGACTGTGTGGAGTTTGCACATTCTCCCTGTGCCTGCCACAATTCAAAGATGTGCAGGTCAGGTGGATTGGCCATGCTAAATTGCCCATAATGTTAGGTGCATTAGTCAGAGGGAGTTGGGTCTAGGTGGGTTGCTCTTCAAAGGGTCGGTGTGGATTTGTTGGGCTAAAGGGCCTGTTTCCACACTGTAGGGAATCTAATCTAAATATATAGAGTCATAGAGTCGTAGAGATGTACAGCATGGAAACAGACTCTTCAGTACAACCCGTCCATGCCGACCAGGTATCCCAACCCAATCTAGTCCCATCTGCCAGCACCCGGCTCATATCCCTTCAAACCCTTCCTATTCATATACCCATCCAAATGCCTCTTAAATGTTGCAATTGTACTAGCCTCCACCACTTCCTCTGGCAGCTCATTCCATACCAGTACCACCCTCTGCATGAAAAAGTTGCCCCTTAGGCCTCTTTTATATCTTTCCCCTCTCACCCTAAACCCATGCCCTCTAGTTCTGGACTCCCCCACCCCAGGGAAAAGACTTTGCCTATTTACCCTACCCATGCCCTGCATAATTTTGTAAACCTCTATAAGGTCACCCCTCAGCCTCCGACGCTCCAGGGAAAACAGCCCCAGCCTGTTCAGCCACTCCCTATAGTTCAAATCCTCCAACCCTGGCAACAGTCTTGTAAATCTTTTCAAGTTTCACAACATCTTTCTGATAGGAAGGAGACCAGAATTGCACGCAATATTCCAACAGTGGCCTAACCAATGTCATGTACAGCCGCAACATTACCTCCCAACTCCTGTACTCAATACTCTGACCAATAAAGGAAAGCAGACCAAATGCCTTCTTCACTAACCTGTCAACCTGCGACTCCACTTTCAAGGATCTATGAACCTGCACTCCAAGGTCTCTTTGTTGAGCAACACTCCCTAGGAGTTTACCATTAAGTCCTGCTAAGATTTGCTTTCCCAAAATGCAGCACCTCACATTTATCTGAATTATGTATATATATATATATATATATATATATATATATATATATATACACCTTTAGGTGAGTGGACTAACATTTGGTCGATGAAATGTAACATAAATAAATATGAGTTTGCCCATTTGATCAGAGAAATAGAAACACACTTTAATATTTAAATGAACAGAAACTTGAGAGTGCTTAAGTGCAGAGCATATGGGTGCCCTCATGCAAATTGCAGAAAACTCACATGCAGGTACAGCAGGTAATGAGAAAGGTGAGTGCAATTTCAGAGTTTATTTCAAAAGGAATAGTGCGGAGAAGTGGGGAAGTGTAGCTGCAACGTTGCAAGAAGTTAGTGAGACCATAACTGGAGTACTGTGTACAGTTTTGGTGTCCTGTCTTGAGGAAGGATGGAGTTGCATTGAGGCAGTTCAGAAGAGGTTCACAAGAATGATTCCAGAGATCAGAAGCTTGTTGTATGGAGAGAGTTTGAGTAGTTCAGGCTTGTACTTTTTGCAGTTTAGAAAAAAATGAGAGGAGTTCTCATTGAGATATGTAAGATCCCAAACGTGATTGACAATACATTGTTTAGATGGACATTTCTTCAGCTGGGGCAATGTAGCTTCAGTAGAACGCAAGGCAGATTTAAAACGGCGTGAAGAGAATTTACCCCTCTCGAAAGAGTATGAATCTGTGTAATTCTCTAACCCAGCATGCAGTGGGCCATGATTGTATTAAATGGCAAAGCGGGCAGAAGGGCCTGAATTGTCAATTGATGTTCCTCATTCCATTCAGCCTTTCAAAAGTGCTACAGAGGAATGAAGGAGGGCTGGTGATCAAACAGCAAGCAGATACTCAGGATAAATCAGTCTTGACAGTTTGACAGAATGTAACCAATGGACTCACACAGTGCTGGGTCCTCAACTATTTACAATTAATGTCAATGATTTGGAGGAGTGGAGCAAATGCTTTGTCACTACATTTGCTAATTGTACTAAGATAAGGAGGAAGTTAAATTATCAAGAGAAGGTGGAGAGTCTGCAAGTGGATATAGTCAGGTAAAGTCAAAGGATAGCGGCAGGGACAGGCCACTATAAATGCCGGAGGAAACACCACAGAAGCGCTTCACTGAGGATGTCACCTAGACAGGGGACAAAACGTTTGCAACAAAAATTTCCAGCTCGGCGAACAGAACTACAACATCAAAGGATAATAATTTGGAAGATGGAAAATAGCATGAAATATACACTCCAACCTCTCACCCTCACAACGCGCAGCCCTCCAATCCCAACCTCACCATCAAGCCTGCAGATAAATGGGGTGCAGTGGTAGTCTGGCGCACTGACCTCTGCACCGCTGAAGCCAAACGCCAACTCGAGGACACCTCTTCCTACCGCCCCCTCGACCATGACCCCCCACCTCATCACCAAATCACCATCTCCCAGACCATAAGAACCTCATCACCTCAGGAGATCTCCCACCCACAGCTTCCAACCTCATAGTCCAGGAACCCCGCACTGGCTGGTTCTACCTCCTTACCAAGATCCACAAGCCTGACCACCCTGGCCAACCCATTGTCTCAACATGCTCCTGCCCCACTGAACTCATCTCTACCTACCTCAACACTGTCCTATCCCCCCTAGTCCAGGAACTCCCCACATACGTTCGAGACACCACCCACGCCCTCCACCTACTCCAAACCTCCGTTTCCCCGGCCCCCAACGCCTCATCTTCACCATGGATATCCAATCCCTCTACACTTCCATCCGGCATGACCAGGGCCTCCAAGCCCTCCATTTTTTCCTCTCCCAACAGTACCCTTCCACCGACACTCTCATTCGTTTGGCCAAACTGGTCCTCACCCTTAACAATTTCTCCTTCGAATCCTCCCACTTCCTCCAGACCAAATGGGAGCCATGGGCACACAGATGGGCCCCAGCTATGCCTGTCTCTTTGTTGGCTACGTAGAACAGTCGATCTTCCGTAATTACACCGGCACCCCTCCCCACCTCTTCCTCCACTACATTGATGACTGCATTGGCACCACCTCGTGCTCCCGCGAGGAGGTTGAGCAATTCATCAACTTCACCAACACATTCCACCCTGACCTTAAATTTACCTGGACCATCTCTGACACCTCCCTCCCCATCCTGGACCTCTCCATCTCCATTAATGACAACCGACTTGACACTGACATTTTTACAAACCCACCGACTCCCACAGCTACCTGGATTACACCTCTTCCCAACCTACCTCTTGCAAAAATGCCATCTCATATTCCCAATTCCTCTGCCTCCGCCGTATCTGCTCCCAGGAGGACCAGTTCCACCACAGAACACACCAGATGGCCTCCTTCTTTAGAGACCACAATTTCCCTTCCCACGTGGTTAAAGATGCCCTTCAACGCATCTCGTCCACATCCCGCACCTCCGCCCTCATACTCCACCCTCCAACCGTAACAAGGACAGAATGCCCCTGGTGCTCACCTTCCACCCTACCAACCTTCGCATAAACCAAATCATCCGCAGACATTTCCGCTACCTCCAAAAAGACCCCACCACCATAGAACATAGTACAACACAGCACAGAACAGGCCCTTCAGCCCACGATGTTGTGCTGAACATTTGTCCTAGCTTAAGCACCCATCCATGTACCTATCCAATTGCTGCTTAAAGGTCGCCAATGATTCTGACTCTGCCACTCCCACAGGCAGTGCATTCCATGCCCCCACCACTCTCTGGGTAAAGAACCTACAATTGACATCCCACCTATACCTTCCACCCTTCACCTTAAATTTATGTCCCCTTGTAACACTCTGCTGTACCCGGGGAAAAAGTTTCTGACTGTCTACTCTATCTATTCCTCTGATCATCTTATGAACTTCTGTCAAGTCACCCCTCATCCTTCGCTGTTCCAATGAGAAAAGGCCTAGCACTCTCAACCTATCCTCGTACAACCTATTCTCCATTCCAGGCAACATCCTGGTAAATCTTCTCTGCACCCTCTCCAAAGCTTCCACATCTTTCCTAACGTAAGGCGACCAGAACTGCACACAGTACTCCAAATGTGGCCTAACCAAGGTCCTGTACAGCTGCAACATCACTTCACGACTCTTGAATTCAATCCCTCTGCTAATGGACGCTAATACACCATAGGCCTTCTTACAAGCTCTATCCACCTCAGTTGAAACTTTATTGCTGGAACAGCACAGCAGGTCAGGCAGCATCCAGGGAACAGGAGATTCGACGTTTCGGGCACAGGCCCTTCTTCAGGAATTCCTGAAGAAGGGCCTGTGCCCGAAACGTCGAATCTCCTGTTCCCTGGATGCTGCCTGACCTGCTGTGCTGTTCCAGCAATAAAGTTTCAACTTTGATCTCCAGCATCTGCAGACCTCACTTTCTCCTATCCACCTCAGTGGAAACTTTCAAAGAGCTATGAACATAGAACCCAAGATCCCTCTGCTCCTCCACCTTACTAAGAACCCTACCGTTTACCCTGTATTTCGCATTCTTATTTGTCCTTCTAAAATGGACAACCTCACACTTGACAGGGTTGAACTCCATCTGCCACTCCTCAGCCCAGCTCTGCATCATATCTTAGTCCCTTTGCAGCCGACAACAGCCCTCCTCACTATCCACAACTCCACCAATCTTCGTATCATCTGCAAATTTACTGGCCCACCCTTCGACTCTCTCTTCCAAGTCATTAATAAAAATTACAAACAGCAGAGGACCCAGAACTGATCCCTGCGGAACTCTACTTGTAACTGGGCTCCAGGCTGAATATTTACCATCTACCACCACTCTCTGACTTCGACTGGTTAGCCAGTTTTCTATCCAACTGGCCAAATTTCCCTCTATCCCATGCCTCCTGACTTTCCGCATAAGCTTACCATGGGGAACCTTATTAAATGCCTTACTAAAATCCATGAGGTAAAAACAATGATTACAGATGCTGGAATCCAGATTCTGGATCAGTGGTGCTGGAAGAGCACAGCAATTCAGGCAGCATCCGATGAGCAGCGACATTCAGGCAGCATCCAACAAGCAGCAAAATCCATGTACACTACATCCACTGCTCTACCCTCATGCACATGCTTGGTTACCTCCTCAAAGAATTCAATAAGACTTGTAAGGCAAGGCCTACCCCTCACAAATCCATGCTGGCTGTCCCTAATCAAGCAGTGTCTTTCCAGATACTCATAAATCCTATCCCTCAGTACCCTTTCCATTACTTTGCCTACCACCGAAGTAAGACTAACTGGCCTGTAATTCCCAGGGTTATCCCTATTCCCTTTTTTGAACAGGGGCACAACATTCGCCACTCTCCAGTCCCCTGGTACCACCCCCGTTGACAGTGAAGACGAAAAGATCATTGCCAACGGTTCTGCAATTTCCTCTCTTGCTTCCCACATAATCCTAGGATATATCCCGTCAGGCCCGGGGGACTTGTCTATCCTCAAGTTGTTCAAAATGTCCTAACAAGTATCTCTTCTAGCTTACCAGTCCATTTCACACTTTCCTCTTCAACAGTACGGTCCCTCTCGTTTGTAAATACTGAAGAAAAGTACTCATTCAAGACCTCTCCTTTCTCTTCCGACTCAATACACAGTCTCCTACTACTGTCCTTGATCGGACCTACCCTCGTTCTCGTCATTCTCATGTTTCTCACATATGCATAAAATGCCTTGGGGTTATCCTTGATCCTATCCGCCAAAGATTTTTCATGCCCTCTCTTAGCTCTCCTAATCCCTTTCTTCAGCTCCCTTCTGGCTATCCTGTATCCCTCCAATGCTCTGTCTGAACCTTGTTTCCTCAACCTTTTGTAAGCCTTCTTCTTCCTCTTTACAAGACATTCAACCTCCCTCGTCAACCAAGGTTCCCTCACACGACCCTCACTCGTGATGTATTTCCCTCCCCACCCCTTTCCACCTTCCGCAAAGACCGCTTCCTCCGTGACTACCTGGTCAGGTCCACGCCCCCCTATAAACCACCCTCCCATCCTGGAACCTTCCCCTGCCACCGCAGGAACAGCAAAACCTGCACCCACACCTCCTCCCTCACCTCCATCCAAGACCCTAAAGGAGCCTTCCACATCCATCAAAGTTTTACCTGCACATCCACTAATATCATTTATTGTATCCGTTGCTCCCGATACGGTCTCCTCTACATTGGGAAGACTGGACGCCTCCTAGCAGAGCGCTTTAAGGAACATCTCTGGGACACCCGCACCAATCAACTACACCGCCCTGTGGCCCAACATTTCAACTCCCCCTCCCCTCTGCCGAGGACATGGAGGTCCTGGGCCTCCTTCATCGCCGCTCCCTCACCACCAGACGCCTGGAGGAAGAACGCCTCATCTTCCGCCTCGGAACACTTCAACCCCAGGGCATCAATGTGGACTTCAACAGTTTCCTCATTTCCCCTTCCCCCACCTCACCCCAGTTCCAAACTTCCAGCTCAGCACTGTCCCCATGAGTTGTCCTACCTGCCTATCTTCTTTTCCACCTATCCACTCCACCCTTCCCCCGCCCCCGATCTATCACCTTCATCCCCTCCCCCACTCACCTATTGTACTCTATGCTACTTTCTCCCCACCCTCACCCTCCTCTCACTTATCTCTCCACCCTTCAGGCTCCCTGCCTTTATTCCTGATGAAGGGCTTTTGCCCGAAACGTCGATTTTACTGCTCCTCGGATGCTGCCTGAACTGCTGTGCTCTTCCAGCACCACTAATCCTGAAATATAACCTGTCTATTATTTTCAGGAAGAATGGAAAGCAATATGTTACTCAAATGGGGACAGATTTCAGGACTAAGTGGTACAGTGTGTACTGGAGGGTCCACTTTGAACCATTCAGACATTGGAAGTGTTACAACATCTCCCTGATTGTCTGCTCCCTGATGTTCGCAGTGGCTCTTTTGCTGTCAGGACACACAGAATGTTTTGAAGTGGGTTTGTTGGTGGTACAAGGTAACCTAAAAGCCAAGGCTAGGGAAAGACACAGAGGTACAGAAAGATTCACGTTAAGTTGCAAACAAACAATTAACTGAGGACATGTTGCGGAAACACTGGGGACAAAAAGACCATAAAGTGAGACTTACTGGAGGACTGTCATATTAAAGGGTCCAAATCACAAGAACATGGAATAGAGGCATTACCAGATCAGTTGAAATGGTGCATTACATCAAATTCTGAATCTGCTGCAGAGAACCAGCCCAGATACTAAAATCTGAGACAAGATGACAGCCCATCATGGACAGTTTTGCAGATGATGCTTGTGTGCTGCTCAGGAAACTGGACAATCTGCCCGCATGGGGAGCTTTGCAAACCTTGGCAGTATATTGCTACTATACTTGAGTAGATGGAATTTTGGTGTGAGGTTGGAGACACACCGTGGAGTATTGACTCAGAGTTTCTTATGCCAGTCTGAAATTGGAAGTGTCAGATCATTGGCATACAAGACTGTATGTCACAGTTCAAGGTTGAAGTAGCAGATGGAATAAGCCCATGAAGTATATCTAGATATGTTAATTAATAAAAGTAGAAATGGTCAGGGTATGGCCAAGGGATCACTATAGTTGTGACTCATCTGTTTCAGCTTCAGTCATTGGCTTGGGAAGGGAATGGAGTTTGTAACCAGGACAGAAGGCAGTAACCTTCATGCTCTCAATATTTAAATAAGAAGGGCAGTGATACAATTAAACTGAGTTTCCCAGCTGAAACTGAGTAGGTCAACATAGAGCTGAAAATGTGTTGCTGGAAAAGCGCAGCAGGTCAGGCAGCATCCAAGGAACAGGAGAATCGACGTTTCGGGCATAAGCCCTTCTTCAGCCCTTCCTGAAGAAGGGCTTATGCCCGAAACGTCGATTCTCCTGTTCCTTGAATGCTGCCTGACCTGCTGTGCTTTTCCAGCAACACATTTTCAGCTCTGATCTCCAGCATCTGCAGTCCTCACTTTCTCCTAGGTCAACATAGAGACCTAGACGGGACACTCTCAGAATCAGAGACTGAATTAACAAGTTCAATGATGCAGTTCATAGTGGTTTGTGGACTGAACATCTGGATTCAGGCTCTCAGAAGGAACTATAACAGTGGCATGCAGTGCAGAGTGCATGAAAAGAACAGTATTACAGTCATATATGTTACAGAAATAAATGAATAGTAAGACTTACCAGGGACACCAATGATAGCCAGGAGAGGATAATAAAAATATTGAATAATCGTAAGAGCATATTCGATCCGCCGTAATAATGGCATTCTATCATAATATGTAGAAAGGTACCAAACATGTCCAGATAAACTCCGATCCATTGTTATAACATTGCACTCTATTGTTTCTAGATTCTTATCCATTATTGGAACATTCCAGGCTCACATTTTCAGATTCTGATCTCTCCTCCCCCTCACATCCTGTAGCTGCTCAGTACATACTATAGATAACACATTGCCAGGGCCCATTTATCATTCAAAGTTGCAAAACCTCCAGTAGGTTAATTAGAATCCATAGAGACTGATGTTAATTACAGTTACCGAACCAAACAGATTCAATTAACCCCTTTCTTACCTCACTTTTCATATCACATTTCAGGGAACATTTACTCGGTCCAAATGGAATGAATAATAATGCTGAGGCATGGACCATAAATATTTTAATCATTCTTCCTTATATGTAGGAGTAGTGCCAGAACACTACTCCTAAAGCGACAGACCAGCTACAGAAAATGGCGGCTGGGGAAATTTCTAGCGACCACAAACCAGGATAACAATATTTATTGCTCATAATCCTGTAGTTAAATACTTTCAGAACTTTGAGATATCGTTCAAAGAATTGAAACTGCTCAGGAACAGGGGCAGCAATCCGGTCCCCATGTGACTGCTACAAAAGGATAGGAGTTGACCATTCAGCTCACTCTAGCCTACTACCACTTGAAGAGGTGTAAAGCCAGAATGTTGGTACATTTTGCAAAGGGGTTGACCGTTAATGTAGCTGCATGAGGTCTCACTGAGAGGACACCTGCAGTACATAGCCTTGCTTGAGTTTCTGTAATTGAAAAGGGATGGATCTCCGTAAAGTACCATTTAAGAAGGGCTCATAGGATCCAGAGTTTTCTGTGTCATTTAATGTCTCAAGCTTGTTACAAAGGGACAGGAGGAAGCCATTCAACCTTTACAGCTTGTTAAAATTAGAATGTCCTTTATTAGAAAATCCTTTATTGTCACATGTACTCCAAATACACCAGAACAGGAGTACAATGAAAAGTTTACAATGTCATTCCTGCATGGAACCATCTGAGATATAAAATACCTAGGCACAACTCTTACATCGAAAAGAGGACTAGAAAAGGAGAGTAGTTGCATTATTT
Source organism: Chiloscyllium plagiosum (assembly GCF_037043375.1). Classification (NCBI taxonomy): domain Eukaryota; kingdom Metazoa; phylum Chordata; class Chondrichthyes; order Orectolobiformes; family Hemiscylliidae; genus Chiloscyllium; species Chiloscyllium plagiosum. The sequence goes on from NW_028270159.1 coordinate 59,091,838, forward strand.
TACAGTGATTCATAGTATTAGTTAGAAACATGACTGTTAAAAAGATAGACATTGCAGTCAGATAAGCAAAATCTGATTTCGAGAACATTCCCACACACTCAATTGCATGATTGCAGAAGCAGGTCACTTATTTACAGTTCCCCCCTAACACGAAGGGTAAAAACATTGCCATTCTGAAAGATTCTCTCCCAGTTCCTTGAAGACAAGTAGCTTGGAAGTTTCTGCTATTTAGTGGAAATTATGGTCAAATCTCTGTCGTGAAGAAATGTAAGTGCAGGAAAATGCATTCATATCTTTAACTGTCTGAGGGAAGTTCCAAACAGTGTCTCCCCCTGACTGGAATGGGATGTCTTCCCTCGATATCTTAGCTTTTGTTCAATTAACTGACAACCAGCCACTCACAAATAATGTTGGTCATGGAATGTTCCAGGCGATGCCAGCTATAGAACATTCTGGAGAATGTCAATTATCGAATGGTACGGAGGATATAGATTATTGAATGTGACAGTCATAAATATCAACATCACATGGCCCTTAAGTCCATTAAGTCTGGTAAGACCAACACCGCCTCACAGTGGGAACGTCTCCCCATCTCGACTTACTTGTCGCTTTGTAGACGAAAACAATAAGATTAAGCCAATACCTTGATCATTTGATGTCAGATCCTCTGTAATAATCAAAGAGATATCATTTCTTATTTGGAGATCTTCCCCCCCCCCCCAAAACCATTTCATTTTTGCTCAACACTGCTCAATGCAATATGTTCCTGATATTCTATTCTTAATATTGGTCACTCTGCTGACATGTCTCTCTAATGTCATTGGATCATATCCATTTCCCTCAATGTATGCAGTGAATTCCTCAATTTCTTTTGAGAATACCACACACATTCAGGTAGCGATCCTTTCATTCAGGTTTTGAACATTATTCCCTGTTCCATTGTTGCTTTTATTTTGGCTGTTTAAAAAATAGTCTGAAATCATCATGTCCACAGAATCAGACCTGATGGGTAATGTACCATGAAGAGTTGAGAGTGCGGTGCTGGAAAACCACAACAGGTCAGGCAGCATCCGAGGAGCAGGAGAATTGACGTTTCAGGCAAAAGCCCTTCATCAGGAATGAAGTTTGTGAGCCGAGGGGGTGGACAGAGAAATGGGAGGGTGTGGGGTTACAGGCAAGATAGTTGACAGTGAGATAGACAGATGAAAGTGGGGGAGAAGATGATAGGTCAGAGAGGAGGGTGGAGCAGACAGGTGGGAAGGAAAATAGGTAGCACAGGTCATGAGGTCGGTGGCGAGTTGGAAGGTTGGATCTGGGGTAAGGTATGGGGAGGCGAGATGAGGAAACTGGGGAAATCCACATTGATGGTGTGTGGTTGAAGGGTCCCGAGGCGGCAGATGAGGCTTTCTTCCTTCAGGCATCGGGTGGTTAGGATTTGGCGATGGAAAAGGCCCAGCACCTGCATGTCCTTGGCAGAGTGGGGGGGAGGGGGAGTTGAAGTGTTCAGCCACGGGAGTTGAAGTGTTCAGCCACGGGACGTTGGGGTTGGTTGGTGTCCTGGAGATGTTCTCTGAAGTGCTCTGTGAGTAGGGTCCTGTCTCCCCAATGTAGAGGAGACTGTATCGGGAGCAACAGACACAGTAAACGACGTGTGGAAGTGCAGGTGAAACTTTGATGGATGTGGAAGGCTCTTTTGGGGCCTTGGATGGGGGTGAGGGGGGAGGTGTGGATGCAGGTTTTGAGGTTCCTGTGGTGGCAGGGGAAGGTGCTGGGAGAGGACGGTGGGTTGTTGGGGAGCGTGGACCTGACGGAGTCGTGGAAGGAATGGGTCTCCGGAATGCTGATAGGGGTGGGGAGGGAAATGCATCTCTGGTAGTGGGGTCCATTTGTAGGTGGCAGAAGTGGCAGAGGATGATGCAATTGTATCTGGAGGTTGGTGGAGTGAAAGGTGAGGGCCAGGAGGGTTCTGTCCTTGTTGGGATTGGAGGGATGGGGTTCAAGGGTATAGGCGAAGGAAGTGGAGGAAATGTGCTGGAGGACATCATGGAGCACATGGGAGGGGAAATTGCAGTCATTGAAGAAGGAGGCTGTCTAGAATGTTCTATGGTGGAATTGCTCCTCCTGGGAGCAGATGTGATGGGGCAAAGGAATTGGGAATAATGGATAGCATTTTTAGAGGAGGCAGGGTAGAAGGAGGTGTAGTCCACCAACCTCTGCGTCATTGGCAAACTTATGAACCAACCCTTCCCCTTTTTATATGAATCTGTCCAGAGATACTTTTTTGTTATATATTTCATCATGTCATTTAGGCAAACAAATTCAGATAGTTGATTTCTGATTGACATTGGTAAGAGTTTAACATTGTAGTGTGCTGTAATATGGAGAATAACAATAACAGTAGGAAGCTTTGGTCTGAGTGTTGTTTACCTGTCGCTTTTAACATTGTTTGAAATTTGCAGTGCTTATTTTTAAATGCCTGTTTTTGAATCCAGTATACAGATAACGTGTAGGATGGTGAGAGGTGACCTAACAGAAGTTTATAAGATTGTGAGAGGGACCAATAAGTTTGGCAGAGTACGTTTTGATTGGAAAGCAGCAAGTTAGAATTTGGTATTTGTGATGTGCTTGGGGGAGAGCATTGTTTGGTCCCTTAAAATGATTATGTGCATTTCCTATGCAGAGAAATTTAAAATGGATGTCTAAGAGCAGCAGCTTGAATATTTGCAAGTACACAGAAGGCACTTGGATTGAAACATTTGTATTGAAAAGCTGGTCAATTCACAGACCAAGAAGTAACTGTTCTACCAGGACAATAGGATTTTGAATTTATCCAATCAGTTTGAAACAGGTACTTAGATACCAAAAACCTCTTAAGTGTTTGTCTGATGGTTTTGACAAAATAGGACCAATTGTATTGTAAGAAATGTTGATGTATTAAAAGGGATATAAAATAAGGGAGCAGTTGGACAAAGACCCCAGAGCTAGCTGCCATCCATTATAGCCAATAGCCCTCAGCTCTCAATCGAGAATCGTTGGCTCTCACAGCCTTCTCTGTATCTTAAAGAAAGCACCATCTAAGTAACAATGGAACCAACGGCTCAGCTGGTTATTTCCTGGATTACAATTTCAATTTGTTAATAATAAATGTGCTCATTAAAAATTGCCAAGCAGCAGAGTGAACTATATTGTTGCTTGTCTTGGTGTTGAAAAAACAGAACTGAAGAGAAACAGACTCAGCCCCATTTTAAAATTCCCTACTGTGCAAACTCTGTTGCTCCTGCTAGTCTCTCGACTCTCTCTGCATATTTGTGCCTCTCATTCCCGTTGGCTATTTGGGGGTCTATGGTACAAACCCAATAACATCACAATCCTCTTCTCTTTTCTTAGCTCCACCCACAAAGCTTCACTGAATGATTCCTCAGTTATTTCATCTCTGACTACTTCTATGATGCTTAGTCACAAATGCAACACCTCCCCCTTTCCTCTAACTCTGTTCCCCTCAAAGTTCCTGTACCCTGGCACATTCAGCTGACAGTCCTGTCACTCCCTTAGCCATGTTTCTGTAATGGCTATAATATCCCAGTCCCACAGAGGTATCCACGCCCTGAGTTCATCGACCTTACCTGTCAGCCCTCTTGCATTGAAATAGATGCAAGAGTGATTGTGCGTCAGGGGAAAAACAGTCAGTGGAGGGATCCCCTGTGGTCGTACCCCGGAAAAACACGTATACCGTTTTGGATACTGTTGAGGGGGATGACTTACCAGGGGTATGCAGTGGGGCCCAGGTCTCTGGCACAGAGCCAATCCCTGTTGCACAGAAGTGAAGGAGAGAAAGGAGGAGAGTGTTAGTCATTGGGAACTCAATAGTTAGAGGCTCAGATAGGTTTGTTGGGAGCGAACGAGATTCACGGTTGGTGTGTTACCACCCAGGTGCCAGGGTCTGTGATGTCTCAGATCGTCCTGAAGGGAGAGGGTGACCAGCCTCAAGTCCTTGTCCACGTAGGTACCAACGACACAGGTAGAAAGAGGGATAGGGATGTAAGGCAGGATTTCAGGAAGCCAGGGTGGAAGCTGAGAGCTACAACAAACAGAGTTGTTATCTCTGGTTTGTTACCCGTGCCACGTGATAGTGAGGCAAGGAATAGGGAGAGATATCAGCTGAACATGTGGCTGCAAGGATGGTGCAGGAGGGAAGGTTTCAAGTTCTTGGATAATTGGGGCTCATTCTGGGGAAGGTGGGACTTGTACAAACAGGACAGTCTTCACTTGAACCAGAGGGATACTAATATTCTGGGTGGGAAATTTGCTGGTGCTATTCGGGTGGGTTTAAAGTAGCTCAGCAGGGGAGTGGGAACCGGAGGTGTAGTTGCAGTGCACAAGAGGATGAGAGTAGGAAGGACAGGGACAGGATTTCACGGTCACAGGAATGTGCTGGCAGACAGCGAGCTGGTTTGAAGTGTGTCTGCTTCAATGCCATAAGTATTCAAAATAAGGTAGGTGAGATTGCAGCACGGATAGGTACGTGGGACTTCGATGTTGTGGCCATTTCGGAGACATGGATAGAGCAGGGTGAGGAATGGATGTTGCAGGTTCCAGGGTTTAGATCTTTCATTAAGAACAAGCAAGGCAGTAAAAGATGGGGAGGCATGGCCTTGTTAGTCAAGGATAGTATAATGGTGGCTGAAAGAACTTTTGACAAGGACTTGTCTACTGAGGAAGTGTGGGCTGAGGTTAGAAACAGGAGAGGAAAGGTCACACAGCTTGGAGTTTTTTATAGGCCTCTGCAGAGTTCCAAGGATGTGGATGAGAGAATTAGCAAAATTATTCTGGGGTAGGAGTGAAAGCAACAGGGTGGTCATTATGGGGGACTTTAATTTCTCCAACATTGACTGGAAATCGATAACTCTAGTACGTCAAATGGATCAGTTTTTGTCCAATGTGTACAGGAGGGTTTCCTGTCACAGTTTGTCGAAGGGCTGACAAGAGGGAAGGCCACAATGGATCTGGTGCTTGGTAATGAACCAGGCCAGGTGTTTGATTGAGTTGTAGGTGAGCACTTTGGAGAGAGTGACCATAGTTCAGTTATGATTAGTTTAGTGATGGAAAGGGATAGGTGCATGCCACAGGTCAAGAGTTAACGATGGGGCAAGGGCAATTATAATGCGATTAGGCAAGAATTAGGATGCATAGAATGGGGTAGCAAAATGCAGGGGATACAGACAATGGAAATGTGGAGCTGGTTTCAGGAACAGATATTGCGTGTCTTTGATAGGTATGTCCCTGTCAGGCAGGGAGGAAGCAATAGTGTAAGGGAACCATGGTTTACTACAGAAATTACATCTCTTGTTGAGCAGAAGAAGGGGGCTTACGTGTTGATGAGGCAAGATGGTTCAGATGAAGTGATGGAGAGTTACAGATCAGCTAGGAAGGATTTAAAGAGAGAGTTAAGAAGAGCAAAGAGAGGACACGAGCAGTCTTTAGCAAATAGAATAAAGGAGAACCCGAAAGGGGTTTGTGAATGTCCAGGCCAAGTTCACCACTCTCTATAATCCAGCTCTCAATGACAGCAAAACCAAGGAACTCATTATTGACTTTCAGCAGGATGTTACTCATGCCCTCCCCATACATTAACATCACAGAGGTGGTACGAGTGGAGAGTGGAGAGTGTCAAGCTCCTGGGAGTGATCATCCACAACAAGCTTTGTTGGATTCTTCATGTGGATGCACTCGTTACAAAGGTCCAACAACGTCTCTTCTTCCTCAGGCAGCTGAAGAAATTTGGCATGACGGTGAATACCCTTGTTGTCTTTTATAGGTGCGCATACTGTCTGGATGTATCACTGAAGAAGGGCCTGTGCCCGAAACGTCGAATCTCCTGTTCCCTGGATGCTGCCTGACCCGCTGTGCTGTTCCAGCAATAAAGTTTCAACTTTGATCTCCAGCATCTGCAGACCTCACTTTCTCCTGGATGTATCACTACCTGGTATGGCAACTGTACCATTCAAGATCAGAGACGGTTACGAAGAGTGGTGAACTCGGCCCGGGCAATCACAAAGGCCAACCTCCCATCTATAGAATCCATCAACCAGGCCCGCTGTCAAGGAAAGGCAACCAGCATTCACAAAGATCCAACCCACCCTGGTAATGTTTTTCTACAACCTCTACCATCGCGGAGGTGTACAGAAGCCTGAACACACGCACCAGCCGATTTTGCAACAGTTTCTACCCTACTGTTTTAAGAATATTGAATGGGCACACAAACTCTTAACATTCACCCGTACCTGTGTCTTGGTTTTTGCCTCTGTTTACCTATTATTTACTTATCTATGCTACTTAACTCTGTGATCTGCCTCTATTACTCACAAGACAAAGCTTTTCACTGTGTCTCAGTACACATGAGTATAAATTCAATTCAATCTCGGATAATCCTGAGTGCATCTATCTCCCTAACATGGCCTCCGAGAAGCTGCAGTTATTGCACTTCCCATAGGTGTAATTGTCAGGGACTAAGGAAATCTCCCTGACCTTCCACATCCTGCAGGAGCATGCCACTTTCCTAACTGCTGTCTCAACTGCTCTCCAGCTAAACAGGAAAGCTTAAAAAGACTTTATCTGACCTCACCTGTACCTTTTCCTAACCTGCTACTCACCAATGCCTCTCGAGAAAAAACCTCGCTACTTATTCTGCTCCCAAACACTTTTCCAATAAGGTTGTAAGGTTGAGAAATATAGTACTTGTTTTTACTGTACCTGTTTTAATAGCAATCAGCCATGTGACATTAAGACCTTTACATGAGTCACACCTGACAAGATATAAAAATACTGCTTGCGTGTAATGTTCAGAGATTCATCGAGGGGTGTCATCACAAGAAGGCTGCAAGACTCCTTTATATCATACAGAATCTCTCGCTGGCTGTTCAGTAATAAAGTGTTTACCTTTGAACTGAAACTTTTGTCGTCCGGAGTGAAGAGTCAACATGTGGTGCTGTGACTCGGACCTCAACATATGGAATGTCTCTCTGGGCTGAGTAAGTGGCCCAGAAGTCTGAATTGAATGGAACAGAGTGGTAAGGTCGCCTGGGTATCTTACCCCAGACCACTCCTTGTGATCGGCCTGACATTTTGACCCTCGCCAGTGGAACGTACTTTGAAGAGATGAAACGAACTACCCCAAGCCAGAATTTAAGGTCGGAACAGTTATGTCCGATTGCTCTAAATTGCTGTGGGGTGACATTGTATTGCTCTATATGGTTCCTGTAGGAAAAAGGTTGGGACTGGGGACCTCGGTCAGGGAAGTGATCGTCACTACCTGACAGATTCAGTTTTGGGGAGCTGCCTCATTCAGATATGGCCAGTGGAAATTTATACATAATAAGGAAAGAGGACAGGCTCGGTTACTTTCTCACCCCACTGTACTCATACAGCCGGTGGAAATTTGCTCATATCAGAGCAGGGAGGTATAATGGGACAATTACTTGATGTGGCTGGGAAGCCCCCCCGCCCCCCCCCCCCCGCCCCCCCCCCCCCCCCCGCCAACAATTTCAGAACATGTGCGAGAAATGACCTGATCAGGAAAATGATTTGTGAAAATTAAGTGCAGCATTACATAGGGGACAAGAACAAGATTTGGCCTCTGGGCAGACACCAAGTGTGGCTACACTTTACAGGGGGCCATTTGAAATACTGGAATCCCCACAACAGAAAATCAGCACTCTGACCCGCCACACATACTCTGTGGACCCAACCAGAGAAATTGAACTCTGGTTGTGGCCTGTCTCTAGCCACTAGGTTGGCCATACCTCTTGTGCTCTGGTACAGATAAAATTAAAAGATAATCAGACTCTGCCCTCAATCCCACAGCATCCTATTAAGCCAGAGGCAGGACAAAGAATCCACACCCTTATTAACTCTTTCCTGGCATAAGGTATTCTGGTCTCGTACAAGTCACTTTGTAACACCCAAATGTTTCCAGTCCCCAGACCAGGTTGACAGGGCTGGTGACGAGGTCAGGACCTGAGGAAGATGAATAATATTGTTGTGCCCTGACACCCCCTTGTCCCAAACCTACCTGCTGATGCCTGCATTTTTACCATTGTTGACGAATAGCACCCATTTCTTGCCATTTCACTGCGTCTGGTTTCTCAATATTGTTTGCCTTGATCTACCAGGGCCTGCATACACTTGGACCCGCCTGCCCCAAGATTTTATCTACTCGCCCAGTCTATTCTTGTGGGCCCTCCATGATCAGTTATGGACTCTGGACCTCCCGCAGGGATTGGCAGTCATCCAATATGTAGCAGCTTGCCCAGCTATGAGGCAGACACCACATCTAACCCAGGCACACTAAAACAAATCCAAGACAGCCCTACTTAACAATTTGCTACTGAGCTTCTCCCACTGCACCATCTTGAATCCTGCTACATTCTTGACAGAACCCCTGCAGCACCTTCCTCTCCTGACCATGACTGCCTATTACAGAATCACCTTTCCACCTCTTCTCACACCTGGCCTGCCACTTGAACATGCCGACTTCATTGTTTATGTGGATGTTTCACCTACAAGTCAGCGATGTTCCAGGTACACGATTCAACAGATTCTGAAGTAGTATAGATTACTTACAGTGTTGAAACAGGCCCTTCAGTCCAACAAGTCCACACCGACCCTCCAAAGAGCAACCCACCCAGACCCATTCCCCTAACACTACGGGCAATTTAGCCTAAACTGCACATTTTTGGACTGTGGGAGGAAACCGGAGGGAGCCCACGCAGACACAGGGAGAATGTGCAAACTCCACACAGACAATTGACTGAGGCAGGAATTGAACCCGGGTCTCTGGCGCTGTGAGGCAGCAGTGCTAACTGCTGTGCCACCGTGCCGCCCATCAACACATAGCTGAACACATAGTGTTTGAATCTCCACTGTCAGCACAGAAGGCTGAAGTGTTTGCCCTCATTCGGGTTTGCACTTTGGAGGAAGGGAAACCTGCCAATATTTATACAGACTTTCGCTATGCTTTCAGCGTTGCCCATGATGGGACGATAGGGGACTTTTAACCCCCATGGGGCAACCAATTTGTAACAAAGCTTTTTTGCATAATCTCTTAGAGGCCTCACAGTAATTGTCCAGCCTAGCGGTGATCAAATGTTCAGCTCACACTGGAGCCGCTGACAGAATTTCCAAGGGCAACACGCAAGTAAATGCCGCCACCACTCACACCCCACTTTTCTGGTCCCATTGGGCTCACAGCAACACCTCGTTACAAGGGGTATGAGGACGGGTATGCCAGACCTGTGTGGGATACATCACTTACAGGGGGACACCCCTGCAGAGGAGCACAGACTGTGGGTCTCAGATGGGGTGCTCCCTTGATGTTCACTCCAAACTGTGGGACAGGTCTGTGTTCCTTCTTTGCTTTAACCAATCTTGGTAGATTATATCCATAACTGTACACACCTAGGCAAGGAGGGAATAGTCAGCACTTTGCTCCAAACCTGGTGGCACCCTGATTCCCAAATGGCACCCTGATTCCCAAAACAATGGCTGAGAAACGAGCAAAATCCTGCTAAATCCGCAAAAAGACAAATGCTGGAAAAGGATGTCTTGCGGCTCTGGGATTGCCCCTTTGTGTTGGGTGGGGGGGGGGGGGGAGGTTTCATTTGTCTACAACTAGATTTCATAGAATTACCAAGAGTACAGTGCTATAAGTATTGTTTGGTAATGGTAGGTGTCTTCAGCGGATGGATTGAGGCAATCCCGACGACAGACAACACGGCTACAAACAGGGTACAAATACTGTTGAGAGAAATAATTCCTGATTATGGACTCCCAGAGACAATAAGGTCAGACGATGGGCCACACTTTCTGGGTGAAATTAACCAGGGGATCTGCAAGGAACTGGCGATAAAACAACAATTCCACTGCACTCATCACCCAAAGGCAGCAGGGGTGGTGGACTGAGCAAATAGCACCTTAATAAACAAGTTCGCCAAGCTATCACAGGAGACAGGCCTAAACTGGTTGAACAGAACCTTGGCTCTGTTCCATATGAGCTTTAACACCTCAGGTAAAAGAGGTTTGTCTCCCGCTGAGGTCATTTACATGAAGCACATGAGGACCCCATGGGGACCTGGGATAGACTGGCTTCCCTTCCCTGAAAGATGAGATGTGAACAATCTGGGGGAGGAGGTGGGAACATACCTACAGAGGCAAATCACAATTCTCCAAAGTTTGCATTTGCAGGTACACCAAGCTACACCAAGAGGGAGCAACGATCTACTAGAAGGGGACTAACCCATTGCCGAGTCAGGGGATTTTGTACTGATAAAGGACTGGAAAAGAAAGAAGCTGGAACTTCTTTCTGGAGTGGTGAGCAGAGCGAGAGTGAGCCGTGTCCCAGAGTGTGGAGCAGAGTGAGAGTGAGCCATGTCCCGGAGTGGGGAGCAGAGTGAGGGTGAACCATGTCCCAATGTGTGTAGCAAAGATGGCCTTACTTTTGAAAACCCCAAATATAGTGGTTAGTATCCTAAAACACACATATACATTCACTGACTATAATCACACAAACATGCACAATGACACTCGGATTCAGTCTGTGGCACTCCCACCATCGAATGCTTCTGCATCTCATTCGAGTCTTAACAATGTGTTAGCAGTCACATTTTCTTGACCTACCACATGCACATTTGTCAAATTGAATGGCTGTAACGACAGGCTCCATCTAAATAGGTTGAGATTTCCTCCTGTCTGCAGTCCCTATCAAATCGTTGACCTCACTCAATTTCCTCTTGATTTAATAAGGTCCACGAAACCTTGCTTCACGAAAGGTTCACCTATCAGTGGAAGTAACACTGACACCTTATTCCCGATTTTCAATTTTGATTTTGTGTTTGCTTCCTGTTTCATTGTATACTGTGATACTTTTAAATGCTGTCAAGCCAACTCTCCAGCTCTATTTAATCATTCTCTAAAATGTGACATATAGTCCAAATGTGTGGTCTCTGAATTCTGACTTATTAACTTCTCCTTAATCAATTTTAATGGTCCTCTCACATCATGCTCAAAAACTAATTCAAGTTTAGTCGATTCATTTGGTGCATCTCTGATCACAAAAAGCACAAACGTTACCCCCTATTCCAGTCATCTGGATAATCCTGACTATAAGCCCTCATTGCTGGCACACTGTCTCAGTGGATAGCACTGCTGCCTCACAGCATCAAGATCCCAGGTTCGATTCCAGCCTTGGGCAACTGTCTGTGTGGAGTTTGCACATTCTCCCCATGTCTGCATGGGTTTCCTCTGAGTACTCTGGTTTCCTCCCACAGTCCAAAGATGTGCAGGTCAGGTGAATTGGCCATACTAAATTGCCAATTCTAAAATAGATGCATTAATCAGAGGGGAGGGTAACTCTTTGGAAGGTCAATGTGGACTTCATGGTTCGAAGGATCTGTTTCCACACTGTAGAGAATCGAATCTAAAAAAAGCATGGTCTTTAGTGTTAGATGCCACCTTTCTAGGTATGCAGTAGATTTGAATTGTTTTATGCCAAAGCCGTCCATAATTCCCCTGAATACTTTGGATGTGAAGTTTGACCCTTGATCCGTTTCAAGTAAAAAATTTGAATAATTCCTCTTCAGTCCTTTTAGTGGTGATATTAGGCAATGGGATGGCCTCTGGAAATCTAATCGATACATCCATTATTGTTAACAAATACTGATTCCTACTTTCTGTGTGAGTTAGGGGACCTACAAAATCAATTAAGACTCTTGGAAAATGATCCTCAAATGCTGGAATAGGTATTGAAGGTGCGGGTTTTATTAACGCCTGTGGTTTTCCAATTACCTGACATGCATGACGTCTGGCAAAATTCAACTACATCCTTGTGCAGTCCAGGCCAGTAAAAACGTTTTTGTATTTTAGCCTGTGTTTTCCTCACTCTGAAATGACCTCCAAGTGGTAGCTCATGCGCCACTTGCAACACCTCCCTTCTATACCCTACTGGCAAGACAACTTGATGAATTTCTCATCTAACTGAATATGTGATGGCCTCCATTTACTCACTAAGACATCATTTTTCAGGTAATACCACTCAGGGATACATTCAGATTCCATCTCTGTTATATGTCTTTTGATACAACTATTTTCATCTTTCTGCTGCAACTCAATGAATTTAGCAGAGCTAAAGATATTTGCATGATTATCTATTTGCTCCTGTTGTGTCTCAACTATCTGATCAAACATAGTCTCTGCTAATGCCAGTTCAGCTTACTTATCTATATCTTTTGATCTCTCCTGTTTCAACTGTTGAAACTTGAAAGGGTTCAGAAAAGATTTACAAGGATGTTGCCAGGGTTGGAGGATCTGAGCTACAGGGAGAGGCTAAACAGGCTGGGGCTGCTTTCCCTGGAGTGTCGGAGGCTGAGGGTGACCTTACAGAGGTTTACAAAATTATGATGGGCATGGATAGAATAAATAGACAAAGTCTTTTCCCTGGTGTCGGGGAGTCCAGAACTAGAGGGCGTAGGTTTAGGGTGAGAGGGGAAAGATATAAAAGAGATCTAAGGGGCAGCTTTTTCACGCAGAGGGTGGTACGTGTATGGAATGAGCTGCCAGAGGATGTGGTGGAGATTGGTACAATTGCAACATTTAAGAGGCATTTGGATGGGTATATGAATAGGAAGGGTTTGGAGGGATATGGGCCGGGTGCAGGCAGGTGGGACTAGATTGGGTTAGGATGTCTGGTTGGCATGGACGGGTTGGACCGAAGGGTCTGTTTCCATGCTGTACATTTCTATGACTATGACTCTATAACTGGTGACTCTGTGACCTCGTTACTACACAATCGGTGAAGGTTCCAAGATAAAATCCTGCAGAGCTTCAGTTGCCTGAGTCTGCATTGGCTTTTCAACTACAGTAGGTGGTGTGCCTTTCGGTGAATCAGTGAATATTATTCGAAGGACAAATTGTATGCCTGGCGCTGAGAGTTTGTCCAGTACTCCTACCACAAATTATCCACTCTTTTCTGGACTCTCTAACCTCACTTTACATAATTGAGCACTTTTTGTCTCATCATAAATTCCTGTTCCCTTTTCTGGCAATAGTCCCTCAGGAGTACATATCTCCTCATTGTTCACCATCACAGACTGAGAGGGTCCTGTGTCCCTTAATATTGCAACCTTTTTACCTGCTATTCCTGACCAATGTAAATAAACTTTACCCTTGCATGTATATTTTCTAAGCAGATCTGGCACTCCCTCCTTAACCAACCTCTGATCAGCTTCTCCACTGTGATGCAGCATTCTAGCTTCCACTATGTTATCTCTTACCATTCCAACAAAACTCCCAGGCTTATTCGTTTTTCCTACCTGTGGCTTTTTTCCTAGCCCACCAGCACTATGATTTTGTGTGGCCCACTTTATTAAATGAAAACACTGCAGCTTTTTAACTTCTTTGTCCCCTTCAAAGGTTTCCTTTTTACCGTGTGGTAAGCTATCCTTATGATCTTCACCGAGATCCACCTTTCTTGTTCCATGTGAGGATTTCTCTTTTCCCCAGTTTCTATCCCTCATGGACTAAAATTGATTCTGGACCAACTCATCAACATCAAACACTTCAGCTGCCAACCTTCCCTTTTTTTTAGATTAGATTCCCTACAGTGTGGAAACAGGCCCTTCAGCCCAACCAGTCCACACCGACCCTTCAAAGAGTAACCCATCCAGACCCATTTCCCTCTGACTCATGCACCTAACACTATGGGGCAATTTAGCATGGCCAAATCATATAACCTGCACATCTTTTGGACTATGGGAGGAAACCAGAGCACCCGGACGAAACCCACGCAGGCACGGGCAGAATGTGCAAACTCCACACAGACGATCGCCCGAGGCTGGAATTGAAGCCGGGACCCTGGCGCTGTGAGGCAGCAATGCTAACCACTGAGACACAGTGGTGCCATAACTCTCTACTTTTCCACGAGTTCACATTACTTCAGGCAGTGAATTTTTGAACTCCTCCAAAATAATTGTCTCTCTAAGAGCATCATAAGTTTGTTCTATTTTTAATGCCCTTATCCACCAATCAAAATTACTTTGTTTGATCCTTTCAAACTCAGTATAGGTTTAACCAGAGTCCCTCCATAGATTCTTGAAACATTGTCTGTCGGCTTCTGGTACAAACTCATATGCGCTTAAGATAGCTTTTTCACCTCCATATATACCTTAGATACCTCCTCTGATAGTGATGCAAATACCTCACTAGCCCTACCTACAAGTTTTGTCTGGATCAACAAAACCTGCATGGTCACTGGCCACTGCATTTGTTTAGCCACCTTTTCAAATGAGATGAAAAAGACATACACATCCTTTTCATTTAATTTACGCAATGTTTGAACATACTTTAACAGTTTCTCACTAGGCTTCTGACTACCAGGAGCTTGCTTATCCTCACTCTGTTCCTCACTAAGCCTACCTTCAGCCATCATCTCTATCCTTTTAAGCTGGCTTTCTCAGTGTCAATTCTGCAGTTCAAACTCTCTCTTTTTCTTTCTCTTCTGCTAACGCACTTCATTCTTTTTTCTCTTCTAATTTTAATTGTAACTCAAACTGTTTCATTTCTGCTTCTAACTCAAGCTTCTTCATTTGCAATTGAAGTTTAGCTATCTGTACAGATCATGTTGGGGTTTCCAGCAAATTTAAATGCTGAGCTACTGCTGCAATCATCTTTCCTCATGTTAGGAGGTAACTTCAACTCCAGCTTGTCTACTAATTCCCACAGCTTGGTCTTATTTGCCTTTTGTAAAACCCCTAAGGTCACTTCTTCCACCTCCAGAACCTCCTTGGTGACTGAAAGAGCCATTGGTATCCAAAGCTATGTTTAATCAACCAAATCAACACCCGAAATAAAAGACATTAACGCCTACCGCTCGCTTTTTAAATCCTGCAAAGAACCGCTAATCTGTTATGGACCATGTCCAACCCCTCAAAGGCTAGCTACACAGACCAGTACTAAAGATGAAAAATGTAACACTATAGTAATGACATTTAAGAATAGTGTATAAAGGGGCTGTTGTAAGAACTGTATTTTAGGATTCAATTGCCACCTCAAAATTGTCCTGTGATTTCTGAATAAAGATGCTATTTTTGCCACTCACTGATTTCAGTCATCATTTGAATACAATCCCACAATAGTCATTGAGTATATGTGACAACAAAGGCTAATTCTAATTCTTAATTTTGTGTAGTGGGAGTAAACTAGTGAATTGTTTGTCATGTTACTTCTTCATATGGGTTCACCTTGTTTTAAAATCATAAGATTATACAACAGAACATGAGACATTGAGCTCGTGCTAAATCTGTGAAAAAGCTGTATGGTGGCTCAGTGATTAGCACTGCTGCCTCACAACACCGGAGTCCTGAATTCAATTCCACCCTTGGGCCTGGTGGATTAGTCATGAGAGATGCAAGACTACATGGATAGAGTAGTATACTTTTTGGGAGGGTTGATATGTACTTGCCAAATGGCCTCCTTCCACACTGTAGTGATAATATTATTATATTCAGTCTCAATCCTGTGCTATTTTTCCATTATGGAGAAAAGGGTTAATTACACCTTAATTCATAGAACAGCTGCTGAGCATATGCAAAAGGAAATCATGTCATCATGATATCAAGACAGGATGAAGCTAGGATCTGAGTATGCAGGGTCTCAGACAGCCTTTCTTTCATCATCACTTTCACAGTTACATTTAATAAAGTCTGTTAATGTGAGCTCAGTTGAGCATGTCAGGTATAGACAGCAGAGATTGGGTGAATTCCTAAAAGAGTATAAAGGCAGTAGGAGTAGATTTAAGAATGAAATCAGGAGGGCAAAAAGGAGACGGAAGATAGCTTTGGTAAATAGGGTTAAGGAGAATCCAAAGGGGTTCTACATATTGAGGACAAAAGGGTAACTAAGGAGACAATAGGCCCATTAAAGAACAGCAAGGCTACTTATGTGAGGAACCAAAGGAGATGGGGGAGATACTGAATGACTATTTCGCATCAATGTTTACTGTGGAGAAAGATAACGGAAGACCAACAACCTGGGAAATAAATAATGATCTCTTGAAAAATGTCCATATTACAGGGGAGGAGGTGCTGGATATCTTAAAATGCATAAAGTTGGATAACACCCCCGAACCTGATCAAGTGTACCCTAGGCCTCTGTGGGAAGCTAGGGATTGCTGGGCCTCTTGCTGAGATGCTTGTAACATTCATATCCACAGATAAGATACCAGAAGAATGGAGATTGGCTAACGTGGTGCCACTATTTAAGAAAGGTGGTAAGGAAACGTCAGGGAACCATAGATTGCTGAGCCTGACATCAGTGGTGGGCAAGTTATTGGAGGGAAACCAAAGAGACAGGGTTCAGATATATTTAGGAAGGCAAAGACTGATTAAGGGTAGTCAATATGACTTTGTGTGTGTGGGAAATCATGTCTCACTAACCTGATTCAGTGTTTTGAAGTAATAAAGAGGGTTGATGAGGCCAGAATGGTGGACATGATCTATGTAGACTTCAGACTTGACAAGTTTCCTCATGGTAGACTGGTTAGCAAGGTTAGACCACATGAATACAGGGAGAATTAGACATTTGGATACTGAACTGGTTCGAAGGTAGAAAACAGAGGCTGGTGGTGGAGGTCAGAGTCAAGAGTGTGGCACTGGAAAAGCGCATCAAGTCAGGCAGCATCAGAGGATCAGGAGAATTGACGGTTTGGGCATAAAACCTTCATCAGGAATTCCTGATGAGGCCGTATACCCAAAACATCGATTCTCCTGCTTCTCGGATGCTGCCTGACCTGCTGGGACCCCAAAACTGGAGGTGTAGTGGACAGCGAAGAAAGTTACCTCAGAGTACAATGGGATCTTGATCAGGTGGGCCAATGGGCCAAGGAGTGGCAGATGGATTTTAATTTAGATAAATGTGAGGTGAGGCAAATCAGGGCAGACTCATGCACTTAATGGTCAGGTCCTGGGTAGTGTTAATGAACAAAGGGACTTTGGAGTGCAGGTTCATAATTCCTTGAAAGTTGAGTCATAGGTACATAGGATAGTAAAGAAGACATTTGGTATACTTGCCTTTATTGGTCAGTGCATTAAATGTAGGACTTGGGAGGTCACTTGCAACTGTACCGGACATTAGTTAGGCCACTATTGGAATACTGTGTGCAATTTTGGTCTCCCTGCTATATGAAGGATGTTGTGAAAATTAAAAGGGTTTAGAAAAGATTTGCAAGGATGTTGCCAGGACTGGAGGGTTTGAGCTATAGGGAAAGACTGAATAGATGGGGCTATTTTCCCTGGAGCATTGTAGAGTAAGGAATGACCTTATAGAAATTTATAGCAGCAGCGTGTTATCATTGAGTCACTCTTGTGGCTGCAATAACAACTATTAATTCCCAAATTAAAGAATACAATATCACTATTGTCTTCCTTTGCAGTCTTCCCTCTACATTTTTGTAAAACAAATGAACGGAAAACAGGAGTAGGCCACTTGCCCCTTCAAGCTCACTCTACCATTCATTAAGATCATTGTAAGTGCATCTGATTTTAATCTCAATTCTATATTCCTGGATAACATCAATAATCTTTCCCTTTTGTGATCAAGAACCTATCTACCCCTTATTTAAAAATGTTTCAGGAATCTGTATCCACTGCCTTTTGAAAAGGGGAATTCTAAAGATGCAGCCAGCAAAGTAAAGCCATAGATTTTAGCTCTAGCTGCAATGAAAATCCATGCCCTAATTTGTATTATGTCCCATTCTCCGATCACACCTGTGCTCACTAGCTCCCAGATAACCAATAACCTGATTTTAAAATTTTCATACTCTTTTCTTTTCTCCAATTGGCCATACCCCTCCCTATCTCAGTATTCTTCTCCAGCCCAACAGGATTTGAGGCAGTGACCCTACATCCTCAATTGTCTGAAATTTGACTTGCACTTTTCATCATTGATTCATGAATATATTCTTTGTGCTGTCTTCCTAGTTATCTGCATTCATATATTCAGGCATCCCTTTGTAGAGTAACTCTCTTTGGAGAGTCCCTTCTGACCTATTGTATGACTTCTCCCCCATGCCAAAGGATTTCCTGATATTTTCTCTTTGAGTTATTGATTCTACCTCTGAGAAAGCTGGCTCCTCAATTGTAGCTTCTTGAGAATCCTTGATTTTTGTCACTCCACCACAGCTGATGGCATTGTTACTTGCTTGAGCTTCAGGGTCTGAAATTTCAATTCTAAACCGCTCTTCTTCATCTCTCCTCTCCTTTAGGAACAAATAATTTACCCCTAATCTTGTATTATCTGACACAGTATAAATTTGTTTTAAAATGTTGTTGCGGAGTGTCTTGAGATGTCTAATTTATAGAACAATAGAACAATACAGCACAGAACAGGCCCTTCGGCCCACGATGTTGTGCCGAACATTTGTCCTAGCTTAAGCACCCATCCATGTACCTATCCAATTGCCGCTTAAAGGTCGCCAATGATTCTGACTCTACCACTCCCACAGGCAGCGCATTCCATGCCCCCACCACTCTCTGGGTAAAGAACCCATCCCTGACATCTCCCCTATACCTTCCACCCTTCACCTTAAATTTATCTCCCCTTGTAACACTCTGTTGTACCCGGGGAAAAAGTTTCTGACTGTCTACTCTATCTATTCCTCTGATCATCTTATAAACCTCTATCAAGTCACCCCTCATCCTTCGCCGTTCGAATGAGAAAAGGCCTAGCACTCTCAACCTATCCTCGTACGAGCTATTCTCCATTCCAGGCAACATCCTGGTAAATCTTCTCTGCACCCTCTCCAAAGCTTCCACATCTTTCCTAAAGTGAGGCGACCAGAACTGCACACAGTACTCCAAATGTGGCCTAACCAAAGTCCTGTACAGTTGCAACATCACTTCACGACTCTTGAATTCAATCCCTCTGCTAATGAACGCTAATACACCAGAGGCCTTCTTACAAGCTCTATCCACCTGAGTGGCAACTTTCAAAGATCTATGAACATAGACCCCAAGATCCCTTCATACAAAGCATTCTATAAGTGCAAGTTATTGTTGAAAGCAGTGTTGATAGCTGCCATTCTTCATTCTTGATTGCAAATACTTAGTTAGTTGCATTAGATTTCTAATTGGCTACCTTGGAGGACAAGACATAACCAACAGATTGGGTGGAATGTGTAATTTGATTTTGGCTGCTGTAGATTAATTCACTGTTTTCATATATAATTTGATCAGTCAATTGTCACAGGCAGGCTGCAGAACTCTCAATGATAACAGTACCACTTTCAGAGAAAGACTGATTTAATATTTCTAGGTTGGGAACACTCATAGCACTCTCAGAATCTGAGGAGCAAGAAAGTCAATATTTCAGGCAGAAGCTCTTCATCAGGAATGTGTAGGTGGGTGCCAAGGGGGCTGAGAGATTAATAGAAGGGGTGGGGCTGGGGTGAAGATAGCTTGGAAGGCGATAGGTACATGAAGGTGGGACATGATGTGATAGGTGAGAGTGGAGCGGATAGGTGGGAATTAAGATGGACTGGTAGGACAATTCAAGAGGCCAGTGCTGAGTTGGAAGGTTGGATCTGGGATAAGGTGCAGAGAGGGAAGATGAGGAAACTGATGAAATTGACAGTGATGCCGTGTGGTTGGAAGGTCCCAAAGTGGCAGATGAAGTGTCCTTCCTTGAGGCGTTGGGTGGCTTGCGTTTGGTGGTGGAGGAGTCCCCGGACTTGCATGTCCTTGGTTGAGTGGGAGCGAGAGTTGAAGTGGTCAGCCACATGGCAGTGGGGTTCTTGGGTGTGTGTGCCTTTAATTTTTTTTCTAATATTTTCTCCAGACTTAAAAGTGTTGCAGTGTTTTTATTGTAGCTGGAAATTTCACAAAACAATTTCAATTTAAATACATTTGAAGAAATGATCGTATATACTACGTTTCTGTCCTTTCACTACAGTTCAGTTTGTTTAATTTTGACAGTATGTCTGTGAAGAACCCAAAGTTGAGCAGCGACACATTGTCTTACACTTTATTTCATGATTTAAGAAAAGTGATGATTTCAGACGTCAAAGGTTTTCATCATCTGCAATGTTTTGCTCTTGTGTGCAACAAATGAAAATATTTTGACCGTAGTTCAATTTAATAGTCTGGCCTATGGTCTCCACTGACTAAATTTTACTTTGTAAATAACTGTTTACCATAAATCTCATAACACATTTCACAAAATATGAGATAGCACATTTCTCATAAGAGTAGGGGCCCTTGTGCAGTGGTAGCGACCGATCTCTGAACCAAGAAGACCTTAGTTCAAGTCCCACCTTCTCCAGAGTTGCATAATAACATCAGTGAACAAATTGATTTGAAAATGCTCACGTATCACAACAGTAAATTTATTGTTATACAAAATGAACCAAGAGTTAAGATTTTACAACCCAAAGAGATGATACATGACAATATACCAAAGTCAAGAACCATGCACTCCATTTGGACAGAAAATAGAAGACGGTCAAAATGGGTGGGAAATGGTAGTCACTAATTGTTTACAGATGCAGAGTTATATGCAATGATGCCCATAGGCAAAAAAAATGCAGCTTTGGCCAAATGATCAAGTATCATTTAGACAGGTCATCCATATGATCACTTTGGGCCACTTAGGTAGAATGGATAAACAATATTTTCAACTTTCATGAGGTTTGCATGCAGCACTCATATCAAAGTACTGCTTAATACAATATTTTTTAGTATATCCATATTTTTCAATGTGCGCAGTCGAAACATTTTTACAATTAAAACTAGCCTCATCTTAAAGCAACAGCAGATCCAACCTTACAGATGTTAACAATCTTGAAAAATGTTTGTACATGATTGCAGTTATATCAAAGAGCTGGCATGTACAGAATATAACATGATTAATTCTACTTGAAATAAAAATGGTTATGCATAGTCTACAGAAATCCTAATCAAAGAACAAAACAGGTTTTAAGTTTGCTCGCTGAGCTGTAGGTTTGATCTCAGACATTTCTTCATCATGCTAGGTAGCAACATCAGTGAGCCTCTGGTGAAGTGCTGCTGTTACATCCCACTTTCTATTTATGTATCTTGGTTTCTTAAGGTGGCTGATATATTTCCGGTTCTTTTCATAGAGGTTGTTAAATGGCCTCCAAATTGATGTATTTATTGATAGACCTCTAGTTTGAGT
Organism: Chiloscyllium plagiosum; assembly: GCF_037043375.1. NCBI lineage: Eukaryota > Metazoa > Chordata > Chondrichthyes > Orectolobiformes > Hemiscylliidae > Chiloscyllium > Chiloscyllium plagiosum. Next base: position 59,113,072 of record NW_028270159.1, read on the forward strand.
GCCAGGCCTCTGGGGATTCTCATACATTTCTCTGTTTAGTCTGTCTTAGGATGGATGTGTTGTCCCAATTGAAGTGGTGTCCTTCTTCGCGTGCGCACATATATAGAACATCGAACATTTAACATTACAGCGCAGTATGTAAGGATATTAGTGATAACCAGTTCGGTCTTTTGGTGGCTAGTTGGTGTTCATGTATCTTGGTGGCTAGTTTTCTGCCTGTCTGTCCGATGTCGTACTTGTTACAGTCCTTGCATGGCATTTTGTAAATGACATTCTTTTTGCTGGTTGTTTGCATTGGGTTTTTTAGGTTCATCTGCTGTTGTTTAAGTGTGTTGGTAGGTTTGCGGGCTTCCAGGGGTTGGAGTAGTCTGGTAGTAATTTCAGAGATGTCTTTGATGTATGGTAATGTGGCGAGAGTTTCTGGGTGTGTTGTGTCTGCTTGTTTGGATTGGTTGTTTAGGGATTGGCAGACTGCGTTTATTGGGTACCCATTTTTCTTGAATATGCTATATTGGTATTTTTCTTCTGCTGTTTGTAGTTCCTGGGAGCTGTAGTGTGTTGTGGCCCATTCAAAAAATGTCTTGATGCAGCTCCGTTGTGAGTGTTGGGATGATTTTTTCAATAGTTAAGTATCTGGTCTGTGTGTTTTGCTTTCCTATAGATGCTGGTCTGTAGTTCTCCAAGCTGTTTGTTCTACTATGACATCTCGGAAGGGGATTCTGTTGTTGTTCTCCTCCTCCAGTAAAGATACTGTTGATGATCTTGTAGGTTTCCTCTAATTTGGTCCATTTTGTGATGACAAAGGTGTCATCCACACAGCAGACACAAAGTTTGGTTTGGATAGTGGGGAGGGATGTTCATTTGAGTCTCCTCCATTACAGCTTTTGTCAAGAAACCTGACGTTGGTGATCCCATGGGTGTTCCATTGATTTGTTTGTAGGTCTTGTCATTGAAGCCACTAAAAGACATGATCCACTAACACAAGCATCCTTACATTCATACGGGGAAGGTCACCACTTTGACTGGGACAACACATCCATCCTAGGACAGATTAAAGAAAGAACGCATGGAAATTGTTAGAGATCTAGCATTGAAATTGGAACTATATCAATAAACACATTGGTTTGGACCCCATTTGTCAACCTCTGAGACAAAGAACACACCTTAAGAGACCAAGATACATAAATAGAAAGTGGCAGATAACACCAGTGTTTCACTGGAGGCTCACTGATGTGAGCATGGTGACAAAATGTCTGAAAACAAACCGTCCAGTTCAATGAACAAACTCACAACCTGAACCTCAACCGGAGCTCCAAATCTTCTCAAAAATCACAAATACCTATCGGTGCAATATGCTAAAACTAGCCAAAGATGGGAAACCAACGCCATCCGACTGAGCACCACCCGCGAACAACTGTAATTCCTGCATGAATGCCTCAGGAATAACCAAAATATCTCAAATATAAACTACCGCTCAACAAGCCAAAAGACTCACAGAACAGAACAGCCACAGAATGTTGCAAGAAATGATTAATGATGCCCACAACCAACTCCACAAATACAATCGGGAAGTTTTGCGCCACAAAAGGTTTATACACTAATGCAGCAGACCATGAATGGACCGACACATTAGAACAAGCTGTGAGCATCAAACAACAGCAAACAAAGAAAATGAAAAAAAACTATCCTGACAGGAAAAACTGGACAAGCTCACACAAAAGAACAACACAGACAACTCAGAGGCTTGGATTAAAAACCTAACAGACTGACCACTAATAGACATGGGAAAAGCCATCCTAGTAAGAGGGATGAACTATAACTACAGAGATGCGGACAAAAAGGACTTCTTAGCAGCATTAGAATCAACCCTGAAGAACAACACACTCACAGATGAAACCCAGCACGTGATCAGACAGACACTTGAACCAACCATAAGCAGGAAGAATGAAGGGAATACCTTCAATACACAGGAAAGGAAACCCTCAGAAAGGGCAGAAACATTATAATCCTACCTGCAAACAAAGGGCACATGACTGTCATCATAAACAGAACACAGTGCATTGAAAAGGTGAACTCACTGCTTGCTGATACCGACATTTACCAACAGGAGGCAATAGACCCCACTGCACAGCCAGAAAACGGTGTCATGGCCACATCAAAAAGCTTCATGAACCAGAACAAATTAACAAGACAGATCTTCAAAAAATGAAACCGGATGGATCCAACACACCCCACTTCTATGGACTACCTAAAGTACAAATCCTGCACCCCCTCAACCCCCCTCAGACCCCAATTGTCTCACTACCTGGAACACTGACATACAGACTAGCTAAGGAACTCCACCGAAAACTGAAAATCCTTGTAGAAGACTCATGCCACTCCATTCACTCCACCCAAGAATTCCTGAACACCATTAAAAACACCAAGATGGAAGAGCACAAAATAATAGTCTCCTTTGATGTAACAGCTCTAATTCACATCAATTAATATCACCTGGACAAAGAAACACTGACCACACTACTAGAGGAACCAAGAATACAAACATCAGAAGCACCAACTTCATCAGCAAGGACAACATCCTCAAGTTAGTAGACGTGTGCCTCAATACCCACTTCCCAGTCAATGTCAAGACCTACAAGCAAATCAACAGAACACCTATGAGATCACCAATATCAGGTTGCTTAGGAGAAGCCGTAATGCAGAAACTCGAACGAACATCCCTCCCCCTATCCAACCCAAACTTTGGGTCTGCTACGTGGATGACACCTTTGGCATCACAAACGGAACAAATTAGAGGAAACCTACATCATTAACATCATCCTTACTGGTTTAAAATTCACAAAAGAGAAAAACCTTCTCAGATGAGGCCTGGCATTCAAAACAGAATTATATCAATAGACATACCAATGTGGATCCCATTTACCAATCTTTGAGAAAAAGAACTGGAAATGATATCACCCACCTTAAGAGACCAAGACACATAAATAAGAAAATGAGACACCTCACTGGAGGTGCACCTGATGATGTTACCTAGCATGGTGATGAAACGTCTGAAAACAAGCCTTCCAACTCAATGAGCAAACTTACAACCTGAACATCAACCTGAGCTACAAATGTTCTCAAAAGTCGCAAAGAACAAAACAGTTTAGCAAGTTAGATTTGTAGAGTCGTTGAGATGGACAGGATGGAAACAGATCCAACGCATCCATTCAGACCACATATCCTAAATTATTCTAGCCCTATTTGCCAGAACCTGGCCCATATCCTTATAAACCTTCTCTATTCATAAACCCATCCAGATGCCTTTTAAATGTTGTAATTGTACCAGCCTCCTCCACTTCTTCTGACACCTTATCCCATGCACATACCATCTTCTGCATGAAAAAATTATCCCATAGATCCCTTTTAAATTTTTCCCCTCTCACCCTAAGCCCATTAACTCTAGTTCTGGATTCCCCCACCCCAGGGAAAAGACCTTGTCTATTTACTCTATCCATGTCCCTCATGATTTTGTAAAACTCGATAAAGTCACCCCTCAGCCTCTGACCTCTCAGGAAAACAGACACAGCCTATTCATGCTCTCCCTATAGCTCAAACCGTCCAACCCTGGCAACATCCTTGTGAATCTTTTCGATCCCTTTCAAGTTTCACAACATCCTTCCTATAGGAGAGACCAGGATTGCACACAATACTCCAAAAGTGGCCTAATCAGTGTCTTGCACAGCCTCAACATGATCTAATGTTTTTAATCCTTGTGGTTTTGAGGGCAGGGGTCCACTGTCTTCCAATAGATTCCTGATTGCAGAAGGAGGCGCTGATACTGTACATTTTCACTAATTGCTGCAACACCAACAATGCTTCTATGCTCTTAATATGACAAAAGAGTCCACAGTTTGACTAGCACCACCCATCTACCAGCAGAATGTGCAAAGTAAGTTCTTCTTACTGAAACAAATGAGCGATTCAGCTACATCCTTCTGCTATTCACTCCAAAACAGTTTGGCTGTTGGAATTCAAGAAACAGAGAATTTTCAATACACATTGAGCATACAGGGACAAGAGGCTACTTAATAATTCTAGTATCTATGAACTTGTTTACATCCAAGGCTGCATCCCACACTTATAAATTTTAAAATATCCTTGATTAACCTATGCCTTTTATTACCCTAGGAATTCATCTCAAACATTCAAGCAAAGCTCAGCAGTAGACCATTCAGGAGTAGCCCCTGGCACATGCTTCACCATTCAATAAGATCGTGGCTGATCTGTCTGTAACATCAAATCCACATTTCCGCCTACTTCTGATAACTTTTCACTTCCTTGGTAAACAAGAATATTTAACATGGTTGCTTTAAAAATATTCAAAGGAGCTGCTTCCACCATCTTTGCATGAAGAGAGTTTAAAAATAAGTTTTAAAAACCAGTTAACCAGTCTTTATCCTGGTAAAGCAGAGATGTACCAAATCACATTCCTGATGAAGGGCTTATGCTCGAGACGTCGACTCTCCTGCTCCTCGGATGCTGCCTGACTGGCTGCGCTTTTCTAGCACCACACTCTTCGACATGTACTAAATCACAGAAAACTAAGATTGATTAGACTGGAAAGTTACATGAAAATTTTATTTGTAATACTGTTAATTTTGTTCCTACTCAAAAGGTTCTAACAGTGCCTGAAGCGTGGAAGATAGCAAATGTTGTCCCCTTGTTCAAGAAGGGGAGTAGAGACAATCCTGGCAATTGCAGACCAGTGAGCTTTACTTCAGTTGTGGGTAAAGTGTTTGAAAAGGTTATAAGAGATAGGATTCATAATCATCTAGGATGGAATAAGTTGATTAGGGACAGTCAACGCTGTTTGTGAAGGGTAGGTTGTGCCTCACAAATCTTATTGAGTTCTTTGAGAAGGTGACCAAACAGCTGGATGAGGGTAAAGCGAATGATGTGGTGTATAGGGATTTCAATAAGGTGTTTGATAAGGTTCCCCATGGTCAGCTATGGCATAAATCACGGAGTCATGGGATTGAGGGTGATTTGGCGATTTGGATCAGAAATTGGCGAGCTGAGAAAGGGTGGTGGTTATTGGGAAATGTTCATCCTGGAGGTTAGTTACTAGTGGTGCATTGCATGGATCTGTTATCGGACCATTGCTGTTTGTACTTTTATAAGTGCAATTATAAAATGAGGATGTAGAATGAGGTTATTAAATTTGCGGATGACACTAAGGTCAGTGGAATTGTGGATAGTGGATGTTGTAGGTTGCAGAGGGACATAGATAAGCTGCAAAACTGGGCTGAGAGGTGGCAAATGGAGTTTAATGTGGAAAAGTGTGAAGTGATTCACTTTGGAAGGAATAGCAGGAATAAAGAATACTGGGTTCATGGTAACATTCTTTGTAGTGTAGATGAGCAAAGAGACCTCGGTGTCCATGTATATAGATCCCTGAAAGTTGTCACCCAGGTCAATAGTGTTGTTAAGAAGGCATATGGTGTTAGCTTTTAATGGTAGAGGGATTGAGTTTTGGAGCCATGAGGTCATATTGCAGCTGGACAAAACTCTGATGCGGCTGCACTTGGAATGATGAATAGAATGCTGGTCACCTGCATTATAGCAAGGGTGTGGAAGCTTTGGAAAGGATTCAAAGGAGATTTACAAGCATGTTGCCTGGTATGGAGAGAAGGTCTTATGAGGAAAAGCTGAGGGGCTTGAAGCTGTTTTCGTTAGAAAGAAGAAAGTTGAGAAGTGACTTAATTGAGACAAATAAGATGATCAGAGAATTGGATACATTGACAGTAAGACCTTTTTCCTTTGCTTAATGATTGCTAGCACGAGGGGACATAGCTTTAAATTGAGGGGTGATAGATTTAGGACAAATGTCAAAGGTAGTTTCTTTACTCAGAGACTACTGGGGCATGGAACGCTCTGCCTGCAACAGTAGCATACTCTCCAGCTTTAAGGGCATTTAAATGGTTGTTGGATAAACTGGAACAGTGTAGTAGTCTATTTGACCTTCATATTGGTTTCACAGGTTGGCGCAACATCGAGGACCAAAGGGCCTGTACTGCACTGTAATATTCTATGTTTAGATTAGATTAGATTACTTACAGTGTGGAAACAGGCCCTTCGGCCCAACAAGTCCACACCGACCCGCCGAAGCGCAACCCACCCATACCCCTACATTTACCCCTTTAACCTAACACTACGGGCAATTTAGCATGGCCAATTCACCTGACCCGCACATCTTTGGACTGTGGGAGGAAACCGGAGCACCCGGAGGAAACCCACGCAGACACGGGAGAATGTGCAAACTCCACACAGTCAGTCACCTGAGGCGGGAATTGAACCCGGGTCTCTGGCGCTGTGAGGCAGCAGTGCTAACCACTGTGCCACCGTGCTATTCATCATTCCCATTTTCTTCCTATGACTTACAATGATTATTATGTTTTTACAGGTGCTGCTTGTTGTTATTTAATTAATTGAAATAATGCAGGCCTCGCTCGATTGGCCTTCATTTATTGCTCATCCCTAATTACCTTTCAGAAGGTGACACTGAGCTGCCTTCTTGAATAATTGCAGTCCATTTTGGGTAGGTATATCCATAATACCTTTAGGGAAGGAGTTCTCAGATTTTGACCATATGACACTGAAGGAGTGGTGACATATTTTCAGGTCAGGATGATGAGTGGCGCCTTGTCCTTCTGGTGGTAGTGGTCTTCCCCATACAGTCCTTAAAATCTTCCTGCCTGCAATGTGTTATGGCTGCCTGGCATGCTTGTACTAAGTCTGTCAGCTTGCCACCACTTTTCATTTTGGGCGAACAGCCATCTGCCCCAGCAACCATCACATTTGCAGTCAAGTCCTCATTCTCCTAATTTCCATTATTCTATTTAAATTTATCAATACATGCTTCATAATGATTACAAATTAATAGACATTTGTTGTTGACTGAAAATTACTGCAGTCGTTACAACAGTGCTTAATTTGATTGAATTTGAATAATCACTTTTAATCAAACTGCTGCCTGTAAGAATGTATGTTCAAAATGCCATGTACACTCTAATAGTGGTTGAATCCATTTTCAAGTTGACTTCTGACTTTCAGACAAAAAATTATGACAATTTTTGCCCACACTGTGCACTGTGGGCAAATACATCGATTTAAAAGTGCTGGCTATTTTCAGAAGTTGAGGTCCTTCTGTAAAAGCTTTATCAGAGGCTTTGAAAGATTAATGACTTTGATAAGTATCCTTAGCAAACACAGCATGCTTAAATGTCCAGAATACATTAGTAATATTCAATTGGCACTGCAGAAGAATATTTTCCTTAAATTTCCATTCAAAAGGTCTTCAAGCATTATGCAACACTAAATTTCAGCAATTAAGGTAAGATTTGTACTAAATTTAACTTTAAAACGAGACACTGTAAGAAAAAGCTGTTGGTGCTCTGTTTATACATGTATTGCATCTTTTGTTCTATATTTTATAAATTACAGAAACTGTGTCCAAGACAGAGAGACTCACAGGGTTAAAAAAGAGATCCACTGCATAAAAAAGGGGGAGCAAATGGTATTTCAATGAAGAATGTTGCAAGTGTTGAATAATGAAGCTAGCCAATTAACTTAACTTGTATTTTGTTGACAGAGAAAGTTTAAATTTCTAATAGTTACATGATCAATGCAAAGAAAGACAGAGGAAAGAGCAAATAGAAATAAGAGCAGAATAATAGTTTTTGCATTTATTTCGATTTATTATAAAATTAATGAGTTCTGCATGTAAACAAAACTTCTTTGTGTGAAAAAGTAAGGGAAGATCATGGGTTGAAAGCAGAAGGGTCCTTAGTGTTTATAAGATGTAGATGACCTAGTAGGGTGGAATGAATGATGAATAATTACTCAGGTAATTGATAAAGTAGCCAGGAAACCAGTGGAAAATGGTTATTGCACCCTTCCGGTGCTTCAAATATATGTAAATATAGTCTTGTACAAGTGAGAAATGCCTTTGATTTGCTTGTTGGATGGAGTCAAAATCCAATGTTTGTTTGTTTGTTCATATGCTACTGTACAGAAACACACTGTTTAAGTATGCATTTAAAGATTTTTTATGAATAGAGTATATTTTTGGAATTAAAAATAAATGGGATTGAACAAAATTCAAAAGATGAGGGAGGGATAGCGATGTGAGTGAAAAAATTCTGCATGAGGAATTGGTAATGGCTGCTTAACGAAAGCAAAGAATGGAAGAGAAGCATTAGGCATTAGGAATTAAGCTTCTAACGACTACATTTCTCTGTAGCCTGGACTCCAAGTTCAGCCCAAATTCAGTGGTGATCCTGCAGTACCATACCATACCATTCACAAACCCTTAACCGAAGGGAATGAAAACACAGGGTGGCAAGAAAGATTAATTATGGGTGAGCTACAGCAGGGAAGGAAAAGTGAAGAAAAAGAACAACAGAATCAGTGGAAGACAAAATAAACACTAAGGAAGGCAAGTGAAAATTCTTGTTCCCCTCAAACTCTGTACAACTCCACTGATTTACGCATGGAAGGCACTGGGAGGATCCAATAACTGAATGGACACCCACTGTCCTTCAGCAGGAAGACCATAGATGGTGGTCTTTTCCCACTGTGCCTTGGTGGTAGCTACCCAAAGCTTTATGGTGTCCATCAGCACATAGTCAAAGACCTTGGAATGTGTCAGTCTGCATTACTTGGTTGAGGTCAAGTCTTTGCTCTGAGAAAACAACACATTTCAGCTCAAAGAGCGTCTTTCACCAAATTGATGTTTGTCCAGGCGAATCATGTTATCGCATGTTCCATCAGTAAGATGCACTGAACAATCCAGTTTTGCATCTCCCAGTTTTTCAACCTGTACTCAAGTTAAATCCTTTCACTAAACTAACTCTGCTTCTGTGTTTTCCAAATAGTCCCAGGTTTTGTTAGAAATGTACAATTTGGCAAAATGAGTAACAGGACAGAGGAATATTTGTTTCACTACAAGTAGTCATTGCAAATAAAGTACTGTACCAAATTAAGGACAGAATGTACAGGTTCAAGATGCAGGGGGAGAGGTTAAAAGAGAAGTGCTTGACAAGTGTTTCACACAAATGTTGGTGAGTTCTTGGAACGTGCTGCTGCAGGATATTCATGGAAGCAGACACAATAGCAGCATTCAAGAAGACCAGGACGAATACGTGAATAGAAATGGAATAGAAGAATATGGATCCTGAAAATGAAGACAGTATGTACGGGCAGACAAACTGCATTGGCACAAGCTTAGAGGGCCAAAGGGCTTGTTCCTGTACTGCTTTAGAATCATAGAGTTGAGGAGATGTACAGCTCAGAAACAGACACTTCAGTCCAACTTGTCCAGAATGACGAGATATCCTAAATTAACCTTTTGCCAGCACTTGACACGTATCCCTCTAAACCCTTCCTATTCAGATAACCCATCCAGATGCCTTTTAAATACTGTAATTGCACCAGCCTCCACAACTTCCTCTAGCAGCTCATTCCATTCATGCAACACCCTCTGCATGAAAAAGTTGCCCCTCAGGTCCCTTTTATATCTTTCCCCTCTCATCCTAAACCTATGCCCTCTACTTCTGGACTCCCCTACCCCAGGGAAAAAACCTTGTCTATTTATCCTATCTATGCCCCTTATGATTTTACAAACCTCTATAAGGTCACCCCTCAGTCTCCTATGCTCCAGGGAAAAACCTATATAGCCTCTTCCTATAGCTCAAATCCTCCAATCCTGACAACCACCTGATGAAAGAGCAGCAGTCTGATAGCTAGTGCTTCCAAATAAACCTGTTGGATTATAACCTGATGTTGTGTGATTTTTAACTTTGTACACCCCAGTTCAATACTGGCAACTCCAAATCATAATATCCTTGTAAATCATTTCTGAACACTTCCAAGTTTCACAACAATCATCCTATAGGAGGAAGACCAGAATTCCACATAATATTCCAAAAGTTGCCGAACCAATGTCCTGTACAGCTACAACTTGACCTCCTAACCCATATACTCAATGCGCTTGAGCCAGTTCTGTAGCTAAATGGCTAGTTCTCCCTGTGATTTAAACTTACTAACCAGTCTACCATAAGGAATCTTGTCAACGTTCCTCAGACAAGGTAAGATGCCTTACTGAAGTCCACATAGATCACATCCACCTCTGTGCCCTCATCAATATTTTCGTTACCTCGTCAAAAAACTCAATCAAGATAGTGAGGCATGATTTCCCACTCACAAAGCCATGTTGACTATCCCAAATCAGTCATTGCTTTTCCAAATACATGTAAATTCTGTCCCACTGGATCTTCTCAATAACCTGACCATCACCAATGTTAGTCTTATAGGTCTGTAGTTCCCTGGCTTTTCCTTACCACCTTTCTTAAATAGGGGCACCACATTAGCCAACCTCCAGTCTTCCGGAACCTCAACTGTGACTATCAATGATACAAATATCCCATTAAGGGGCCTACAATCACTCCTTAGCTTCCCATAGAGTTCTAGGGTACAACTGATCAGGTCCTAGGGATTTATCCAACTTGATGCATTTGAAGGCATCCAGCACCACCTCTTCTGCAATATGGACATTTTTTAAAGATGTCACCATCCAGTTCCCCACATTCTATATGACTTTCTATTCAGTAAATACTGATGCAAACACTCATTTTGCATCTTCTGCAGTTCCACACATAGGTTGCTATGCTGATCTTTGAGGTGTCCTATTATTTCCCTAGTTACCCTGTTGTCCTTAATGTATTTTTAAAATCCCTTTGCATTCTCCTTAACTCTATTTGCCAAAGCTATCTCATGGACCTTTCTTGCCCTTCTGATTTCCCTTTTAAGTATACTCCTACTGCCATTACAGTCTTCTAAGGATTCAACTGATCTCTACAGTCTCTACCTGATGAATGCTTCCTTTTTTTCTTGACCAAAACCTCAATTTTTCTTTAGTCATCTAGCATTCCTTACACCTACCAGCCTTGCCTTTCACCCTAACAGGAGAATACTGTTTCTGAACTCTGGTTATCTCATTTTTTAAACCTTCCCAACTTCTAGCCATCCCTTTACATGTGAACATCCAAAACCAATCAGATCCTGAAAGTTTTTATCTAATACTGTCAAAGTTCTTTTGAAAGTTCTTGTTTAATACTGTCAAAATTGGCCTTCCTCCAAATTAGAACTTTAACTTTTAGATCCCATCTATCCTTTTCCATCACTATTTTAAAACAAACAGATTTATGGTTGCCGACCCCAAAGTTGCCTCCCACTGACACCTCAGTCACTTGCCCTGCCTTATTTCCCAAGAGTAGGTCAAGTTTTGCACCTTCTCTAGTAGGTACGCCCACATACTGAATCAGAAAAGTTCATTGTATACACGTAATAAATTCCTCTACATCTAACCCTTAACATTATGGCAATCCCAGTCTATATTTGGTAAGTTTAAATTTCCTACCGTAACCACCCTATTATTCTTACAGATAACTGTAATCTCCTTACAAACTTGTTTCTCAATTTCCCGCTGACTAGTAGGGGGCCTGTAGTACAATCCCAATAAGGTGATCATCCCTTTCTTCTTTCTCAGTTCCACCCAAATAACTTCCTTAGACGTATGCCCAGGAATATCCTCTCTAAGTACAGCTGTAATGCTATCCCTTATCAAAAACACCCCTGCTCTCTTGCAACTGCTCACCCCCCCCCCCCCCCCCCCCCCCCCGCTCCGCTTTCTATTCTTCCTATAGCATTTGTATCCTAGAACATTAAGCTGACGGTCCTGCACATTCCTGAGCCACATCTCTGTAATTGCTAGGATACCCCAGTTCCATGGTTTTACCTATCCCACTTCCATGTTCCCTATTATGCCCTGTGTTCATCTGGCTTTCCTGTTCAGCCTCTTCCATTGAAATAAATGCAGTTTAATTTATCAATCCTACCTTGTTCTCTGCTATGTTCTTGCCTGCCCTGACTGTTTGACTTGCACCTTTTCCCAACTGTACCAGTCTCAGACTGATCTCTTTCCTCACCATCTCCCTGAGTCCTATCCACCCATCTTAGTAGTTTAAATCCTCCCGAGCAGCTCTAGCAAATCTCCTTGCCAGTATATTAGCCCCATTCCAACTCAGGTGTAACCCGTCCTTCTATCTAAAAATGTGAACCCTTCTCCCTGCACCAGCTCCTCAGCCACGTGTTCATCTGCACTATCCTTCTATTCCTACCTTGACTAGCTCATAGCACCAGGATTAATCCAGATATTACTACACTTGAGGACATCCTTTTGAAATTCCTGCTCAATTTCCTAATTCTCCCTTCAGAATCATATCCTTTTCCCTTCCTATGTTGATAGTTCCAATGTGTACAATGATGTCCTGCTGTTCCATCTCCCCTTGAGAATATTCTGCACTCCCTCTGAGATATCCTTGATCTTGGCACCATGCACGCAACACATTATTCCAATTTCTTCTTTGTTCTTAAAAGACCGCTAAAAAAAGTTATATCCACTTGACTTGGTTCTTGTTCTATGTGATCAGTTTGAATTAGATGTACAACTTAGTATAGATGGTAATTTGTACAACTTAGTATACATGGTAATTTGCACAACTAATTTGCCTTCCTGACCGTAACTATACAAAATACCCTGACATTTTAATGTGATGCGGTGTCTCTCAGAAGCATTCTACAAAACATTTTTAGAACCCTTCATCAGGAAAAAATGCATATGTGGAAAGGAAGTTGTCTTCCTGTTTTCCCCTTACACTGGTTTCTTGTCTCCACAACTCTCACATGTAAAAACTGTCAAATCAGACCAAATACACACAGCAATTTTATTAGTATTACTTTATTGAAAATAATTAATGTTATAGTTGCATTTATTTTCTAAGAAACAACAATTAAGATTTACTAATGCTATGGTCCTTGCTCTTAAGACAAAATCTGCAAAGCTGTGAGACGAAGTGTGTTAATGAGGTTTAGGGAAGTTCTTTGCATTTTGTATTTATGACCTGTCCTGGTTACAGCAGAGAAGTAGCTGACACAGAAAAACCTACATTGTTCGTAGAAGAGTGCATACTGGTGCAGGAAAGAGAGAGGGGAATGAAGCTCAACTCTCTCCCAGTCGTCTTAGTTGTCTTTGTCATGTTGCCGTCAGGGAAGTACAAAGTACAAACCAGACAACAAACAAATGGGATAGACTGTCATGTTTGCCGAGCTGATTGCACAATGCCTGTGATTTGAGCAGGTCAAATGTGATACAATATAAAAAAAGGATGTCGAAAGCTAAACTGACTGCAGGAGCACAGGGACTAGCATTAGTCATTGATGGAGGCAGGACAAGTTAAGAGTGCAGTTAATAATACACATAACATCCTGAGTTTTAGCAACAAAGCTAAAGAATACAAAAGCAAGAAAGTATGCTAAATCAGTATAAAATTCTGATTCAGCCTCAACTGCAGAATGGTATCCAGTTCTAAGCACCATACTTTAGAAAAAATGAGAAGGGTTTGAAAAAATGCAAAAAGAATGCACAGAAGAAGTTCCTGAGATAAGAAACATCAGAAGTCAGGAGCTGGGGTGAAAGATACACCAGGAGATAGAAAAGATTAGATTAGGTTACATTACAGTGTGGAAACAGGCCCTTCGGCCCAACAAGTCCACACCGACCCGTGAAGCGCAACCCACCCATACCTCTACATTTACCCCTTACCTAACACTATGGGCAATTTAGCATGGCCAATTCACCTGACCTGCACATCTTTGGAATGTGGGAGGAAACCGGAGCACCCGAAGGAAACCCACGCAGACACGGGGAGAATGTTCAAACTCCACACAGTCAGTCGCCTGAGGCGGGAATTGAACCCAGGTCTCTGGCACTGTGAGGCAACAGTGCTAACCACTTGTTTTAAAAAAATTCTCAAGGTCAGGTTCGTAGGAGAGTAGTCTGACACAGAACAAACGACCAAGAGGCGAGTCTGCTAGAATACGGGCATTTTATTCCCCGCAGCGTCGCCACAACGGGTCTGGCTTATACTCACTCTACATGTTACCGGAACTGGGAGCCGTCAGTTCTCGTAGAGCGGTTGCCAACAACCCACGCTCGGCGGTTAAACGTAACCCCGGAGCAGACTCACCGAACTGGAGACTTTTCCAGCTGATATACTCTTTTCCAGATATAAACATTCATGTGAACAGCAGAGCAAGGCTAAAAAACACATTCCATTCTGGTTACATACAGATAAGAAGATTCACACGGGGAGGTGTGTAATAAGATTCACACGGGACTAAGCAACACCTCCATTCCGGTTAGATTCACACATGTACTGGGACATAATTTTTAACCGTTTCACCACATTCCACTGCTTGGAATTTTACACCACACCACTGTGCCACCGTGCCGCCCACATGTGTAGGAAAGGCAAAGTTACAGTGATCATGGGGGATTTCAATATTCAGGTAGACTGGGAAAATCAGGTTGGTAGTGGATTCTAAGAAAAGGAATTTGTGGAATGTCTATGCTTTGGATTTTAGGAGCAGCTTGTGGTGGATGGAGCCCACTAGATAACAGGCAATACTGGATTGAGTGTTGAGTGCAATGAGGCAGACTTGATAAAGGAGTTTAAGGTGAAGGAACCTTAGGAGGCAATGATCATAATATGATTGAATTTACTCTGCAATTTGAGAAGGAGAAGATAGAAGATAGAGGTAACTTTATTATAGTGGAGTAAAGGCAACTACACAGGCATGAAGGAGCTGAGTAGAATTGACTGGGAGAGGAGCCTAGCAGGAAAGACAGTGGAACAGCAATGGCAGGAGTTTCTGGAAATAATATCAGTGACACAGCAGAGATTCATCTTCAGGAAAAAGAAACATGGTACAGGGAGGAAAAGGCAACTATGGCTGACTAGGGAAGTCAGGGATACTATAAAAGCAAAAGGGAAGTATATAATGACGCAAAGGTTAGTGGGAAACCAGAGGATTGGGAAGCTTACAAAGACCAACAAAGGCAACAAAACAAAATAAGGAGGGGGACAACTAAATTTGAGGGTAAGCTCACCAGTAAAATAATGGATGACTGTAAGAGTTTCTTCAGATATATAAAGGGCAAAAGAGCAGCAAAAATGGACATCGGACTGCTGGAAAATGATGCTGGAGAAATAGTAGTGGGAACAAGGAAATGGCTGAGAAACTAAACAATTACTTCAGGAAGGAAGACACGAGTAATATTCCAAAGATTCGGGAGAATGAGGGGGCAGAGCTGAGTATGTGGCCATTACCAAGGAGAAGGTTCTGGAAAGACTGAATGGCCTGAAAGTGTATAAATTAGCTGGATCAGAGTTCTAAGGGAAATAGCTGAAGAGATAGTGGAGATGTAAGTGATGATCTTTCACAAATCATTAGAATCAGAGAGGGTCTCAGAGGACTAGGAAATCGCTAATGTGACATGCCTGTTTAAAAAAGGAGTAAGGCAGAAGATGGACAATTACAGACTAATTTGCCTAACCTCAGTTCTGGGTAGGCCTTTGGAATCCACTGTGAAGATTGAGAAGTCTGAATAATTGGAAGTGTATAGTAAAATAGGGCAAAGTCAGCATGACTTCATGAAGGGTGGGTCATGCCTGACAAATCTACTTAAATCATTTCATGAAATTATGAGTAGGTTCGACCAAGGAGAGCCAATTGATGTAATCTACCTGGACTTCAAGAAGGCCTTTGACAAGGTGCCGCACAGGAGGCTATTGAGTAAGATAAGGGTTCATGGCATTACAGGCAAGGTGCTACCATGGATAGAAGACTGCCTGTCTGGCACGAAGCAGAGTGGGGATAAAAGGGTCCTTCTCAGGATGGCAGCTGTTGACAAGCGGTGCTCCGCAAGGCTCAGTGTTGGGACCACAAGTTTTCATTTTATACATTAATAATCTAGATAAAGGAACTGAGGGCACTCTGATTAAGTTTGCAGACAACGCAATGATAGCTAGAGAGACTGGTAGGAGGCAGGGAGGCTGCAGAAGGATTTGGATAGGTTAGGAAAGTGGACAAGGCAGTGGCAGATGGAGTACAAGTGTGAAGTCACGCACTTTGGTAGGAAGAATATCTCTTTGGAAAGACAACACTGGGAGAAACATTGCACTGTTTCAGGGCTTCCCTGCTGTAGACACGTGACTTAAGAGAGCTTGATGCTGACATTGAGCATCTGAAACTAAAACTCGATGCTTTAACAGAAACAACTGTTGCATCCATTAAAATAAAAATTACACAAATAATTTGATACCCTGTTATTTGACTAGACTAATATTTTAAAACACTCTCCAAAAAGATAATTGATGTACAGTGTAAATAATGTGAACAGGTTACCTAATTCATTCATGTTTTATTTTAAAATGTGTTTTGAAATTGAGGTTTGAAAATCTGGTGAGAGATGTGTAATTAATACCATCAATAAAATCTCTTCCTGTTAACTTCCGTGATCTTCAATTTTATAGCTTGAATGACCTAATCTGTTCCTGGCCAGTTCTAAATTATTTTAATAAATTTGTTTTGAGGGTGGTACGTGTATGGATTGAGCTGCCAGAGGAAGTGGTGGAGGCTGGTACAATTGCAACATTTAAGAGGCATTTGGATGAGTATATGAATAGGAAGGGTTTGGAGGGATATGGGCCGGGTGCTGGCAGGTGGGACTAGATTGGGTTGGGATATCTGGTCGGCATGGACAGGTTGGACCAAAGGGTCTGTTTCCATGCTGTATATCTCTATGACTCTAAGACTTTAATAGAGGCATGGACTACTTTATAAATGGGGAGAAAATTCAGAAGTCTGAAGTGTAAATAGACTTGGGAGTTCTAGTCCAGGATTCTTTCAAGATAAACTTGCAGGTTATAGTCAGTAGTTTGGAAGGCAAATGAAATCATGGCATTTATTTTGAGAAGACTTGAATATAAAAACAGGAATACACTTCTGAGGCTCTAAAAGCCTCGGGCAAGGCTACGTTTGGAGTAATGTACCCAGTTTTGGGACTTACATCTCAGGAAGGATGTACTGGCCTTGGAGCTTGTTCAGGGAGGTTCATGAGAATGGTCCCAGGAATGAAAAGCTTAACATATGAGGAACATTTGAGAACTCTGGGTCTATATCAATGCAGTTTAGAAGGATGAGGGGGAATCTAATTGAAACTTCAGAATACTGAATGGCCTGGACAGAATGGATGTTGGGAAGATGTTTCCATTGGTAGGAGAGACAAGAACCCAAGGGCACAGCCTTAGACTAAAGGAAAGATCTTTTTAGAATGAAGATAAGGAGAAACTTCTTCAGCCAGAGAGTGGTAAATCTGTGGAATTAACTGCCACAGAAGGCTGTGGAGGCCAGGTCATTGAATGTATTTAAGACTGAGACAGATGGATGTTTGATTGTCAAAGGGATTAAGGGTTATGGGGAGAAGGCGAGAGAATGGGGATGAGAAACTTATCAGCCATGAGTAAATAGCAGAGCAAACATGATAAGCTGAATGGCCTAACTTCTGCTCCTATGGCTTATGGTCTTATGTAACAAGATTGGATAGGTTCAGACTGTTTTCCTTGGAAGACAGGCCAACAAGAGGTGAGGCCATACTGGATTTGGTTCTGGGTAACGAACCAGGCCAGGTGTTAGAACTAGAGGTAGGTGAGCACTTTGGGGATAGTGACCATAATTCGGTGATTTTTACACTCGTGATGGAGAGGGATAAGTGTGTACTACAGGGCAAGAATTATAGCTGGGGTAAGGGAAATTATGATGCGGTGAGGCATGACTTAGGATGTGTGGCTTGGAAAAGTAGACTCCAAGGCAAGAGTGTAAATGATATGTGGAACTTGTTCAAGGGGCAACTATTGAGTGTCCTTGATAATTATGTACCTGTCAGGCAGGTAGGAAAGGGTCGTGCGAGGGAGCCGTGGTTTAATAAGGAATTGGAATCCCTTGTTAAATGGAAGAGGGCGGCCTATCTCAAGATGAGACGTGAAGGTTCAATTGGGGCGATTGAGAGTTATAGGGTAGCCAGGAAGGACCTGAAGAGAGAGCTAAAAGCAGCAAGGAGGGGACATGAAAGGTCCTTAGTAGATAGGATTAGGGAAAACCCTAAGGCTTTCTATAGGTATGTTAGGAATAAAAGAATGACTAGGGTAGGAATAGGTCCAGTCAAGGATAGTAGGGGGAAGTTGCATGTGGAGGCGGAAGAGATTGGGGAGACACTGAATGAATACTTTTCTTCAGTATTCACTCAGGAACAGGGCATTGTTGTCGATGAGAATACTGAGTCACAAATAAGTAGAATGGATGGCTTTGAGGTATGTAGAGAAGAGGTGTTGGAAATCCTGGAAAAGGTGAAAATAGATAAGTCCCCTGGGCCTGATGGCATTTATCCTAGGATTCTCTGGGAAGCAAGGGAGGAGATTGCAGAGCCATTGGCCTTGATTTTTATGTCCTCTTTGTCTACAGGAGTAGTCCCAGAAGACTGGAGGATAGCAAATGTGGTTCCCTTGTTCAAAAAGGGGAGTAGGGATAGCCCTAGTAACTATAGGCCGGTGAGTCTCACTTCTGTTGTGGGCAAAGTCTTAGAGAGAATTGTAAGGGATAGGATTTATGCACATCTAGATAGGAATAATGTGATCAAGGATAGTCAGCATGGTTTTGTGAAGGGCAAGTCGTGCCTCACAAACCTTATTGAATTCTTTGAAAAGGTGACGAAGGAGGTTGATGAGGGGAAAGCGGTAGATGTGGTATATATGGATTTTAGTAAGGCGTTTGATAAGGTTCCCCATGGTAGGCTACTGCAGAAAATACGGAGATATGGCATTGAGGGTGAGTTGGAGGTTTGGATTAGGAATTGGCTGGATGGAAGAAGACAGAGGGTAGTAGTTGATGGCAAAGTTTCTTCATGGAGTGCCGTCACTAGCGGTGTTCCGCAAGGATCTGTTTTGGGACCATTGCTGTTTGTCATTTTTATAAATGACCTGGAAGAGGGGTTAGAAGGTTGGGTGAGCAAGTTTGCGGATGACACGAAAGTCGGAGGAGTTGTTGACAGTGAGGAAGGATGTGGCAGGTTACAGCAGGATATAGAGAAGCTGCAGAGCTGGGCAGAAAGGTGGCAGATGGAATTCAATGTAGCTAAGTGCGAGGTGATTCACTTTGGGAAGAATAACAAAAAGATGGGGTACTGGGCTAATGGTCGGATACTTGGTAGTGTGGATGAGCAGAGGGATCTTGGTGTCCATGTACACAGATCTCTGAAAGTTGCCACCCAGGTAAATAGTGCGGTGAGGAAGGCATATGGCGTACTGGCTTTTATTGGTAGAGGAATTGAGTTCCGGAGTCCTGAGGTCATGATGCAGTTGTATAAGACTCTGGTACGGCCGCATCTGGAATATTGTGTGCAGTTTTGGTCGCCATACTATAGGAAGGATGTGGAGGCATTGGAACGGGTGCAGAGGAGGTTTACCAGGATGTTGCCTGGTATGGAAGGAAAATCGTATGAGGAAAGACTGAGGCACTTGGGGCTGTTTTCACTAGAGAAAAGAAGGTTTAGGGGTGACTTGATTGAGGTGTACAAGATGATTAGGGGGTTAGATAGGGTCGACAGTATGAACCTTTTCCCGCGTATTGAGTCGGGTATTACAAGGGGGCATAGCTTTAAATTAAGGGGGGGTAGATATAGGACTGATGTTAGGGGTAGGTTCTTCACTCAGCGAGTCGTTAGTTCATGGAATGCCCTGCCAGTAACAGTGGTGGACTCTCCCTCTTTATGGGCATTTAAGAGGGCATTGGATAGGTATATGGAGGATAGTGGGTTAGTGTAGTTTTAGGTGGGCTTGGATCGGCGCAACATCGAGGGCCCAAGGGCCTGTACTGCGCTGTATTCTTCTATGTTCTATGTTCTAAGAGAGATAGCAAATTTGAAACATCACAAGTGCTCTGGACAGAGTTGATATGGGGAAACTGTTATAGTAAGTGGTAGACTTACAAACCAGTTCCACAGTTTTGAGTTAATTAGTAAAAGAACCAAGGGGAACTTGAAGGAAAACATTTTCACATGGCAAGTGGGGATGATCTGGAATGCACCATCTCCAAAGTCTCTATATCCTTCCCATTGCATGGTGACCAGAACTGGACACAATACTCCAAATGTGATCTCACTAAATTTTTATATAGTTGCAATATGACTTGCCAACTTCCATACTCCATACTGTGAACGATGAACTCCTTCTTTATCACTTTATCCACCTGTGCTGCCACAGCTGTATCAATGCTCCCAAGACTCCTGTCATTTACTGTATACTTTTCTCTCACATTTAATCTCCCAAACCTCACATTTGTCCAGATTAAACTGCATCTGCCATTTCTCTGCCCAGCTTTCTAACTAATCTATTTTCTGCTGGAGCATTTGATAATCTTCTTCACTATCCATGACTCCACTAATTTTTGTGGTCTGCAAACTTACTAATCAGAACATCTACATTTTCCATCAAAACATTTATACATATATGCAACAGGGGTCTCAGCACTGATCCTTGCAGAACACCACAAGTCACAGATCACCAGTCAGAAAAAATACCCCTCCAAAGCTACCTTGTCTTCTCTGGCCAAGTCAATTTTGTATCCAATTTACCAACTCACTATGGATTCTATTTAACATAAAACAGAGTTGACATTGTGGGTGACTTTAACTTGCTGAATATTGACTGGGACTCTCTTACAGCAAGGGGCTTAGACAGGGTGGAATTTGTCAAGTACATCCAAGAGGGTTTCTTGAAACAGTATGTAGAGAGTTCAACTTCAGGAGGGGCCATTCTGGACCTTGTATTGGTTAATTAGCCTGGCCAGATGACCGAACTTTTAGAGGAAAACCATTTTGGAAACAGTGATCACAACACCTTGAGCTTTAAGATAGCTATGGATAAAGAGAATTCAGGAACTTGCAAGAAGGTATTAAATTGAGATGGAAATGTGTTGCTGGAAAAGCGCAGCAGGTCAGGCAGCATCTAGGGAACAGGAGAATCGACGTTTCGGGCATTAGCCCTTCTTCCTGAAGAAGGGCTAATGCCCGAAACGTCGATTCTCCTGTTCCCTAGATGCTGCCTGACCTGCTGCGCTTTTCCAGCAACACATTTCCATCTCTGATCTCCAGCATCTGCAGACCTCACTTTCTCCTATTAAATTGAGGTAAGACAAATTATATCAGTATTAGGCAGGTGCTGGGGGTGTGAATTGGGAGGTGCTCTTATCAGGCAGGTCCACATTAGACATGTGGGAACTGTTTAAAGACCTGCTGCTGAGAGTTCAAGACTTGCATGTTCTGTTAAAAGAGAAGGACAAGGACAACAAGGTAAGGGACAACTGCATAACAAGGGAGGTTGTGAATTTAGTCAACAGGAAGAAAGAAACATATGCAAGGTTTAGGAAGCTAAAATTATCAGGGCCCATGTGAAATATAGGGAAATCAGAAAAGAACTCAAACAGGGAAAGAGGAGAGCAAGAAGGGCCATGAAATAACTTTGGCAAGTAGGGTTGGAAAGAATCCCAAGGCATTCTATACATACATTAAAAAGGTTTAGTCGGGTAAAGTCAGGACTACTCAAGGATAAAATTCAGTAGTTCCCATCAGTACTCACCTATGAGAAGAATATGGAGTATAATTACATGAGCATGGAGCATGCTAATAAACCAGGGCACGTTGAGGTCAAGAAAGAAATGGTGCTGGGTTCTTGAAGAGCATTAAGATGGGTAAGTCCCGAGTGCCCAATATTACCTACCCCAGGTTATTGAGACAGGCAAGAGAGACAAGTGCTGGACCTTTGACCAAGATCTTTGTATCCTCACTAGCCATTGATGAGGTCCCAGATGAGTGGCGATTAACTAATGTTCAAGAAGGGAAACAGAGACAATCCAGGAAACTATAGACAGATGAGTCTCACATTGATGTTTGCGAAGCTGTGGGGGAAAATTCCTAGGGATAGGATTTATGCACATTTATGCATGGCTAATTAGAGACAGTCAGCATGCCTTTGTGCACAGCAGATCATGTCTTACTAAATTGATTGAATTTTTCATGGAGTTTATAAAGGTGATTGATGAAGGTGGAGCAGTGGATGTTGTTTACGTGAATTTAAGTAAGGCTCATGGTGGGTTCATCCGGAAGATTAAGATGCGTGGGATCCATGGTGACTTGGCAGCATGCATTCACAATTGGCTTACCCATAGAAGACAGCAGGTCATGGTGGAAGGGTGTTTTTCAGGCTGGTGGTCTGTGACAAGTGGTGTTACACAAGGATCCATACAAGGACCTCTGCTGTTTGTGATATACATAAATGACTGAGATGAAAATGTAGATAGGCGGTTTAGTAAGTTTTCAGCCGATACAAAGATCAGTGGAGTTGTGGATAGTGTTGAAAGTTGTCAAAGGATACAGGGAGATATAAATCAGTTGCAGATATGGGTGGAGAAATAGCAGATGGAGTTTAACCCAGATAAGTGTGAGGTGCTACACTTTGGTAGATCAAATGTTCAGCAAAAATTTACAGTTAATGGCAGAGCTCTGAACAGCACTGACGTACAGAAAGCTTGGGATTCAAGCCTGTAGCTTCCTGAAAGTGGCCAAGTAGATGGATAGGTTGGGAAAAAAGGCATATTGATTAAAGAAGCTTGCCTTTATTGATCGGGAAATTGAGTACGTGTCAAGATGTCATGTTACAGCGTTATCAGAAACAATTGGAGTACACATAAGGCCACACTTGGAGTATTCAATTCTGGTTGCCACTTTACAGGAAAAATGTGGAGGCTTTGGAGAGGGTGCAGAAGAGGCTTACAGAATGCAGTCTGGATTCAAAGGCATGAGCTGTAAGAAGAGGCTAGTACAACTCGAGTTGTTTTCTCTGGAGCCGTAGAGGCTGAGGGGATACTTGTTAAAATTATGAGATACATAGGTAGGATTCACAGTCAGAATCTTTTAGCCAGAATTGAAATCTCTAATCCTAGGGGGCATACATTTAAGGTGAGAAGGGGAAAGTTCAATGGATACTAGAGAGGTAAGTCGAGGGTGTGGTGCTGGAAAAGCACAGCAGGTCAGACAGCATAAGAGGAGCAGGAGAATCAACATTTCGGGCATAAGCCCTTCATCAGAAATGGTATGCAGAGATGTGCTCAGTGGGACAGGAGCAGGCTGAGACACTGGGTCAACTAGGGAAGTCAGGTGTGTGAATCTTCGGTAGGAGGTAGAATTGGCGGTGCTGAGTTCGCAGATGATGAGGTTAGAAGCTATGGATGGGAGATCCGCAGAGGTGATGAGGTTGTGGATGGTCTGGATAATGGGAGGTGATGTCATGGTCAAGGGGACAGTTGGAGGAGGTGTCTGTGACTTGATGCCTGGCTTTAGCAGTGTAGAGGTTGGTGCACCAAACTACTACACTGCTAGTAGGCATCGTATCGGTGTTGGCAGTAGTGGATTTTGTGACAGTCATGGCAGCAGAGGATCCTGCAGCAGTCACGGACGCAGTCGTTTTCCAGGCGATCGCGGAGGTGGTTGTCTGAATGGCAATCGTGGAGGTTGGCAGTAGCTGTGGTCTATGTGGGGGGGGGGGATGGAATTGATGTTACAATTCACTGTGGCAGCCTTGGCTGGAGCAACCGCATGGCCAATGGCACCTGAGCAGTTCCGGAGGCCAGGAGAAAGTTCGGGAATGGGCGAGGAAACCAATGTATGCAGGTAAGTACATGAAAGTTTGGTTAACCTCCATTCTTTTATATCCGATATATTGAGAAAAAGCATTTGTTGAGTGTGTGAATTCTTCTGAGGGCGTAAAACAGCAGAGGTCCTTTGCAGGTCTGGGAGAGTGTGCCCCTGAGCTAGCGCAGCGCTAACTACAGGGAGATTAGGTGGCGGCGCATGGCTGCGAGTGTGGAGTGGAGGATCTGGGAAGAGAACCATTTCTGAAGGTTTCGGATTGGTAGTACACACTGGTTGTCCTGTTCAGGTCCAAATTGCGTTGGTTTGAATGTAGTCCGGAGTTCATGCGGGATCAGTCGATTCTGAAGGCAGGTGCTGAGAAAGAATATGTGGCTATGGTAGCAAGTCTGCTTCAGACATGGCTGAAGAGCTTCAAGGCAGAGGTGATAACTTGGGGAGGTGCAGTGAGAGATGGACTCACTGAGAGTAGGAGAACTTTTTCAAGGCTGGCATCCCTGGAAGAGGTTTTGCAGTAGGTATGAAATCAACTAGGAGAAAGTGAGAACTGCAGATGTCGGAGACTAGAGTCGAGAGTGTGGTGCTAGAAAAGCACAGCAGATCAAGTAGGATCTGATGAGCAGTAGAATCGATGTTTCAGGCATCAACACTTCATCAGAAATGAGGGCTAAGTTTTATTTTACACAGAAAGTGACAGGAGTCTGGAACAAGCTGCCATGGTTGGTAGTGCAAACAGCTATGATAGGTGCATTTACAGAACTTTTAGATAAGCACATGAATATGCAAGTCAAACAGTAGGGACTAGTTTAATTTGGCAACATGTTTGGCACAACAGCAGAGCCAAAAGGCCCATTCTTGTGTTATGAAGTTGAAGGTATGTACTGTATCTTTAATAAAGAGTGAGTGCTGTTCTGAACTGAGAGTTTACAAGCACCTGTGCGTATGACAAGGTGTATGTAGTGGAAAATTTAAAATATGTAACATTTTAGCTGTAAAATGGATGTCTGGGTTTTGGTTGCTGTTTCGACAACAATTCAAATTTAACCAATAAGTTTAAATTATGCCCTAGGATAGCAAAACCCATTTGAGATTGAATTTATTGTTTTTCCAACATGTAGACAATGAGATGATCCAATGTTGGAGATATAAAAGTACGGATATTTTGAAAACTGGAGAGAGAGCAACTGCCATCGATACAGAAATGTCTGGAGATCTAACATCTCGCTCTCCAAGAAATTAGGAAACACTCTGTATCAAAGGTATCTTTTCATACAAAACATACTTGCAGTAAAAAGAAAGAAGATGACCCAGGCAATTCAGGAGCCGAAAGACTGAAGTCACAGAAGATGACAGCGACTGTGTGGTTTTGAAATTAAGTTGATGCAATTTTAGTAGGTGTCTTATTGGAACCTATTCTTATAGAGTTGGAGGCAGGTAATAAGCCTTAAGAGAAAGGGGTGCTCAGGGTTTTCAATAGTTGTTACTTAATGTTCACTTTTAGAGTTAAAAATACGTTGATATCATTTTCTTCAAATAGTGGAATTTGGCAATTCTCTGCCTTGCATATTTTAACAGAATATGAGATGAGGTGAGCTTTTCTGGGTGTAGGGCTTAATTAACAGTGGGGTTCACTGCTGTTGGAACAGTTTGGGAGCTCTGGTCAGAGATTTGGACAGTTTGAGACAGATCCATTCTGAGATTTGGATAGATTTGAACAGATTTTGGATGCGAAAGGTCCCAGCAGTTTTAAATACTTGCTGAGTAGAGTCCTAGATCTTTAAGTAAAACAGAGGTGAGACAATGTGTTTAATTTTGGTAACTTGTGGTTGGTTAAAAGTGAGAGAAATGGCTCTTACATTTTCTAAAGAGGTTCTGGGGTTGGAAGATGCTTCCCAAATTTGCCAAGTGTAGAAAGACAGAGGACGGGGCACACTTTTAGAATTAGCAAAGAAGTTAGAGTTGCGTTTTACCAAGGACAAAAGGAAAGCTGAAATTGTAATTGAGTTGGTCGAGTGCTCAGGTGTACCAGAGAAAAGGGTAAATACAATAGAATTAGAAAAATTTAAATTGCAATTAAGGAAAATGGAGTTAGAAGATAAAGAATGAGAAAGAAGAGCCATGAGAGAAGAAAGCGAAGGAAAGATACAGAAAGAAAAAGGGATAAAAGGTTCTTAGCTGAGCAAAGAGAGAGAGAAAAAAAAGAGAAAGAGAATGAGGAGAGAATTTGAACTTCAGAAGTTGTGAATTAGTCAGGAAAGTCAAGTTTATAGGATGGAGATGAAGAGAGAAGGTAGTGATGTATACAAATATATTAAAACTTTGCCACATTTTGATGAGAAAGATGTTAAAGACTTCTTTATTTCATTTGAAAAATTGGGAGGCAGATGGAGTGGCCAGAGAAATTGTGGGTAATGCTATTTCAGACTAAGCTGATAGGCAGAACTGTCAGATGAGGGGTCAAGTGATTATGAACATGTCAAACAGGCTATTTTGAGTGCTTATGAATTGGTATCAGAAGTGTATAGACAGTGGTTCAGAAACATAAAGAAGGAACCAGATCAGACTTATGTTAAATTCGAAAGAACTAAACATAATAATTTTGATAGATGGGTGTGGGCCTTAAAAATAGATACGACCTATGAGGCTCTAAGAGACATTATTCTGCTGGAGGAGTTTAAAACTTACTTCCAGAGATGATAAGAATTCATGTGGATGAAGAGAAAGTTCAAGAAGTGAGAAGAGTGGCAGACATAGCAGATGAATATACATTGTTGCATGAGGCAGAATTTAGCTTCCGGCAAGAATTTCATCCTGTGAGAGACAGAAATTGGGAGAAGGCGAGATCCTTCACTACAAAAAAAGAGTAGAGCACACTGAGAATAGTTTACCACAGATGAAAAAAGAAATCCAAGAGGGTGGAAAGGACATGAAAGGCCCCCGGTATTTTCAATGGAGTGGGACACATAAAATTACAATACCGATTGTTTAAGGGCACTGGGAAAAGTTATTTTCACTGCCAGAAAGTGGGACACATAAGGTTACTGGTTGTTGTGGGAAAAGATGTGATAAAAGAGTCTAAGCTAGTGGGGTTAGTGAAAGTAGTAAAGGACACCCCAAGAAAATTTGGAGGAGCTGCAGGAGAGTGCACACCCTAGGGAGAGGTTCAGTATTGAGTAAGTGCCTGATCTCTAGAAAGACTTCACCTCTATGGGTAAAGTTTACACAGGAAGAACATGGGGAGAATGGAAAGAAGATACAGTTTTAAGAGATACAAGAGCGAGTCAGTCTCTAATAGTAAGAGATGAACATATTTGCGCTCTTTCTGACATGTTGCCTAAGAGAGTGGTAATTTGTGGAATGGATGGACAGAAATTTCACATGCCCCTGTGTAAAATCAAGTTTGATGTGGAAGTGCCGGTGTTGGACTGGGGCTGAACAAAGTTAAAAAACACACAACACTGATAATCTCGTGTCATGTGATTTTTATCTAAGATCAGTTTGGAGAGCCAAATCAAGACTGGGGAAGTACCAGTGGGAGTGATTGACAGAGTGTCAGTTCCAGGAATACAGTTTGTTCTTGAGAATGATTTAGCAGATCCAAGGTGGGAGTTGTGGAGAAGACCAGGGAGTTCAAAGAAAAATACCCTGGAATTTTTCCAGACTGTGTAGTAACAAGATCACACTGTTTTTAGTCACAGCAAGGTGCAAAAACTAAAAAGAAAGATGAAGGATTTGCGGTTCAATTAGCTGACACCTTGCTTGATGTAATGGTGCAGGAAAACCCTGAACAGGTAGAGGGTCAGGCAGAAGTGTTTGGTTCTGAAAGGCTTACGATAGAAAGATGAGACAATACAAGATATATATATATATTCATGCATACTCCTGAGGATTATTATCTTACAGATAGAATCCTAAGATGAAAATGGAGACCACAGCAGGCTAGTGCAGAGGAGAAATGGGCGGAAGTGCACCCGATAGTGTTGTCAGTAGCATACAGACAGGAAGTGTCATGGGTAGCACATTAATTACCAATAGGAAGTCACCTAGGTGTGAGGAAGACTCAGACTAAGGTACAAGGCACTTCTATTGGCTTGGACTGCGCAAAGTTGCATTTGATGCCAGCGACATCAGAGTTGGAGCTGTACTGCTGCAGGGAAATGACAATGGAATTTAACAGCCAATTTGCTACTTTTCAAAGAAACTCAACATTCACCAGAAAAAATACTCTATCATCGAAAAAGAAGCATTGAGTTTCGTACTGGCCGACAACATTTTAATGTTTATGTGACGAACAATGTGTCGGACACATTTGTGTACATTGACCACAAAAATCCTCTGCGGCACGGTGGCACTGATGCCTCACAGCGCCGGAGACCGGGTTCAATTCCCGCCTCAGGCGACTGACTGTGTGGAGTTTGCACGTTCTCCCCGTGTCTGCGTGGGTTTCCTCCGGGTGCTCCGGTTTCCTCCCACAGTCCAAACATGTGCAGGTCAGGTGAATTGGCCATGCTAAATTGCCCGCAGTGTTAGGTAAGGGGTAAATGTAGGGGTATGGGTGGGATGCGCTTCGGCGGGTCAGTGTGGACTTGTTAGGCCGAAGGACCTGTTTCCACACTGTAAAGTAATCTAATCTAAAAAAATCCTTGGAAAGATTTAAAGACAAAAATATGAGACTATTTCATTGGAGTCTTATGTCACAGACTTTTAATTTACAAATTGTATTTGTTGCGGATCATAAAAATGTGACAGCAGATATGTTATCATGGATTTGAAGGAAGTACAGATAAGATTGTGGGTGGCACAATGTTTAGCACTGCTGCCTCAGCGCCAGAGACCCAGGTTCAATTCCTGCATCAGGTGACTGACTGGAGTTTGCACATTCTCCCCGTGTCTGCATGGGTTTCCTCCCATAGTCCAAAAATGTGCAGATGAGGTGAATTGGCCATGCTAAATTGCCTGTAGTGTGAGTTGAAGAGGGGAATGGGTCTGAGTGGGTTGCGCGTCGGTGGGGACCTGTTGGGCCGAAGGGTCTGTTTCCACACTGAATTAAGATTGGAGAGATTCCCATGTTATACGTGTGTGTCCTGAAATTAATATGAAAAGTACAACTTAAATTAATCACCTACATATTTCATTCTAATAGGATTAAGAATTAGAAAACAAAGCCATCTTTTCATGATGACGGTTCTTTTTTTCTTAAGCGGAGAGGTGCTATAAGTTGAAGGTGTGTACTGTACCTTTAACAGAGAGTGAATGCTGTTCTAAACTGAGAGCTTACAAACACCTGTGCATATGATTAGTTGGCACACCTTGCGTGTGCTGGAAAATTGAAAATATGTAACATTTTGGCTGCGAAATGGATACCTGAGTTCTGGTTGCTGTTTTGGCAACAATTCAAACTTAACTAATCAGTTTAAATTATGCCCCAGCATACTAAAACCTAATCAAGTTTGAATTTTATTGTTTTGCCAACATGGAACCAATAAGATAATTCGATGTTAAAGATATAAAAATACAGACATTTTGAAAATTGGAGAGAGAGTCATTGAGATAGAAAGGCCTGGAAATCTAACATTTTGCTCTCCAAAAAATTAGGAAACCCTCTCTATCAAAGGTACCTTTTCATTTAAAACATACTTGCAGTAAAAAGAAAGAAGACCACTGAGGGAATTCAGCAGCCAGAAGAGTGAAGTTACAGAAGATGTGTGGTTTTGAAATTAAGTCAATGTAATTTTAATAAGTGTCTTATTGAATCAGCATGTTGCTGTAGACTTGGAAGCAGGTAGTGAGCAGTTAAGAGAAAGAGGTGCTTAAGAGTTGTGAATAGTTGTTGTTCAATTTCACTTTTAGAGTTAAAAACAAATTGATGTTATTTTGTTTAAATAGTGGAATTTGGAAGTTCTTTGTGACTCATATTTTAACAGATTATGAGGTGAAGTGTGCTTTTCTGAGTGTTTGGTTTAATTAACAGAGGAGTTCACCGCTGTGTTGAAATACTTGTGCTGTACAGTTCTATGTTCTAAAGGTATGGCAATTATTATGGATGACTTCAATCCACATATTGGATTGGACTAACTAAACTGGTAGCAATATAATGGAGGAGAATTTCCCAGAATGTATGAGGGATAGTTTCCTCAACCCATATGTCGAGGAACCGGTTGGAGAACAAGCCATCCTAGACTGGGTAGTATGGAATGAGAGAGGATTAATTAGCAACATTGTGGTGCAAGATTCTTTGGGGAACAGTAACCATACTATAGCAGAAATTTTCATTATGATGGTGAGTGACACAGTCGGGCCATGAACGTAAAGAAAGCTAACTTTGTTAATATGAGGCATGCACTGGCTTAGATAAGCTGGCCAATGATATTTAAGTTGTTGATGATGTTACAGTCAATGTTACACATTTAAATAACACATGGATAAACATCAAGAATTATACATCCCTGTCTCCCATAAACAGGGAAAGTGGCTCAACCAAGGCTAACAAGAGAAATCAAGGTTAGCGTTAATGTCAAAGAGGAGGTGTATAAATTGACGAGAAAAAGCAGCAAACCTGAAGACTGGGAGAAATGTAAAGTTCAGCAGAGGAGGAAAAAGGCTTTATAACAGAAGGGGAAAATAGAATATACAAGTAAGCTTACAGAAAATGTAAAAACAAACTGCAACAACTTCTATAGATATGTGAAGAGAAAAAGACTGGTGAAGACAAATGTAGATCCCTTCCAGTTAGAATTGGTTAATCAGTAATGGACAACAAAGAATTGGTAGACCAGTTGAACAAATAGCTTAGATCACTCTTCACTAAGAAGGAAAGAAATAACCTTCTGGAAATATATGGAGACAGAAGGTCAAGCATGAAGGAAGAACTGAAGGAAATCCTCATTAATCAGGAAATATATTATTTATTCATTCATTCATTTGTGGGATGTAGGCTTCACTGCCTCACCAGCATTTATTTCCTGTCCCTCGTTGCCTTTGAGAAGGTAGTGTTGAGCTTCCTGAACTGCTGCAGTCCACCTACTGTGGGTTGACCCATAATGCCCTTCAGATGGAATTCCAGGATTTTGACCCAGCAATGGAGAAGGAATAGTGATATATTTTCAGGTTAGGATGGTGAGTGTTTTGGAGAGGAACTTGAAGTAAGTGGTGTTTCCATGAATCTCCTGCTCTTGTCCTTCTAGATAGAAGTGGTCATGGGTTTGAAAAGTCCTATATGAGGATCTTTGGTGAATTCTGCATTGCATCTTGTTGATAGTACACACTGCTGCTACTGAGTGTTGATGGTGGAGGAACTGGATGCTTGTACATGGAGTGCCAATCAAGTGGGTTGCTTTGTCCTGGATGGTGTCAACCTTCTTGAATGTTGTTGGGGCTGCACTCATCTGGCAGGTGGGGAGTATTTCATCACACACCTCACTTGTGCCTTGTAGGTGGTGGACAGACTTTGGCAAGATAGCAGGTGAGTTAATTGCTACAATGTTCCTAGCCTCTGACCTGCTCCTGTAACCTCTGTGTTTATGTGATGAATCCTGTTGAGCTTCTAGTCAATGGTAACCCCCTGAATGTTGACAGTTGGGGACTGAGTGATAGTAACACGATTGAATGTCAAGGGACAGTGGTTAGTTTGTCTTTATTCATGATGGCCAGAACCTGACATTTGTGTGGCAAGATGTTACTTGCCAATTGTCAGCCTAAGGCTGGGTACTGTCCAGATCTTGGTGCATTTGAACATGGATTGCTTCAGTGTCCGGGCAGTCATGAATGGTGCTGAACATTGTGCAATCATCATTGAACATTCCCACTTCTGCCCTTATGATGGAGGGAAGGTCATTAATGAAGCAGCTGAAGATAGTTGGGACAAGGTCACGACTTTGAAGAATTCCTGCAGAAATGGCCTGGAGCTGAAATGACTGACTTTCAACAATCATGATCATGTTCCGATGTGTCAGGCAGTGAAGAAGGGGATTTGATGATGGAAAAAGAAACACATTCAGTTATGGACATGAGCACTTCTAGATGTACAAAAAATAAATATTGGGGTTCTCATGGTCCTGTCCCTTCCTCTGGACCAGAAGGCCTGTGTCCAAGTCCCACTAGCTTCAATTCTGGTTTGTAACACGGTTGAAGAGTTTGATGAGCGATATCCATGCAAAGGTTTGTGGAGGGATCCTGTCGTGCAGTGGCTGTGTCCCTAATTCTGAGGCAGGAGGTCCTGGGTTCAAATCCTACCTTCTTCAGTAGCGTGTCTTAACATCATTCAACAGATTGTTCAGAAAATTCTGAAAAATACACTACTATTCTTGTGGTGCAGTGATAGCGTTCCTACCATTGTGTTAGATGGGCTGGATTCTTGTCCCATCTGCTGCAGAAGAGTGTCATAGTATCTTTGAAAATGTTGATCAGAAATTATATACATAAGTAGTACAGGTGAGAGCCCTTGTGATGCAGTGATACTGTCCCCGCTGCTGAGCCAAATTCTATCTCTTCCAGGTCATAACAACCCTGACCAGGTTGATTTTTAAAAAAATGTTCATTTAAAAGATGGATGTTGGCCATGGATGGTGCAAGAGAGAACACCAGCCTGGATTGTCCCTCCTGGTAGGAAAATAATGCATTATACGACGTTCTTAAATAAAGCAACTATCAAGAAAAATTAATTGTGTTTTTTCCATACTTCATCTTTTGGATGGGATTCATTTTGCAATTTATAAAGTGATGAAAGAGGTGGAGAGATGGAGGGCTATATGAGAGCAAATTCCAAAAATAGGCATAAATAGCTGAATTTATAAGTCAGATTTAAATATTAGAATAACCTTATTCTAAGGCAAGTGTAAATAAAATGTGTACTTAATGGAGTTATTTCAATTTATACCATACTGTTCTTGTGAAAAAACAATGTTGCCTGAAAATATTATGTACTTTTACAACAGTATAACTGGTGAGGATACTGGCAGATGCTGTATATCAAAAATACTCTGACAGTCAAAATGGTTCCAAGCAAGCCAAGTCTTTAAAGCCAGCCATGTCAGAAGGTTACTCCCAAAACATTGACTTCTCCACCTCCTGATACTGCCTGGTATGCGGTGTTCTTCCAGCCTCCTGTTTGCCTCTTTCAGACACTTAATCTGACGCTGCCAGAAATTATTATATACGCAGCAAACATGCATAAATGTCCTCTATTTGAAGTTTCAAAGCCTCTGCTTTGAATGGGATGCTCTTTTATCCAAGTTCAATGTTACTAATACTGTTATAAGAACAAAGAACAATATAGCACAGGAACAGCCCTTTCAGCCCTCTAAGACTGCACTGACACATATTGCCCTTCCATACTAAGACTGTATTCACTTACAGGATCCTTATTCCTCTATACCCCTCCTATTCATGTATTCATCCAGGTGTTTCTTGAATGTTACTATTGTGTCTACTTCCACCATCTCCTCTGGCAGTGTCTTCCAAGCACTTACCAACCTTTGTGTGAAAAACTTGCCTCGCACATCTCTTTAAACTGCCCCTCCCCCTGCACCATGAACCTGTCCCCCCCCCCACCCCGCCATAATTGACACCTC
This sequence comes from Chiloscyllium plagiosum, assembly GCF_037043375.1. Lineage (NCBI taxonomy): Eukaryota > Metazoa > Chordata > Chondrichthyes > Orectolobiformes > Hemiscylliidae > Chiloscyllium > Chiloscyllium plagiosum. Next base: position 59,146,345 of record NW_028270159.1, read on the forward strand.
CACCCTGGAAAAAAACTTCATACTATCCATGCAATTGAGAATCTTATAAACTTCTAACAGGTTGCCCTGAACTTCCTGTGCGCAGTGAAAACAAATCCAGTCAATCCAATATTTCTTCATTACTAAAAGCCCCCATACCAGGCAACATTGTTTTTGGTAAATCTTTTCTGTATTCTCTCCAAAGTGTCCACATCCTTTTGGTAGTGTGATTACCAGAACTGTAGGCAATATTCCAAGTGTGGTCTAACTAAAGTTCTATAAATCTGCAACATAATTTGTCTGTTCTTATACTCAATGCCACTTCCAATGAAAGCAAGCATACCATAAGCCTTTCTAATAATCTTTTCTACCTGCTACCTTCAGCAATCTGTGGGGATCTGCACACCCAGATTCCTCTGCATATCAATATACCTAAGTGTTCTGCCATTCACTGTATAATTTCCACCTGTACTTGACCATCCAAAAACGTATCACCTCACCTCAAAACTCCACCTGCCATTTTTCTGCTTGTTGCATCCTCTGACAACCCTCACTATCTGCAACACCACCAATCTTTGTATCATTCGCAACCTTGCTGCTACGTTTTTCCTCCAAATCATTTACGTCGACCACAAACAGCAGAGGTCCCAGTACTGATTTCTGTGGAACATCGCTAGTTACAACCATCCATTCCGATAAACATCCTTCCACTTTGGTTTCCTACGACTAAGCCAGTTCTGTATTCGTCTTGCCAGTTCACTCATGATACTACATGACTTCACCTTTTGTACCAGTCTGCCAGAAGGGACTTTATCAAAGGCATTACTGAAATTCATGTAAACAACATCAAATGCTTTTCTCTCATCAATCACTTTTGTCACTCCTCAAAAACTTGATCAAGTTAGAGAGGCTCGACCTCCCCAACACAAAACCATGCTGCCTATCACTAATAAATCCATTTGCTTCTAAATGCATATAGTTCTTGTCCCTGAGAAACTTTTCCAATAATATCCCAATACCAACATCTTGTAATTTCCAGGATTATTCCTGTTATGCTTCTTAAACATTGGGACAACACTGGCCATTCTCCATCCTCCTGGACCTTACCTATGGCCAAACATGATACAAAAATGTCTGTTAATACTCCAGCAACTTGTTCTCTTTTCTCCCTCAATATTCTAGGATAGCTCCCATCAGGAACTGGGGACTTACCTACCTTAATACATTTTAAGACGCTCAATACCTCTTCCTTTTTAATAGCAACTTGTCTGAGAGATTCAACTCCCCTTCCTGAAATCATGCTCCACCCTCCATTCTCCTTGGTACCTACCAACATAATGCAATTGTTTCGGACCTCACCTACCTTTTTTGGCTTTTTATATATGTATAAAAAGCCTTCAGATTTTCCTTAATACTGCATGTTAATGATTTTTCATGTCCCATTTCAGCCCTTCTCATTTCTTGTTTAAGTTCTTTCCTACTTTCTTTGAATACTACAAGAGCTTCATCAGTTACCATTGTCTTACACCTTTTCAACAGCTTCATCTGAGGATTGCTGTTATCCCTGTCCACGAGTATGTTAAAACTCACGGTATTATGTCCACTACTCCCACATAAACTTCACTTATCTGGCTGGGCTCATTTTCCAAAACCAAGTCCTGTATATGTGCCAAGTTGTGGGATCATGTTCACATAATGACCAAAATCAGTGAGTGGCAAAAATAGCCTCCTTTATTCAGCAGCCGCAAGAGCACAAGTTCAAGGCGGCAAAAGAATCCTGAAATACAGTTCTTACAAGAACCCCTTTATACACAGTTATTGCATATATTAAAATTCCATTATTATGGTGTTACAATGTCTCTAGTACACAAAAGTTTGAGAGGCTTCTGTCCTGGGAGACAGGAGATGGGTTATATCATGTGCTAAATGCTGGCTGCAATTTCTGATGGGATTAAGTCTGTGTCTGATCTGCTTGCATTATTAAGAGATGTTAGACCTTTTGCATGTACTTAATAAAAGAATAAAGGATATTAAATTGATTACTACAGCTGGGTTGTGAGATTTGTTTACTATTTGCTAGTTTCATTCATTCATGCAATTTCACTTAAGCACTGTTTTGATAGTTTCTTCAAGACGCAATGGCCCAGTTAAAAGGTATTTGACAAGTACATGCTTTTCGGGGAAACTGTTTGGTATTCTGTAATCTATTCAGGTCCAAGAGTTGGTTGGTAAGGACCAATCAATATTATAACATTTCGTGGAGACATGATGACAGGGATGGTATTGTTCTGTACGCCACACTTATTCTGAGGTAAACACTGTCTGTAGCAGGAGCTGATAAGGTGTGAAAATGCAGTAATGGGCTGGAAAGGGTTGTTTTGAGTAGAAAGGGTTGCTTTAGAATTGATCTATTTTATGATGTTAAAATATACTACAGAACCACATTATAGTAGGGAGTTATTCATGAATGAAATGGGAAGACGGTGTTTGTTTGCAAGTGGGTTAATAAGGGAGTTATGAATGAATAGACATAAAATGCTTTGAGTGGGAAATATAAAGTGCTTGTGACATGGTTAGTGAAGGGACCTAGAACACAGTATTTCACAGACCCCCCTTTTGATTCTACTGAGACCTTTCAAAGAGAATCACACAATTCTTATCCTAGCTCAAATATACCACTTGGGTCTCTTAGATGGTGGAAGGGCTTGGGAAGACATGGTTCGTATTGAGCATGGTGCAAAACAGCCTGTTAGCAAATGTGCTTTATAAAACAGAAATCAATATACACAGCTAGAACAGCAATCATAACCATTGTGAGTCCCTGCATAATCAAGGTCCCAGAGGATCCCAGCCATCCAGTAGCCCAACCCATTGTCAGATCTTTTCGACCTCCTTCCTGATATGGTCAGCCAGATTAGTAATACTTTCAGAATTGTCTGGAATGTAAGTGCAACATTCGGAGCTAATCAGGGCACAAGTGCCTCCTTTCCCAGCTAAAACAAAATCAAGGGCCATTCAGTTCTCAAGCGCTACTGTGAGAATAGCAACTATTTCATCGTTTATCCTACTAAGGGCAGAGACGAGATGCTTTCCCACCTTTTCCAGATCTGAGGCCATGGTTATGGCTTTCCTGGCCAGTTTGGCTGTATTATAGAAAGGGAATGCAATTGCAAAGAAGTGCTGGGTTTTGGAGATGACTCTCCTGTGTCTCCAGCTAGGCGGCAAAAGGGAGTGATAAATGTACAGGACTACATAGCCGAGGTAGCATGAACTCGGCCAGTAGTATGGGGAACAACACGTATGCTCCACGGACACAGATGAAATAAGTGACATTATCGGTGGTGAAGTGGGTGACGGCCTCAGGATATGATTGGAGAAAGAGTGTGCCGCTAACAAAATCGGTCATCGGATGAGACTGTGACTTTAAATACTGAGAGAATTGCTCTGTCCCATTTCTTGCCCCTTTTTGGAGGAGTTGACAAAACACATGGATCCTTGTAATCTGCATCTAATTGAGGTATTAGTGAGGGCCAGGAAGGGGGGATTATGGGTACGATCATAGCTGAGCTGGATCAGGGGTGGTCACAGACCTCCAGGCTTCTGTATTTGCAAGAACTGGGTTCCCCTCCTTTTAAAAACCAATCAAGTACCAGCGTGCAATTTTCGCTACATCTCACATAATGGAGGAGAGTGTGAAAAAGCCTGTCACACATGCTTTATGCATTTTCCTGAATTTATGGCAAAATTACTCAAGTTGAGAAAGAGCAGTAAATAATTATATATCATATTACAAAGTTCCACATGTGCCTGCACTGTAGGAAAATAAATTTGTTAACTGTCCACCTTTACGATCATTTTAACTCAATAAGGTTAGTACCATCATAGCAATATCATGACTTAGAGTCATAGAGATATAGAGATGTACAGCATGGAAACAAACCCTTTGGTCCAACTTGTCCATGGTAACCAGATATCCCAACCCAATCTAGTCCCAGCTGCCAGCACCTGGTCCATATCCCTCCAAATCCTTCCTATTCACATACCCATCCAGAATTCTTTTAAATGTTTCAATTGTACTAGCCTCCACCACTTCATCTGGCAGTTCATTCCACACATGCATCACTCTCTGCGTGAAAACGTTGCCCCTAAAGTCTCTTTTATATCTTTCCCTTCTCACCCTAAACCTGTGCCCTCCAGTTCTGGACTCTCCCACCCCAGGGAAAAGACCTTGTCTATTTACCCTATTAATGCCCCTCATGATTTTATAAACCTCTATGATCATCCTTCACAGGTGATCATTTCAATAGCCCATCAGTACAATTTTAAATATTGCATATCATCAGATTATACTAATAGAGTCATAGAGTCCTTCAGCACGAAGATAGACCCTTTGCCCAACTGGTCCATACCGACCAAAACATCCATCCACGCTTACCCCATTTCCCTGCCCATATATATTCTAAACCTTTCCTATCTATGTATTTGCCCAAATGTTTTTTTTAAAATATTGTTAATGCACCGGCCTCAACCACTTTCGCTGGCAGTTCATTCCATATGCATACCACCCTCTGCGTAAAAAAAAAAGTTGCCTCTCAGGTTCCCTTTTATTCTTTCCCCTCCAGTCCTCATTTCCCCAGCCTGGAAAAAGACTGAGTGCGTTCACCTAATCTGTGACTGTCATAATCTTATACATTTCTATAAGATATCCCCTCAGTTTTCTACGCTCAAAAGAAAAAGTCCTGGCTTGTCCAACTTTTCCCTATAACTCAGACTGTTGAGTCCTGGCAACATTCTTGTAAATTTCTTCTGCACTCTTTCCAGTTTAGTGATATCCTTCCTACAGCAAGGTGACCAAAACTGAATACAATACTCCAAGTGTGGCCTCACCAATGTGCTGTACAACTACAAGATAACTTCTTCACTTCTCTACTGACTGATGATGGCCATTGTGCCAAAAACCTTCTTCACTGCCCTGTGGAGTCGACCTGTGACTCCATTCTCAGAGAATCATGCACCTGATCTTCAAGGTCCCTCTGTTCCCCTACACTCCTTACGGCCCTATCATTCATCATGAAACTTCTGCCTTGATCTGTCTTTCCAAAATGCAAGACCGTTCTAACCATGCCTCCTGGGAAATCAGTGCAAATCTGCATTAAAATTAGACTCTCCTCCAAATCATTGAAATAGATAACGAACAGCAATGGGTCCAATACCGATCCCTGAGGCACACCACTAGTCACAGGGCTCCAGTCTGAGAAGCATTCATTCACTACCATCAAGCCAATTTGCCAGCTCCCCCTGGATTCCATGTAATATAACCTTCCAGAGCACCCTACCACGTGGAACCTTATCAAAGATCTTACTGAAATATGTAGACTACGTCTACCAACCTGCCCTCATCAACTTCCATGGTCACGTCATCAAACAGCTCTAACAAATTTGTGATAATGAGACATTCTTTTCAGATTTCCAGTGAATGCCATTTCATTTTTAGCCACTGAGATGCCTGTGAGTTATTTATATACAAAAATGACATTGCCAGTCTATGCTAGAGGAGTTAGTAATGAAGTTGACAAAGATGTATTGATCATCAGGTGCCGATCATCCCATAATGGAAATAGTGCAGATTTGTCTGGGTTGGGGAAACAGAGTTTAATTTTAATGGGATTCTAAAAGAGGAACCCTTGCATATTTACATTGATTTCTCAGAAGGCAAGCATCACCACAGGCCATCTTTAATGGTTTCAGTGCACATCTGCTTGTAGGAAATCAATGTAAATTTGCAGTACTCATAGAATGGGCCTTGCTCCCGTTTAGCTGAAAGACAGAAGTAGATCTTAAGTGGATTTTATTTTGAAGGGATATTGATCTACTTGCAGGAACTGGAAGAATTTACTAGATGAATCTCAGGATGATTCATGAAAGACCCACATTATTACTAGGTTACACAAAGCTGAAACGATTGGATAATGTTGAATTTTCCATTCTGTAAAAAGGAACATATTTCCCACTCTGCGGAAACAGAGTCATTCAAATCTCTCCAAGGGTAAGCTTTCCTCCTGTATGCTCCCTTAGAATCCCCTTGCGCTATGCAATTGGATTTCCTTGACTGGTATCTCCTGGAATATGTCCAGTCAGAGTTGGCAACACTTGTCCTTGTTAAACTACTCTGGCTTGGAAACCTGCACTGCCTCAAAAGTTTAAAACATTTATGTATTTAAATTCCTCCATGGCCTTTTCTCTCCTAACCACCATCAGCTTGCAAGCTTCTTCCTCTGACATTTTATGCAGTTACCACCCAATAACTAATTACAGCCAAATCTTCAGTGCCTAAACCCATGCTTTCTCATGACCCCCTTTAAACCTTGCACAATCAAGATATACCTTTAAAAGCAGAACCATAATAACTTCTAGATAAGCATCCTCCACTTTCATTCTTTGATTAAACATCTAATTCTTGCTTACTTCACCGTGAAGTTCACTGGAAGCTGTTTTATGTTAAATGCACATAATAAAAATTAAATTTTATTGTTGTAGTGCCTCCAATAATGGCAAGCAAAATTAAAGATTGGAGATAGGTGAAATGAAAAGAAAAAGGAATATGGGAGTTAAATTTCCCTGACAAATGAATCAAGCTCAAGACTGACAGAAAGGAGCAACATCTTGAGAATTACAGGTGCATGATCCTTTATCTGAAATGCTCAGAACTAATTGGTTTTGGAATTCAGAATATTTCGAATTTCAGAATAAATGATAGTTTGATAGTGAAATTTTTAGAAGGTCTTATTGGAAGAGCAAACTCTGTGAGTAAAACAGGCCTTGAAACAGAATTGAAAGCCCCCCCCCCCCCCCCAAAAGTCACATCTGAGTGACACGCATAGAGTAGGTGTCGACTTGGGTTAACTGCATGCCAAACAACCTTGTTAATGAGAAAAAAACTTCACAAAAAGACCTTCGGACTTCGTAGCTTTTCAGATTTTGGGATTTTGGATAAAGCGTTGTCTACCTGTAATAGTTACACCAATTGAAATAATTCTACTTCTAAAATCAATCATTTGTGAATAGTTATCATAGAATCCCTACAGTGTGGAATCAGGCCATTCAGCCTATCAGGTCCAAACCGACCCTCTGAAGAGTATCCTGGCCAGACCCACCCCTACCCCTGTAATGCTGCATTCCCTATAACTAACCCACCTAGCCTGCACACTATGGTCAATTTAGCATGGCCAGCTGACCTAACCTGCATATCTTTGGATTGTGGGAGGAAACTAGAACACCCAGTGGATATGTTGGGATGAAAACAGCAAACAAAGCATCTATATGCACCACTGCTTTCCTTCACTGAAAAAAAAGCCCCTCTCTTGGTAATAAATTAAATTCACACAAAAATCAATTTGGAAGCCCAAGAAATCTTCTCCTTCAGAATCATTATTTCATTTAAATTAGCCAATATCATAAAAGGACAAAACATCCTTTGATGCTGGATGAGAAAAAATACACAAAATGTACATAAGAAAACAGGAAGGAAGTTCAAAAACCTCACAAACTGAGTGGGAGTGAGAAAGGAATGCTGCCTTCTGTTTTCAAAAGCTCCCACAGCTGTTGTGTGAAAGGTGCAATGCCTCAGGCCACATTTCCATTCTGCCCCAAACCTCCAGTTATGAAACAGTAAGTTAAAGCTAGGTTAATAAAAATGCTCGAGGACAACAGAAATTCAACAAGTTCATAAAGAAATCCAATGCAACAAATCCCATTTCATTTAAATCACCTTATTTCCCTTTCATGGAAAAAGGGATAAAAAATGCAGCAGAGTTTAAGCTTACTGCATAGCAAGTGATTTCCAACAATTTTCATTTGAAATAAGTTGATGATTCCTTTCCAAATAGTTCACTCATGAAACTCAGAATAGAACATAAGCAACTCAGGCTTTAACATTGGCATCAGAATTGCTGGCCAAGAATTGGCCACAGTAATTTGCATCCCAGAAGTGACAGGATATGATGTTAATGGGGTTTTTGAGTAATCAGAGCAATGCATCTCTAAGTGTAATTCATGACCCAGGCACAAAGTGCTTCAATTTGAGCTTTTTTGTTTTATATTTCTCCTCAAATCTGCAAATCATGAAACATAAATTATGCCATGAACCAGAGTAATCAGCGAGTGATGTAGAACACAATTACTTTCAAATCCTCGATAAATTTAATTAATGTAATAAGGTCATAAGAATTATTATAATCAGTATCCGATTGTGAGTAATTCAATCTAAAATAACTGAAAACTGCTTGAAAAAATACAGAATCATTTCAACTTACATTGAGGTGGAAGAGTTAATCTTTTAATATATTATAAAATAAATACAAAAGCTTTTAAAACATGCCCAACTGTAAAACAAGCACAATTCTCAGAAACTTGCAATGTTGATGGATAAGATTTAGAACTGTGGCCACTTTTATGGGCACGGGTAGCCAGATAGTCTCTAGGACTATTGCTTAAAATTAGTTCAAAAGAGTGTGCTATCAAGATTTGCACTCGGATTTTCACTATCTTCTGCGCTCACTTGCACAATGAAAATCAGTGCAACAAAGTGGAAACTCGAAGCCAATGAAACGATAAAAGATCCGGGAATGACATATGTCATTTTGTTTGAGCTTTTAGTCAGGGAAGCAACAGTCAACATTTTTAACAACAAAGCTCTGTGACAATGAGATGTGCAATACTTTTGAGTGGCATTACAGAATCAGAATGACGGTTCCTGACACATTATAGTGATGCTGAACACAGAAAAGCCAAAGTTACTCTCATGTTGGCCTTTGTGATCAGCTCAAAAAGACACAGGGATTTTTCTAGGGAGGTGGATTTGCCAATCACCTACGTGTCCTCATTCCCATTTTGTTTCTTTTCTCTGCAGACTGGAATCAGTAAAAGTATTGTAAAAATGGATTTAAGGACATGTCAAAGTGACACAATTCTTGAGGTGCATTTTAAATTGTGTACTGAATTATGCATTTCTCTCGCTCACTAACCACAAGTGTCTTGTTCTTGTCCTTTCACATCTGTGTAATTCAGTTTCAAACAAGTGACTATATCATATATCAGCTTCGAGGAACAGGGAAGTTTATTGTCATTGCTCTTTTAACATTCCTTTTGCACTCTTAATTTGTTATGTATTGTTCTCTTCCAAAGCTGTATGGTTCTGTTCATTACCCTGTAATTTACATTCTTAATGTAGCTTTGCCTTTACATAGAAGAGTCCCCTACAATGGGGAGGTAGAAATGAACAATCACTTAACTTCAAAAGATAATTGGGAAACTTGAGGTGACATTCTCCTTACTAAAAGCCATCTACCATCCCACAGAGATGATGAAAGCAGTGTGATTGTGACAACAGCTTAGCACCTCAGTTATTTACAGAAGGATCGATTCAGACAAAATAGACAAGATATGCCCACCATCGTCAAAAGTACAACTACACGGATAATATGAAGATCATGCTGAAATAACAACACTACAGATTGAGTAATTTTTATCTCCAGCAGTAATTTGAATATTCCTGTTTTTTTTGTCAGCTTCATGCAACCAGCCACTTTGAACAAGTCAATATTTCATTGAACTTTTGTTTGTGTGTATATACTGTTTTGAATGCTTTTCAATACGGCTTTAAAAAATGTCTAGTACGAACTTTGATGTGAAAGTGAACTGATTATTCATCTACATGCAATGAATATATACATATTTCTAGTTCAATACCTCTATTTAGCACAGAAAAACTGATCTGAAAGCTGTTATTGACGATCAGCTACGAATGAGAAGTTCTGGAGTAATAATCATTGCTGCAATAAAGATATACAAAACAGGAATATATTTGGGGCTTATACCATCATGGAAATTACTTAATCATAAGATGATGCTGATATCTAAAATAATCTCTGCTCTAATTAAAACCACAACTTTACATTTTATTGGTGTCAGTTTACTAATGAAGAAACATTAGATTTTTTAGATATTTTTGATGTGAAGTATATTTTGTCACTTCAAAACCAGAGCAGAGCTACAAGAGGAGTGAACAAGATAAATTACAAAATTTCAAAACCAGAGACAAAATAATTTTGTGCTGTTGACTCAGGGTGCTATAATGTGATAATTAATCATAAGTGTCAACAATGTTTAAATGAGGTAAAAACAATGACTGCAGATGCTGGAAACCAGATTCTGGATTAGTGGTGCTGGAAGAGCACAGCAGTTCAGGCAGCATCCAAGGTGCTTCGAAATCGATGTTTCGGGCAAAAGCCCTTCATCAGGAAAAGGCTTTTGCCCGAAATGTCGATTTCGAAGCTCCTTGGATGCTGCCTGAACTGCTGTGCTCTTCCAGAACCACTAATCCAGAATGTTTAAATGAGGTCAACAAGAACATAGGTTAAAGGTGAGAAGGAAAATATTTTAAAAGGATCTCGGGGTAACACTTTCAAGCAGAGGGTAGTGTGTGTATGGGTTGAGCTGCCCAAAGAAGTGGTGGAAGTGGGTACAATGACAACATCTGGATGGGTTTATGAACAGGAAAGAATTTAAAGGGACATAGTCCAAACAGTGGCAAATGGGACTAGGTCAGATTACGATGTCTTGTTTTCAGAGGTGCTGACTCTATTGGGAGAGTAAGCACCTCCAGTAGGGGAGAGTCCATGATCAGGAAGGTGGTTCGCCCAGAATGAATCAGAGCTGGGAAGCTTCATCGTCAGGAAATTAAGATCATTGCTGTATTGTGATTGTAAGCAGAACTTGGATGATCATCAGTTGACGTGAGCTATCATTGGTGGCTTCGATCTAAAACCATTTCAATGACAACCAACCAGAGGTATGGCTTCTGTTAATGCCCATAGTCCTAGTCAGGTAGTCTATTAAGCAGTCAGGGAGACTGTGAAAAAGTGGGGAAGGAAAAATTGCCAGTTGACCAGATCTTGTTTGTGAGGATTGCTTTGGACTTAAAGCAGCAGATGTATTCTGCCTGCAGGACTTCCTCAGCAGAACGTGAAGCAGTGTTAGCATTTCCTGAAGGTATTTGAGGATAAAGGAGGTGAGGGCCCCCTCTCAGTCTTGTTTAAGGCAGCATTATTCATTCTCCTTGCACAGAGTAACCAAGTTGTTACAATCCACATGTACAACCCCTACACCTGGAAGCTGGATTCCTGATCTCCATGAGAAGTAGACTGCACCAATGTAGTCTGGACCAAGTGGCAGGTGACTCTGGATGTGGACGTTATTAGGAACATCCTCCACTTGCCTTCCAGCTTTGTGATTGGAGGGAGTCAAGCAGCCTAAAGTGTGCAGGAGATCAATGCACATGGCACCAGAATGCAAAGTGACCCTGAGCAGGAACTGCAAACAACAGGGGCACCTGACTAAGGACTCCAAGAGCTATGTGGGGAGCAGGTCACATGATCAAGGATGGGGTTGGGGTGGGGGAGAAGTGGTGACCATGATCGGGGGGGTGGGGGGGGGGGGTTGTGTCACATATGTTCAAATGGCTAGAAATTGCAACATGAGCCATGGAGCCTGAAAGAACTGTAAGATGTCATAATTCAGCAAGAAAACTGTAACAAGGAGCATCCAAAAGGAGGGACAGGCTGGAGAGGAGGAAAAGATAGCCAATGTGGGGGCATGGTAGACAAGCAGAAGGCTGGAAAAACACAGCAGGCCAGGCAGCATCAGGATATGGAGAAGACAGGTCATACCCTCTACCTGTATTCACCTATCCTTACCTCACAGGTCCACCCCTCTCCCTACCCAAAAACCTTCCTGGGTTCAAATCCTACCTTCTTCAGTAGTGTGTCTTAACATCATTCAACAGATTGTTCAGAAAATTCTGAAAAATACACTACTATTCTTTGGTGCAGTGATAGCGTTCCTACCATTGTGTTAGATGGGCTGGATTCTTGTCCCATCTGCTGCAGAAGAGTGTCATAGTATCTTTGAAAATGTTGATCAGAAATTATATACATAAGTAGTACAGGTGAGAGCCCTTGTGATGCAGTGATACTGTCCCCGCTGCTGAGCCAAATTCTATCTCTTCCAGGTCATAACAACCCTGACCAGGTTGATTTTAAAAAAATGTTCATTTAAAAGATGGATGTTGGCCATGGATGGTGCAAGAGAGAACACCAGCCTGGATTGTCCCTCCTGGTAGGAAAATAATGCATTATACGACGTTCTTAAATAAAGCAACTATCAAGAAAAATTAATTGTGTTTTTTCCATACTTCATCTTTTGGATGGGATTCATTTTGCAATTTATAAAGTGATGAAAGAGGTGGAGAGATGGAGGGCTATATGAGAGCAAATTCCAAAAATAGGCATAAATAGCTGAATTTATAAGTCAGATTTAAATATTAGAATAACCTTATTCTAAGGCAAGTGTAAATAAAATGTGTACTTAATGGAGTTATTTCAATTTATACCATGCTGTTCTTGTGAAAAAACAATGTTGCCTGAAAATATTATGTACTTTTACAACAGTATGACTGGTGAGGATACTGGCAGATGCTGTATATCAAAAATACTCTGACAGTCAAAATGGTTCCAAGCAAGCCAAGTCTTTAAAGCCAGCCATGTCAGAAGGTTACTCCCAAAACATTGACTTCTCCACCTCCTGATACTGCCTGGTATGCGGTGTTCTTCCAGCCTCCTGTTTGCCTCTTTCAGACACTTAATCTGACGCTGCCAGAAATTATTATATACGCAGCAAACATGCATAAATGTCCTCTATTTGAAGTTTCAAAGCCTCTGCTTTGAATGGGATGCTCTTTTATCCAAGTTCAATGTTACTAATACTGTTATAAGAACAAAGAACAATATAGCACAGGAACAGCCCTTTCAGCCCTCTAAGACTGCACTGACACATATTGCCCTTCCATACTAAGACTGTATTCACTTACAGGATCCTTATTCCTCTATACCCCTCCTATTCATGTATTCATCCAGGTGTTTCTTGAATGTTACTATTGTGTCTACTTCCACCATCTCCTCTGGCAGTGTCTTCCAAGCACTTACCAACCTTTGTGTGAAAAACTTGCCTCGCACATCTCTTTAAACTGCCCCTCCCCCTGCACCATGAACCTGTTCCACCCCCCCCCCCTCCCCCCCACCATAATTGACACCTCCACCCTGGAGAAAACTTCATACTATCCATGCAATTGAGAATCTTATAAACTTCTAACAGGTTGCCCTGAACTTCCTGTGCGCAGTGAAAACAAATCCAGTCAATCCAATATTTCTTCATTACTAAAAGCCCCCATACCAGGCAACATTGTTTTTGGTAAATCTTTTCTGTATTCTCTCCAAAGTGTCCACATCCTTTTGGTAGTGTGATTACCAGAACTGTAGGCAATATTCCAAGTGTGGCCTAACTAAAGTTCTATAAATCTGCAACATAATTTGTCTGTTCTTATACTCAATGCCACTTCCAATGAAAGCAAGCATACCATAAGCCTTTCTAATAATCTTTTCTACCTGCTACCTTCAGCAATCTGTGGGGATCTGCACACCCAGATTCCTCTGCATATCAATATACCTAAGTGTTCTGCCATTCACTGTATAATTTCCACCTGTACTTGACCATCCAAAAACGTATCACCTCACCTCAAAACTCCACCTGCCATTTTTCTGCTTGTTGCATCCTCTGACAACCCTCACTATCTGCAACACCACCAATCTTTGTATCATTCGCAACCTTGCTGCTACGTTTTTCCTCCAAATCATTTACGTCGACCACAAACAGCAGAGGTCCCAGTACTGATTTCTGTGGAACATCGCTAGTTACAACCATCCATTCCGATAAACATCCTTCCACTTTGGTTTCCTACGACTAAGCCAGTTCTGTATTCGTCTTGCCAGTTCACTCATGATACTACATGACTTCACCTTTTGTACCAGTCTGCCAGAAGGGACTTTATCAAAGGCATTACTGAAATTCATGTAAACAACATCAAATGCTTTTCTCTCATCAATCACTTTTGTCACTCCTCAAAAACTTGATCAAGTTAGAGAGGCTCGACCTCCCCAACACAAAACCATGCTGCCTATCACTAATAAATCCATTTGCTTCTAAATGCATATAGTTCTTGTCCCTGAGAAACTTTTCCAATAATATCCCAATACCAACATCTTGTAATTTCCAGGATTATTCCTGTTATGTTTCTTAAACATTGGGACAACACTGGCCATTCTCCATCCTCCTGGACCTTACCTATGGCCAAACATGATACAAAAATGTCTGTTAATACTCCAGCAACTTGTTCTCTTTTCTCCCTCAATATTCTAGGATAGCTCCCATCAGGAACTGGGGACTTACCTACCTTAATACATTTTAAGACGCTCAATACCTCTTCCTTTTTAATAGCAACTTGTCTGAGAGATTCAACTCCCCTTCCTGAAATCATGCTCCACCCTCCATTCTTCTTGGTACCTACCAACATAATGCAATTGTTTCGGACCTCACCTACCTTTTTTGGCTTTTTATATATGTATAAAAAGCCTTCAGATTTTCCTTAATCCTGCTTGTTAATGATTTTTCATGTCCCATTTTAGCCCTTCTCATTTCTTGTTTAAGTTCTATCCTACTTTCTTTGAATACTACAAGAGCTTCATCAGTTACCATTGTCTTACACCTTACGTATGCTTCATTTTCTATTTTGATCAAGGTCATGACATCCCTTATCATCTTAGGTTCACATAACTTGCCATACCCACGTGCCTTCGTTCTTGCAGGCACGTGCTGCTCCTAAATTCTTATCAACTGCTGTTTGAAATACTTCCAAGTGTCTTATGTGGATTTACCCTTAAACAGCTACCTTCAATCAACATTCTGCAGTTCTTGCCTAAAATTGTTGTAGTTTGCCTTTGCCCAATTCAACAGCTTCATCTGAGGATTGCTGTTATCCCTGTCCACGAGTATGTTAAAACTCACGGTATTATGTCCACTACTCCCACATAAACTTCACTTATCTGGCTGGGCTCATTTTCCAAAACCAAGTCCTGTATATGTGCCAAGTTGTGGGATCATGTTCACATAATGACCAAAATCAGTGAGTGGCAAAAATAGCCTCCTTTATTCAGCAGCCGCAAGAGCACAAGTTCAAGGCGGCAAAAGAATCCTGAAATACAGTTCTTACAAGAACCCCTTTATACACAGTTATTGCATATATTAAAATTCCATTATTATGGTGTTACAATGTCTCTAGTACACAAAAGTTTGAGAGGCTTCTGTCCTGGGAGACAGGAGATGGGTTATATCATGTGCTAAATGCTGGCTGCAATTTCTGATGGGATTAAGTCTGTGTCTGATCTGCTTGCATTATTAAGAGATGTTAGACCTTTTGCATGTACTTAATAAAAGAATAAAGGATATTAAATTGATTACTACAGCTGGGTTGTGAGATTTGTTTACTATTTGCTAGTTTCATTCATTCATGCAATTTCACTTAAGCACTGTTTTGATAGTTTCTTACAGACGCAATGGCCCAGTTAAAAGGTATTTGACAAGTACATGCTTTTCGGGGAAACTGTTTGGTATTCTGTAATCTATTCAGGTCCAAGAGTTGGTTGGTAAGGACCAATCAATATTATAACATTTCGTGGAGACATGATGACAGGGATGGTATTGTTCTGTACGCCACACTTATTCTGAGGTAAACACTGTCTGTAGCAGGAGCTGACAAGGTGTGAAAATGCAGTAATGGGCTGGAAAGGGTTGTTTTGAGTAGAAAGGGTTGCTTTAGAATTGATCTATTTTATGATGTTAAAATATACTACAGAACCACATTATAGTAGGGAGTTATTCATGAATGAAATGGGAAGACGGTGTTTGTTTGCAAGTGGGTTAATAAGGGAGTTATGAATGAATAGACATAAAATGCTTTGAGTGGGAAATATAAAGTGCTTGTGACAGGGTTAGTGAAGGGACCTAGAACACAGTATTTCACAGACCCCCCTTTTGATTCTACTGAGACCTTTCAAAGAGAATCACACAATTCTTATCCTAGCTCAAATATACCACTTGGGTCTCTTAGATGGTGGAAGGGCTTGGAAGACATGGTTCGTATTGAGCATGGTGCAAAACAGCCTGTTAGCAAATGTGCTTTATAAAACAGAAATCAATATACACAGCTAGAACAGCAATCATAACCATTGTGAGTCCCTGCATAATCAAGGTCCCAGAGGATCCCAGCCATCCAGTAGCCCAACCCATTGTCAGATCTTTTCGACCTCCTTCCTGATATGGTCAGCCAGATTAGTAATACTTTCAGAATTGTCTGGAATGTAGGTGCAACATTCGGAGCTAATCAGGGCACAAGTGCCTCCTTTCCCAGCTAAAACAAAATCAAGGGCCATTCAGTTCTCAAGCGCTACTGTGAGAATAGCAACTATTTCATCGTTTATCCTACTAAGGGCAGAGACGAGATGCTTTCCCACCTTTTCCAGATCTGAGGCCATGGTTATGGCTTTCCTGGCCAGTTTGGCTGTATTATAGAAAGGGAATGCAATTGCAAAGAAGTGCTGGGTTTTGGAGATGACTCTCCTGTGTCTCCAGTTAGGCGGCAAAAGGGAGTGATAAATGTACAGGACTACATAGCCGACATAGCATGAACTCGGCCAGTAGTATGGGGAACAACACGTATGCTCCACGGACACAGATGAAATAAGTGACATTATCGGTGGTGAAGTGGGTGACGGCCTCAGGATATGATTGGAGAAAGAGTGTGCCGCTAACAAAATCGGTCATCGGATGAGACTGTGACTTTAAATACTGAGAGAATTGCTCTGTCCCATTTCTTGCCCCTTTTTGGAGGAGTTGACAAAACACATGGATCCTTGTAATCTGCATCTAATTGAGGTATTAGTGAGGGCCAGGAAGGGGGGATTATGGGTACGATCATAGCTGAGCTGGATCAGGGGTGGTCACAGACCTCCAGGCTTCTGTATTTGCAAGAACTGGGTTCCCCTCCTTTTAAAAACCAATCAAGTACCAGCGTGCAATTTTCGCTACATCTCACATAATGGAAGAGAGTGTGAAAAAGCCTGTCACACATGCTTTATGCATTTTCCTGAATTTATGGCAAAATTACTCAAGTTGAGAAAGAGCAGTAAATAATTATATATCATATTACAAAGTTCCACATGTGCCTGCACTGTAGGAAAATAAATTTGTTAACTGTCCACCTTTACGATCATTTTAACTCAATAAGGTTAGTACCATCATAGCAATATCATGACTTAGAGTCATAGAGATATAGAGATGTACAGCATGGAAACAGACCCTTTGGTCCAACTTGTCCATGGTAACCAGATATCCCAACCCAATCTAGTCCCAGCTGCCAGCACCTGGTCCATATCCCTCCAAATCCTTCCTATTCACATACCCATCCAGAATTCTTTTAAATGTTTCAATTGTACTAGCCTCCACCACTTCATCTGGCAGTTCATTCCACACATGCATCACTCTCTGCGTGAAAACGTTGCCCCTAAAGTCTCTTTTATATCTTTCCCTTCTCACCCTAAACCTGTGCCCTCCAGTTCTGGACTCTCCCACCCCAGGGAAAAGACCTTGTCTATTTACCCTATTAATGCCCCTCATGATTTTATAAACCTCTATGATCATCCTTCACAGGTGATCATTTCAATAGCCCATCAGTACAATTTTAAATATTGCATATCATCAGATTATACTAATAGAGTCATAGAGTCCTTCAGCACGAAGATAGACCCTTTGCCCAACTGGTCCATACCGACCAAAACATCCATCCACGCTTACCCCGTTTCCCTGCCCATATATATTCTAAACCTTTCCTATCTATGTATTTGCCCAAATGTTTTTTTTAAAATATTGTTAATGCACCGGCCTCAACCACTTTCGCTGGCAGTTCATTCCATATGCATACCACCCTCTGCGTAAAAAAAAAAGTTGCCTCTCAGGTTCCCTTTTATTCTTTCCCCTCCAGTCCTCATTTCCCCAGCCTGGAAAAAGACTGAGTGCGTTCACCTAATCTGTGACTGTCATAATCTTATACATTTCTATAAGATATCCCCTCAGTTTTCTACGCTCGAAAGAAAAAAGTCCTGGCTTGTCCAACTTTTCCCTATAACTCAGACTGTTGAGTCCTGGCAACATTCTTGTAAATTTCTTCTGCACTCTTTCCAGTTTAGTGATATCCTTCCTACAGCAAGGTGACCAAAACTGAATACAATACTCCAAGTGTGGCCTCACCAATGTGCTGTACAACTACAAGATAACTTCTTCACTTCTCTACTGACTGATGATGGCCATTGTGCCAAAAACCTTCTTCACTGCCCTGTGGAGTCGACCTGTGACTCCATTCTCAGAGAATCATGCACCTGATCTTCAAGGTCCCTCTGTTCCCCTACACTCCTTACGGCCCTATCATTCATCATGAAACTTCTGCCTTGATCTGTCTTTCCAAAATGCAAGACCGTTCTAACCATGCCTCCTGGGAAATCAGTGCAAATCTGCATTAAAATTAGACTCTCCTCCAAATCATTGAAATAGATAACGAACAGCAATGGGTCCAATACCGATCCCTGAGGCACACCACTAGTCACAGGGCTCCAGTCTGAGAAGCATTCATTCACTACCATCAAGCCAATTTGCCAGCTCCCCCTGGATTCCATGTAATATAACCTTCCAGAGCACCCTACCACGTGGAACCTTATCAAAGATCTTACTGAAATATGTAGACTACGTCTACCAACCTGCCCTCATCAACTTCCATGGTCACGTCATCAAACAGCTCTAACAAATTTGTGATAATGAGACATTCTTTTCAGATTTCCAGTGAATGCCATTTCATTTTTAGCCACTGAGATGCCTGTGAGTTATTTATATACAAAAATGACATTGCCAGTCTATGCTAGAGGAGTTAGTAATGAAGTTGACAAAGATGTATTGATCATCAGGTGCCGATCATCCCATAATGAAAATAGTGCAGATTTGTTTGGGTTGGGGAAACAGAGTTTAATTTTAATGGGATTCTAAAAGAGGAACCCTTGCATATTTACATTGATTTCTCAGAAGGCAAGCATCACCACAGGCCATCTTTAATGGTTTCAGTGCACATCTGCTTGTAGGAAATCAATGTAAATTTGCAGTACTCATAGAATGGGCCTTGCTCCCGTTTAGCTGAAAGACAGAAGTAGATCTTAAGTGGATTTTATTTTGAAGGGATATTGATCTACTTGCAGGAACTGGAAGAATTTACTAGATGAATCTCAGGATGATTCATGAAAGACCCACATTATTACTAGGTTACACAAAGCTGAAACGATTGGATAATGTTGAATTTTCCATTCTGTAAAAAGGAACATATTTCCCACTCTGCGGAAACAGAGTCATTCAAATCTCTCCAAGGGTAAGCTTTCCTCCTGTATGCTCCCTTAGAATCCCCTTGCGCTATGCAATTGGATTTCCTTGACTGGTATCTCCTGGAATATGTCCAGTCAGAGTTGGCAACACTTGTCCTTGTTAAACTACTCTGGCTTGGAAACCTGCACTGCCTCAAAAGTTTAAAACATTTATGTATTTAAATTCCTCCATGGCCTTTTCTCTCCTAACCACCATCAGCTTGCAAGCTTCTTCCTCTGACATTTTATGCAGTTACCACCCAATAACTAATTACAGCCAAATCTTCAGTGCCTAAACCCATGCTTTCTCATGACCCCCTTTAAACCTTGCACAATCAAGATATACCTTTAAAAGCAGAACCATAATAACTTCTAGATAAGCATCCTCCACTTTCATTCTTTGATTAAACATCTAATTCTTGCTTACTTCACCGTGAAGTTCACTGGAAGCTGTTTTATGTTAAATGCACATAATAAAAATTAAATTTTATTGTTGTAGTGCCTCCAATAATGACAAGCAAAATTAAAGATTGGAGATAGGTGAAATGAAAAGAAAAAGGAATATGGGAGTTAAATTTCCCTGACAAATGAATCAAGCTCAAGACTGACAGAAAGGAGCAACATCTTGAGAATTACAGGTGCATGATCCTTTATCTGAAATGCTCAGAACTAATTGGTTTTGGAATTCAGAATATTCCGAATTTCAGAATAAATGATAGTTTGATAGTGAAATTTTTAGAAGGTCTTATTGGAAGAGCAAACTCTGTGAGTAAAACAGGCCTTGAAACAGAATTGAAAGCCCCCCCCCACCCCAAAAAGTCACATCTGAGTGACACGCATAGAGTAGGTGTCGACTTGGGTTAACTGCATGCCAAACAACCTTGTTAATGAGAAAAAAACTTCACAAAAAGACCTTCGGACTTCGTAGCTTTTCAGATTTTGGGATTTTGGATAAAGCGTTGTCTACCTGTAATAGTTACACCAATTGAAATAATTCTACTTCTAGATTAGATTTAGATTAGATTAGATTAGATTAGATTAGATTGCAGTGTGGAAACAGGCCCTTCGGCCCAACAAGTCCACACCGACCCGCCGAAGCGAAACCCACCCATACCCCTACATTTACCCATTACCTAACACTACGGGCAATTTAGTATGGCCAATTCACCTGACCCTGCACATCTTTGGACTGTGGGAGGAAACCGGAGCACCCGGAGGAAACCCACGCAGACACGGGGAGAACGTGCAAACTCCACACAGTCAGTCGCCTGAGTCGGGAATTGAACCCGAGTCTCTGGCGCTGCGAGGCAGCAGTGCTAACCACTGCTAAATCAATCATTTGTGAATAGTTATCATAGAATCCCTACAGTGTGGAATCAGGCCATTCAGCCCATCAGGTCCACACCGACCCTCTGAAGAGTATCCTGGCCAGACCCACCCCTACCCCTGTAATGCTGCATTCCCTATAACTAACCCACCTAGCCTGCACACTATGGTCAATTTAGCATGGCCAGCTGACCTAACCTGCATATCTTTGGATTGTGGGAGGAAACTAGAACACCCAGTGGATATGTTGGGATGAAAACAGCAAACAAAGCATCTATATGCACCACTGCTTTCCTTCACTGAAAAAAAAGCCCCTCTCTTGGTAATAAATTAAATTCACACAAAAATCAATTTGGAAGCCCAAGAAATCTTCTCCTTCAGAATCATTATTTCATTTAAATTAGCCAATATCATAAAAGGACAAAACATCCTTTGATGCTGGATGAGAAAAAATACACAAAATGTA
Source organism: Chiloscyllium plagiosum (assembly GCF_037043375.1). Taxonomy (NCBI): domain Eukaryota; kingdom Metazoa; phylum Chordata; class Chondrichthyes; order Orectolobiformes; family Hemiscylliidae; genus Chiloscyllium; species Chiloscyllium plagiosum. The sequence goes on from NW_028270159.1 coordinate 59,167,519, forward strand.
CATAAGAAAACAGGAAGGAAGTTCAAAAACCTCACAAACTGAGTGGGAGTGAGAAAGGAATGCTGCCTTCTGTTTTCAAAAGCTCCCACAGCTGTTGTGTGAAAGGTGCAATGCCTCAGGCCACATTTCCATTCTGCCCCAAACCTCCAGTTATGAAACAGTAAGTTAAAGCTAGGTTAATAAAAATGCTCGAGGACAACAGAAATTCAACAAGTTCATAAAGAAATCCAATGCAACAAATCCCATTTCATTTAAATCACCTTATTTCCCTTTCATGGAAAAAGGGATAAAAAATGCAGCAGAGTTTAAGCTTACTGCATAGCAAGTGATTTCCAACAATTTTCATTTGAAATAAGTTGATGATTCCTTTCCAAATAGTTCACTCATGAAACTCAGAATAGAACATAAGCAACTCAGGCATCAGAATTGCTGGCCAAGAATTGGCCACAGTAATTTGCATCCCAGTAGTGACAGGATATGATGTTAATGGGGTTTTTGAGTAATCAGAGCAATGCATCTCTAACAATGGAGTGGAGTTTCTGCTTTAAGTGTAATTCATGACCCAGGCACAAAGTGCTTCAATTTGAGCTTTTTTGTTTTATATTTCTCCTCAAATCTGCAAATCATGAAACATAAATTCTGCCATGAACCAGAGTAATCAGCGAGTGATGTAGAACACAATTACTTTCAAATCCTCGATAAATTTAATTAATGTAATAAGGTCATGAGAATTATTATAATCAGTATCCGATTGTGAGTAATTCAATCTAAAATAACTGAAAACTGCTTGAAAAAAATACAGAATCATTTCAACTTACATTGAGGTGGAAGAGTCAATCTTTTAATACATTATAAAATAAATACAAAAGCTTTTAAAACATGCCCATCTGTAAAACAAGCACAATTCTCAGAAACTTGCAATGTTGATGGATAAGATTTAGAACTGTGGCCACTTTTATGGGCACGGGTAGCCAGATAGTCTCTAGGACTATTGCTTAAAATTAGTTCAAAAGAGTGTGCTATCAAGATTTGCACTCGGATTTTCACTATCTTCTGCGCTCACTTGCACAATGAAAATCAGTGCAACAAAGTGGAAACTCGAAGCCAATGAAACTATAAAAGATCCGGGAATGACATATGTCATTTTGTTTGAGCTTTTAGTCAGGGAAGCAACAGTCAACATTTTTAACAACAAAGCTCTGTGACAATGAGATGTGCAATACTTTTGAGTGGCATTACAGAATCAGAATGACGGTTCCTGACACATTATAATGATGCTGAACACAGAAAAGCCAAAGTTACTCTCATGTTGGCCTTTGTGATCAGCTCAAAAAGACACGGATTTTTCTAGGGAGGTGGATTTGCCAATCACCTACGTGTCCTCATTCCCATTTTGTTTCTTTTCTCTGCAGACTGGAATCAGTAAAAATATTGTAAAAATGGATTTAAGGACATGTCAAAGTGACACAATTCTTGAGGTGCATTTTAAATTGTGTACTGAATTATGCATTTCTCTCGCTCACTAACCACAAGTGTCTTGTTCTTGTCCTTTCACATCTGTGTAATTCAGTTTCAAACAAGTGACTATATCATATATCAGCTTCGAGGAACAGGGAAGTTTATTGTCATTGCTCTTTTAACATTCCTTTTGCACTCTTAATTTGTTATGTATTGTTCTCTTCCAAAGCTGTATGGTTCTGTTCATTACCCTGTAATTTACATTCTTAATGTAGCTTTGCCTTTACATAGAAGAGTCCCCTACAATGGGGAGGTAGAAATGAACAATCACTTAACTTCAAAAGATAATTGGGAAACTTGAGGTGACATTCTCCTTACTAAAAGCCATCTGCCATCCCACAGAGATGATGAAAGCAGTGTGATTGTGACAACAGCTTAGCACCTCAGTTATTTACAGAAGGATCGATTCAGACAAAATAGATGACAAAGATATGCCCACCATCGTCAAAAGTACAACTACACGGATAATATGAAGATCATGCTGAAATAACAACACTACAGATTGAGTAATTTTTATCTCCAGCAGTAATTTGAATATTCCTGTTTTTTTTGTCAGCTTCATGCAACCAGCCACTTTGAACAAGTCAATATTTCATTGAACTTTTGTTTGTGTGTATATACTGTTTTGAATGCTTTTCAATACGGCTTTAAAAAATGTCTAGTACGAACTTTGATGTGAAAGTGAACTGATTATTCATCTACATGCAATGAATATATACATATTTCTAGTTCAATACCTCTATTTAGCACAGAAAAACTGATCTGAAAGCTGTTATTGAAGATCAGCTACGAATGAGAAGTTCTGGAGTAATAATCATTGCTGCAATAAAGATACAAAACAGGAATATATTTGGGGCTTTTACCATCATGGAAATTACTTAATCATAAGATGATGCTGATATCTAAAATAATCTCTGCTCTAATTAAAACCACAACTTTACATTTTATTGGTGTCAGTTTACTAATGAAGAAACATTAGATTTTTTAGATATTTTAGATGTGAAGTATATTTTGTCACTTCAAAACCAGAGCAGAGCTACAAGAGGAGTGAACAAGATAAATTACAAAATTTCAAAACCAGAGACAAAATAATTTTGTGCTGTTGACTCAGGGTGCTATAATGTGATAATTAATCATAAGTGTCAACAATGTTTAAATGAGGTAAAAACAATGACTGCAGATGCTGGAAACCAGATTCTGGATTAGTGGTGCTGGAAGAGCACAGCAGTTCAGGCAGCATCCAAGGTGCTTCGAAATCGATGTTTCGGGCAAAAGCCCTTCATCAGGAAAAGGCTTTTGCCCGAAATGTCGATTTCGAAGCTCCTTGGATGCTGCCTGAACTGCTGTGCTCTTCCAGCACCACTAATCCAGAATGTTTAAATGAGGTCAACAAGAACATAGGTTAAAGGTGAGAAGGAAAATATTTTAAAAGGATCTCGGGGTAACACTTTCAAGCAGAGGGTAGTGTGTGTATGGGTTGAGCTGCCCAAAGAAGTGGTGGAAGTGGGTACAATGACAACATCTGGATGGGTTTATGAACAGGAAAGAATTTAAAGGGACATAGTCCAAACAGTGGCAAATGGGACTAGGTCAGATTACGATGTCTTGTTTTCAGAGGTGCTGACTCTATTGGGAGAGTAAGCACCTCCAGCAGGGGAGAGTCCATGATCAGGAAGGTGGTTCTCCCAGAATGAATCAGAGCTGGGAAGCTTCATCGTCAGGAAATTAAGATCATTGCTGTATTGTGATTGTAAGCAGAACTTGGATGATCATCAGTTGACGTGAGCTATCATTGGTGGCTTCGATCTAAAACCATTTCAATGACAACCAACCAGAGGTATGGGTTCTGTTCATGCCCATAGTCCTAGTCAGGTAGCCTATTAAGCAGTCAGGGAGACTGTGAAAAAGTGGGGAAGGAAAAATTGCCAGTTGACCAGATCTTGTTTGTGAGGATTGCTTTGGACTTAAAGCAGCAGATTATTCTGCCTGCAGGACTTCCTCAGCAGAACGTGAAGCAGTGTTAGCATTTCCTGAAGGTATTTGAGGAGAAAGGAGGTGAGGGCCCCCTCTCAGTCTTGTTTAAGGCAGCATTATTCATTCTCCTTGCACAGAGTAACCAAGTTGTTACAATCCACATGTACAACCCCTACACCTGGAAGCTGGATTCCTGATCTCCCTGAGAAGTAGACTGCACCAATGTAGTCTGGACCAAGTGGCAGGTGACTCTGGATGTGGACGTTATTAGGAACATCCTCCACCTGCCTTCCAGCTTTGTGATTGGAGGGAGCCAAGCAGCCTAAAGTGTGCAGGAGATCAATGCACATGGCACCAGAATGCAAAGTGACCCTGAGCAGGAACTGCAAACAACATGGGCACCTGACTAAGGACTCCAAGAGCTATGTGGGGAGCAGGTCACATGATCAAGGATGGGGTTGGGGTGGGGGAGAAGTGGTGACCATGATCGGGGGGGGGGGGGGGGGTTGTGTCACATATGTTCAAATGGCTAGAAATTGCAACATGAGCCATGGAGCCTGAAAGAACTGTAAGATGTCATCATTCAGCAAGAAAACTGAAACAGCGGGCATCCAAAAGGAGGGACAGGCTGGAGAGGAGGAAAAGATAGCCAATGTGGGGGTATGGTAGACAAGCAAAAGGCTGGAAAAACACAGCAGGCCAGGCAGCATCAGGATATGGAGAAGACAGGTCATACCCTCTACCTGTATTCACCTATCCTTACCTCACAGGTCCACCCCTCTCCCTACCCTAAAACCTTCCCCACCCCACCTTTAGCTGCGGCTCAGTTCCAGTCCCAGTACTGAAGAAGGGTTGCACCCGAAATGTTGGCTTCTCCACCTCCTTATGATGCCTGGTTGTTATGCTCTTCCAGCCTCCTGCTTTTTTCCCATGGACTCCATGGGAAACTAAATATGGAGGCACTGGAACTGACTCCACCTCCATCTGAACAGGGGAAGAGGAAACAAAAGAGGCAGGGAAATCGAAGTCAATGAGAAACAAAAAAGGAAAACACATCAAACCCATGGTCCTACAACAAAATGGAAAGAGGCACGATGGACACATGATTAGCTCCTTTCACGGTGAAGACGTTCGGTGGGATAACCATCAATGGGAAAAGAGGCACAGCAGCATGACAGAGAAGAGGGGGGGCATCCCTCAACCCAAAATCACATTGACATTGTGAGGGGGCAGTGAAGTCCAATCTTCAGCTGTTGGAAACCAAGGGGCACGGCACCATAGCTCTGGACAACCAGGAGCAGCAATGCTCCAAGTCAGGAGCACAGCATAACAGTCCCTCTGTCAAGCTCAGACCATACCTTCCTGGCTTTGGCATCGCCCCAACTAGATCAGGGTAACATCCCCAACTCGAACAGGAATGCTACCTCACTGCTGAGAGTGTCCAACAGTTTGCCCACACCACAGGGATGCAACATCACAGGTGAACAAGCATTGGATCCACAAGCATTCTACAAACTCTCAATAGGTTTTAAAATTGCTAGTATTAATGCGTGTAGCATCAAATCTACTATTCAATGGGTTAACGTTGGCTAACCTGGCTAATGTCAAAGCGGACCTGCTGTTTCTGCAGGAGTGCAGATACTGCACCTCAGCAGCTACAGGATATAGATTCATGGATTCATACAGTGCAGAAAAGCCTTTTCAGCCCATCGAGGCTGCACTGACATAACTACCACTAAAAGTGCGCTAATCTCAATTTCCTGCACTTGTACCATATCCTTGAATGTTACGATATTTGAAGCACTCATCAAAATTTTTTTAAAGGTTGTAAGGTTTCCAGCATCCACTACCTGCCCGGGCAGTGCATTTCAGATACACTCAATGAATAATTTATTTCCCCCCCCCCCCGAGTCCCCTTTGAATCTCATGCCCCTTACCTAAAGCTATGCCCTCTCGTGATTGACCTCTCAACTAAGGGACACAGCTGGTCTATACTCACCACGTCCATACCCCTCAAAATTTTATCCATCCATTCATGTATCCCTTACCAACACTCCACACCAACCTCCCCCCCCCCACTCCCCCCCACCCCCCCACCCCCACCACCACCCTGTCTGCTCTGCTGTAAAGGAAACAGAGTTAAAAATCACACAACACCCATTTATGGTTCAACAGATTTATGTGGAAGTACAAGCTTTCGGAGCGCTGTTTCTTCATCAGGTTATGCAGGCTATTTACAGTTAGAGCCTTGATCCAGCACAGAAATTCGTAAACTGCCGCATAGTCATTGAGTCTTAGACCAGAGTAAAATTTGCATTTTCATATCACCATGCCACTTCTCTAAGGAACACGACAGTGATTTATGCAAACTACTTTGCAAATGAAGTCACTGTTATATCAGAAAACCTGAGAAGTCAATGGGCCAAAGAGTGGCAGACAGAGTTTAATTTAGATAAATGTAAGGTGTTACAATTTGGAAAGGCAAATCAGGGAAGGACTTATACACTTAATGGTAAGGTCCTGGGGAGTGTTGCTGAACAAAGAGAACTTAGTACAGATTCATAGTTCCTTGAAGATGGAATCGCAGGTAGATAGGATAGTAAAGAAGGCATTTGTAACGCCTTCCTTTATTGGTCAAAAACATTGAGTAGAGGAGTTTGGAGGTTATGTTGCTGCTGTACAGCACATTGGTTTGGCCACTTTTAGAATATTGTATGCAATTCTGGTCTCTCTGCTATAGGAAGGATGTTGTGAAACTTGAAAGGATTAAAAAAAAATTGACAAGGATGTTGCCAGGGTTGGAGGATTTGAGGAATCAGGAGAGATTGAATAGGGTGGTACTGTTTTCCCTGGAGCATCAAAGCCTGAGGGGTGACCTTATAGGGGTTTATAAAATCATGAGCGACGTGGATAGGGTAAATAGGCAAGGTCTTTTTCCTGGGGTGGGGAAGTCCAGAACTAGAGAACATAGGTTTAAAGTGAGAGGGGAAAGATTTAAAAGGGACCTAAGTGGTAACTTATTCATGCAAAGGGTGGTGCATGTATGGAATGAGCTGCCAGAAGAGGTGCAATTACAAGATTTAAAAGGCATCTGGATTAATATATGAATAGGAAGGATTTAAAGGGATTTGGGCCAAGAGCTGGCAAATGGGACTAGATTTAATAAGAATATCTGGTCAGCATGGACGAGTTGGACAGCTCTATGACTGTAAGCAATTCAATTTGTGTACAGAGGAACTTCAATTATCCGAACAAGATGGGCGGGCACTATTTCATTTGAATAATCGATTATTCAGTTAATCGATTAAATGCCTTTCCTCTGGGGCTCCGAGATTTTTTAAGTCTGCTCCCTGTTCAAGAGATGAAGCAGCAGCACACCACACGTGAGCACCTCCCCCAACCCCGCCCAACACTGCCCTCCCCCGGCCCCGTGTACTCCCTCCCCCTCTCCGGGACAGCCGGAGTGGACACCAACAGCAAGACTGCCGGTGCTGCCTTTGTGGGGTAAGTCTCCAAACGTGTGAAAACAAACACACACACACACGTTTTACAGCAAAGTTTTGACAGGTTCCACCTTTGCCCTGTATAGGACAATTTTGCAGAGATTATCTGGAGAAGGGGTGTTTTAGGGTTCACCCCTATGTAGAACTCCAAAGAATGTGTGGGGAGAGAGAGAGGGGTCAGTCATTTGGAGATGGTGCCTATTTAATCATTGTAAACAAAAGACGCGATCACTGTTGGAAACACATCTTTGATATAATGTTTCTATCAGGACCTCGAGATCTCCTTCGGATAGTCTGATATTCGGATAACCGAGGTTCCTCTGTAATTGGTTTGATGGCTTCATATTTAACCTTTTTTGTGGGCTTGACTTAGAATTGTGGATACCTGGGTATTTTTAGAGTCAATGAAAGCACACTCAAAATGACTTGGTAGTCACATATCTTGTAATAACTGTTTGTTTACTGGAGACCCCTGCATGGGTTAATAACTGTCTGATTTATATGCCTGTTTTGGACATTGTTTGTAGTACTTTGGGAAAAGTTTACTGAAAAAAAGAAAAAGAATTGCATGCAGAGTCCCGCAAGCTGTGTTGCCTGCACAGTTCCAGGGTGCAGGACATCTCCGATCGGCTTGAAAGGATATTGGAGCGGGAGGGGGAGGATCCAGTTGTTGTGGTCCACGCTGGGACTAACAACATAGGCAAAGCTAGGGTGGAGGACCTGTTTGGGGATTATCGAACAGCAGAAAAGAAACTGAAGTACAGGTCCTCAAGGGTCATAATCTCTGGATTAGTGCCTGAGCCACGTGCTAATTGGCATAGGGATAAGAATGTTAGGGAAGTAAACATGTGACTAGGGAATTGGTGTGGGAAAAAGGGATTCCATTTCATGGGGCATTGGCATCAGTTTTGGAAATAGGCGGATCTGTACCGTGGAGACAGTCTCCACCTGAACCGATCTGGAGCCAGTGTTCTAGCGAAAAGCATAAATAGGGTGGTCAGTAGGACTTTAAGCTTCTGCGTTGGGGGGAAGAAAAAGCGAAAGCGACAGTGTATGCTCAAGGCAGACTAGGAGTGCAGAAAAAAGGAAGGACAACTTAGAATATCTTATGATTTCCAATGTCTCTAATAATGATAAGAAAGTTAGCATTGAATGCTTGTAGTATTCGTAACAAAGTAGATGAAATAATGGCACAAATCATTGTGAATAATTAAGATGTGGTAGACATTACAAAGACAAAGTTGCAGGGGGTTCAGGACTGGAAGTCAAACATCCAAGGATTTACAACTTGTCGAAAAGACAGAGAGGTGAGCAGAGGGGGCGGAGTTGCCTTGTTAGTTAAGAATGAAATTAAATCTATGGCACTGAGTGACATAGGGTTAGATAATGTGGAGTCGAGGAAACACAAAGGCAAAAAAAAAACCATAATGGGAGTTATGTACAGACCTCCTTACAGTGGTCAGGACCAGGGTCACAAGATATACCGAGAAATAGATGAGGCAACGTCACGGTGATCATGGAGGACTTCAATATGCAGGATGACTGGGTGAATAATGTTGCCGAAGGATTCAAAGAAAGGGAATTCTTGGAATCCTTACAGGATGGCTTTTTGGAGCAGCTTGTGATGGAGCCCACAAGAGAGCAGGATATTCTGGACTTAGTGCTATGTAATGAGCCAGACTTTATAAAAGATCTTAAAGTAAGGATATGCTTAGGAGGCAGCGATTATAATATGGTAGAGTGCAGTCTGCAGTTTGAAAGACAGAAGGCAAAATCAGATGTAATGGTGTTACAGTTAAATAATTAATTACAGTGGCATGAGATAGGAACTGACGAAAATCGACTGGAAGCAGAGCCTAGCGGGAAAGGCAATACAGCAACAATGGCAGGAGTTCCTGGGTGTGACTGAGGACACAGGACAGAGGTTCATCCCAGAGAAAAGGAAGAATTTCTGGTGGGGGGAGGTGCGGGTGGAATAATACAAAGGAAGTCAGGAAACGTATTAAAGAGAAAGAGAGAGCCTATAAAATGGCCAGGAGCACTGGGAAATTAGAAGATTGGGATAGCTCCAAAAACAAACAGAGGATAACAAAAAGAGAAATAAGGAAGCAGTGGATCAAAAATGAAGGTAGGCTAGCCAGTAATGTTAGAAATTATAGTAAAAGTTTCTTACAATACATAAGAAACAAAGGAGAGACGAAAGTAGACATTGTGCCGCTCCAAATTGATGCCGAAGGGCGAGTGATGGGAGAGAAGGAAATAGCTAAAGAACTTAATAAGTACTTTGTGTTGGTCTTCACAGTGGAAGACATGAGTAATATCCCAACAATTAAGGAGAGTCAGGGGGACAGAACATGGTAGCCATTACAAAAGAGAAAGTGCAAGAAAAGCTAAAATGTCTAAAAATTGATAAATCTCCTGTCCCCATTGGGCTACATCCCAGAGTTCTGAGGGCGGTGGCTGAGGAAATAGTGGAGGCATTTGTTGTCACTGGAGTCAGGGAAAGTCCCAGATGATTGGAAAATCGCTGTTGTAACCTCCTTGTTCAAGAAAGGATCAGGACAAAAAATGGAAAATTATAGGCCGATTAGCCTAACCTCCGTTGTTGGTAAAATTCTAGAATCCATCGTTAAGGAGGAGATTTCTAAATTCTTGGAATTGCAGGGTCAAATTAGAACAAGTCAGCATGGATTTAGTATGGAGAGGTTGTGCCTGATAAACCTGTTAGAACTTTTTGAAGAGGAAACAAATAGGTTAGACCAGGGAAACCCAGTGGATGTTATTCTGTCTAGACTTCAAAAAGGCTTTTGGTAAGTTAACTCACGGGATGCTGCTGAGTAAAGTGAGAGCCCATGGTGTTTCAGGTGAGCTACTGGCATGGATTGAGGATTGGCTGTCTGACAGAAGGCAGAGAGTTGGAATAAAAGGTCCTTTTTCGGAATGGCAGCTCGTAACAAGTGGGGTCCCGTAGGGTTCAGTGTTGTGCCGTAGCTGTTCACTTTATATATTCATGATCTGGATGAAGGCACTGGAGGAATTCTGGAGAAGTTTGCTGATGATACGGAGTTAGGTGGACAGGCAGGTAGTACTGAGGAGGTGGGGAGGCTGCAGAAAGATTTAGACAGGTTAGGAGAGTGGTCCAGGAAATGGCTGATGAAATTCAACGTGAGCACATGCAAGGTCTTGCACTTTGGAAAAAAGAATACAGGCATGGACAATTTTCTAAATGGTTAGACAATTCATAATGCTGACATACAAAGGGTTCTGGGAGTGCTAATCCAGGATTCTCTAAAGGTTAACTTGCAGGTTGAGTCTGTGATTAAGAAAGCAAATGTAATGTTGTCATTTATCTCAAGAGGGTTGGAATATCAAAGCAGCGATGTGCTCCTGAGGCTTTATAAAGCTCTAGTTAGGCCCCAATTGGAATACTGCATCCAATTTTGGGCCCCACACCTCAGGGAGGACATACTGGCACTGGAGTGTGTCCACCGGAGATTCACACAGATGACCCTTCGAATGGTAGGCCTAACATATGATGAATGGCTGAGGATCCTGGGATGGTATTCATTAGAGTTTAAAGGTTGAGGGGAGGTCTAATAGAAACTTACAAGATAATGCATGGCTTACAAAGGGTGGGCCTTGGGAGGTTGTTTCCATTAGGCGGGGAGACTAGGACTCATGGACACAGCATTAGAATTAGAGGGGGTCAATTTAGAACTAAAATGAGGAGACATTTATTCAGCCAGAGAGTGGTGGGCCTGTGGAATTCATCGCCATGAATCCCAGTGGAGGCTGAGACACTAAATGCCTTCAAGTCATTAACTCATACAGGGGTCTCCAGTAAACAAACAGTTATTACAAGATATGTGACTACCAAGAAATGCCTTGTTAAAATTAATTTCAAGTGTCCTTTCATTGACTCTAAGCAAATTCCCTGGTATCCACTACTCTAATTCTGGATTAGTGGTGCTGGAAAAGCACAGCAGTTCAGGCAGCATCCGAGGAGCAGTAAAATCGACGTTTCGGGCAAAAGCCCTTCCTGATGTATTTCTGATTAAGGGATTTTGTCCGAAACGTCGATTTTACTGCTCCTCGGATGCTGCCTGAACCGCTGTGCTTTTCCAGCACCACTAATCCAGAATCTGGTTTCCAGCATCTGCAGTCATTGTTTCTACCTTATCCACTATTCTAAGTCAAGCCCACAAAAATTGTTTGTATTTGAAGCCATGATACCAATTACACAGTGAATTACTCAGAGTCATAGAGTCATAGATATACAGCACGAAAACAGACCCTTCAGTACTGCTTGTTCATGCTGAGCAGAAATCCTAACCTAATCTAGTCCCATTTGCCAGCACTTGGCCCATATCCCTCTAAACCCTCCCTCCTCGTATACTTATCCAGGTGCCTTTTAAATCTTGTAATTGTACCAGTCCCAACCTCTGGCAGCTCATTCCATACATGCACAAACCTTTGCATGAAAAAGTTGCCTCTTAGGGCCCTTTTAAATCTTCCCCTCTCACCTCAAATTATGCTCTCTACTTTCTGGACTCCCTCACCCCAGGGAAAAGACCTGGTCTATTTACCCTATGTTCCTCATGATTTTATAAACTCCTATAAGGTCACCCCTTAGCGTCCAACGCTCCAGGGAAAACAGCCCAGCCTATTCAGCCACTCCCTACATCCCAAACCCTCCAACCCTGGCAACATCCTTTTAAATCTTTTTTTAACCCTTTCAAGTTTCACAACATTCTTCCTGTAGCAGGGAGCCCAGAATTGCATACAATATTCTAAAAGTGGCCAAAGTATAGCCACAACATGACCTGTACTCAATGCTCTCTGACCAATAAAGGAAAGCATAACAAATGCTTCTTTATTACCCTATATCTGCCTTCAAGGAACTATGAACCTGCACTCCAAGTTCTCTTTCTTCAGCAACACTCCCCAGGATCTTACCATTAAGTATCCAATTCCTTCCCTGATTTGCCTTTCTAAAATGCAGCACCTCACATTTATCTAAATTAATAGATAATTAATCTGCCACACTTTGGCGCTATGGCTTTTCAGGTTTTCTGATATAACAGTGACTTAATTTACAAAGTAGTTTGCCTAAATCACTGTAGTATTCATCAGAGAATTGGCATGGTGATATGAATTTTTACTCAGGTGTAAGACTCAACAACGATATAGCAGTTTACAAATTTCTGAGCTGGATCGAGGTTCTAACTGTGAATAGCCTGCATCCAACACAATATATAATGAAATTGAGGGAAGAGTTGGAATTGACCACCATCCAGCTGAATGGTAGGAATGCTGACGGTGCTGAATAAATTGCTCCTGGTCTTGAATTCCTATGTGCTGTCGAGCTTCCAGGACCTCTGAGTATAAGATGGTTTCATAAGAAACTCTCACACAGGAAAAATAACTGCTGTGAAATATTTTGGTCCTGTCTGTTCACGCTGATGTTTCATGGAAAACATCCCCATTTTGCGCCCATTCACCACCTCTTACTGGGTTTTAGTTTCACAGTCTCTGGTTGCCTCAACTCACTCAACCAATTACTATTATTTGCAGCGTAGGGTGCAAATATATTCAGCGTAGGTGGGGAATAGTTGGATGCAATAGTGGTGGGTGGTGTGGTGACAAGCTCAATGTGGTCCTGTCCTCAACTGATATTTCCAAAAATATTCAGTTCTGGCTTCTGCACGGACTTGTTGGGCTGAAGGGCCTGTTTCCACACTGTGGGGAATCTAATCTAATCTAATCTAATCTAGTTCTACACATTAGCCCAACATTTAGCAGTTGATTGGGAAGCTTTTGGAGAGAGTTCTTAGGGATAGGATTAATGCTCATTTGGAAAAGCATGGCCTACTTAGGGACAGTCAGCATGGCTTTGAGCAGGGTACTCATGTCTTACGAACTTGATTGACGTTCTAAAGGAGGTTATAAAGATGATCAATGAGAGTAGGACAGTGCATGTTATCTATTTGGATTTTAGTAAGGCTTTTGACATGGTGAGCTATTCCAGAAGATTGAGATGCATGGGATCCACGGTTACTTCGCTGCATGAATTCAGAATTGACTTGTCCTTAGAAGGCAGTGGGTAGTGGAAGATGGGGGGGTTTCTGGCTGGTGGTCATGACTGGGACCTCTGCAGTTTGTGATGTATACAGATGACTTGGATGAGAACATAAATGGGTAGGTTTGTAAGTTTACAGATGGTGCAAAGATCGATGGAGTTGTGGACTGTAGAAGGTTTCAGATACGGCTGGAAAAATGGCAGATGGTGTTTCATCCGGGCAAGTGTGATATTTGATCTCCCAGGTAACATTTGATCTCCTAAACTGCACTTTAGGAGAACAAATGTTAAGGAAAGCTATACAGTTAATGGCACGACTCTGAACGACATTGATGCACAGAAGAATCTTGGTGTTCAAGTCCATAGCTTCTTGAAAGTGGCCACGCAGAAAAAGTTGATAAAGGCATAACAAATGCTCATACATATGCACATTCAAGCAGGAGCTTCTAGTTGTCATTCAGTGCATTGATTTAACATCAGATAAAACCTCTTCCCAATGTCCAATGGTAAAATTGTTTTACCCTTCTGTCCAAAATCATGTTAAAGTTGGCCACAGTATCCCAACTATTGAGGGCAAATGTTTTCGTCCTCATCTATATTCAGCAGACCATCCATGATGGTAGTGCATGGGTGTATGACATAGATATGCAGGGTCATGTGGTGCAGTAGTACAGTTTCAGCCAGAACGCCTGGGTTCAAGTCCCATCTGATCCAGAGGTTTATGATAATGACTTGGAACAGGTTGATTGGAAAATGTCTATTCCGGAACCAAACCTGCAACGGTTAGTCTGAAGGAATGACTTGAACTCTGCGCAGTGAACAGACACAGGCCAAAAGGTCTGGGCTTAAGTCTCACTTGCCCAGGCAAGTTGCACTGTGTCTGAATAGGTTGATTAAAATAGTTATAATGTAGCTGAGGATCAGATTAAATTTATTTGTAATGTTTTGTCTGATTGACATTTTCTGTGTAGATTCACTAATGAAGGATAACCACTTGTTTGAAGTACCAGACTGTGATCAGTGTACATGAAATTGTAACCAGCAAGCGTTGAGGATGACAAGAGAAGACAAGAGAATGGGAAAGTTACATTACTTATACAATGTGTATGTCTCAGTACTACAGCATTTATTGAGAAGCTTGTCCATCAGAGGACTATTTAGCAATATGTAGTAGTATATATAATTTCAAAGGACCAGAGAAACATAGTTTTACATTGACAAATACTGAACCAATAAAATAAGTGAGAGTTGATAAAATGGGGAGTTGGAAAAAGCACAGCAGGTCAAGCAGCATCAGAGCAGCAGGAGAGTCGATATTTTGGGCAAGCACCTTCATCAGAACTGGGGAGGGAAAAGGGGGCTGAGAAATAAACAAAGGGAGGGGATTGGGGACGGCGATAACTGGATGCAGGTAGGAGAAAATTGTGTTTGGTCAGTGAGAAAGGTGCAGCGGATAGGTGAGGATGAAGGTTGTCTAGTTAGGTCAGGTCAAGGGACAGAGTGGGGCGGGAGGGCTAGACCTGGGATGAGGCGGGTGGTGGGAGTGGGAGATTTGAAAGCTGGTGAATTATATGTTAAGGCCATTGGGCTATAAACTCCCCAGGTGGTTCTTCCTCCATTTTGTGTGCGGCCTTATTTTAATGGTGGAGGATACCCAGGATGGACAGGTCGTTGGGGGAGTGGGAGGGGAGGTTCAAATGACTGCCAACTAGGACATGGGGTTGATTGGAGCATACGGACCATAGTTGTCCCCTGAATCAGTCCCCAAGTTTGCATTCAGTCTCTCCGAAGTACAGGAGTCCACATCGGGAGCAACAGATGCAGTAAATCAGGTTAGAGAAAATGCAGATAAATCTCTGCCGGACTTGGAATAATTCCTTGGGATCTTGGACAGAGGTAAGAGGGGAGGTGTGGCGGTGGGTATTGCACCTCCTGCAGCCACAGGGAAAGGTCCAGGTGTGGAGGAAATGTTTGTGGAGTGTTAACCTAACCAGGAAGTCACAGAGGAAACAGTCCCTATGGAAAGCAGATGGGGTGGGGATCTCTTTGGTGGTGCTGTACTGTAGGTGGTGAAAATGGCACAGGATGATGCACTGGATTTGAACCTTAGAGGGTTGGAGTGTAAGGACCAGGGGGATTCTATCCTTGTTTTTTTTAATCGATTAGATTATATTCCCTGCAGTGTGGAAACAGGCCCTTCAGCCGAACCAGTCCGAAGCATAAACCACTCAGACCCAGTTCCCTCTGACTAATGCACCTAAGACTATGGGCATTTTAGCATGGCCTGCACATCTTTGTGGGAGGAAACCGGAGCACCCGGAGGAAACCCGCGCAGACACAGGGAGAATGTACAGACTCCACACAGAAAGTTGCCCGAGGCTGAAATCGAACCTGGGGACCCTGGTGCTGTGAGGCATCAGTGCTAACAACTGAGTGTTGTGGTTGAGGGAGGTGAGATTAAAGGGCAGAGGTGTGACAGATGGAGGAAATGCGGTTGAGGGCATCACTGATCACGAGGGAGGGGAAATTATGGTCCTTGAAGTAGGAGAGCATCTGGAATGTCGTGGAGTGGAAAAGCTCATCCTGGCAGATTAGATTACTTACAGTGTGGAAACAGGGCCTTCGGCCCAACAAGTCCACACCGACCCGCTGAAGCGCAACCCACCCAGAACCATTCCCCTACATTTATCCCTTCACCTAACACTGTGGGTAATTTAGCATGGCCAATTCACCTAATCTGCACATTTTTGGACTGTGGGAGGAAACCCATGCAGACACGGGAAGAATGTGCAAACTCCACACAGTCAGTCACCTGAGGCGGGAATTGAACCCGGGTCTCTGGCGCTGTGAGATAGCAGTGCTAACCACTGTGCCACCGTGCCGCCCAAAAGCAGGAGGAATTGTAAGTACGGGATCGCATTTTTGCAGAGTGGGATGGGCAGGAGGTGTAGTCAAGGTAGTTGTGGGAGTAGGTGGGTTTGAAATAGATGACGGTGCTAAGTTGGTCGCCAGAAATGGAGACAGAGTGGTCCAGGAAGGGGAGGGAGGTGTCAGAGTTGGTCCAGGTGAATTTGAGGTGAGGGTGGAAGGTGTGGGTGAAATTGAAGAACTGGTGGAGCTCCTTGTGGGAGCATGAGACAGCATTGGCACAGTCATTGCTGTAGCAGAGGCAAAAATGGGGGATGGTGCAGTGTCGCTGTGGAAGAGGTTCATGTATCCCGTGAAGAGGTAGGCATAGCTTGGACACATGTGGGTATCCAATGCCACTCCTCTGTTTTGTCGGAAATGGGAGGATCCAAAGGAAAAGTTGTTAAGGGCGAGGAGTAGTTCCACCAAGTGAATGAGAGTATCGGTGGAGGGGAACTGCTTGGTTCTGCAGGAGAGGAAGTAATGGGTGGATTTATGGCTCTCCTTGTGGGTCATACAGGGGTGAGAGACTGGATGCCCACGGTGAAGATGAGGTGTTGGGGACCTGGAAATTGCAAGTCATGGAGAAGTTGGTGAGCATGGCTGATATCCCAAATGTAGTTGGGGAGCTCCTGGACCAAAAGGGACAGGATGGAGTCGAGATAAGAGAAGATGAGTTCAGTGGGGCAGGAAAAGGCAGAGACAATCAGTAGACTGGGGAAAGTCATGCTTGTGGATTTCGAGCAGGAGGTAGAAATAGGCAGTGTGGAAGCTTTGAATGGGAGATCTCCTGAGGTGATGAGGTTGTCGACAGTCTTGGAGATAAAGCTTTGGTGTTGGGAGGTGGGGTTGTGATTGAGGGAGTGATAGGAGGAGAACTGATGAAGGAGCAGCTCTCCGAAATAATGTAATTCGAAATAAATGTGTTGGACTAATCTAGTGTCATGTGACTTCTGACCAGGATTTAAGGCGTGTGGAGAATGATATCGAAGGGACAGAAGAGGTCATTTATTCATGCAAAGGGTGATGCTTATGTGGAATGAGCTGCCAGGGATAGTGGCGGAAGGTACGATTACAAAATTAAAAAGGCATCTGGATGGGTATATGAATAGGAAAGGTTTAGAGGGATAAATACTGGCAAATGAGACTAGGGTCAGATTGGGATACATGCACAGTTGAACTGGATATAAGGATCTGTTTCTGTGCTATATGATTATGACAATGGCATTTTAAAAAATGAGGAAGGGAGACAAAGGCAGTGACCACATGAGTGGGTAGTGAATCAGAGAAATAAACCTACACTGCTGTCTGACCCAGCTGTGAACCTTCACAGCTAACTACCTCTGCTATTTGATTTCAAGTATCTCTGGACATCAGACAAGAAAAATAAACAGCAAAATTCACAGCTGACCTTGAAAAAACCGTGTAGGGCGATCGCAGCAGGGGAGCAACTAAGTGGCGAGATTTTTTTATAAATCTACAATGGGGAGTAGGGCGGTTCTTTTCGATCACATCTTTATTGAAATCTGTCTCTTGATTAAACTTTAAAAATATAAAACATAGGTACTAAGTTAGCCTGGAGCAGGGATTTTAGAGCAGTAACATTGTGCTGTTTCCTGGGTCTATAGATTGTTAAAATGCAAATATGCTCTTTTGTAGAGTGGTGTGCTCTTCCTGTCAGGTGTGGGAGATTAGGGAGGGTTTCCATGTTACTGATAATTATGTCGGCAGGAGGTATGCTTGGTTGCGAATCCAATGAGATTGCATGGATCGGTTAGAGCTGCAGTAAGAGGCAATGAGGAAGCTACAAGAGCTAAGGGTGTGAAGGATGGCAGTTGCAGGGAGGGAGATAAACTGAAGATACAGTCATGTCACCTCCAGAAAAGGTAGGAGAGGGAGGCAGGTAGGGCAAGAGTGTCCCGTGGCTGTCCCCATCTCAAACAAGTATGTTTTGCAAAACATAGGGGGTGATGGACTCTCAGGGAATGTAACATGGATAGCCAAGTTTCTGGTACCGAGACGGGCTCTAACGTAAACAGGAGCACATCAGGTTGAATCAATTGTGATAGGGGATTCTCTAATCAGCAGGGAGATTTACTTGAACTGCTCAGGAGGATTTAAACCAGTGTAATGGGGTGTGGGGACCCACGGAAATAGTGAGGAAGGAGAGCAGTCTGACACTGATATAATTGAGAAAATGAATAAGTCAAAAAGTCAGGGCAGGCAGGATCACAGCAGGTAATGAGGTGAGACTGATAAATTAAACTACATTTATTTCAATGCAAGATGACTAACAGGTAAGGCAGATTAATTCAGGGCAAGGTTGGGAACATGTGATTGGGATATCACAGTAATTACAGAAACATGGCTCAGGTATGGATAGGACTAGCAGCTTAATGCTCCAGGGACAGATGCTAAAGGAAGGATAGAAAGGGGAGCAAGAGCTGGGCGGGAGGGGGGGGGGCACGTCAGTGGCATTTTTGATAAATGAAAACATTGCTGCTTTACTGCTTTACTTAGGGAGAAGATTCATGGGAATGTGTCTGTAAAGGTAATTTGGGTGGAACTGAGAAATAAGAAAGGGATGATCACCTTATTGGGATTGTATTATCGACCCACAATTGCCAGTGGGAAATTGAGAAACAAATTTGTCAGGAGATCTCAGTTATCTGTGAGAATAATAGAGTGGTTATGGTAGCATAAACTGGGACTGCCATAATGTTAAAGGCTTGGATGGAGAGGAATGTAAGTGTCTGCAAGAAAAATTTCTGATTCAGTATGTGGGGTTACCTACTAGAGAAGGTACAAAACATGACCTGCTCTTGGGAAATAAGACAGGGCAGCTGATTGAGGTGTCACGAGGGGAGCACTGTGGGCCAGTGACCATAATTTGATTAGTTTTAAAACAGTGATGGAAAAGGATAGACCGGATGTAAAAGTTAAAGTTCTAAATTGAAGGAAGGCCAATTTTGACAGTATTAGGCAAGAAAAGTTGATTGGGGGCAGATGTTCACAGGCAAAGGCACGGGTGGAAAATGGGAATCATTCAAAAATGAGATAACGAGAGACCAGAGATAGCATACACCAGTTAAAGTGAAGGACAAGGCTGGTAGATGTAGGGAATGCTGAATGACTCGAGAAATTGAGGTTTTGGTCAAGAAAAAGATGGAAGCATATGGCAGGTATGGACAACAAGGATCAGGTGAAATCACTAGAAAAATATAAAGGCATTAGGAATATAATAGGGAAATTAGGAGGGCAAAAAGGGGACATGAAATAGCTTTGGCAAAGGATTAAGGAAAATCCAAAGGGATTCTACAAATACATTAAGTGCAAAAGGGTAACTAGGGAGAAAAAAGATCCCCATTAAGATCAGCAAGGCCGCCTACATGTGAAACCACAGGAGATGGATGAGATACTAAAAGTGTATTTTGCATCAGTGTTTACTGTGGAGAGATATATGGAAGATATAAAACGTGGGGAAATAAATACTGACATCTTGAAAAATGTCCATATTGCAGAGGTGGTGGTGCTGAATGTCTAAAAATGCATAAAAGGTGGATAAATCCCTGGGACATGAACAGGTGCACCCTTGAGCTCTGTGGGAAGCAAGGCAAGAGATTGCTGAGCACCTTGCCAAGATATTTGTATCATCAATAACCACAGGTGAGGTGCCAGAAGATTGGAGGTTGGCTAACGTGGTGCTATTATATCAGAAAGAGTTTAAAGAAAAGCCAGGGGACAATAGACCGGTGAGCCTGACATCTCTGGTGGGCAAATTGTTGGAGGGAATCCTGAGGGTCAGGATTTACATGTAATTGGAAAGGCAAGGACTGTTAGGGATGGTCAAGATGGCTTTGTGCCTGAGAAATCATGTCTCACTAATTTAATTGAGTTTTTTGAAGAATTAACAAAGAGGATTGATGAGAGCAGAGTGGTAGATGTGATCTACAGTGAATTCATTAAGACGATCGACAAGGTCCCTTATGGCACATTGGGTTAGCGAGGTTAAATCTTATGGAATACAGGGAGAACCAGCTATTTGGATACAGAACTGGCTCAAAGGTAGAAGACAGAAGGTAGTGGAGGAGGTTCTGTACTCAGCCCCTTACTACATGCTATATACAGTCATGACTGTGTGGCCAAATAAACTGTAACTCCATTCACAAGTTTTCTGATGACACCACTGTAGAGGGTTGGAAAGAGTACAGGAAAGAGATAAACAGCTTTCTGATATGTTGTAAAGACAAAAATCTCTCCTGCAATATCAACAAAACAAAAGGGATGGTCATCAACCCCAGGAAGAGGAGTGGAGGACATGCCCATCTGTATCAATGGTAATTAGTTGGAGATGGTTGAAATCTTCAAGCTCCTCACAGTAAATATCACCAACAATCTACCTTGGTCCATCCACGTCAACTCCACAATCAAGGAAGCACACCAATACCTCTACTTCCTCTGAAAAGCAAGGAAATTCAGCATATCCACAATGATTCTTACAAGTTTTTTATAGATGCACCTCAGAAATCATGCTTTCTGAATGCAACAATGCTTAGTATGGCAACTGCTCTGGCCAAGACCACAAGAAGTTACAGACAGTTGTGAATGCAGCCCGATCCCCATCACGGAAACCAGTCTTCTGACTAGTGACTCCTTCTATATTTCCCAATGCCTTGTGAAAGCATCCAACGTAATCAAGAACTCCTTCCAAACTAATTAGATTCCCTTCCATACAAAGATTCAAGAAAGCTTCTTCCTCGCTGTTATGAGCCTCATGAACAGAACTCTCAAATATCAGAGTTGATCTTTCTCTGCACCTTCTCTGTAGCTGTAACACTATATTCTGCATCCTGTTCTAGTAGTTGTGTGAGGTATGATTTGTCTAGTTAGCACACAAAACAATACTTTTCATTGTATGTCAGTATTCTGACAAGCTTATATCAAACCAAATCAAAACTGGCTCAAACACTTAAATGTTTGGCTGCAAGAGAAGGTCAGAGGATCTCATCCCCTGACTCATCAAAGTATTTTGGATTAGAGTGGTGCTGGAAAAGCACAGCAGTTCAGGCAGCATCCGCGAAGCAGTAAAATTGACATTTCAGGCAAAAGCCCTTCATCAGGAATACTCTGGTTTCCAGCATCTGCAGTCATTGTTTTTACCTCATCAAAGTATTTGCACTACTTACAAGGCACAAACCAAGAATGAGAAAAAAATACTCTCCAAATGACTGGATGAAAAGGGTGCAACTCCAACAACACTCAAGAAGCTCAACACCATCCAAAACAAAATCAGTCTGTTTGATCAGCACCGCATTCTGTGCTGCATTCATACAACACAGAAAAGGCTCTTTGGCCCATTAAGTCTGCACCAACATAACTACCATTAAAAGTGCGCTCATTTCAATTTCCTGCATGTATCCAATATTCTTGTATGACATTATATTTGAAGTTAAAAATCACACAACACCAGGTTATAGTCCAACAGGTTTAATTGGAAGCAGACTACCTTTCAGAGCATCGCTCCTTCATCAGGTGATAGTGGTGAAGGTGATGAAGGAGCGACGCTCCGAAAGCTAGTGTGCTTCCAATAAAACCTGTTGGACTATAACCTGGTGTTGTGTGATTTTTAACTTTGTACACCCCAGTCCAACACCGGCAACTCCAAATCATTATATTTGAAGTACTCATCTAAATATTTTTTAAATGTTGTATAGTTTCCAACCTGTACTACCTTTCCACGCTGTGCACTCCAGATTCCCACCAACCACTGAGTAAAAATGTTTTTTTTCCCAAATCCTCTCAATCTCCTGCCTGTTACCCTAAAGCTATGCCCTGTCGTTATTGACCTCTCAACTAAGTGGAACTGTGGGAATATATAAAAAAGTATGATTGAGCCAATGTCATACCAGTTAAAAATACAAGAAAACAGCGTATCTGATTGAGCTAATATCATATAACAATTAGATTGTTTTCTGTTGCTAATAGGCTTATGTGACAGAATGTTCAACAGCTTTTCTAAACACATGCAAAGCTACCACAAACCGAACCTAACCGATCTCGCAAGGGTTCAAGTCAAGTGACTTGAATGTCATGTTGTCGTTGGATTATTGTGTTGCTGAGGCTTCAAAATGAAACATAATTAAGATAAAGCTATCAGCATCTTAATGTTTAAAAATGTAAGCCAAATTTCAAATCGACACAGTTACATGTTTATTCTCGGCAACCAGAATATAACTGGCACTGTTTCTTGATCAAAATTCTTGAACTTTTACCTATTGACAACCGGTTATTCTCAGAAGAAAATGAGAGTATCCAACAACTTAGTGTGGTCAGCAAGATTTGCTATGACTGCAGAGACCCCAAAAACATCCCTCACACCTATTGGCGCCCCGTGGTAAGGATTCCTCTTTTAATAACTACATTCACGTAAAAGGATTTCGACTACAATTCAACAGGATTCTATTAAAACAAAACCTTATTGCAAATAGGAAACGCAAGCCTGTAGCAAAAACTAGCAATTTAGACAGTCATAAAGGACTCCCAGCCCCAGAAATAGGCCCAATAGCTCTGACATCAGAAGGATAAAAACATCATTCAAGATGTCCAAATCTGACTGGCCCCACCCAGTATATCTGAGGACAAACTTCTCCAAAATTTAACAGAATACACTGAACAGCAATTTGACCTCTCTACGACACTGACTGAAATCCGCCAAAAGAATGGAACCTCCAAGGGGCAATGGTCCCTGAAAGACATTAAATGTGTTTAGAGTAAAATTATGAGTATAAGTGTAAAATACAAAAAACGGATTCACTGGACTTTATGTGTAATGCAACAAGTCAGAAAGCGAACAAGAAATTATTGAAAAATCTAATCTTGACCATGAAATTAATAATCTAAAAGACCAATTAGAAGTGATCTGTGCTGAACTAAAAACTACTAAATTGGAATTCCAAAAGGAAAGGGATGGGAAACTGCAACTGCAGCCCACCTATTGTTCCATCAATGCCTCCTTCTCCAAGTGGCCCGCCTGCTCCTCAGTACTCGGAATCCGAAGATAAGGTCCAAGCACTAAACGAAATTGAGGGACACAAATCTGATGACAGCAATTCTGGATAAAAAAAAGCAAAAACCAACAGGGCTTTAAATTACGACCGGTAGAGACTAGGAGCCAGAGAAAAGAAATAACAAAGATGAAAAGGGTGCAGTCAAATATGAAAATACACAATGGACAGACCCCCAAACCTGCCAACCCCAAGTGGGTCTAAAGGTGATCCAAAGAGCCTCATCATCCAAAAAAGAAAGCATGAAAATGTGAAAAGAATTGAAAAAATATATACAGTCTCCAACCTATGGAGGGGGTACAAGTATTGTTCATCATGGTACGAGGTAACACTGGCAGGAAACTTGCGATGAAGGTGAGAGCAGAATTTGGCGAAAAAGGGCAAGACCTTTATGATGGATGGAAAGCTTTAAGAAATTGCCTGAAGAATTATAGCACCCCTAAAACTGACTGGAGTAAGTTTTCGGCAATGAGGCAATGGGGAGCTGAGAGATTACATGAAGCATTTTGTGGCAGTCAAGATTGAACACCCCGGATTGGCCAGCAATATTGACACTCCGGATGAGTTAGATCGTAGTACCTTCGCACCCCTTAAATCCGCATTTGTTGCAGGACTAAAACCAGAGTTAGCAAAGATATTAAAAGTTACGATCCCAGATCGGGAGGTGCAAATCATCTTGAGTGAAATGTGGAATCCAAATTGAGAACTATACAGACTATAGTAACTACGCCCGGGATCTCAAAAGTAGACACCCAGGCCAATGTCATAATTGTAACCGAGAAGAACACTGGGCAAAACATGCCGGTTTAGAAAGAAAACGACTGCAGGTAAATCCACTTCTAAACCGGAACCTAAAATCCAGAAAAACCTTCTAGCTGTAATGCAATAAGGGATGTCTCCCAAGCAACAGGAAGCTCTCCTAAATTTCACGAAAAAACAAGAACAGACAACATCTCACCATTCAGCTCAATTTTTAGCAGATTTAAAAAAAACGAACGGTGGCTGTTCTGTCTTGATGGGCGTGGGCTGTAGAGAAATTGATTGCTTTTTGGACACTGCAGTTGAATTGATGTGGTTGCCTTTAGTTGACGGACGTAATTTGCCCTTTGATGGTGAGCAGAGGACTACAATTGGAGTGGTGGTGAAAGGACTAACTCTCATAAAAACATTGCTCTGGCTGATAAATTGGAGCCTCACGAGATCTTGGTGTTTATATGGGTTGGAATTGTGCAACAAGCCCTACTGGAAATGAATGTCTTAACCCAGATAAATTCGTCACTATATTTTGAGGATGGTCATGTTACATGGTCAATACAATACCACAAATCAGAAGAAAGACAGAATCATCCGATTTAGGCAAATGATAATAATGACCGCTGTCTGTTAAGGATGCCCCCATGTGACTTATACCGAATTTGCCCTGCCATGTATTAAACAATACCTCCCTCCATTGCAGGTATTTTACTCGTAATCAAACAATTAGAGCAACAAGGTGGTACTAGTAAAAGTTTGCAGTTCTTCTAATAGTTCAGTATGGCCAGTTAAAAAGTCAGAAGGAACCTGACAGTCAACTACAGGAGAGCATTGATCAAAAAGTACCCTTGGTTGTTCATCATTTTTAACTCTGTCTCACCGTATAACAAATACTTTTCGGTGATAGACATGGCCAATGGATTTTTAGTCTGTCCCATTAACCCCTGAGTTGCTACCATGGTTTGCTTTTGCCATCCAACAACAATAGTACATCTGGACACGTCTGCCACAGAGCTTTCATAATAGTGCTATTGCATTCCATAGGGCTTGGCAAAATCATTTGCAGGAATTGCCTCCAATGGCATCCATGGTAATTCAATATGCGGATGATATTCTACTAGCATCCCAGACGTAGGAACAACAAAGAAGCATTTACGCATTCTCCTTGACCATTTACAATCCTGTGGCCATAAGGCCAAACTTAAGAAAGTGCAAATTGCCCAAGAACAAGTAGTATACTTGGGACAAAAGATTTCAGTAGGAAAACATGAAATGACGTGAAATAATAGGTCAGCTGGTCATCAAACAGCCACCAAACCTGCAACTATTCAGGAATTGAAATCCCTTCTGGGCCTTTGTTATTTCAACCAAAACTGGATGATAGTTATACACATTTGCTCAGCTAGTGATTGATCTTTGGAAAGAGAAAAGGGAGTCCAAAGAAGCTATTAAGCTCACCCAAGAGCAGCATTCTGCCATCCAAAAATTAAAAACTGTTCTGTGCTCAGCCCCAGCTTTGGCCATCCCAGATAATGGGAGACCATTTATCTTCTATGTACATGAAAAGGATGGTCACATGAAAGCTATACTCACAGGAGGATGGTGACAGGCAGCGACCCATTGCCTACTATTCCGCTCAGCTGGATACAGTGAATTCTAGAGTGAGGCAGTTCCCTGAGAGCCATGGAAACTAAGTGTCGGGCTGTGATGGCCACATCACCCATCACACTTGATCAGAAATTGATTATTAGGTGCCCTCACACTGTTCATATATGTTATCCATGAATCGGGTCTCTTAGGTGACATCGGCCCGGTGGACATGCTGGACTACCCTCTTAGAAGCCCCCAACCTCCACCTCATTCATAGTGGCCTGGTCAATCCCACCAATCTGCTCCCAATTTCGGAGGACCAGGAGGGGAGAGGAAGGAAAGAGACTGATGAGATTGAAGAAGAACATGATTGTGTAGAAATTCTGCAGCACTTAGATGAGGCTGCTCTGGCAGCATAAGAGCTTTTGCAGAATCTGGGCCTGGTCCTATTCACAGATGGCTCTTCCTTTGTTGAGAAGGATATACAGAAAGGAGGCTGGGCTGTTGCCGCTTTACATGAAGTAATAGTGCAAGGCAGCTTGCCAGCAGGCACCTCAGTACAAAAGGCTACAAACACTGATGGAAGTCTATAAAATAGAGGAGGGAAAACTGCAAATATTTATAGTAGCCCAAGATTTCAGGCCCTGATAGAAGAAGAGGGGATTCCTTACAGCAGCCAGAACACCTATCCTAAACATGGATGAAATATGAGACTCCTAAATGCCACAGAAAGTTTCAGTTTTGAAATGTAAAGCTCACATCCAACAGAACAGCGTGGAAGCACAAGGTAATACCTTAGCCCACCAGACAGCTAGAAATACAGCTTCGCAGGGGAATCACTCTAGTGGATGAACAAAACCCAAAATATAAACCCTCACGAGCAAGTGACAGGACTTAAAGACCATGCAAGAACAATGCTCTCGAGAAGAGAAGCAGACATGGATTGAAACAGAAATTAAGTTTAGCAAGGATGATGTCTGGAGACAAAGAGATATAGATAAAGGGCATCTGGCCCCTTCGATAAATGATGGCTCAGTTCCAAAACAGCTGGTGGGGAAGACAGTTCAGGAAACATGCACAACTGGTGGTAGACCCTTGTGTAACATGCCAAAAGAACAATCCAAGACTAACCATGGTAATGCCACAACTAAGGCCCCCAGCACTTGCCAATCTCTTCCAACATCTGCAGGTAGACTACATATCTCTCTAAAATGTCTAGGATACACCAATGTCCTGCTCATCGTTGATACATTTTCAAGATGAGTGGAAGCATCTCCGGCTCGACAAGCCACAGGCAATCATACTGGTAAAATGCTCAGTAAGGAATGCATTCCCCGATAGGGAGTCCTGACTTGTATAGAGTTGGATCAAGGGACTCATTTTACAAATGCAATTTGCCAGGAAATGCACAGACTGCTAAATATTAAGTGGGACTTGCACTGCCCTAATCACACTTAGTCATCGGGACAGGTGGAATGTACAAATCAGACTCTGAAACAATGTCTACCTAAGTATCATCAAGAAGAATTGCCTTGACCTCAAGTTCTACCCTTGGTTTGATGTAGCATTTAAGCCACCCTGAACAGAACAACAGACCCGAGTCCTTTTGAAGTGATTACTGGCCGACCCATGTCTTTACCAGGCACAACAGATCTTACGACACTGGATTGACATCCACAAAGTTACTCATTGTTAAAGTATTGTCAGGATTAGATTACTTACAGTTTGGAAACAGGCCCTTCGACCCAACAAGTCTACACCGACCCGCGGAAGCACAACCCACCCAAACCCATTCCCCAATATTTACCCCTTCACCGAACACTATGGGCAATTTAGCATGGCCAAATCACCTAACCTGCACATTTTTGGACTGTGGGAGGAAACCGGAGCACCTGGAGGAAACCCACGCAGACACAGGGAGAATGTGCAAACTCCACAAAGTCAGTCGCCTGAGGCGGAAACTGAACTCGGGTCTCTGGCACTGTAAAGAAACAGTGCTAACCATTGTGCCACCATGCCGCCCAATTTTGATTAAATACTCTGATATGTTTAATTGACATTTGTGTTCTTGGATGATGGTAGTGATATTATTGCGAGACTATTAATCAAGAGACCAAGCTACGTTTCTGGAGACCCAGGTTCAAATCCTGCCATGGCAGATGGTGTAATTTGAATTCAATAACAAAAATCTGGGACCCACAGCTCCTATTGGAGGATCAACACCTTATCGTCTGCCTGGGAACCTACAACCTGGAGGACTCAACATTGAGTTCTCCAATTTCAAATAACCTCCCTGCCCATCCCCCTACTCCCTTCCCAGCCCTTCCTCCTCCCCTCCACTGCTCCCTGCCACCAACCGGATTCAATCCTTTCATTGACCAGCTTCTAACCAATGCTGTGAGTTCTGCTTCCTAACAAGTGTCAGCGGCTTGGGGAGATTCCCCCGAGAGCGGACAAGGTATAGTGTCCAGAACGTGGGTCTACATTAAGAAACTATAGAAAGAGCCACTGGGTGCGAAATGGGAAGGCCCATATCAAGTTCTCCTTACAACAGCATCAGCTCAAGATGCAAAGCAAGAAACCTTGGGTTCAGGCATCTCATGTTAAGACAACCAAGGCCCCCAATCCATGATGAAGATGCTGTTATGTTTGGGACTAATAACTATACTAACCCCCTTGCAGCTGGAGAACTTATTGCAAAGCGTGAACTCAATGTAAACACCTTCTTGTATTTGTCTCTATATGTTGATGCTGAGCGCATCAATATCTCCAGCTGCTGGGTTTGCTTTAACACTCCCATACATTCTAAGGACGGTGTCCTGCCGAGACTCATTCCTTTTATTATATCTGAAGTGGCAGAATGGGTCATTTGCCAAAACTAATAAGAGATAGACAAACTTAAGCAACCCCATCCTCAACCCTGTGGAGCTGGGCAACCGGCTGGATGAGATCATTGGGTACATCAATAGTGCAGGGTAGTTTCCCTTTTGGTAATTCTTGTCCTATATTATGCCTTGATGTTGCTTAGGATGTTGTACTTAAGAAATGCTAAAGCCTAAAGTTTGATATCTTGCAGCTCGCCAATGCCCTAATAAATTTAAAGGGAGTTTATGGGTTACTGCGGATTATATCTGCCGTAAATGCTGTTGGATGCGAATCTTATCAGATTGAGTGGATCGGTTGGAGAGACAGATAGAAGCAATCAAGAATTTGCAGCAACAGTATGTGATGGATGGCAGTTATAGGAAGGCGGGAAAGTCTCAGATACAGTCACATAGATGGGTTAACTCCAGGAAGAGTAAGAGAGGTAGGCACCTAGTACAGGAGTCTTTTGTGGATATACCCATTTGTGGTGTAAAATTCCAAGCAGTGGAATGTGGTGAAACGGTTAAAAATTATGTCCCAATACATGTGTGAATCTAACCGGAATGGAGGTGTTGCTTAGTCCCGTGTGAATCTTCTTATCTGTATGTAACCAGAATGGAATGTGTTTTTTAGCCTTGCTCTGCTGTTATTATCTGTATGTAACCAGAATGGAATGTGTTTTTCTGCTGTTCACATGAATGTTTATATCTGGAAAAGAGTATATCAGCCGGAAAAGTCTCCAGTTCGGTGAGTCTGCTCCGGGGTTACGTTTAACCGCCGAGCGTGGGTTGTTGGCAACCGCTCTACGAGAACTGACGGCTCCCAGTTCCGGTAACATGTAGAGTGAGTATAAGCCAGACCCGTTGTGCGACGCTGCGGGGAATAAAATGCCCATATTCTAGCAGTCTCGCCTCTTGGTCGTTTGTTCTGTGTCAGACTACTCTCCTACGAACCTGACCTTGAGAATTTTTTAAAACATTTGGCGTAGTCGAGCAGGGTCAATCGCAATTGAGGAGAGATTTTGATGCAGAACAATGTTTTGGAAAACGACTAAGAAACCAGAAGAACAAACTGTGGAGGTCCCGACCGTCCCGGGATGGCATGGATGTGGGCATGTACGTGGCAGTTTGTTTGAGAAAGGATCCCAGTCCTGCCGAAGAACCCCTTGCCTGGGGTACAGCGGAGGATGTGGGCATGTCCAAAAGGCTGAAGCGGAGTTAACAGAATTGAATGGGATTGAACTGAACTGAACTGAGTGGAACTGAAGTGAATCAAATTGAACGGAACAAAATGGAACTGAGCTAAATTGAATTGAAATGGACGGAACTGAATTGAACACAATTGAATTGAACTGAACAGACCTGAACTGAGCTGAATTGAATTACACTGAATTGACTGAACTGAAATTAACTGAAACGAATTGAACTGAATTAAGCATAATGTAACACATGTATTGGGCCAAGCAGTGGAATGTGGTGTAAAATTATGTCCCAATACATGTGTGAATCATAATGTAACACATGTATTGGGCCAAGCAGTGGAATGTGGTGTAAAATTCCAAGCAGTGGA
The DNA here is from genome assembly GCF_037043375.1 of Chiloscyllium plagiosum. Taxonomy (NCBI): domain Eukaryota; kingdom Metazoa; phylum Chordata; class Chondrichthyes; order Orectolobiformes; family Hemiscylliidae; genus Chiloscyllium; species Chiloscyllium plagiosum. Next base: position 59,197,341 of record NW_028270159.1, read on the forward strand.
ATGTGGTGAAACGGTTAAAAATTATGTCCCAATACATGTGTGAATCTAACCGGAATGGAGGTGTTGCTTAGTCCCGTGTGAATCTTCTTATCTGTATGTAACCAGAATGGAATGTGTTTTTTAGCCTTGCTCTGCTGTTATTATCTGTATGTAACCAGAATGGAATGTGTTTTTCTGCTGTTCACATGAATGTTTATATCTGGAAAAGAGTATATCAGCCGGAAAAGTCTCCAGTTCGGTGAGTCTGCTCCGGGGTTACGTTTAACCGCCGAGCGTGGGTTGTTGGCAACCGCTCTACGAGAACTGACGGCTCCCAGTTCCGGTAACATGTAGAGTGAGTATAAGCCAGACCCGTTGTGCGACGCTGCGGGGAATAAAATGCCCATATTCTAGCAGTCTCGCCTCTTGGTCGTTTGTTCTGTGTCAGACTACTCTCCTACGAACCTGACCTTGAGAATTTTTTAAAACACCATTTCAACAGATATGCTGTTTTGGAAAATGTAGGGGGTGATGGACTCTCAGGGGAACGTAGCACGAACTGCCAAGTTTCTGGTATTGAGACTGGCTCTAATGCAACGAGGGGTACGTCGGCTTCCAAGGGATCAATTGTGTTAGGGGAGTCTGTAGTCAGAGGTACAGACTGACATTTCTGTGTCCAGCAGCGAAAAAGCAGAATGGTGTGTTGTTTCCCTGGTGCCAGTTTCAAGGATTAGATTAGATTAGATTACTTACAGTGTGGAAACAGGCCCTTCGGCCCAACAAGTCCACACTGACCCGCCGAAGCGTATACCACCCAGAACCATACTCCTACATTTACCCCTTCACCTAACACTACAGGCAATTTAGCATGGTCAATTCACCTAACCTGCACATTTTTGGATTGTGGGAGGAAACCGGAGCACCCGGAGGAAACCCACGCAGACACGGGGAGAATGTGCAAACTCCACACAGAGAGTCGCCTGAGGCGGGAATTGAACCCGGGTCTCTGGCGCTGTGAGGCAACAGTGCTAACCACTGTGTCACCGTGCCACCCACGAAGGATGTCTTAGAGAGGGTGCAGAATGTTCTCCCCATGAGAGGCCAGCAGGAGGTCATTGTCCACATTGGAACCAACGACGTAGGAAGGGAAAAGGTTGAGATTCTGAAGGGAGATTACAGAGAGTTAGGCAGAAATTTAAAAAGGAGATCCTCAAGCATAGTAATATCTGGATTACTCCCAGTGCTACGAGCTAGTGAGGGCAGGAATAGGAGGATAGAGCAGATGAATGCATGGCTGAGGAGCTGGTGTATGGGAGAAGGATTCACATTTTTGGATCTTGGAATCTCTTTTGGGGCAGAAGTGACCTGTACAAGAAGGACGGATTGCACCTAAATTGGAAGGGTACAAATATGCTAGCAGGGAAATTTGCTAGAAATGCTTGGGAGGATTTAAACTAGTAAGGTGGGGGGGTTAGACCCAGGGAGATAGTGAGGAAAGAGATCAATCTGAGACAGCTGAGAACAGAATTGAGTCAAACAGTCAGGGCAGGCAGGGACAAGGTAGGACTAATAAATTAAACTGTATTTATTTCAATGCAAGGGGCCTAACAGGGAAGGCAGATGAACTCAGGGCATGCTTAGGAACATGGGACTGGGATATCATAGCAATTACAGAAACATGGCTCAGGGATGGGCAAGACTGGCAGCTTAATGTTCCAGGATACAAATACTACAGGACGGATAGAAAGGGAGGCAAGAGAGGAGGGGGAGTGGCATTTTTGATAAGGGATAGCATTACAGCTGTGCTGAGGGAGGATATTCCTGGAAATACATCCAGGGAAGTTATTTGGGTGGAACTGAGAAATAAGAAAGGGATGATCATCTTATTGGGATTGTATTATAGACCCCCCAATAGTCAGAGCGAAATTGAGAAACAAACTTCTAAGGAGATCTCAGCTATCTAATCTAATCTAATCTTGTAATCTAATTTAATCTATCTGTAAAAATAATAGGGTAGTTATGCTCAGGGATTTTAACTTTCCAAACATCGACTGGGGCAGCCAGAGTGTTAAAGGTTTAGATGGAGAGGAATTTCTTAAGTGTGTACAAGACAATTTTCTGATTCAGTATGTGGATGTACCTACTAGAGAAGGTGCAAAACTTGACCTACTCTTGGGAAATAAGGCAGGGCAGGTGACTGAGGTGTCAGTGGGGGAGCACTTTGGGGCCAGAGACCATAATCTTATTTGTTTTAAAATAGTGATGGAAAAGGATAGACCAGATCTAAAAGCTGAAATTCTAAATTGTAGAAAGGCCGATTTTGACAGTATTAGGCAAGAACTTTCGAAATCTGATTGGGAGCAGATGTTCGCAGGTAAAGGGACAGCTGGAAAATAGGAAGCCTTTAGAAATGAGATAGCAAGAATCCAGAGAAAGTATATTCCTGTCAGGGTGAAAGGGAAGGCTGGTAGGTATAGGGAATGCTGGATGACTAAAGAAATTGAGGGTTTGGTTAAGAAAGAGAAGGAAACATATGTCAGGTATAGACAGGATAGATCGAGTGAATCCTTAGAAGAGTATCAAGGAAGTAGGAGTGTACTTAAGGGGGTAATCAGGAGGGCAAAACAGGAACATGAGATAGCTTTGGCAAATAGAATTAAGGAGAATCCAAAGAGTTTTTACAAATATATTAAGGACAAAAGAGTAACTAGTGAGAGAATAGGCCCCCTCAAAGATCAGCAAGGCGGCCTTTGTGTGGAGCCACAGAAAATAGGGGAGATACTAAATGAATATTTTGCATCAGTATTTAGTGTGGAAAAGGATATGGAAGATATAGACTGTAAGGAAATAGATGGTGACATCTTGCAAAATGTCCAGATTACAGAGGAGGAAGTGCTGGATGTCTTGAAACGTTTAAAGGTGGATAAATACCCAGGACCTGGTCAGGTGTACCCGAGAACTCAGTGGGAAGCTAGAGAAGTGATTGATGGGCCTCTTGCGGAGATATTTGTATCATCGATAGTCACAAGTGAGGTGCTGGAAGACTGGAGGTTGGCAAACGTGGTGCCACTGTTTAAGAAGGGTGGTAAAGACAAGCCAGGGAACGATAGACCAGTGAGCCTGACCTCAGTGGTGGGAAGGTTATTGGAGGGAATCCTGAGGGACAGGATGTACATGTATTTGGAAATGCAAGGACTAATTAGGGATAGTCAACATGGCTTTGTGCATGGGAAATCATGTCTCACAAACTTGATTGAGTTTTTTGAAGAAGTAACAAAGACGATTGATGAGGGCAGAGCAGTAGATGTGATCTATATGGATTTCAGTAATACATTCGACAAGGTTCCCCATGGGAGACTGATTAGCAAGGTTAGATCTCATGGAATACAGGGAGAACTAGCCATTTGGATACAAAACTGGCTCAAAGGTGGTGGTGGAGGATTGTTTTTCAGACTGGAGGCCTGTGACCAGTGGAGTGCCACAAGGATCGGTGCTGGGTCCTCTACTTTTTGTCATTTACATAAATGATTTGGATGCGAGCATGAGAGGTACAGTTAGTAAGTTTGCAGATGACATCAAAATTGGAGGTGTAGTGGACAGCAAAGAGGGTTACCTCAGATTGCAACAGGATCTGGACCAGATGGGTCAATGGGCTGAGAAGTGGCAGATGGAGTTTAATTCAGATAAATGCAAGGTGCTGCATTTTGGGAAAGCAAATCTTTGCAGGACTTATACACTTAATGGTAAGGTCCTAGGGAGTGTTGCTGAACAAAGAGACCTTGGAGTGCAAGTTCATAGTTCCTTGAAAGTGGAGTCGCAGGTCGATAGAATAGTGAAGGCGGCATTTGGTATGCTTTCCTTTATTGTTCAGAGTATTGAGAACAGGAGTTGGGAGGTCATGTTGCGGCTGTACAGGACATTGGTTAGGCCACTGTTGGAATATTGCATACAATTCTGGTCTCCTTCCTGTAGGAAAGATGTTGTGAAACTTGAAAGGGCTCAGAAAAGATTTACAAGACTGTTGCTTTTTAGATTAGAATCAGGCTAAACATTATGGCACAGACAGGGAACACAGGGGGCCAACACATTCAATATCTCAACATCTTATCTGCGCTGACACCAATTGTTACAGTTAACCTGAGAATGTAACTTTTAAAAAACGTTTTTGTGATTTACATATGAAAGACGTGAAATTATCAGGGTCATTCTAACAGATGAGAGACTTAACAATCAATCAAGATATTTTTAATGTATAATTTCAGTTGCATCACACTGTAAACATTTGCTATAAACTGTGTCTTACAATTGTGCACTCCACAATCATCTGATGAAGGAGCGGCGCTCCGAAAGCTAGCGCTTCCAATTAAACCTGTTGGACTACAGCCTGGTGTTGTGTGATTTGTAACTTTGTACACTCCAGTCCAACACCAGCATCTCCAAACCAAAAAAAATCACAACTGAGCTCTGTAATCACATCCAGCACTGAATGGTTATGGGCAATTAAACAACTAAAAGGAGGAGTTGGCACCACTATAAAAACACGCATCCTCAGTGTTAAGGGATATCAGTGCCAAAGCGTTTGCAACCAAGTTCAACCAAGAGTGTCGACTGGATAATCCAACACATAAGGTAAGAGCCTCCTCATAATGTATAAACAACATAAATGCCAGTATTCAGCCAATTCGATTCACTCCTCATGATGTTAGAAAATGGTTAAAGACACTGGACATTACAAAGTCTGTGAGCTCCAACAACATTCCAACAATTCTAGTGTGCCCCAGAATTATCTGCAGCCCTAAACAAGCTGTGCCAGTGTAGCCACAACACTGGCATCTTCCAAGGAATGTACAAAATTGCACAGTTATGTCTATTAATGACAGTTGGGAAATCTAACCCTGTCAATTACCACCCCATAAGTCTACTTTCAATAATTCATAAAAAGACAATAGGATTGTTGACAGTGCTATTCAACAGCATTTGCAAAGGAATAACCTGCTCACTGATGCTCAATTTGAGTTCTGTCAGTCCCACTCCACTCACTCCCTCATTAGACTGAGTATAGTATCAAAGATCTGTAGCAAAGCTGGAGTCAATAAGAATCAGGAGAAAGCTTTCTGCTGTCTAGCGTCATATCTTGCACAAAGTAAAATGGTCATTAGATACCAAATATTTCTGTCCGAGGTTATCACCACACAAGATCCTTAAGCGATGTATTTTCTAATCAGCATGTTCAGACATGCGGTTCCAAACCTTTACTCCTATATACACACTCACACACAGATACTCCTATACACACACACACGCAGATACTCCTATACACACACACACGCAGATACTCCGACACACACACACAAGCAGATACTCCTATACACACACACACGCAGATACTCCTATACACACACACAAAGATACTCCTATACACACACACACACACAATACTCCTATACACACACACATACTCCTATACACACACACACACACATACTCCTATACACACACACACACATACTCCTATACACACACACACAAAGATACTCCAATACACACACACACACACCGATACACGCGCACACACACACACACAGATACTCCTACACACACACACACAGATACTCCTATACACACACACACACGCTCCTATATACACACACACATGCTCCTATATACACACACACACACATGCTCCTATACACACACACACACTCCTATACACGCGCACACACACACACATACTCCTCTTCACACACACACACAGAAACTCCTATACACACACACACACATACTCCGATACACACACACACAGATACTCCTATATACACACTCACACACACACACACACAAATATTCCGATACACACACACACACAGATACTCCTCTACACTCACACACACACATACTCCCATACACTTACACACACACACATACTCCCATACACTCACACACACACACACACACATACTCCCATACACTCACACACACACACATACTCCCATACACTCACACACACACATACTCCTATACACTCAGACACACTCCTATACACACACACACTCACAAATACTCCTATACACACACACACAGATACTCCTATACACACACACACAGATACGCCTATACACACACACACACACACAGATACTCCGATACACACACGCACACACACACTCCTATACACACAAACACTGATACTCCTATATACACACTCACACACAGATACTCCTATACACACACACGCAGATACTCCTATACACACACACACGCAGATACTCCTATACACACACACAAAGATACTCCTATACACACACACACATACTCCTATACACACACACACACATACTCCTATACACACACACACACATACTCCTATACACACACACACAGATACTCCTATACACACACACAGATACTCCTATACACACACACACAGATACACCTATACACACACACACACAGATACTCCTATACACACACACACAGATACTCCTACACACACACACACACAGATACTCCTATACACACACACACAAAGATACTCCTATACACACACACACACACATACTCCTATAAACACACACAGGCACACACATACTCCTATACACGCGCACACACACACATACTCTTCACACACACACGCAGATACTCCTATACACACACACGCACAGATACTCCTATACACACACACACAGATACTCCTATACACACACACACAGATACTCCTATACACACACACACAGATACTCCTATACATACACACACATACTCCTATACACACACACACACATACTCCTATACACATACACACTCCTATACACACACACAGACACACACATACTCCAACACACGCACACACACACACATACTCTTCACACACACACACACAGATACTCCTAGACACACACACACACACACACACAGATACTCCTATACACACACGCACACACACAGATACTCCTATACACACACACACAGATACTCCTATACACACACACACACAGATACTCCTATACACACACGCACACACACAGATACTCCTATACACACACACACACACAGATACTCCTTTCCACACACACACACTACTCCTATACACACACACAGACACACACATACTCCTATACACGCGCGCACACACACTCACACACATACTTTTCACACACACACACACACAGATACTCCTATACACACACACACACAGATGCTCCTAAACACACACACACACAGATACTCCTATACACACACACACACACACACACAGATACTCCTATACACACACACAGGCACACACACACTCCTATACACGCGCACACACACACATACTCTTCACACACACACGCAGATACTCCTATACACACACACACACAGATACTCCTATACACACACACAGATACTCCTATACACACACACACACACAGATACTCCTATACACACACACACAGATACTCCTTTACACACACACACACACAAAGATACTCCTATACACACACACACACATACTCCTATACACACACACACATACTCCTGTAAACACACACACACATACTCATATAAACACACACACACCCCTATACACACACACACACACAAAACACACAGATACTCCTATACACACACACACACAGATACTCCTATACACACACACAGATATTCCTATACACACACACACACACACACACCTATACACACACGCACAAACACAGAGATACTCCTATACACACACACACATACTCCTACACACACACACACATTCTCCTATACACACACACATACTCCTAAACACACACACACATACTCCTATACACACACACACATACTCCTGTACACACACACACTCCTATACACACACACACACACATGCTCCTATACACGCACACACACTCCTATACACGTGCACACACACACACACATACTCCTCTTCACACACACACACAGAAACTCCTTTACACACACACATACTCCGATACACACACACACACAGATACTCCTATATACACACTCACACACACACACAGATATTCCTATACACACACACACCGATACTCCTCGACACTCACACACACACACATACTCCCATACACTCACAGACACACACATACTCCCATGCACTCATACACAATCACATACTCCCATACACTCACACACACACATATACTCCCATACACTCACACACACACATACTCCTATACACACACACACTCCTATACACACACACACACTCACAAATACTCCTATACACACACATACAGATACTCCTATACACACACACAGAGATACGCCTATACACACACACACACAGAGATACTCCTATACACACATACACACACACACACTGATACTCCTATATACACACACACACAGATATTCCTATATACACACACAAACACACAGATACTCCGATACACACACGCACACACACACTCCTATACACACACACTGATACTCCTATATACACACTAACACACAGATACTCCTATACACACACACGCAGATACCCCTATACACACACACACGCAGATACTCCTATACACACACACAAAAATACTCCTATACACACACACACTCCTATACACACACACACATACTCCTATACACACACAAACACACACTCCTATACACACACACACACATACTCCTATATACACACACACACTCCTATACACACACACAGACACACACATACTCCTATATACGCGCACACACACACACATACTCTTCACACACACACAGATACTCCTATACTTACACACACACAGAGATACTCCTATACACACACACACGCAGATACTCCTATACACACACACACGCAGATACTCCTATACACACACACAAAGATACTCCTATACACACACACACTCCTATACACACACACACACACCCCTATACACACACACAGACACACACATACTCCTATATACGCGCACACACACACACATACTCTTCACACACACACACAGATACTCCTATACTTACACACACACACACACAGATACTCCTATACACACACACACACAGATACTCCTATACACACACACACACAGATACTCCTATACACACACACAGATACTCCTATACACACACATACACACAGATACTCCTATACACACACACACACAAAGATACTCCTATACACACACACACATACTCCTATACACACACACACATGCTCCTATACACACACACACACATACTCCTATACACACACACACACACATACTCCTATACACACACACACGTACTCCGATACACACACACACAGAGATACTCCTATATACACACTCACACACACACACACAGATATTCCTATACACACACACAGATACTCCTCTGCACTCACACACACAGATACTCCTCTACACTCACCCACACACATACTCCCATGCACTCACACACACACATACTCCCATACACTCACACACACACACATACTCCCCTACACTGACACACACACTGATACTCCTATATACACACTCACACACAGCTACTCCTATACACACACACACGCAGATACTCCTATACACACACACACACAGATACTCATATTCACACACACACGCAGATACTCCTATACACACACACAAAGATACTCCTATACACACGCACACATACTCCTATACACAAACACATACTCCTATACACAAACACATACTCCTATACACACACACAGACACACACATACTCCTAAACACGCGCACACACACACATACTCTTCACACACACACAGATACTCCTATACAGACACACACGCAGATACTCCTATACACACACACACACACACAGAGATACTCCTATACACACACACAAAGATACTCCTCTACACTCTCACACACACACATACTCCTCTACACTCACACACACACACACATAATCCTCTACACTCACACACACACACATATGCCTCTACACTCACACACACACACATACTCCTCGACACTCACACACACACACTCCTATACACACACACACACACACTCCTATACACACACACACTCCTATACACACACACACACACTCCTATACACACACACACACAGATATTCCTATACACACACAGATACTCCTCTACACACACACACATACTCCTATGCACGCACTCACACACACACAGATACACCTATACACACACACACACACACACTCCTATACACACACACACACTCCTATACACACACACACACTCCTATACACACACACACAGATATTCCTATACACACAGAGATACTCCTATACATACACACACACATACTCCTATATACACACACACATACTCCTATACACGCACACAGATACTCCTATACATACACACACACAGATACTCCTATACATACACACACACAGATACTCCTATACACACACACATACTCCTATATACACACACACACATACTCCTATATAGACACACACACACATACTCCTATACACACACACACATACTCCTATATACACACACACACATACTCCTATACACACACACAACACACACATACTCCTATATACACACACACACATACTCCTATATACACAAACACACATACTCCTATATACACAGACTCCTATATACACACACACACATACTCCTGTACACGCACACACACACACACACACATACTCCTCTTCACACACACACACACACACACAGATACTCCTCTTCACACACACACACACACACAGATACTCCTATACACACACACAGAGATACTCCTATACACACGCACACAGATACTCCTATACACACGCACACAGATACTCCTATACACACACACACATACTCCTATACACACACACACACATACTCCTATACACGCACACATACACACACTCCTATACACGCACACACACACACTCCTATACACGCACACACACACACACATACTCCTCTTCACACACACGCACACACAGAAACTCCTATACACACACACTGACACACAGATACTCCTCTACACTCACACACACATACTCCTCTACACTCACACACATACACACTCCTCTACACTCACACACATACACATACTCCTCTACACTCACACACACACACATACTCCTCTACACTCACACACACACACATACTCCTCTACACACACACACACTCCTATTCACACACACACTCCTATACACATACACACACAGATACTCCTATACACACACACAGATACTCCTATACACACTAAAAGATACTCCAATACACACACACAGATACTCCTATACACACACACAGATACTCCTATACACACACACACAGATACTCCTATACAAAAACACACACACAGATACTCCTATATACACATACACACACGCGCGCGCACACACACTCCTAAACACACACAGATACGCCTATATACACACACACAGATACTCCTGTACACACACACACAGACACTCCTATACACACACACACACAGATACTCCTATACACACACTCACACAGATACTCCTGTACACACACACAGATACTCCTATATACACACACACACAGATACTCCTATATACACACACACACACAGATCCTCCTATACACACACAGACACAGATACTCCTGTACACACACACAGATACTCCTGTACACACACACACAGATACTCCTGTACACACACACACAGATACTCCTATATACACACACACACAGATACTCCTATGCACACACACATACTCCTATATACACACACACACACACACATACTCCTATACACACACACACATACTCCTATACACACACACACATACTCCTCTTCACACACACACACACAGATACTCCTCTTCACACACACACACACACACACACACAGATACTCCTATACAAACACACACAGATACTCCTATACACACACACACAGATACTCCTATACACACACACACAGATACTCCTATACACACACACATACAGATACTCCTATACAGACACACACAGATACTCCTATACACACACACACACATACTCCTATACACACACACACACATACTCCTATACACGCACACACACACACTCCTATACACGCACATGCACACACACGCACATACTCCTCTTCACACACACACACACAGAAACTCCTATACACACACACACACACACACAGATACTCCTCTACACTCACACACACACATACTCCTCTACACTCACACACACACATACTCCTCTACACTCACACACACACAGAAACTCCTCTACACTCACACACACACAGATACTCCTCTACACTCACACACACACACATACTCCTCTACACTCACACACACACATACTCCTCTACACTCACACATACTCCTCTACACCCACACACACACACTCCTATACACACACACACACACTCCTATACACACACACACAGAGATACTCCTATACACACACAGATACTCCTATATACACACACACACACACATACTCCTATACACACACACACATACTCCTATACACACACACACATACTCCTCTTCACACACACACACACAGATACTCCTCTTCACACACACACACACACAGATACTCCTATACAAACACACACAGATACTCCTATACACACACACACAGATACTCCTATACACACACACACAGATACTCCTATACACACACACATACAGATACTCCTATACAGACACACACAGATACTCCTATACACACACACACATACTCCTATACACACACACACACATACTCCTATACACGCACACACACACACTCCTATACACGCACATGCACACACACGCACATACTCCTCTTCACACACACACACACAGAAACTCCTATACACACACACACACACTGATACTCCTCTACACTCACACACACACATACTCCTCTACACTCACACACACACATACTCCTCTACACTCACACACACACAGAAACTCCTCTACACTCACACACACACACATACTCCTCTACACTCACACACACACACATACTCCTCGACACTCACACACACACACTCCTATACACACACACACACACACTCCTATACACACACACACTCCTATACACACACACACACACTCCTATACACACACACACACAGATATTCCTATACACACACAGATACTCCTATACACACACACACATACTCCTATGCACGCACTCACACACACACAGATACACCTATACACACACACACACACACACTCCTATACACACACACACACACTCCTATACACACACACACACACTCCTATACACACACACACACAGATATTCCTATACACACAGAGATACTCCTATACATACACACACACATACTCCTATATACACACACACATACTCCTATACACGCACACAGATACTCCTATACATACACACACACAGATACTCCTATACATACACACACACAGATACTCCTATACACACACACATACTCCTATATACACACACACACATACTCCTATATAGACACACACACACATACTCCTATACACACACACACATACTCCTATATACACACACACACATACTCCTATACACACACACACAACACACACATACTCCTATATACACACACACACATACTCCTATATACACAAACACACATACTCCTATATACACAGACTCCTATATACACACACACACATACTCCTGTACACGCACACACACACACACACATACTCCTCTTCACACACACACACACACACAGATACTCCTCTTCACACACACACACACACAGATACTCCTCTTCACACACACAGAGATACTCCTATACACACGCACACAGATACTCCTATACACACGCACACAGATACTCCTATACACACACACACATACTCCTATACACACACACACACATACTCCTATACACGCACACATACACACACTCCTATACACGCACACACACACACTCCTATACACGCACACACACACACACATACTCCTCTTCACACACACGCACACACAGAAACTCCTATACACACACACTGACACACAGATACTCCTCTACACTCACACACACACACATACTCCTCTACACTCACACACACACACATACTCCTCTAAACACACACACACTCCTATACACACACACACTCCTATACACATACACACACAGATACTCCTATACACACACACAGATACTCCTATACACACTAAAAGATACTCCAATACACACACACAGATACTCCTATACACACACACAGATACTCCTATACACACACACACAGATACTCCTATACAAAAACACACACAGATACTCCTATATACACATACACACACGCGCGCGCACACACACTCCTAAACACACACAGATACGCCTATATACACACACACAGATACTCCTGTACACACACACACAGACACTCCTATACACACACACACACAGATACTCCTATACACACACTCACACAGATACTCCTGTACACACACACAGATACTCCTATATACACACACACAGATACTCCTATATACACACACACACACAGATCCTCCTATACACACACAGACACAGATACTCCTGTACACACACACAGATACTCCTGTACACACACACACAGATACTCCTGTACACACACACACAGATACTCCTATATACACACACACAGATACTCCTATGCACACACACATACTCCTATATACACACACACACACACATACTCCTATACACACACACACATACTCCTATACACACACACACATACTCCTCTTCACACACACACACACAGATACTCCTCTTCACACACACACACACACACACACACACACACACAGATACTCCTATACAAACACACACAGATACTCCTATACACACACACACAGATACTCCTATACACACACACACAGATACTCCTATACACACACACATACAGATACTCCTATACAGACACACACAGATACTCCTATACACACACACACACATACTCCTATACACACACACACACATACTCCTATACACGCACACACACACACTCCTATACACGCACATGCACACACACGCACATACTCCTCTTCACACACACACACACAGAAACTCCTATACACACACACACACACACAGATACTCCTCTACACTCACACACACACATACTCCTCTACACTCACACACACACATACTCCTCTACACTCACACACACACACAGAAACTCCTCTACACTCACACACACACACATACTCCTCTACACTCACACACACACACATACTCCTCTACACTCACACACACACATACTCCTCTACACTCACACATACTCCTCTACACCCACACACACACACTCCTATACACACACACACACACTCCTATACACACACACACAGATACTCCTATACACACACAGATACTCCTATACACACACAGATACTCCTATACACACATACACACACACAGTTACTACTATACACACATACACACACACCGATACTCCTATACACACATACACACACACAGAAACTCCTATATACACACACACACTCCTATACACACACGCACGCACACACACACTCCTATACACACACAGATACGCCTATATACACACACACCGAAACTCCTATACACACACACACACAGATACTCCTGTACACACACACAGATACTCCTATATACACACACACAGATACTCCTATACACACACGCACACACACATTCCTATACATACACACACACACAGATACTCCTATACATACACACACACAGATACTCCTATGCACACACACATACTCCTATGCACACACACATACTCCTGTGAACACACACATACTCCTATATACACACACGCATACTCCTATATACACACACACACATACTCCTATATACACACACACACATACTCCTATATACACACACACATACTCCTATATACACACACACATACTCCTATGCACACACACACACATACTCCGATACACGCACACACACACATACTCCTATACACGCACACACACACACACACACACATACTCCTATACACACACTCACACACATACTCCTCTTCACACACAGATACTCCTCTTCACACACACACACACACACAGATACTCCTATACACACACACACACAGATACTCCTATACAGACACACACAGATACTCCTATACACACACACACACACACACACATACTCCTATACACGTACACACACACTCCTATACACGCACATGCACACACACACACACATACTCTTCACACACACACACAGATACTCCTATACACACACACACACAGATACTCCTCTCCACACACACACACACACAGATACTCCTATACACACATACACACACACATGCATAATCCTATACACACACACACAGATACTCATATACACAAACACACACACACAGATACTCATATACAAATACACACACACACACACAGATACTCCTATACACACACACATATGTACACACACACACACAGATACTCCTATACACACACACATACTCCTATGCACACACACACACATACTCCTATACACATACACACACATACTCCTATACACACACACACACTCCTATATACACACACAGGATGGAGTCGAGATAAGAGAAGATGACAGGATGGAGTCGAGATAAGAGAAGATGAGTTCAGTGGGGCAGGAAAAGGCAGAGACAATCAGTAGACTGGGGAAAGTCATGCTTGTGGATTTCGAGCAGGAGGTAGAAATAGGCAGTGTGGAAGCTTTGAATGGGAGATCTCCTGAGGTGATGAGGTTGTCGACAGTCTTGGAGATAAAGCTTTGGTGTTGGGAGGTGGGGTTGTGATTGAGGGAGTGATAGGAGGAGAACTGATGAAGGAGCAGCTCTCCGAAATAATGTAATTCGAAATAAATGTGTTGGACTAATCTAGTGTCATGTGACTTCTGACCAGGATTTAAGGCGTGTGGAGAATGATATCGAAGGGACAGAAGAGGTCATTT
This sequence comes from Chiloscyllium plagiosum, assembly GCF_037043375.1. NCBI lineage: Eukaryota > Metazoa > Chordata > Chondrichthyes > Orectolobiformes > Hemiscylliidae > Chiloscyllium > Chiloscyllium plagiosum. Next base: position 59,214,128 of record NW_028270159.1, read on the forward strand.
ATTCATGCAAAGGGTGATGCTTATGTGGAATGAGCTGCCAGGGATAGTGGCGGAAGGTACGATTACAAAATTAAAAAGGCATCTGGATGGGTATATGAATAGGAAAGGTTTAGAGGGATAAATACTGGCAAATGAGACTAGGGTCAGATTGGGATACATGCACAGTTGAACTGGATATAAGGATCTGTTTCTGTGCTATATGATTATGACAATGGCATTTTAAAAAATGAGGAAGGGAGACAAAGGCAGTGACCACATGAGTGGGTAGTGAATCAGAGAAATAAACCTACACTGCTGTCTGACCCAGCTGTGAACCTTCACAGCTAACTACCTCTGCTATTTGATTTCAAGTATCTCTGGACATCAGACAAGAAAAATAAACAGCAAAATTCACAGCTGACCTTGAAAAAACCGTGTAGGGCGATCGCAGCAGGGGAGCAACTAAGTGGCGAGATTTTTTTATAAATCTACAATGGGGAGTAGGGCGGTTCTTTTCGATCACATCTTTATTGAAATCTGTCTCTTGATTAAACTTTAAAAATATAAAACATAGGTACTAAGTTAGCCTGGAGCAGGGATTTTAGAGCAGTAACATTGTGCTGTTTCCTGGGTCTATAGATTGTTAAAATGCAAATATGCTCTTTTGTAGAGTGGTGTGCTCTTCCTGTCAGGTGTGGGAGATTAGGGAGGGTTTCCATGTTACTGATAATTATGTCGGCAGGAGGTATGCTTGGTTGCGAATCCAATGAGATTGCATGGATCGGTTAGAGCTGCAGTAAGAGGCAATGAGGAAGCTACAAGAGCTAAGGGTGTGAAGGATGGCAGTTGCAGGGAGGGAGATAAACTGAAGATACAGTCATGTCACCTCCAGAAAAGGTAGGAGAGGGAGGCAGGTAGGGCAAGAGTGTCCCGTGGCTGTCCCCATCTCAAACAAGTATGTTTTGCAAAACATAGGGGGTGATGGACTCTCAGGGAATGTAACATGGATAGCCAAGTTTCTGGTACCGAGACGGGCTCTAACGTAAACAGGAGCACATCAGGTTGAATCAATTGTGATAGGGGATTCTCTAATCAGCAGGGAGATTTACTTGAACTGCTCAGGAGGATTTAAACCAGTGTAATGGGGTGTGGGGACCCACGGAAATAGTGAGGAAGGAGAGCAGTCTGACACTGATATAATTGAGAAAATGAATAAGTCAAAAAGTCAGGGCAGGCAGGATCACAGCAGGTAATGAGGTGAGACTGATAAATTAAACTACATTTATTTCAATGCAAGATGACTAACAGGTAAGGCAGATTAATTCAGGGCATGGTTGGGAACATGTGATTGGGATATCACAGTAATTACAGAAACATGGCTCAGGTATGGATAGGACTAGCAGCTTAATGCTCCAGGGACAGATGCTAAAGGAAGGATAGAAAGGGGAGCAAGAGCTGGGCGGGAGGGGGGGGGGGGGGGCACGTCAGTGGCATTTTTGATAAATGAAAACATTGCTGCTTTACTGCTTTACTTAGGGAGAAGATTCATGGGAATGTGTCTGTAAAGGTAATTTGGGTGGAACTGAGAAATAAGAAAGGGATGATCACCTTATTGGGATTGTATTATCGACCCACAATTGCCAGTGGGAAATTGAGAAACAAATTTGTCAGGAGATCTCAGTTATCTGTGAGAATAATAGAGTGGTTATGGTAGCATAAACTGGGACTGCCATAATGTTAAAGGCTTGGATGGAGAGGAATGTAAGTGTCTGCAAGAAAAATTTCTGATTCAGTATGTGGGGTTACCTACTAGAGAAGGTACAAAACATGACCTGCTCTTGGGAAATAAGACAGGGCAGCTGATTGAGGTGTCACGAGGGGAGCACTGTGGGCCAGTGACCATAATTTGATTAGTTTTAAAACAGTGATGGAAAAGGATAGACCGGATGTAAAAGTTAAAGTTCTAAATTGAAGGAAGGCCAATTTTGACAGTATTAGGCAAGAAAAGTTGATTGGGGGCAGATGTTCACAGGCAAAGGCACGGGTGGAAAATGGGAATCATTCAAAAATGAGATAACGAGAGACCAGAGATAGCATACACCAGTTAAAGTGAAGGACAAGGCTGGTAGATGTAGGGAATGCTGAATGACTCGAGAAATTGAGGTTTTGGTCAAGAAAAAGATGGAAGCATATGGCAGGTATGGACAACAAGGATCAGGTGAAATCACTAGAAAAATATAAAGGCATTAGGAATATAATAGGGAAATTAGGAGGGCAAAAAGGGGACATGAAATAGCTTTGGCAAAGGATTAAGGAAAATCCAAAGGGATTCTACAAATACATTAAGTGCAAAAGGGTAACTAGGGAGAAAAAAGATCCCCATTAAGATCAGCAAGGCCGCCTACATGTGAAACCACAGGAGATGGATGAGATACTAAAAGTGTATTTTGCATCAGTGTTTACTGTGGAGAGATATATGGAAGATATAAAACGTGGGGAAATAAATACTGACATCTTGAAAAATGTCCATATTGCAGAGGTGGTGGTGCTGAATGTCTAAAAATGCATAAAAGGTGGATAAATCCCTGGGACATGAACAGGTGCACCCTTGAGCTCTGTGGGAAGCAAGGCAAGAGATTGCTGAGCACCTTGCCAAGATATTTGTATCATCAATAACCACAGGTGAGGTGCCAGAAGATTGGAGGTTGGCTAACGTGGTGCTATTATATCAGAAAGAGTTTAAAGAAAAGCCAGGGGACAATAGACCGGTGAGCCTGACATCTCTGGTGGGCAAATTGTTGGAGGGAATCCTGAGGGTCAGGATTTACATGTAATTGGAAAGGCAAGGACTGTTAGGGATGGTCAAGATGGCTTTGTGCCTGAGAAATCATGTCTCACTAATTTAATTGAGTTTTTTGAAGAATTAACAAAGAGGATTGATGAGAGCAGAGTGGTAGATGTGATCTACAGTGAATTCATTAAGACGATCGACAAGGTCCCTTATGGCACATTGGGTTAGCGAGGTTAAATCTTATGGAATACAGGGAGAACCAGCTATTTGGATACAGAACTGGCTCAAAGGTAGAAGACAGAAGGTAGTGGAGGAGGTTCTGTACTCAGCCCCTTACTACATGCTATATACAGTCATGACTGTGTGGCCAAATAAACTGTAACTCCATTCACAAGTTTTCTGATGACACCACTGTAGAGGGTTGGAAAGAGTACAGGAAAGAGATAAACAGCTTTCTGATATGTTGTAAAGACAAAAATCTCTCCTGCAATATCAACAAAACAAAAGGGATGGTCATCAACCCCAGGAAGAGGAGTGGAGGACATGCCCATCTGTATCAATGGTAATTAGTTGGAGATGGTTGAAATCTTCAAGCTCCTCACAGTAAATATCACCAACAATCTACCTTGGTCCATCCACGTCAACTCCACAATCAAGGAAGCACACCAATACCTCTACTTCCTCTGAAAAGCAAGGAAATTCAGCATATCCACAATGATTCTTACAAGTTTTTTATAGATGCACCTCAGAAATCATGCTTTCTGAATGCAACAATGCTTAGTATGGCAACTGCTCTGGCCAAGACCACAAGAAGTTACAGACAGTTGTGAATGCAGCCCGATCCCCATCACGGAAACCAGTCTTCTGACTAGTGACTCCTTCTATATTTCCCAATGCCTTGTGAAAGCATCCAACGTAATCAAGAACTCCTTCCAAACTAATTAGATTCCCTTCCATACAAAGATTCAAGAAAGCTTCTTCCTCGCTGTTATGAGCCTCATGAACAGAACTCTCAAATATCAGAGTTGATCTTTCTCTGCACCTTCTCTGTAGCTGTAACACTATATTCTGCATCCTGTTCTAGTAGTTGTGTGAGGTATGATTTGTCTAGTTAGCACACAAAACAATACTTTTCATTGTATGTCAGTATTCTGACAAGCTTATATCAAACCAAATCAAAACTGGCTCAAACACTTAAATGTTTGGCTGCAAGAGAAGGTCAGAGGATCTCATCCCCTGACTCATCAAAGTATTTTGGATTAGAGTGGTGCTGGAAAAGCACAGCAGTTCAGGCAGCATCCGCGAAGCAGTAATATTGACATTTCAGGCAAAAGCCCTTCATCAGGAATACTCTGGTTTCCAGCATCTGCAGTCATTGTTTTTACCTCATCAAAGTATTTGCACTACTTACAAGGCACAAACCAAGAATGAGAAAAAAATACTCTCCAAATGACTGGATGAAAAGGGTGCAACTCCAACAACACTCAAGAAGCTCAACACCATCCAAAACAAAATCAGTCTGTTTGATCAGCACCGCATTCTGTGCTGCATTCATACAACACAGAAAAGGCTCTTTGGCCCATTAAGTCTGCACCAACATAACTACCATTAAAAGTGCGCTCATTTCAATTTCCTGCATGTATCCAATATTCTTGTATGACATTATATTTGAAGTTAAAAATCACACAACACCAGGTTATAGTCCAACAGGTTTAATTGGAAGCAGACTACCTTTCAGAGCATCGCTCCTTCATCAGGTGATAGTGGTGAAGGTGATGAAGGAGCGACGCTCCGAAAGCTAGTGTGCTTCCAATAAAACCTGTTGGACTATAACCTGGTGTTGTGTGATTTTTAACTTTGTACACCCCAGTCCAACACCGGCAACTCCAAATCATTATATTTGAAGTACTCATCTAAATATTTTTTAAATGTTGTATAGTTTCCAACCTGTACTACCTTTCCACGCTGTGCACTCCAGATTCCCACCAACCACTGAGTAAAAATGTTTTTTTTCCCAAATCCTCTCAATCTCCTGCCTGTTACCCTAAAGCTATGCCCTGTCGTTATTGACCTCTCAACTAAGTGGAACTGTGGGAATATATAAAAAAGTATGATTGAGCCAATGTCATACCAGTTAAAAATACAAGAAAACAGCGTATCTGATTGAGCTAATATCATATAACAATTAGATTGTTTTCTGTTGCTAATAGGCTTATGTGACAGAATGTTCAACAGCTTTTCTAAACACATGCAAAGCTACCACAAACCGAACCTAACCGATCTCGCAAGGGTTCAAGTCAAGTGACTTGAATGTCATGTTGTCGTTGGATTATTGTGTTGCTGAGGCTTCAAAATGAAACATAATTAAGATAAAGCTATCAGCATCTTAATGTTTAAAAATGTAAGCCAAATTTCAAATCGACACAGTTACATGTTTATTCTCGGCAACCAGAATATAACTGGCACTGTTTCTTGATCAAAATTCTTGAACTTTTACCTATTGACAACCGGTTATTCTCAGAAGAAAATGAGAGTATCCAACAACTTAGTGTGGTCAGCAAGATTTGCTATGACTGCAGAGACCCCAAAAACATCCCTCACACCTATTGGCGCCCCGTGGTAAGGATTCCTCTTTTAATAACTACATTCACGTAAAAGGATTTCGACTACAATTCAACAGGATTCTATTAAAACAAAACCTTATTGCAAATAGGAAACGCAAGCCTGTAGCAAAAACTAGCAATTTAGACAGTCATAAAGGACTCCCAGCCCCAGAAATAGGCCCAATAGCTCTGACATCAGAAGGATAAAAACATCATTCAAGATGTCCAAATCTGACTGGCCCCACCCAGTATATCTGAGGACAAACTTCTCCAAAATTTAACAGAATACACTGAACAGCAATTTGACCTCTCTACGACACTGACTGAAATCCGCCAAAAGAATGGAACCTCCAAGGGGCAATGGTCCCTGAAAGACATTAAATGTGTTTAGAGTAAAATTATGAGTATAAGTGTAAAATACAAAAAACGGATTCACTGGACTTTATGTGTAATGCAACAAGTCAGAAAGCGAACAAGAAATTATTGAAAAATCTAATCTTGACCATGAAATTAATAATCTAAAAGACCAATTAGAAGTGATCTGTGCTGAACTAAAAACTACTAAATTGGAATTCCAAAAGGAAAGGGATGGGAAACTGCAACTGCAGCCCACCTATTGTTCCATCAATGCCTCCTTCTCCAAGTGGCCCGCCTGCTCCTCAGTACTCGGAATCCGAAGATAAGGTCCAAGCACTAAACGAAATTGAGGGACACAAATCTGATGACAGCAATTCTGGATAAAAAAAAGCAAAAACCAACAGGGCTTTAAATTACGACCGGTAGAGACTAGGAGCCAGAGAAAAGAAATAACAAAGATGAAAAGGGTGCAGTCAAATATGAAAATACACAATGGACAGACCCCCAAACCTGCCAACCCCAAGTGGGTCTAAAGGTGATCCAAAGAGCCTCATCATCCAAAAAAGAAAACATGAAAATGTGAAAAGAATTGAAAAAATATATACAGTCTCCAACCTATGGAGGGGGTACAAGTATTGTTCATCATGGTACGAGGTAACACTGGCAGGAAACTTGCGATGAAGGTGAGAGCAGAATTTGGCGAAAAAGGGCAAGACCTTTATGATGGATGGAAAGCTTTAAGAAATTGCCTGAAGAATTATAGCACCCCTAAAACTGACTGGAGTAAGTTTTCGGCAATGAGGCAATGGGGAGCTGAGAGATTACATGAAGCATTTTGTGGCAGTCAAGATTGAACACCCCGGATTGGCCAGCAATATTGACACTCCGGATGAGTTAGATCGTAGTACCTTCGCACCCCTTAAATCCGCATTTGTTGCAGGACTAAAACCAGAGTTAGCAAAGATATTAAAAGTTACGATCCCAGATCGGGAGGTGCAAATCATCTTGAGTGAAATGTGGAATCCAAATTGAGAACTATACAGACTATAGTAACTACGCCCGGGATCTCAAAAGTAGACACCCAGGCCAATGTCATAATTGTAACCGAGAAGAACACTGGGCAAAACATGCCGGTTTAGAAAGAAAACGACTGCAGGTAAATCCACTTCTAAACCGGAACCTAAAATCCAGAAAAACCTTCTAGCTGTAATGCAATAAGGGATGTCTCCCAAGCAACAGGAAGCTCTCCTAAATTTCACGAAAAAACAAGAACAGACAACATCTCACCATTCAGCTCAATTTTTAGCAGATTTAAAAAAAACGAACGGTGGCTGTTCTGTCTTGATGGGCGTGGGCTGTAGAGAAATTGATTGCTTTTTGGACACTGCAGTTGAATTGATGTGGTTGCCTTTAGTTGACGGACGTAATTTGCCCTTTGATGGTGAGCAGAGGACTACAATTGGAGTGGTGGTGAAAGGACTAACTCTCATAAAAACATTGCTCTGGCTGATAAATTGGAGCCTCACGAGATCTTGGTGTTTATATGGGTTGGAATTGTGCAACAAGCCCTACTGGAAATGAATGTCTTAACCCAGATAAATTCGTCACTATATTTTGAGGATGGTCATGTTACATGGTCAATACAATACCACAAATCAGAAGAAAGACAGAATCATCCGATTTAGGCAAATGATAATAATGACCGCTGTCTGTTAAGGATGCCCCCATGTGACTTATACCGAATTTGCCCTGCCATGTATTAAACAATACCTCCCTCCATTGCAGGTATTTTACTCGTAATCAAACAATTAGAGCAACAAGGTGGTACTAGTAAAAGTTTGCAGTTCTTCTAATAGTTCAGTATGGCCAGTTAAAAAGTCAGAAGGAACCTGACAGTCAACTACAGGAGAGCATTGATCAAAAAGTACCCTTGGTTGTTCATCATTTTTAACTCTGTCTCACCGTATAACAAATACTTTTCGGTGATAGACATGGCCAATGGATTTTTAGTCTGTCCCATTAACCCCTGAGTTGCTACCATGGTTTGCTTTTGCCATCCAACAACAATAGTACATCTGGACACGTCTGCCACAGAGCTTTCATAATAGTGCTATTGCATTCCATAGGGCTTGGCAAAATCATTTGCAGGAATTGCCTCCAATGGCATCCATGGTAATTCAATATGCGGATGATATTCTACTAGCATCCCAGACGTAGGAACAACAAAGAAGCATTTACGCATTCTCCTTGACCATTTACAATCCTGTGGCCATAAGGCCAAACTTAAGAAAGTGCAAATTGCCCAAGAACAAGTAGTATACTTGGGACAAAAGATTTCAGTAGGAAAACATGAAATGACGTGAAATAATAGGTCAGCTGGTCATCAAACAGCCACCAAACCTGCAACTATTCAGGAATTGAAATCCCTTCTGGGCCTTTGTTATTTCAACCAAAACTGGATGATAGTTATACACATTTGCTCAGCTAGTGATTGATCTTTGGAAAGAGAAAAGGGAGTCCAAAGAAGCTATTAAGCTCACCCAAGAGCAGCATTCTGCCATCCAAAAATTAAAAACTGTTCTGTGCTCAGCCCCAGCTTTGGCCATCCCAGATAATGGGAGACCATTTATCTTCTATGTACATGAAAAGGATGGTCACATGAAAGCTATACTCACAGGAGGATGGTGACAGGCAGCGACCCATTGCCTACTATTCCGCTCATCTGGATACAGTGAATTCTAGAGTGAGGCAGTTCCCTGAGAGCCATGGAAACTAAGTGTCGGGCTGTGATGGCCACATCACCCATCACACTTGATCAGAAATTGATTATTAGGTGCCCTCACACTGTTCATACATGTTATCCATGAATCGGGTCTCTTAGGTGACATCGGCCCGGTGGACATGCTGGACTACCCTCTTAGAAGCCCCCAACCTCCACCTCATTCATAGTGGCCTGGTCAATCCCACCAATCTGCTCCCAATTTCGGAGGACCAGGAGGGGAGAGGAAGGAAAGAGACTGATGAGATTGAAGAAGAACATGATTGTGTAGAAATTCTGCAGCACTTAGATGAGGCTGCTCTGGCAGCATAAGAGCTTTTGCAGAATCTGGGCCTGGTCCTATTCACAGATGGCTCTTCCTTTGTTGAGAAGGATATACAGAAAGGAGGCTGGGCTGTTGCCGCTTTACATGAAGTAATAGTGCAAGGCAGCTTGCCAGCAGGCACCTCAGTACAAAAGGCTACAAACACTGATGGAAGTCTATAAAATAGAGGAGGGAAAACTGCAAATATTTATAGTAGCCCAAGATTTCAGGCCCTGATAGAAGAAGAGGGGATTCCTTACAGCAGCCAGAACACCTATCCTAAACATGGATGAAATATGAGACTCCTAAATGCCACAGAAAGTTTCAGTTTTGAAATGTAAAGCTCACATCCAACAGAACAGCGTGGAAGCACAAGGTAATACCTTAGCCCACCAGACAGCTAGAAATACAGCTTCGCAGGGGAATCACTCTAGTGGATGAACAAAACCCAAAATATAAACCCTCACGAGCAAGTGACAGGACTTAAAGACCATGCAAGAACAATGCTCTCGAGAAGAGAAGCAGACATGGATTGAAACAGAAATTAAGTTTAGCAAGGATGATGTCTGGAGACAAAGAGATATAGATAAAGGGCATCTGGCCCCTTCGATAAATGATGGCTCAGTTCCAAAACAGCTGGTGGGGAAGACAGTTCAGGAAACATGCACAACTGGTGGTAGACCCTTGTGTAACATGCCAAAAGAACAATCCAAGACTAACCATGGTAATGCCACAACTAAGGCCCCCAGCACTTGCCAATCTCTTCCAACATCTGCAGGTAGACTACATATCTCTCTAAAATGTCTAGGATACACCAATGTCCTGCTCATCGTTGATACATTTTCAAGATGAGTGGAAGCATCTCCGGCTCGACAAGCCACAGGCAATCATACTGGTAAAATGCTCAGTAAGGAATGCATTCCCCGATAGGGAGTCCTGACTTGTATAGAGTTGGATCAAGGGACTCATTTTACAAATGCAATTTGCCAGGAAATGCACAGACTGCTAAATATTAAGTGGGACTTGCACTGCCCTAATCACACTTAGTCATCGGGACAGGTGGAATATACAAATCAGACTCTGAAACAATGTCTACCTAAGTATCATCAAGAAGAATTGCCTTGACCTCAAGTTCTACCCTTGGTTTGATGTAGCATTTAAGCCACCCTGAACAGAACAACAGACCCGAGTCCTTTTGAAGTGATTACTGGCCGACCCATGTCTTTACCAGGCACAACAGATCTTACGACACTGGATTGACATCCACAAAGTTACTCATTGTTAAAGTATTGTCAGGATTAGATTACTTACAGTTTGGAAACAGGCCCTTCGACCCAACAAGTCTACACCGACCCGCGGAAGCACAACCCACCCAAACCCATTCCCCAATATTTACCCCTTCACCTAACACTATGGGCAATTTAGCATGGCCAAATCACCTAACCTGCACATTTTTGGACTGTGGGAGGAAACCGGAGCACCTGGAGGAAACCCACGCAGACACAGGGAGAATGTGCAAACTCCACAAAGTCAGTCGCCTGAGGCGGAAACTGAACTCGGGTCTCTGGCACTGTAAAGAAACAGTGCTAACCATTGTGCCACCATGCCGCCCAATTTTGATTAAATACTCTGATATGTTTAATTGACATTTGTGTTCTTGGATGATGGTAGTGATATTATTGCGAGACTATTAATCAAGAGACCAAGCTAAGTTTCTGGAGACCCAGGTTCAAATCCTGCCATGGCAGATGGTGTAATTTGAATTCAATAACAAAAATCTGGGACCCACAGCTCCTATTGGAGGATCAACACCTTATCGTCTGCCTGGGAACCTACAACCTGGAGGACTCAACATTGAGTTCTCCAATTTCAAATAACCTCCCTGCCCATCCCCCTACTCCCTTCCCAGCCCTTCCTCCTCCCCTCCACTGCTCCCTGCCACCAACCGGATTCAATCCTTTCATTGACCAGCTTCTAACCAATGCTGTGAGTTCTGCTTCCTAACAAGTGTCAGCGGCTTGGGGAGATTCCCCCGAGAGCGGACAAGGTATAGTGTCCAGAACGTGGGTCTACATTAAGAAACTATAGAAAGAGCCACTGGGTGCGAAATGGGAAGGCCCATATCAAGTTCTCCTTACAACAGCATCAGCTCAAGATGCAAAGCAAGAAACCTTGGGTTCAGGCATCTCATGTTAAGACAACCAAGGCCCCCAATCCATGATGAAGATGCTGTTATGTTTGGGACTAATAACTATACTAACCCCCTTGCAGCTGGAGAACTTATTGCAAAGCGTGAACTCAATGTAAACACCTTCTTGTATTTGTCTCTATATGTTGATGCTGAGCGCATCAATATCTCCAGCTGCTGGGTTTGCTTTAACACTCCCATACATTCTAAGGACGGTGTCCTGCCGAGACTCATTCCTTTTATTATATCTGAAGTGGCAGAATGGGTCATTTGCCAAAACTAATAAGAGATAGACAAACTTAAGCAACCCCATCCTCAACCCTGTGGAGCTGGGCAACCGGCTGGATGAGATCATTGGGTACATCAATAGTGCAGGGTAGTTTCCCTTTTGGTAATTCTTGTCCTATATTATGCCTTGATGTTGCTTAGGATGTTGTACTTAAGAAATGCTAAAGCCTAAAGTTTGATATCTTGCAGCTCGCCAATGCCCTAATAAATTTAAAGGGAGTTTATGGGTTACTGCGGATTATATCTGCCGTAAATGCTGTTGGATGCGAATCTTATCAGATTGAGTGGATCGGTTGGAGAGACAGATAGAAGCAATCAAGAATTTGCAGCAACAGTATGTGATGGATGGCAGTTATAGGAAGGCGGGAAAGTCTCAGATACAGTCACATAGATGGGTTAACTCCAGGAAGAGTAAGAGAGGTAGGCACCTAGTACAGGAGTCTTTTGTGGATATAAATCCATTTGTGGTGTAAAATTCCAAGCAGTGGAATGTGGTGAAACGGTTAAAAATTATGTCCCAATACATGTGTGAATCTAACCGGAATGGAGGTGTTGCTTAGTCCCGTGTGAATCTTCTTATCTGTATGTAACCAGAATGGAATGTGTTTTTTAGCCTTGCTCTGCTGTTATTATCTGTATGTAACCAGAATGGAATGTGTTTTTCTGCTGTTCACATGAATGTTTATATCTGGAAAAGAGTATATCAGCCGGAAAAGTCTCCAGTTCGGTGAGTCTGCTCCGGGGTTACGTTTAACCGCCGAGCGTGGGTTGTTGGCAACCGCTCTACGAGAACTGACGGCTCCCAGTTCCGGTAACATGTAGAGTGAGTATAAGCCAGACCCGTTGTGCGACGCTGCGGGGAATAAAATGCCCATATTCTAGCAGTCTCGCCTCTTGGTCGTTTGTTCTGTGTCAGACTACTCTCCTACGAACCTGACCTTGAGAATTTTTTAAAACATTTGGCGTAGTCGAGCAGGGTCAATCGCAATTGAGGAGAGATTTTGATGCAGAACAATGTTTTGGAAAACGACTAAGAAACCAGAAGAACAAACTGTGGAGGTCCCGACCGTCCCGGGATGGCATGGATGTGGGCATGTACGTGGCAGTTTGTTTGAGAAAGGATCCCAGTCCTGCCGAAGAACCCCTTGCCTGGGGTACAGCGGAGGATGTGGGCATGTCCAAAAGGCTGAAGCGGAGTTAACAGAATTGAATGGGATTGAACTGAACTGAACTGAGTGGAACTGAAGTGAATCAAATTGAACGGAACAAAATGGAACTGAGCTAAATTGAATTGAAATGGACGGAACTGAATTGAACACAATTGAATTGAACTGAACAGACCTGAACTGAGCTGAATTGAATTACACTGAATTGACTGAACTGAAATTAACTGAAACGAATTGAACTGAATTAAGCATAATGTAACACATGTATTGGGCCAAGCAGTGGAATGTGGTGTAAAATTATATCCCAATACATGTGTGAATCATAATGTAACACATGTATTGGGCCAAGCAGTGGAATGTGGTGTAAAATTCCAAGCAGTGGAATGTGGTGAAACGGTTAAAAATTATGTCCCAATACATGTGTGAATCTAACCGGAATGGAGGTGTTGCTTAGTCCCGTGTGAATCTTCTTATCTGTATGTAACCAGAATGGAATGTGTTTTTTAGCCTTGCTCTGCTGTTATTATCTGTATGTAACCAGAATGGAATGTGTTTTTCTGCTGTTCACATGAATGTTTATATCTGGAAAAGAGTATATCAGCCGGAAAAGTCTCCAGTTCGGTGAGTCTGCTCCGGGGTTACGTTTAACCGCCGAGCGTGGGTTGTTGGCAACCGCTCTACGAGAACTGACGGCTCCCAGTTCCGGTAACATGTAGAGTGAGTATAAGCCAGACCCGTTGTGCGACGCTGCGGGGAATAAAATGCCCATATTCTAGCAGTCTCGCCTCTTGGTCGTTTGTTCTGTGTCAGACTACTCTCCTACGAACCTGACCTTGAGAATTTTTTAAAACACCATTTCAACAGATATGCTGTTTTGGAAAATGTAGGGGGTGATGGACTCTCAGGGGAACGTAGCACGAACTGCCAAGTTTCTGGTATTGAGACTGGCTCTAATGCAACGAGGGGTACGTCGGCTTCCAAGGGATCAATTGTGTTAGGGGAGTCTGTAGTCAGAGGTACAGACTGACATTTCTGTGTCCAGCAGCGAAAAAGCAGAATGGTGTGTTGTTTCCCTGGTGCCAGTTTCAAGGATTAGATTAGATTAGATTACTTACAGTGTGGAAACAGGCCCTTCGGCCCAACAAGTCCACACTGACCCGCCGAAGCGTATACCACCCAGAACCATACTCCTACATTTACCCCTTCACCTAACACTACAGGCAATTTAGCATGGTCAATTCACCTAACCTGCACATTTTTGGATTGTGGGAGGAAACCGGAGCACCCGGAGGAAACCCACGCAGACACGGGGAGAATGTGCAAACTCCACACAGAGAGTCGCCTGAGGCGGGAATTGAACCCGGGTCTCTGGCGCTGTGAGGCAACAGTGCTAACCACTGTGTCACCGTGCCACCCACGAAGGATGTCTTAGAGAGGGTGCAGAATGTTCTCCCCATGAGAGGCCAGCAGGAGGTCATTGTCCACATTGGAACCAACGACGTAGGAAGGGAAAAGGTTGAGATTCTGAAGGGAGATTACAGAGAGTTAGGCAGAAATTTAAAAAGGAGATCCTCAAGCATAGTAATATCTGGATTACTCCCAGTGCTACGAGCTAGTGAGGGCAGGAATAGGAGGATAGAGCAGATGAATGCATGGCTGAGGAGCTGGTGTATGGGAGAAGGATTCACATTTTTGGATCTTGGAATCTCTTTTGGGGCAGAAGTGACCTGTACAAGAAGGACGGATTGCACCTAAATTGGAAGGGTACAAATATGCTAGCAGGGAAATTTGCTAGAAATGCTTGGGAGGATTTAAACTAGTAAGGTGGGGGGGTTAGACCCAGGGAGATAGTGAGGAAAGAGATCAATCTGAGACAGCTGAGAACAGAATTGAGTCAAACAGTCAGGGCAGGCAGGGACAAGGTAGGACTAATAAATTAAACTGTATTTATTTCAATGCAAGGGGCCTAACAGGGAAGGCAGATGAACTCAGGGCATGCTTAGGAACATGGGACTGGGATATCATAGCAATTACAGAAACATGGCTCAGGGATGGGCAAGACTGGCAGCTTAATGTTCCAGGATACAAATACTACAGGACGGATAGAAAGGGAGGCAAGAGAGGAGGGGGAGTGGCATTTTTGATAAGGGATAGCATTACAGCTGTGCTGAGGGAGGATATTCCTGGAAATACATCCAGGGAAGTTATTTGGGTGGAACTGAGAAATAAGAAAGGGATGATCATCTTATTGGGATTGTATTATAGACCCCCCAATAGTCAGAGCGAAATTGAGAAACAAACTTCTAAGGAGATCTCAGCTATCTAATCTAATCTAATCTTGTAATCTAATTTAATCTATCTGTAAAAATAATAGGGTAGTTATGCTCAGGGATTTTAACTTTCCAAACATCGACTGGGGCAGCCAGAGTGTTAAAGGTTTAGATGGAGAGGAATTTCTTAAGTGTGTACAAGACAATTTTCTGATTCAGTATGTGGATGTACCTACTAGAGAAGGTGCAAAACTTGACCTACTCTTGGGAAATAAGGCAGGGCAGGTGACTGAGGTGTCAGTGGGGGAGCACTTTGGGGCCAGAGACCATAATCTTATTTGTTTTAAAATAGTGATGGAAAAGGATAGACCAGATCTAAAAGCTGAAATTCTAAATTGTAGAAAGGCCGATTTTGACAGTATTAGGCAAGAACTTTCGAAATCTGATTGGGAGCAGATGTTCACAGGTAAAGGGACAGCTGGAAAATAGGAAGCCTTTAGAAATGAGATAGCAAGAATCCAGAGAAAGTATATTCCTGTCAGGGTGAAAGGGAAGGCTGGTAGGTATAGGGAATGCTGGATGACTAAAGAAATTGAGGGTTTGGTTAAGAAAGAGAAGGAAACATATGTCAGGTATAGACAGGATAGATCGAGTGAATCCTTAGAAGAGTATCAAGGAAGTAGGAGTGTACTTAAGGGGGTAATCAGGAGGGCAAAACAGGAACATGAGATAGCTTTGGCAAATAGAATTAAGGAGAATCCAAAGAGTTTTTACAAATATATTAAGGACAAAAGAGTAACTAGTGAGAGAATAGGCCCCCTCAAAGATCAGCAAGGCGGCCTTTGTGTGGAGCCACAGAAAATAGGGGAGATACTAAATGAATATTTTGCATCAGTATTTAGTGTGGAAAAGGATATGGAAGATATAGACTGTAAGGAAATAGATGGTGACATCTTGCAAAATGTCCAGATTACAGAGGAGGAAGTGCTGGATGTCTTGAAACGTTTAAAGGTGGATAAATACCCAGGACCTGGTCAGGTGTACCCGAGAACTCAGTGGGAAGCTAGAGAAGTGATTGATGGGCCTCTTGCGGAGATATTTGTATCATCGATAGTCACAAGTGAGGTGCTGGAAGACTGGAGGTTGGCAAACGTGGTGCCACTGTTTAAGAAGGGTGGTAAAGACAAGCCAGGGAACGATAGACCAGTGAGCCTGACCTCAGTGGTGGGAAGGTTATTGGAGGGAATCCTGAGGGACAGGATGTACATGTATTTGGAAATGCAAGGACTAATTAGGGATAGTCAACATGGCTTTGTGCATGGGAAATCATGTCTCACAAACTTGATTGAGTTTTTTGAAGAAGTAACAAAGACGATTGATGAGGGCAGAGCAGTAGATGTGATCTATATGGATTTCAGTAATACATTCGACAAGGTTCCCCATGGGAGACTGATTAGCAAGGTTAGATCTCATGGAATACAGGGAGAACTAGCCATTTGGATACAAAACTGGCTCAAAGGTGGTGGTGGAGGATTGTTTTTCAGACTGGAGGCCTGTGACCAGTGGAGTGCCACAAGGATCGGTGCTGGGTCCTCTACTTTTTGTCATTTACATAAATGATTTGGATGCGAGCATGAGAGGTACAGTTAGTAAGTTTGCAGATGACATCAAAATTGGAGGTGTAGTGGACAGCAAAGAGGGTTACCTCAGATTGCAACAGGATCTGGACCAGATGGGTCAATGGGCTGAGAAGTGGCAGATGGAGTTTAATTCAGATAAATGCAAGGTGCTGCATTTTGGGAAAGCAAATCTTTGCAGGACTTATACACTTAATGGTAAGGTCCTAGGGAGTGTTGCTGAACAAAGAGACCTTGGAGTGCAAGTTCATAGTTCCTTGAAAGTGGAGTCGCAGGTCGATAGAATAGTGAAGGCGGCATTTGGTATGCTTTCCTTTATTGTTCAGAGTATTGAGAACAGGAGTTGGGAGGTCATGTTGCGGCTGTACAGGACATTGGTTAGGCCACTGTTGGAATATTGCATACAATTCTGGTCTCCTTCCTGTAGGAAAGATGTTGTGAAACTTGAAAGGGCTCAGAAAAGATTTACAAGACTGTTGCTTTTTAGATTAGAATCAGGCTAAACATTATGGCACAGACAGGGAACACAGGGGGCCAACACATTCAATATCTCAACATCTTATCTGCGCTGACACCAATTGTTACAGTTAACCTGAGAATGTAACTTTTAAAAAACGTTTTTGTGATTTACATATGAAAGACGTGAAATTATCAGGGTCATTCTAACAGATGAGAGACTTAACAATCAATCAAGATATTTTTAATGTATAATTTCAGTTGCATCACACTGTAAACATTTGCTATAAATTGTGTCTTACAATTGTGCACTCCACAATCATCTGATGAAGGAGCGGCGCTCCGAAAGCTAGCGCTTCCAATTAAACCTGTTGGACTACAGCCTGGTGTTGTGTGATTTGTAACTTTGTACACTCCAGTCCAACACCAGCATCTCCAAACCAAAAAAAATCACAACTGAGCTCTGTAATCACATCCAGCACTGAATGGTTATGGGCAATTAAACAACTAAAAGGAGGAGTTGGCACCACTATAAAAACACGCATCCTCAGTGTTAAGGGATATCAGTGCCAAAGCGTTTGCAACCAAGTTCAACCAAGAGTGTCGACTGGATAATCCAACACATAAGGTAAGAGCCTCCTCATAATGTATAAACAACATAAATGCCAGTATTCAGCCAATTCGATTCACTCCTCATGATGTTAGAAAATGGTTAAAGACACTGGACATTACAAAGTCTGTGAGCTCCAACAACATTCCAACAATTCTAGTGTGCCCCAGAATTATCTGCAGCCCTAAACAAGCTGTGCCAGTGTAGCCACAACACTGGCATCTTCCAAGGAATGTACAAAATTGCACAGTTATGTCTATTAATGACAGTTGGGAAATCTAACCCTGTCAATTACCACCCCATAAGTCTACTTTCAATAATTCATAAAAAGACAATAGGATTGTTGACAGTGCTATTCAACAGCATTTGCAAAGGAATAACCTGCTCACTGATGCTCAATTTGAGTTCTGTCAGTCCCACTCCACTCACTCCCTCATTAGACTGAGTATAGTATCAAAGATCTGTAGCAAAGCTGGAGTCAATAAGAATCAGGAGAAAGCTTTCTGCTGTCTAGCGTCATATCTTGCACAAAGTAAAATGGTCATTAGATACCAAATATTTCTGTCCGAGGTTATCACCACACAAGATCCTTAAGCGATGTATTTTCTAATCAGCATGTTCAGACATGCGGTTCCAAACCTTTACTCCTATATACACACTCACACACAGATACTCCTATACACACACACACGCAGATACTCCTATACACACACACACGCAGATACTCCGACACACACACACAAGCAGATACTCCTATACACACACACACGCAGATACTCCTATACACACACACAAAGATACTCCTATACACACACACACACACAATACTCCTATACACACACACATACTCCTATACACACACACACACACATACTCCTATACACACACACACACATACTCCTATACACACACACACAAAGATACTCCAATACACACACACACACACCGATACACGCGCACACACACACACAGATACTCCTACACACACACACACACAGATACTCCTATACACACACACACACGCTCCTATTTACACACACACATGCTCCTATATACACACACACACACATGCTCCTATACACACACACACGCACACACATTCCTATACACGCGCACACACACACATACTCCTCTTCACACACACACACAGAAACTCCTATACACACACACACACATACTCCGATACACACACACACAGATACTCCTATATACACACTCACACACACACACACACAAATATTCCGATACACACACACACACAGATACTCCTCTACACTCACACACACACATACTCCCATACACTTACACACACACACATACTCCCATACACTCACAAACACACACACACACACACATACTCCCATACACTCACACACACACACATACTCCCATACACTCACACACACACACATACTCCCATACACTCACACACACACATACTCCTATACACTCAGACACACTCCTATACACACACACACACTCACAAATACTCCTATACACACACACACAGATACTCCTATACACACACACACAGATACGCCTATACACACACACACACACACAGATACTCCGATACACACACGCACACACACACTCCTATACACACAAACACTGATACTCCTATATACACACTCACACACAGATACTCCTATACACACACACGCAGATACTCCTATACACACACACACGCAGATACTCCTATACACACACACAAAGATACTCCTATACACACACACACATACTCCTATACACACACACACACATACTCCTATACACACACACACACATACTCCTATACACACACACACAGATACTCCTATACACACACACAGATACTCCTATACACACACACACAGATACACCTATACACACACACACACAGATACTCCTATACACACACACACAGATACTCCTACACACACACACACAGATACTCCTATACACACACACACAAAGATACTCCTATACACACACACACACACATACTCCTATAAACACACACAGGCACACACATACTCCTATACACGCGCACACACACACACATACTCTTCACACACACACGCAGATACTCCTATACACACACACGCACAGATACTCCTATACACACACACACAGATACTCCTATACACACACACACAGATACTCCTATACACACACACACAGATACTCCTATACATACACACACATACTCCTATACACACACACACACATACTCCTATACACATACACACTCCTATACACACACACAGACACACACATACTCCAACACACGCACACACACACACATACTCTTCACACACACACACACAGATACTCCTAGACACACACACACACACACACAGATACTCCTATACACACACGCACACACACAGATACTCCTATACACACACACACAGATACTCCTATACACACACACACACAGATACTCCTATACACACACGCACACACACAGATACTCCTATACACACACACACAGACACTCCTATACACACACACACACAGATACTCCTATACACACACACACAGATACTGCTATACACACACACACAGATACTCCTATACACACACACACACAGATACTCCTATACACACACACACACACAGATACTCCTTTCCACACACACACACTACTCCTATACACACACACAGACACACACATACTCCTATACACGCGCGCACACACACTCACACACATACTTTTCACACACACACACACACACAGATACTCCTATACACACACACACACAGATGCTCCTAAACACACACACACACACAGATACTCCTATACACACACACACACACACACACAGATACTCCTATACACACACACAGGCACACACACACTCCTATACACGCGCACACACACACACATACTCTTCACACACACACGCAGATACTCCTATACACACACACACACACAGATACTCCTATACACACACACACACACACACAGATACTCCTATACACACACACACAGATACTCCTTTACACACACACACACACACAAAGATACTCCTATACACACACACACACATACTCCTATACACACACACACATACTCCTGTAAACACACACACACATACTCATATAAACACACACACACCCCTATACACACACACACACACAAAACACACAGATACTCCTATACACACACACACACAGATACTCCTATACACACACACAGATATTCCTATACACACACACACACACACACACCTATACACACACGCACAAACACAGAGATACTCCTATACACACACACACATACTCCTATACACACACACATTCTCCTATACACACACACACACATACTCCTAAACACACACACACATACTCCTATACACACACACACATACTCCTGTACACACACACACTCCTATACACACACACACATGCTCCTATACACGCACACACACTCCTATACACGTGCACACACACACACACATACTCCTCTTCACACACACACACAGAAACTCCTTTACACACACACATACTCCGATACACACACACACACACAGATACTCCTATATACACACTCACACACACACACAGATATTCCTATACACACACACACCGATACTCCTCGACACTCACACACACACACATACTCCCATACACTCACAGACACACACATACTCCCATGCACTCATACACAATCACATACTCCCATACACTCACACACACACATATACTCCCATACACTCACACACACACATACTCCTATACACACACACACTCCTATACACACACACACACTCACAAATACTCCTATACACACACATACAGATACTCCTATACACACACACAGAGATACGCCTATACACACACACACACAGAGATACTCCTATACACACATACACACACACACACTGATACTCCTATATACACACACACACACAGATATTCCTATATACACACACAAACACACAGATACTCCGATACACACACGCACACACACACTCCTATACACACACACTGATACTCCTATATACACACTAACACACAGATACTCCTATATACACACTCACACACAGATACTCCTATACACACACACGCAGATACCCCTATACACACACACACGCAGATACTCCTATACACACACACAAAGATACTCCTATACACACACACACTCCTATACACACACACACATACTCCTATACACACACAAACACACACTCCTATACACACACACACACATACTCCTATATACACACACACACTCCTATACACACACACAGACACACACATACTCCTATATACGCGCACACACACACACATACTCTTCACACACACACAGATACACCTATACTTACACACACACACAGATACTCCTATACACACACACACGCAGATACTCCTATACACACACACACGCAGATACTCCTATACACACACACAAAGATACTCCTATACACACACACACTCCTATACACACACACACACATACTCCTATATACACACACACACACCCCTATACACACACACAGACACACACATACTCCTATATACGCGCACACACACACACATACTCTTCACACACACACACAGATACTCCTATACTTACACACACACACACAGATACTCCTATACACACACACACACAGATACTCCTATACACACACACAGATACTCCTATACACACACATACACACAGATACTCCTATACACACACACACACAAAGATACTCCTATACACACACACACATACTCCTATACACACACACACATGCTCCTATACACACACACACACATACTCCTATACACACACACACACACATACTCCTATACACACACACACACGTACTCCGATACACACACACACAGAGATACTCCTATATACACACTCACACACACACACACAGATATTCCTATACACACACACAGATACTCCTCTGCACTCACACACACAGATACTCCTCTACACTCACCCACACACATACTCCCATGCACTCACACACACACATACTCCCATACACTCACACACACACACATACTCCCCTACACTGACACACACACTGATACTCCTATATACACACTCACACACAGCTACTCCTATACACACACACACGCAGATACTCCTATACACACACACACACAGATACTCATATTCACACACACACGCAGATACTCCTATACACACACACAAAGATACTCCTATACACACGCACACATACTCCTATACACAAACACATACTCCTATACACAAACACATACTCCTATACACACACACAGACACACACATACTCCTATACACGCGCACACACACACATACTCTTCACACACACACAGATACTCCTATACAGACACACACGCAGATACTCCTATACACACACACACACAGAGATACTCCTATACACACACACAAAGATACTCCTCTACACTCTCACACACACACATACTCCTCTACACTCACACACACACACACATAATCCTCTACACTCACACACACACACATATGCCTCTACACTCACACACACACACATACTCCTCGACACTCACACACACACACTCCTATACACACACACACACACACTCCTATACACACACACACTCCTATACACACACACACACACTCCTATACACACACACACACAGATATTCCTATACACACACAGATACTCCTATACACACACACACATACTCCTATGCACGCACTCACACACACACAGATACACCTATACACACACACACACACACTCCTATACACACACACACACTCCTATACACACACACACACTCCTATACACACACACACAGATATTCCTATACACACAGAGATACTCCTATACATACACACACACATACTCCTATATACACACACACATACTCCTATACACGCACACAGATACTCCTATACATACACACACACAGATACTCCTATACATACACACACACAGATACTCCTATACACACACACACATACTCCTATATACACACACACACATACTCCTATACACACACACACAACACACACATACTCCTATATACACACACACACATACTCCTATATACACAAACACACATACTCCTATATACACAGACTCCTATATACACACACAGACTCCTATATACTCCTCTACACTCACACACATACACACTCCTCTACACTCACACACATACACATACTCCTCTACACTCACACACACACACATACTCCTCTACACTCACACACACACACATACTCCTCTACACACACACACACACTCCTATTCACACACACACTCCTATACACATACACACACAGATACTCCTATACACACACACAGATACTCCTATACACACTAAAAGATACTCCAATACACACACACAGATACTCCTATACACACACACAGATACTCCTATACACACACACACAGATACTCCTATACAAAAACACACACACAGATACTCCTATATACACATACACACACGCGCGCGCATACACACTCCTACACACACACAGATACGCCTATATACACACACACAGATACTCCTGTACACACACACACAGACACTCCTATACACACACACACACAGATACTCCTATACACACACTCACACAGATACTCCTGTACACACACACAGATACTCCTATATACACACACACACAGATACTCCTATATACACACACACACACAGATCCTCCTATACACACACAGACACAGATACTCCTGTACACACACACAGATACTCCTGTACACACACACACAGATACTCCTGTACACACACACACAGATACTCCTATATACACACACACACAGATACTCCTATGCACACACACATACTCCTATATACACACACACACACACATACTCCTATACACACACACACATACTCCTATACACACACACACATACTCCTCTTCACACACACACACACAGATACTCCTCTTCACACACACACACACACACACACACACACAGATACTCCTATACAAACACACACAGATACTCCTATACACACACACACAGATACTCCTATACACACACACACAGATACTCCTATACACACACACACACAGATACTCCTATACAGACACACACAGATACTCCTATACACACACACACACATACTCCTATACACACACACACACATACTCCTATACACGCACACACACACACTCCTATACACGCACATGCACACACACGCACATACTCCTCTTCACACACACACACACAGAAACTCCTATACACACACACACACACACAGATACTCCTCTACACTCACACACACACATACTCCTCTACACTCACACACACACATACTCCTCTACACTCACACACACACAGAAACTCCTCTACACTCACACACACACACATACTCCTCTACACTCACACACACACACATACTCCTCTACACTCACACACACACATACTCCTCTACACTCACACATACTCCTCTACACCCACACACACACACTCCTATACACACACACACACACTCCTATACACACACACACAGAGATACTCCTATACACACACAGATACTCCTATATACACACACACACACACATACTCCTATACACACACACACATACTCCTATACACACACACACATACTCCTCTTCACACACACACACACAGATACTCCTCTTCACACACACACACACACACACACACACACACACAGATACTCCTATACAAACACACACAGATACTCCTATACACACACACACAGATACTCCTATACACACACACACAGATACTCCTATACACACACACATACAGATACTCCTATACAGACACACACAGATACTCCTATACACACACACACATACTCCTATACACGCACACACACACACTCCTATACACGCACATGCACACACACGCACATACTCCTCTTCACACACACACACACAGAAACTCCTATACACACACACACACAGATACTCCTCTACACTCACACACACACATACTCCTCTACACTCACACACACACATACTCCTCTACACTCACACACACACAGAAACTCCTCTACACTCACACACACACACATACTCCTCTACACTCACACACACACACATACTCCTCGACACTCACACACACACACTCCTATACACACACACACACACACTCCTATACACACACACACTCCTATACACACACACACACACACTCCTATACACACACACACACAGATATTCCTATACACACACAGATACTCCTATACACACACACACATACTCCTATGCACGCACTCACACACACACAGATACACCTATACACACACACACACACACACACTCCTATACACACACACACACACTCCTATACACACACACACACTCCTATACACACACACACACAGATATTCCTATACACACAGAGATACTCCTATACATACACACACACATACTCCTATATACACACACACATACTCCTATACACGCACACAGATACTCCTATACATACACACACACAGATACTCCTATACACACACACATACTCCTATATACACACACACACATACTCCTATATAGACACACACACACATACTCCTATACACACACACACATACTCCTATATACACACACACACATACTCCTATACACACACACACAACACACACATACTCCTATATACACACACACACATACTCCTATATACACAAACACACATACTCCTATATACACAGACTCCTATATACACACACACACATACTCCTGTACACGCACACACACACACACACATACTCCTCTTCACACACACACACACACAGATACTCCTCTTCACACACACACACACAGATACTCCTATACACACACACAGAGATACTCCTATACACACGCACACAGATACTCCTATACACACGCACACAGATACTCCTATACACACACACACATACTCCTATACACACACACACACATACTCCTATACACGCACACATACACACACTCCTATACACGCACACACACACACTCCTATACACGCACACACACACACACATACTCCTCTTCACACACACGCACACACAGAAACTCCTATACACACACACTGACACACAGATACTCCTCTACACTCACACACACACACATACTCCTCTACACTCACACACACACACATACTCCTCTAAACACACACACACTCCTATACACACACACACTCCTATACACATACACACACAGATACTCCTATACACACACACAGATACTCCTATACACACTAAAAGATACTCCAATACACACACACAGATACTCCTATACACACACACAGATACTCCTATACACACACACACAGATACTCCTATACAAAAACACACACACAGATACTCCTATATACACATACACACACGCGCGCGCACACACACTCCTAAACACACACAGATACGCCTATATACACACACACAGATACTCCTGTACACACACACACAGACACTCCTATACACACACACACACAGATACTCCTATACACACACTCACACAGATACTCCTGTACACACACACAGATACTCCTATATACACACACACACAGATACTCCTATATACACACACACACACAGATCCTCCTATACACACACAGACACAGATACTCCTGTACACACACACAGATACTCCTGTACACACACACACAGATACTCCTGTACACACACACACAGATACTCCTATATACACACACACACAGATACTCCTATGCACACACACATACTCCTATATACACACACACACACACATACTCCTATACACACACACACATACTCCTATACACACACACACATACTCCTCTTCACACACACACACACAGATACTCCTCTTCACACACACACACACACACACACACACAGATACTCCTATACAAACACACACAGATACTCCTATACACACACACACAGATACTCCTATACACACACACACAGATACTCCTATACACACACACATACAGATACTCCTATACAGACACACACAGATACTCCTATACACACACACACACATACTCCTATACACACACACACACATACTCCTATACACGCACACACACACACTCCTATACACGCACATGCACACACACGCACATACTCCTCTTCACACACACACACACAGAAACTCCTATACACACACACACACACACACAGATACTCCTCTACACTCACACACACACATACTCCTCTACACTCACACACACACATACTCCTCTACACTCACACACACACAGAAACTCCTCTACACTCACACACACACACATACTCCTCTACACTCACACACACACACATACTCCTCTACACTCACACACACACATACTCCTCTACACTCACACATACTCCTCTACACCCACACACACACACTCCTATACACACACACACACACTCCTATACACACACACACAGAGATACTCCTATACACACACAGATACTCCTATATACACACACACACACACATACTCCTATACACACACACACATACTCCTATACACACACACACATACTCCTCTTCACACACACACACACAGATACTCCTCTTCACACACACACACACACACACACACACACAGATACTCCTATACAAACACACACAGATACTCCTATACACACACACACAGATACTCCTATACACACACACACAGATACTCCTATACACACACACATACAGATACTCCTATACAGACACACACAGATACTCCTATACACACACACACATACTCCTATACACACACACACACATACTCCTATACACGCACACACACACACTCCTATACACGCACATGCACACACACGCACATACTCCTCTTCACACACACACACACAGAAACTCCTATACACACACACACACACAGATACTCCTCTACACTCACACACACACATACTCCTCTACACTCACACACACACATACTCCTCTACACTCACACACACACAGAAACTCCTCTACACTCACACACACACACATACTCCTCTACACTCACACACACACACATACTCCTCGACACTCACACACACACACTCCTATACACACACACACACACACTCCTATACACACACACACTCCTATACACACACACACACACTCCTATACACACACACACAGATATTCCTATACACACACAGATACTCCTATACACACACACACATACTCCTATGCACGCACTCACACACACACAGATACACCTATACACACACACACACACACACACTCCTATACACACACACACACACTCCTATACACACACACACACTCCTATACACACACACACACACAGATATTCCTATACACACAGAGATACTCCTATACATACACACACACATACTCCTATATACACACACACATACTCCTATACACGCACACAGATACTCCTATACATACACACACACAGATACTCCTATACACACACACATACTCCTATATACACACACACACATACTCCTATATAGACACACACACACATACTCCTATACACACACACACATACTCCTATATACACACACACACATACTCCTATACACACACACACAACACACACATACTCCTATATACACACACACACATACTCCTATATACACAAACACACATACTCCTATATACACAGACTCCTATATACACACACACACATACTCCTGTACACGCACACACACACACACACATACTCCTCTTCACACACACACACACACAGATACTCCTCTTCACACACACACACACACACAGATACTCCTATACACACACACAGAGATACTCCTATACACACGCACACAGATACTCCTATACACACGCACACAGATACTCCTATACACACACACACATACTCCTATACACACACACACACATACTCCTATACACGCACACATACACACACTCCTATACACGCACACACACACACTCCTATACACGCACACACACACACACATACTCCTCTTCACACACACGCACACACAGAAACTCCTATACACACACACTGACACACAGATACTCCTCTACACTCACACACACACACATACTCCTCTACACTCACACACACACACATACTCCTCTAAACACACACACACTCCTATACACACACACACTCCTATACACATACACACACAGATACTCCTATACACACACACAGATACTCCTATACACACTAAAAGATACTCCAATACACACACACAGATACTCCTATACACACACACAGATACTCCTATACACACACACACAGATACTCCTATACAAAAACACACACACAGATACTCCTATATACACATACACACACGCGCGCGCACACACACTCCTAAACACACACAGATACGCCTATATACACACACACAGATACTCCTGTACACACACACACAGACACTCCTATACACACACACACACAGATACTCCTATACACACACTCACACAGATACTCCTGTACACACACACAGATACTCCTATATACACACACACACAGATACTCCTATATACACACACACACACAGATCCTCCTATACACACACAGACACAGATACTCCTGTACACACACACAGATACTCCTGTACACACACACACAGATACTCCTGTACACACACACACAGATACTCCTATATACACACACACACAGATACTCCTATGCACACACACATACTCCTATATACACACACACACACACATACTCCTATACACACACACACATACTCCTATACACACACACACATACTCCTCTTCACACACACACACACAGATACTCCTCTTCACACACACACACACACACACACACACACACACACAGATACTCCTATACAAACACACACAGATACTCCTATACACACACACACAGATACTCCTATACACACACACACAGATACTCCTATACACACACACATACAGATACTCCTATACAGACACACACAGATACTCCTATACACACACACACATACTCCTATACACACACACACACATACTCCTATACACGCACACACACACACTCCTATACACGCACATGCACACACACGCACATACTCCTCTTCACACACACACACACAGAAACTCCTATACACACACACACACACAGATACTCCTCTACACTCACACACACACATACTCCTCTACACTCACACACACACATACTCCTCTACACTCACACACACACAGAAACTCCTCTACACTCACACACACACACATACTCCTCTACACTCACACACACACACATACTCCTCTACACTCACACACACACATACTCCTCTACACTCACACATACTCCTCTACACCCACACACACACACTCCTATACACACACACACACACTCCTATACACACACACACAGAGATACTCCTATACACACACAGATACTCCTATACACACACAGATACTCCTATACACACATACACACACACAGTTACTACTATACACACATACACACACACCGATACTCCTATACACACATACACACACACAGAAACTCCTATATACACACACACACTCCTATACACACACGCACGCACACACACACTCCTATACACACACAGATACGCCTATATACACACACACCGAAACTCCTATACACACACACACACAGATACTCCTGTACACACACACAGATACTCCTATATACACACACACAGATACTCCTATACACACACGCACACACACATTCCTATACATACACACACACACAGATACTCCTATACATACACACACACAGATACTCCTATGCACACACACATACTCCTATGCACACACACATACTCCTGTGAACACACACATACTCCTATATACACACACGCATACTCCTATATACACACACACACATACTCCTATATACACATACACACATACTCCTATATACACACACACATACTCCTATATACACACACACATACTCCTATGCACACACACACACATACTCCTATACACGCACACACACACATACTCCTATACACGCACACACACACACACACACATACTCCTATACACACACTCACACACATACTCCTCTTCACACACAGATACTCCTCTTCACACACACACACACACACAGATACTCCTATACACACACACACAGATACTCCTATACAGACACACACAGATACTCCTATACACACACACACACACACACACATACTCCTATACACGTACACACACACTCCTATACACGCACATGCACACACACACACACATACTCTTCACACACACACAGATACTCCTATACACACACACACAGATACTCCTCTCCACACACACACACACAGATACTCCTATACACACATACACACACACATGCATAATCCTATACACACACACACAGATACTCATATACACAAACACACACACACAGATACTCATATACAAATACACACACACACACAGATACTCCTATACACACACACATATGTACACACACACACACAGATACTCCTATACACACACACATACTCCTATGCACACACACACACATACTCCTATACACATACACACACATACTCCTATACACACACACACACTCCTATATACACACACAGGATGGAGTCGAGATAAGAGAAGATGACAGGATGGAGTCGAGATAAGAGAAGATGAGTTCAGTGGGGCAGGAAAAGGCAGAGACAATCAGTAGACTGGGGAAAGTCATGCTTGTGGATTTCGAGCAGGAGGTAGAAATAGGCAGTGTGGAAGCTTTGAATGGGAGATCTCCTGAGGTGATGAGGTTGTCGACAGTCTTGGAGATAAAGCTTTGGTGTTGGGAGGTGGGGTTGTGATTGAGGGAGTGATAGGAGGAGAACTGATGAAGGAGCAGCTCTCCGAAATAATGTAATTCGAAATAAATGTGTTGGACTAATCTAGTGTCATGTGACTTCTGACCAGGATTTAAGGCGTGTGGAGAATGATATCGAAGGGACAGAAGAGGTCATTTATTCATGCAAAGGGTGATGCTTATGTGGAATGAGCTGCCAGGGATAGTGGCGGAAGGTACGATTACAAAATTAAAAAGGCATCTGGATGGGTATATGAATAGGAAAGGTTTAGAGGGATAAATACTGGCAAATGAGACTAGGGTCAGATTGGGATACATGCACAGTTGAACTGGATATAAGGATCTGTTTCTGTGCTATATGATTATGACAATGGCATTTTAAAAAATGAGGAAGGGAGACAAAGGCAGTGACCACATGAGTGGGTAGTGAATCAGAGAAATAAACCTACACTGCTGTCTGACCCAGCTGTGAACCTTCACAGCTAACTACCTCTGCTATTTGATTTCAAGTATCTCTGGACATCAGACAAGAAAAATAAACAGCAAAATTCACAGCTGACCTTGAAAAAACCGTGTAGGGCGATCGCAGCAGGGGAGCAACTAAGTGGCGAGATTTTTTTATAAATCTACAATGGGGAGTAGGGCGGTTCTTTTCGATCACATCTTTATTGAAATCTGTCTCTTGATTAAACTTTAAAAATATAAAACATAGGTACTAAGTTAGCCTGGAGCAGGGATTTTAGAGCAGTAACATTGTGCTGTTTCCTGGGTCTATAGATTGTTAAAATGCAAATATGCTCTTTTGTAGAGTGGTGTGCTCTTCCTGTCAGGTGTGGGAGATTAGGGAGGGTTTCCATGTTACTGATAATTATGTCGGCAGGAGGTATGCTTGGTTGCGAATCCAATGAGATTGCATGGATCGGTTAGAGCTGCAGTAAGAGGCAATGAGGAAGCTACAAGAGCTAAGGGTGTGAAGGATGGCAGTTGCAGGGAGGGAGATAAACTGAAGATACAGTCATGTCACCTCCAGAAAAGGTAGGAGAGGGAGGCAGGTAGGGCAAGAGTGTCCCGTGGCTGTCCCCATCTCAAACAAGTATGTTTTGCAAAACATAGGGGGTGATGGACTCTCAGGGAATGTAACATGGATAGCCAAGTTTCTGGTACCGAGACGGGCTCTAACGTAAACAGGAGCACATCAGGTTGAATCAATTGTGATAGGGGATTCTCTAATCAGCAGGGAGATTTACTTGAACTGCTCAGGAGGATTTAAACCAGTGTAATGGGGTGTAATGAGCACCCACGGAAATAGTGAGGAAGGAGAGCAGTCTGACACTGATATAATTGAGAAAATGAATAAGTCAAAAAGTCAGGGCAGGCAGGATCACAGCAGGTAATGAGGTGAGACTGATAAATTAAACTACATTTATTTCAATGCAAGATGACTAACAGGTAAGGCAGATTAATTCAGGGCATGGTTGGGAACATGTGATTGGGATATCACAGTAATTACAGAAACATGGCTCAGGTATGGATAGGACTAGCAGCTTAATGCTCCAGGGACAGATGCTAAAGGAAGGATAGAAAGGGGAGCAAGAGCTGGGCGGGAGGGGGGGGGGTGCACGTCAGTGGCATTTTTGATAAATGAAAACATTGCTGCTTTACTGCTTTACTTAGGGAGAAGATTCATGGGAATGTGTCTGTAAAGGTAATTTGGGTGGAACTGAGAAATAAGAAAGGGATGATCACCTTATTGGGATTGTATTATCGACCCACAATTGCCAGTGGGAAATTGAGAAACAAATTTGTCAGGAGATCTCAGTTATCTGTGAGAATAATAGAGTGGTTATGGTAGCATAAACTGGGACTGCCATAATGTTAAAGGCTTGGATGGAGAGGAATGTAAGTGTCTGCAAGAAAAATTTCTGATTCAGTATGTGGGGTTACCTACTAGAGAAGGTACAAAACATGACCTGCTCTTGGGAAATAAGACAGGGCAGCTGATTGAGGTGTCACGAGGGGAGCACTGTGGGCCAGTGACCATAATTTGATTAGTTTTAAAACAGTGATGGAAAAGGATAGACCGGATGTAAAAGTTAAAGTTCTAAATTGAAGGAAGGCCAATTTTGACAGTATTAGGCAAGAAAAGTTGATTGGGGGCAGATGTTCACAGGCAAAGGCACGGGTGGAAAATGGGAATCATTCAAAAATGAGATAACGAGAGACCAGAGATAGCATACACCAGTTAAAGTGAAGGACAAGGCTGGTAGATGTAGGGAATGCTGAATGACTCGAGAAATTGAGGTTTTGGTCAAGAAAAAGATGGAAGCATATGGCAGGTATGGACAACAAGGATCAGGTGAAATCACTAGAAAAATATAAAGGCATTAGGAATATAATAGGGAAATTAGGAGGGCAAAAAGGGGACATGAAATAGCTTTGGCAAAGGATTAAGGAAAATCCAAAGGGATTCTACAAATACATTAAGTGCAAAAGGGTAACTAGGGAGAAAAAAGATCCCCATTAAGATCAGCAAGGCCGCCTACATGTGAAACCACAGGAGATGGATGAGATACTAAAAGTGTATTTTGCATCAGTGTTTACTGTGGAGAGATATATGGAAGATATAAAACGTGGGGAAATAAATACTGACATCTTGAAAAATGTCCATATTGCAGAGGTGGTGGTGCTGAATGTCTAAAAATGCATAAAAGGTGGATAAATCCCTGGGACATGAACAGGTGCACCCTTGAGCTCTGTGGGAAGCAAGGCAAGAGATTGCTGAGCACCTTGCCAAGATATTTGTATCATCAATAACCACAGGTGAGGTGCCAGAAGATTGGAGGTTGGCTAACGTGGTGCTATTATATCAGAAAGAGTTTAAAGAAAAGCCAGGGGACAATAGGCCGGTGAGCCTGACATCTCTGGTGGGCAAATTGTTGGAGGGAATCCTGAGGGTCAGGATTTACATGTAATTGGAAAGGCAAGGACTGTTAGGGATGGTCAAGATGGCTTTGTGCCTGAGAAATCATGTCTCACTAATTTAATTGAGTTTTTTGAAGAATTAACAAAGAGGATTGATGAGAGCAGAGTGGTAGATGTGATCTACAGTGAATTCATTAAGACGATCGACAAGGTCCCTTATGGCACATTGGGTTAGCGAGGTTAAATCTTATGGAATACAGGGAGAACCAGCTATTTGGATACAGAACTGGCTCAAAGGTAGAAGACAGAAGGTAGTGGAGGAGGTTCTGTACTCAGCCCCTTACTACATGCTATATACAGTCATGACTGTGTGGCCAAATAAACTGTAACTCCATTCACAAGTTTTCTGATGACACCACTGTAGAGGGTTGGAAAGAGTACAGGAAAGAGATAAACAGCTTTCTGATATGTTGTAAAGACAAAAATCTCTCCTGCAATATCAACAAAACAAAAGGGATGGTCATCAACCCCAGGAAGAGGAGTGGAGGACATGCCCATCTGTATCAATGGTAATTAGTTGGAGATGGTTGAAATCTTCAAGCTCCTCACAGTAAATATCACCAACAATCTACCTTGGTCCATCCACGTCAACTCCACAATCAAGGAAGCACACCAATACCTCTACTTCCTCTGAAAAGCAAGGAAATTCAGCATATCCACAATGATTCTTACAAGTTTTTTATAGATGCACCTCAGAAATCATGCTTTCTGAATGCAACAATGCTTAGTATGGCAACTGCTCTGGCCAAGACCACAAGAAGTTACAGACAGTTGTGAATGCAGCCCGATCCCCATCACGGAAACCAGTCTTCTGACTAGTGACTCCTTCTATATTTCCCAATGCCTTGTGAAAGCATCCAACGTAATCAAGAACTCCTTCCAAACTAATTAGATTCCCTTCCATACAAAGATTCAAGAAAGCTTCTTCCTCGCTGTTATGAGCCTCATGAACAGAACTCTCAAATATCAGAGTTGATCTTTCTCTGCACCTTCTCTGTAGCTGTAACACTATATTCTGCATCCTGTTCTAGTTGTGTGAGGTATGATTTGTCTAGTTAGCACACAAAACAATACTTTTCATTGTATGTCAGTATTCTGACAAGCTTATATCAAACCAAATCAAAACTGGCTCAAACACTTAAATGTTTGGCTGCAAGAGAAGGTCAGAGGATCTCATCCCCTGACTCATCAAAGTATTTTGGATTAGAGTGGTGCTGGAAAAGCACAGCAGTTCAGGCAGCATCCGCGAAGCAGTAAAATTGACATTTCAGGCAAAAGCCCTTCATCAGGAATACTCTGGTTTCCAGCATCTGCAGTCATTGTTTTTACCTCATCAAAGTATTTGCACTACTTACAAGGCACAAACCAAGAATGAGAAAAAAATACTCTCCAAATGACTGGATGAAAAGGGTGCAACTCCAACAACACTCAAGAAGCTCAACACCATCCAAAACAAAATCAGTCTGTTTGATCAGCACCGCATTCTGTGCTGCATTCATACAACACAGAAAAGGCTCTTTGGCCCATTAAGTCTGCACCAACATAACTACCATTAAAAGTGCGCTCATTTCAATTTCCTGCATGTATCCAATATTCTTGTATGACATTATATTTGAAGTTAAAAATCACACAACACCAGGTTATAGTCCAACAGGTTTAATTGGAAGCAGACTACCTTTCAGAGCATCGCTCCTTCATCAGGTGATAGTGGTGAAGGTGATGAAGGAGCGACGCTCCGAAAGCTAGTGTGCTTCCAATAAAACCTGTTGGACTATAACCTGGTGTTGTGTGATTTTTAACTTTGTACACCCCAGTCCAACACCGGCAACTCCAAATCATTATATTTGAAGTACTCATCTAAATATTTTTTAAATGTTGTATAGTTTCCAACCTGTACTACCTTTCCACGCTGTGCACTCCAGATTCCCACCAACCACTGAGTAAAAATGTTTTTTTTCCCAAATCCTCTCAATCTCCTGCCTGTTACCCTAAAGCTATGCCCTGTCGTTATTGACCTCTCAACTAAGTGGAACTGTGGGAATATATAAAAAAGTATGATTGAGCCAATGTCATACCAGTTAAAAATACAAGAAAACAGCGTATCTGATTGAGCTAATATCATATAACAATTAGATTGTTTTCTGTTGCTAATAGGCTTATGTGACAGAATGTTCAACAGCTTTTCTAAACACATGCAAAGCTACCACAAACCGAACCTAACCGATCTCGCAAGGGTTCAAGTCAAGTGACTTGAATGTCATGTTGTCGTTGGATTATTGTGTTGCTGAGGCTTCAAAATGAAACATAATTAAGATAAAGCTATCAGCATCTTAATGTTTAAAAATGTAAGCCAAATTTCAAATCGACACAGTTACATGTTTATTCTCGGCAACCAGAATATAACTGGCACTGTTTCTTGATCAAAATTCTTGAACTTTTACCTATTGACAACCGGTTATTCTCAGAAGAAAATGAGAGTATCCAACAACTTAGTGTGGTCAGCAAGATTTGCTATGACTGCAGAGACCCCAAAAACATCCCTCACACCTATTGGCGCCCCGTGGTAAGGATTCCTCTTTTAATAACTACATTCACGTAAAAGGATTTCGACTACAATTCAACAGGATTCTATTAAAACAAAACCTTATTGCAAATAGGAAACGCAAGCCTGTAGCAAAAACTAGCAATTTAGACAGTCATAAAGGACTCCCAGCCCCAGAAATAGGCCCAATAGCTCTGACATCAGAAGGATAAAAACATCATTCAAGATGTCCAAATCTGACTGGCCCCACCCAGTATATCTGAGGACAAACTTCTCCAAAATTTAACAGAATACACTGAACAGCAATTTGACCTCTCTACGACACTGACTGAAATCCGCCAAAAGAATGGAACCTCCAAGGGGCAATGGTCCCTGAAAGACATTAAATGTGTTTAGAGTAAAATTATGAGTATAAGTGTAAAATACAAAAAACGGATTCACTGGACTTTATGTGTAATGCAACAAGTCAGAAAGCGAACAAGAAATTATTGAAAAATCTAATCTTGACCATGAAATTAATAATCTAAAAGACCAATTAGAAGTGATCTGTGCTGAACTAAAAACTACTAAATTGGAATTCCAAAAGGAAAGGGATGGGAAACTGCAACTGCAGCCCACCTATTGTTCCATCAATGCCTCCTTCTCCAAGTGGCCCGCCTGCTCCTCAGTACTCGGAATCCGAAGATAAGGTCCAAGCACTAAACGAAATTGAGGGACACAAATCTGATGACAGCAATTCTGGATAAAAAAAAGCAAAAACCAACAGGGCTTTAAATTACGACCGGTAGAGACTAGGAGCCAGAGAAAAGAAATAACAAAGATGAAAAGGGTGCAGTCAAATATGAAAATACACAATGGACAGACCCCCAAACCTGCCAACCCCAAGTGGGTCTAAAGGTGATCCAAAGAGCCTCATCATCCAAAAAAGAAAGCATGAAAATGTGAAAAGAATTGAAAAAATATATACAGTCTCCAACCTATGGAGGGGGTACAAGTATTGTTCATCATGGTACGAGGTAACACTGGCAGGAAACTTGCGATGAAGGTGAGAGCAGAATTTGGCGAAAAAGGGCAAGACCTTTATGATGGATGGAAAGCTTTAAGAAATTGCCTGAAGAATTATAGCACCCCTAAAACTGACTGGAGTAAGTTTTCGGCAATGAGGCAATGGGGAGCTGAGAGATTACATGAAGCATTTTGTGGCAGTCAAGATTGAACACCCCGGATTGGCCAGCAATATTGACACTCCGGATGAGTTAGATCGTAGTACCTTCGCACCCCTTAAATCCGCATTTGTTGCAGGACTAAAACCAGAGTTAGCAAAGATATTAAAAGTTACGATCCCAGATCGGGAGGTGCAAATCATCTTGAGTGAAATGTGGAATCCAAATTGAGAACTATACAGACTATAGTAACTACGCCCGGGATCTCAAAAGTAGACACCCAGGCCAATGTCATAATTGTAACCGAGAAGAACACTGGGCAAAACATGCCGGTTTAGAAAGAAAACGACTGCAGGTAAATCCACTTCTAAACCGGAACCTAAAATCCAGAAAAACCTTCTAGCTGTAATGCAATAAGGGATGTCTCCCAAGCAACAGGAAGCTCTCCTAAATTTCACGAAAAAACAAGAACAGACAACATCTCACCATTCAGCTCAATTTTTAGCAGATTTAAAAAAAACGAACGGTGGCTGTTCTGTCTTGATGGGCGTGGGCTGTAGAGAAATTGATTGCTTTTTGGACACTGCAGTTGAATTGATGTGGTTGCCTTTAGTTGACGGACGTAATTTGCCCTTTGATGGTGAGCAGAGGACTACAATTGGAGTGGTGGTGAAAGGACTAACTCTCATAAAAACATTGCTCTGGCTGATAAATTGGAGCCTCACGAGATCTTGGTGTTTATATGGGTTGGAATTGTGCAACAAGCCCTACTGGAAATGAATGTCTTAACCCAGATAAATTCGTCACTATATTTTGAGGATGGTCATGTTACATGGTCAATACAATACCACAAATCAGAAGAAAGACAGAATCATCCGATTTAGGCAAATGATAATAATGACCGCTGTCTGTTAAGGATGCCCCCATGTGACTTATACCGAATTTGCCCTGCCATGTATTAAACAATACCTCCCTCCATTGCAGGTATTTTACTCGTAATCAAACAATTAGAGCAACAAGGTGGTACTAGTAAAAGTTTGCAGTTCTTCTAATAGTTCAGTATGGCCAGTTAAAAAGTCAGAAGGAACCTGACAGTCAACTACAGGAGAGCATTGATCAAAAAGTACCCTTGGTTGTTCATCATTTTTAACTCTGTCTCACCGTATAACAAATACTTTTCGGTGATAGACATGGCCAATGGATTTTTAGTCTGTCCCATTAACCCCTGAGTTGCTACCATGGTTTGCTTTTGCCATCCAACAACAATAGTACATCTGGACACGTCTGCCACAGAGCTTTCATAATAGTGCTATTGCATTCCATAGGGCTTGGCAAAATCATTTGCAGGAATTGCCTCCAATGGCATCCATGGTAATTCAATATGCGGATGATATTCTACTAGCATCCCAGACGTAGGAACAACAAAGAAGCATTTACGCATTCTCCTTGACCATTTACAATCCTGTGGCCATAAGGCCAAACTTAAGAAAGTGCAAATTGCCCAAGAACAAGTAGTATACTTGGGACAAAAGATTTCAGTAGGAAAACATGAAATGACGTGAAATAATAGGTCAGCTGGTCATCAAACAGCCACCAAACCTGCAACTATTCAGGAATTGAA
Organism: Chiloscyllium plagiosum; assembly: GCF_037043375.1. Taxonomy (NCBI): domain Eukaryota; kingdom Metazoa; phylum Chordata; class Chondrichthyes; order Orectolobiformes; family Hemiscylliidae; genus Chiloscyllium; species Chiloscyllium plagiosum. The sequence continues at coordinate 59,254,473 of NW_028270159.1, forward strand.
ATCCCTTCTGGGCCTTTGTTATTTCAACCAAAACTGGATGATAGTTATACACAGTTGCTCAGCTAGTGATTGATCTTTGGAAAGAGAAAAGGGAGTCCAAAGAAGCTATTAAGCTCACCCAAGAGCAGCATTCTGCCATCCAAAAATTAAAAACTGTTCTGTGCTCAGCCCCAGCTTTGGCCATCCCAGATAATGGGAGACCATTTATCTTCTATGTACATGAAAAGGATGGTCACATGAAAGCTATACTCACAGGAGGATGGTGACAGGCAGCGACCCATTGCCTACTATTCCGCTCAGCTGGATACAGTGAATTCTAGAGTGAGGCAGTTCCCTGAGAGCCATGGAAACTAAGTGTCGGGCTGTGATGGCCACATCACCCATCACACTTGATCAGAAATTGATTATTAGGTGCCCTCACACTGTTCATACATGTTATCCATGAATCGGGTCTCTTAGGTGACATCGGCCCGGTGGACATGCTGGACTACCCTCTTAGAAGCCCCCAACCTCCACCTCATTCATAGTGGCCTGGTCAATCCCACCAATCTGCTCCCAATTTCGGAGGACCAGGAGGGGAGAGGAAGGAAAGAGACTGATGAGATTGAAGAAGAACATGATTGTGTAGAAATTCTGCAGCACTTAGATGAGGCTGCTCTGGCAGCATAAGAGCTTTTGCAGAATCTGGGCCTGGTCCTATTCACAGATGGCTCTTCCTTTGTTGAGAAGGATATACAGAAAGGAGGCTGGGCTGTTGCCGCTTTACATGAAGTAATAGTGCAAGGCAGCTTGCCAGCAGGCACCTCAGTACAAAAGGCTACAAACACTGATGGAAGTCTATAAAATAGAGGAGGGAAAACTGCAAATATTTATAGTAGCCCAAGATTTCAGGCCCTGATAGAAGAAGAGGGGATTCCTTACAGCAGCCAGAACACCTATCCTAAACATGGATGAAATATGAGACTCCTAAATGCCACAGAAAGTTTCAGTTTTGAAATGTAAAGCTCACATCCAACAGAACAGCGTGGAAGCACAAGGTAATACCTTAGCCCACCAGACAGCTAGAAATACAGCTTCGCAGGGGAATCACTCTAGTGGATGAACAAAACCCAAAATATAAACCCTCACGAGCAAGTGACAGGACTTAAAGACCATGCAAGAACAATGCTCTCGAGAAGAGAAGCAGACATGGATTGAAACAGAAATTAAGTTTAGCAAGGATGATGTCTGGAGACAAAGAGATATAGATAAAGGGCATCTGGCCCCTTCGATAAATGATGGCTCAGTTCCAAAACAGCTGGTGGGGAAGACAGTTCAGGAAACATGCACAACTGGTGGTAGACCCTTGTGTAACATGCCAAAAGAACAATCCAAGACTAACCATGGTAATGCCACAACTAAGGCCCCCAGCACTTGCCAATCTCTTCCAACATCTGCAGGTAGACTACATATCTCTCTAAAATGTCTAGGATACACCAATGTCCTGCTCATCGTTGATACATTTTCAAGATGAGTGGAAGCATCTCCGGCTCGACAAGCCACAGGCAATCATACTGGTAAAATGCTCAGTAAGGAATGCATTCCCCGATAGGGAGTCCTGACTTGTATAGAGTTGGATCAAGGGACTCATTTTACAAATGCAATTTGCCAGGAAATGCACAGACTGCTAAATATTAAGTGGGACTTGCACTGCCCTAATCACACTTAGTCATCGGGACAGGTGGAATATACAAATCAGACTCTGAAACAATGTCTACCTAAGTATCATCAAGAAGAATTGCCTTGACCTCAAGTTCTACCCTTGGTTTGATGTAGCATTTAAGCCACCCTGAACAGAACAACAGACCCGAGTCCTTTTGAAGTGATTACTGGCCGACCCATGTCTTTACCAGGCACAACAGATCTTACGACACTGGATTGACATCCACAAAGTTACTCATTGTTAAAGTATTGTCAGGATTAGATTACTTACAGTTTGGAAACAGGCCCTTCGACCCAACAAGTCTACACCGACCCGCGGAAGCACAACCCACCCAAACCCATTCCCCAATATTTACCCCTTCACCGAACACTATGGGCAATTTAGCATGGCCAAATCACCTAACCTGCACATTTTTGGACTGTGGGAGGAAACCGGAGCACCTGGAGGAAACCCACGCAGACACAGGGAGAATGTGCAAACTCCACAAAGTCAGTCGCCTGAGGCGGAAACTGAACTCGGGTCTCTGGCACTGTAAAGAAACAGTGCTAACCATTGTGCCACCATGCCGCCCAATTTTGATTAAATACTCTGATATGTTTAATTGACATTTGTGTTCTTGGATGATGGTAGTGATATTATTGCGAGACTATTAATCAAGAGACCAAGCTAAGTTTCTGGAGACCCAGGTTCAAATCCTGCCATGGCAGATGGTGTAATTTGAATTCAATAACAAAAATCTGGGACCCACAGCTCCTATTGGAGGATCAACACCTTATCGTCTGCCTGGGAACCTACAACCTGGAGGACTCAACATTGAGTTCTCCAATTTCAAATAACCTCCCTGCCCATCCCCCTACTCCCTTCCCAGCCCTTCCTCCTCCCCTCCACTGCTCCCTGCCACCAACCGGATTCAATCCTTTCATTGACCAGCTTCTAACCAATGCTGTGAGTTCTGCTTCCTAACAAGTGTCAGCGGCTTGGGGAGATTCCCCCGAGAGCGGACAAGGTATAGTGTCCAGAACGTGGGTCTACATTAAGAAACTATAGAAAGAGCCACTGGGTGCGAAATGGGAAGGCCCATATCAAGTTCTCCTTACAACAGCATCAGCTCAAGATGCAAAGCAAGAAACCTTGGGTTCAGGCATCTCATGTTAAGACAACCAAGGCCCCCAATCCATGATGAAGATGCTGTTATGTTTGGGACTAATAACTATACTAACCCCCTTGCAGCTGGAGAACTTATTGCAAAGCGTGAACTCAATGTAAACACCTTCTTGTATTTGTCTCTATATGTTGATGCTGAGCGCATCAATATCTCCAGCTGCTGGGTTTGCTTTAACACTCCCATACATTCTAAGGACGGTGTCCTGCCGAGACTCATTCCTTTTATTATATCTGAAGTGGCAGAATGGGTCATTTGCCAAAACTAATAAGAGATAGACAAACTTAAGCAACCCCATCCTCAACCCTGTGGAGCTGGGCAACCGGCTGGATGAGATCATTGGGTACATCAATAGTGCAGGGTAGTTTCCCTTTTGGTAATTCTTGTCCTATATTATGCCTTGATGTTGCTTAGGATGTTGTACTTAAGAAATGCTAAAGCCTAAAGTTTGATATCTTGCAGCTCGCCAATGCCCTAATAAATTTAAAGGGAGTTTATGGGTTACTGCGGATTATATCTGCCGTAAATGCTGTTGGATGCGAATCTTATCAGATTGAGTGGATCGGTTGGAGAGACAGATAGAAGCAATCAAGAATTTGCAGCAACAGTATGTGATGGATGGCAGTTATAGGAAGGCGGGAAAGTCTCAGATACAGTCACATAGATGGGTTAACTCCAGGAAGAGTAAGAGAGGTAGGCACCTAGTACAGGAGTCTTTTGTGGATATAAATCCATTTGTGGTGTAAAATTCCAAGCAGTGGAATGTGGTGAAACGGTTAAAAATTATGTCCCAATACATGTGTGAATCTAACCGGAATGGAGGTGTTGCTTAGTCCCGTGTGAATCTTCTTATCTGTATGTAACCAGAATGGAATGTGTTTTTTAGCCTTGCTCTGCTGTTATTATCTGTATGTAACCAGAATGGAATGTGTTTTTCTGCTGTTCACATGAATGTTTATATCTGGAAAAGAGTATATCAGCCGGAAAAGTCTCCAGTTCGGTGAGTCTGCTCCGGGGTTACGTTTAACCGCCGAGCGTGGGTTGTTGGCAACCGCTCTACGAGAACTGACGGCTCCCAGTTCCGGTAACATGTAGAGTGAGTATAAGCCAGACCCGTTGTGCGACGCTGCGGGGAATAAAATGCCCATATTCTAGCAGTCTCGCCTCTTGGTCGTTTGTTCTGTGTCAGACTACTCTCCTACGAACCTGACCTTGAGAATTTTTTAAAACATTTGGCGTAGTCGAGCAGGGTCAATCGCAATTGAGGAGAGATTTTGATGCAGAACAATGTTTTGGAAAACGACTAAGAAACCAGAAGAACAAACTGTGGAGGTCCCGACCGTCCCGGGATGGCATGGATGTGGGCATGTACGTGGCAGTTTGTTTGAGAAAGGATCCCAGTCCTGCCGAAGAACCCCTTGCCTGGGGTACAGCGGAGGATGTGGGCATGTCCAAAAGGCTGAAGCGGAGTTAACAGAATTGAATGGGATTGAACTGAACTGAACTGAGTGGAACTGAAGTGAATCAAATTGAACGGAACAAAATGGAACTGAGCTAAATTGAATTGAAATGGACGGAACTGAATTGAACACAATTGAATTGAACTGAACAGACCTGAACTGAGCTGAATTGAATTACACTGAATTGACTGAACTGAAATTAACTGAAACGAATTGAACTGAATTAAGCATAATGTAACACATGTATTGGGCCAAGCAGTGGAATGTGGTGTAAAATTATGTCCCAATACATGTGTGAATCATAATGTAACACATGTATTGGGCCAAGCAGTGGAATGTGGTGTAAAATTCCAAGCAGTGGAATGTGGTGAAACGGTTAAAAATTATGTCCCAATACATGTGTGAATCTAACCGGAATGGAGGTGTTGCTTAGTCCCGTGTGAATCTTCTTATCTGTATGTAACCAGAATGGAATGTGTTTTTTAGCCTTGCTCTGCTGTTATTATCTGTATGTAACCAGAATGGAATGTGTTTTTCTGCTGTTCACATGAATGTTTATATCTGGAAAAGAGTATATCAGCCGGAAAAGTCTCCAGTTCGGTGAGTCTGCTCCGGGGTTACGTTTAACCGCCGAGCGTGGGTTGTTGGCAACCGCTCTACAAGAACTGACGGCTCCCAGTTCCGGTAACATGTAGAGTGAGTATAAGCCAGACCCGTTGTGCGACGCTGCGGGGAATAAAATGCCCATATTCTAGCAGTCTCGCCTCTTGGTCGTTTGTTCTGTGTCAGACTACTCTCCTACGAACCTGACCTTGAGAATTTTTTAAAACACCATTTCAACAGATATGCTGTTTTGGAAAATGTAGGGGGTGATGGACTCTCAGGGGAACGTAGCACGAACTGCCAAGTTTCTGGTATTGAGACTGGCTCTAATGCAACGAGGGGTACGTCGGCTTCCAAGGGATCAATTGTGTTAGGGGAGTCTGTAGTCAGAGGTACAGACTGACATTTCTGTGTCCAGCAGCGAAAAAGCAGAATGGTGTGTTGTTTCCCTGGTGCCAGTTTCAAGGATTAGATTAGATTAGATTACTTACAGTGTGGAAACAGGCCCTTCGGCCCAACAAGTCCACACTGACCCGCCGAAGCGTATACCACCCAGAACCATACTCCTACATTTACCCCTTCACCTAACACTACAGGCAATTTAGCATGGTCAATTCACCTAACCTGCACATTTTTGGATTGTGGGAGGAAACCGGAGCACCCGGAGGAAACCCACGCAGACACGGGGAGAATGTGCAAACTCCACACAGAGAGTCGCCTGAGGCGGGAATTGAACCCGGGTCTCTGGCGCTGTGAGGCAACAGTGCTAACCACTGTGTCACCGTGCCACCCACGAAGGATGTCTTAGAGAGGGTGCAGAATGTTCTCCCCATGAGAGGCCAGCAGGAGGTCATTGTCCACATTGGAACCAACGACGTAGGAAGGGAAAAGGTTGAGATTCTGAAGGGAGATTACAGAGAGTTAGGCAGAAATTTAAAAAGGAGATCCTCAAGCATAGTAATATCTGGATTACTCCCAGTGCTACGAGCTAGTGAGGGCAGGAATAGGAGGATAGAGCAGATGAATGCATGGCTGAGGAGCTGGTGTATGGGAGAAGGATTCACATTTTTGGATCTTGGAATCTCTTTTGGGGCAGAAGTGACCTGTACAAGAAGGACGGATTGCACCTAAATTGGAAGGGTACAAATATGCTAGCAGGGAAATTTGCTAGAAATGCTTGGGAGGATTTAAACTAGTAAGGTGGGGGGGTTAGACCCAGGGAGATAGTGAGGAAAGAGATCAATCTGAGACAGCTGAGAACAGAATTGAGTCAAACAGTCAGGGCAGGCAGGGACAAGGTAGGACTAATAAATTAAACTGTATTTATTTCAATGCAAGGGGCCTAACAGGGAAGGCAGATGAACTCAGGGCATGCTTAGGAACATGGGACTGGGATATCATAGCAATTACAGAAACATGGCTCAGGGATGGGCAAGACTGGCAGCTTAATGTTCCAGGATACAAATACTACAGGACGGATAGAAAGGGAGGCAAGAGAGGAGGGGGAGTGGCATTTTTGATAAGGGATAGCATTACAGCTGTGCTGAGGGAGGATATTCCTGGAAATACATCCAGGGAAGTTATTTGGGTGGAACTGAGAAATAAGAAAGGGATGATCATCTTATTGGGATTGTATTATAGACCCCCCAATAGTCAGAGCGAAATTGAGAAACAAACTTCTAAGGAGATCTCAGCTATCTAATCTAATCTAATCTTGTAATCTAATTTAATCTATCTGTAAAAATAATAGGGTAGTTATGCTCAGGGATTTTAACTTTCCAAACATCGACTGGGGCAGCCAGAGTGTTAAAGGTTTAGATGGAGAGGAATTTCTTAAGTGTGTACAAGACAATTTTCTGATTCAGTATGTGGATGTACCTACTAGAGAAGGTGCAAAACTTGACCTACTCTTGGGAAATAAGGCAGGGCAGGTGACTGAGGTGTCAGTGGGGGAGCACTTTGGGGCCAGAGACCATAATCTTATTTGTTTTAAAATAGTGATGGAAAAGGATAGACCAGATCTAAAAGCTGAAATTCTAAATTGTAGAAAGGCCGATTTTGACAGTATTAGGCAAGAACTTTCGAAATCTGATTGGGAGCAGATGTTCGCAGGTAAAGGGACAGCTGGAAAATAGGAAGCCTTTAGAAATGAGATAGCAAGAATCCAGAGAAAGTATATTCCTGTCAGGGTGAAAGGGAAGGCTGGTAGGTATAGGGAATGCTGGATGACTAAAGAAATTGAGGGTTTGGTTAAGAAAGAGAAGGAAACATATGTCAGGTATAGACAGGATAGATCGAGTGAATCCTTAGAAGAGTATCAAGGAAGTAGGAGTGTACTTAAGGGGGTAATCAGGAGGGCAAAACAGGAACATGAGATAGCTTTGGCAAATAGAATTAAGGAGAATCCAAAGAGTTTTTACAAATATATTAAGGACAAAAGAGTAACTAGTGAGAGAATAGGCCCCCTCAAAGATCAGCAAGGCGGCCTTTGTGTGGAGCCACAGAAAATAGGGGAGATACTAAATGAATATTTTGCATCAGTATTTAGTGTGGAAAAGGATATGGAAGATATAGACTGTAAGGAAATAGATGGTGACATCTTGCAAAATGTCCAGATTACAGAGGAGGAAGTGCTGGATGTCTTGAAACGTTTAAAGGTGGATAAATACCCAGGACCTGGTCAGGTGTACCCGAGAACTCAGTGGGAAGCTAGAGAAGTGATTGATGGGCCTCTTGCGGAGATATTTGTATCATCGATAGTCACAAGTGAGGTGCTGGAAGACTGGAGGTTGGCAAACGTGGTGCCACTGTTTAAGAAGGGTGGTAAAGACAAGCCAGGGAACGATAGACCAGTGAGCCTGACCTCAGTGGTGGGAAGGTTATTGGAGGGAATCCTGAGGGACAGGATGTACATGTATTTGGAAATGCAAGGACTAATTAGGGATAGTCAACATGGCTTTGTGCATGGGAAATCATGTCTCACAAACTTGATTGAGTTTTTTGAAGAAGTAACAAAGACGATTGATGAGGGCAGAGCAGTAGATGTGATCTATATGGATTTCAGTAATACATTCGACAAGGTTCCCCATGGGAGACTGATTAGCAAGGTTAGATCTCATGGAATACAGGGAGAACTAGCCATTTGGATACAAAACTGGCTCAAAGGTGGTGGTGGAGGATTGTTTTTCAGACTGGAGGCCTGTGACCAGTGGAGTGCCACAAGGATCGGTGCTGGGTCCTCTACTTTTTGTCATTTACATAAATGATTTGGATGCGAGCATGAGAGGTACAGTTAGTAAGTTTGCAGATGACATCAAAATTGGAGGTGTAGTGGACAGCAAAGAGGGTTACCTCAGATTGCAACAGGATCTGGACCAGATGGGCCAATGGGCTGAGAAGTGGCAGATGGAGTTTAATTCAGATAAATGCAAGGTGCTGCATTTTGGGAAAGCAAATCTTTGCAGGACTTATACACTTAATGGTAAGGTCCTAGGGAGTGTTGCTGAACAAAGAGACCTTGGAGTGCAAGTTCATAGTTCCTTGAAAGTGGAGTCGCAGGTCGATAGAATAGTGAAGGCGGCATTTGGTATGCTTTCCTTTATTGTTCAGAGTATTGAGAACAGGAGTTGGGAGGTTATGTTGCGGCTGTACAGGACATTGGTTAGGCCACTGTTGGAATATTGCATACAATTCTGGTCTCCTTCCTGTAGGAAAGATGTTGTGAAACTTGAAAGGGCTCAGAAAAGATTTACAAGACTGTTGCTTTTTAGATTAGAATCAGGCTAAACATTATGGCACAGACAGGGAACACAGGGGGCCAACACATTCAATATCTCAACATCTTATCTGCGCTGACACCAATTGTTACAGTTAACCTGAGAATGTAACTTTTAAAAAACGTTTTTGTGATTTACATATGAAAGACGTGAAATTATCAGGGTCATTCTAACAGATGAGAGACTTAACAATCAATCAAGATATTTTTAATGTATAATTTCAGTTGCATCACACTGTAAACATTTGCTATAAACTGTGTCTTACAATTGTGCACTCCACAATCATCTGATGAAGGAGCGGCGCTCCGAAAGCTAGCGCTTCCAATTAAACCTGTTGGACTACAGCCTGGTGTTGTGTGATTTGTAACTTTGTACACTCCAGTCCAACACCAGCATCTCCAAACCAAAAAAAATCACAACTGAGCTCTGTAATCACATCCAGCACTGAATGGTTATGGGCAATTAAACAACTAAAAGGAGGAGTTGGCACCACTATAAAAACACGCATCCTCAGTGTTAAGGGATATCAGTGCCAAAGCGTTTGCAACCAAGTTCAACCAAGAGTGTCGACTGGATAATCCAACACATAAGGTAAGAGCCTCCTCATAATGTATAAACAACATAAATGCCAGTATTCAGCCAATTCGATTCACTCCTCATGATGTTAGAAAATGGTTAAAGACACTGGACATTACAAAGTCTGTGAGCTCCAACAACATTCCAACAATTCTAGTGTGCCCCAGAATTATCTGCAGCCCTAAACAAGCTGTGCCAGTGTAGCCACAACACTGGCATCTTCCAAGGAATGTACAAAATTGCACAGTTATGTCTATTAATGACAGTTGGGAAATCTAACCCTGTCAATTACCACCCCATAAGTCTACTTTCAATAATTCATAAAAAGACAATAGGATTGTTGACAGTGCTATTCAACAGCATTTGCAAAGGAATAACCTGCTCACTGATGCTCAATTTGAGTTCTGTCAGTCCCACTCCACTCACTCCCTCATTAGACTGAGTATAGTATCAAAGATCTGTAGCAAAGCTGGAGTCAATAAGAATCAGGAGAAAGCTTTCTGCTGTCTAGCGTCATATCTTGCACAAAGTAAAATGGTCATTAGATACCAAATATTTCTGTCCGAGGTTATCACCACACAAGATCCTTAAGCGATGTATTTTCTAATCAGCATGTTCAGACATGCGGTTCCAAACCTTTACTCCTATATACACACTCACACACAGATACTCCTATACACACACACACGCAGATACTCCGACACACACACACAAGCAGATACTCCTATACACACACACACGCAGATACTCCTATACACACACACAAAGATACTCCTATACACACACACACACACAATACTCCTATACACACACACATACTCCTATACACACACACACACATACTCCTATACACACACACACACATACTCCTATACACACACACACAAAGATACTCCAATACACACACACACACACCGATACACGCGCACACACACACACAGATACTCCTACACACACACACACAGATACTCCTATACACACACACACACGCTCCTATATACACACACACATGCTCCTATATACACACACACACACACATGCTCCTATACACACACACACGCACACACACTCCTATACACGCGCACACACACACACATACTCCTCTTCACACACACACACAGAAACTCCTATACACACACACACATACTCCGATACACACACACACAGATACTCCTATATACACACTCACACACACACACACACAAATATTCCGATACACACACACACACAGATACTCCTCTACACTCACACACACACATACTCCCATACACTTACACACACACACATACTCCCATACACTCACACACACACACACACACACACACATACTCCCATACACTCACACACACACACATACTCCCATACACTCACACACTCACAAATACTCCTATACACACACACACAGATACTCCTATACACACACACACAGATACGCCTATACACACACAGATACTCCGATACACACACGCACACACACACTCCTATACACACAAACACTGATACTCCTATATACACACTCACACACAGATACTCCTATACACACACACGCAGATACTCCTATACACACACACACGCAGATACTCCGATACACACACACAAAGATACTCCTATACACACACACACATACTCCTATACACACACACACACATACTCCTATACACACACACACACATACTCCTATACACACACACACAGATACTCCTATACACACACACAGATACTCCTATACACACACACACAGATACACCTATACACACACACACACAGATACTCCTATACACACACACACAGATACTCCTACACACACACACACACACAGATACTCCTATACACACACACACAAAGATACTCCTATACACACACACACACACATACTCCTATAAACACACACAGGCACACACATACTCCTATACACGCGCACACACACACACATACTCTTCACACACACACGCAGATACTCCTATACACACACACGCACAGATACTCCTATACACACACACACAGATACTCCTATACACACACACACAGATACTCCTATACACACACACACAGATACTCCTATACATACACACACATACTCCTATACACACACACACACATACTCCTATACACATACACACTCCTATACACACACACAGACACACACATACTCCAACACACACACACACACACACATACTCTTCACACACACACACACACAGATACTCCTAGACACACACACACACACACACAGATACTCCTATACACACACGCACACACACAGATACTCCTATACACACACACACAGATACTCCTATACACACACACACACACAGATACTCCTATACACACACGCACACACACAGATACTCCAATACACACACACACAGATACTCCTATACACACACACACACACACAGATACTCCTATACACACACACACAGATACTCCTATACACACACACACAGATACTCCTATACACACACACACACAGATACTCCTATACACACACACACACACAGATACTCCTTTCCACACACACACACTACTCCTATACACACACACAGACACACACATACTCCTATACACGCGCGCACACACACTCACACACATACTTTTCACACACACACACACACACAGATACTCCTATACACACACACACACAGATGCTCCTAAACACACACACACACAGATACTCCTATACACACACACACACACACACAGATACTCCTATACACACACACAGGCACACACACACTCCTATACACGCACACACATACTCTTCACACACACACGCAGATACTCCTATACACACACACACACAGATACTCCTATACACACACACAGATACTCCTATACACACACACGCACACACACAGATACTCCTATACACACACACACACAGATACTCCTTTACACACACACACACACAAAGATACTCCTATACACACACACACACATACTCCTATACACACACACACATACTCCTGTAAACACACACACACATACTCATATAAACACACACACACCCCTATACACACACACACACACAAAACACACAGATACTCCTATACACACACACACACAGATACTCCTATACACACACACAGATATTCCTATACACACACACACACACACACCTATACACACACGCACAAACACAGAGATACTCCTATACACACACACACATACTCCTATACACACACACACATTCTCCTATACACACATCCACACATACTCCTAAACACACACACACACATACTCCTATACACACACACACATACTCCTGTACACACACACACTCCTATACACACACACACACACATGCTCCTATACACGCACACACACTCCTATACACGTGCACACACACACACACATACTCCTCTTCACACACACACACAGAAACTCCTTTACACACACACATACTCCGATACACACACACACACACAGATACTCCTATATACACACTCACACACACACACAGATATTCCTATACACACACACACCGATACTCCTCGACACTCACACACACACACATACTCCCATACACTCACAGACACACACATACTCCCATGCACTCATACACAATCACATACTCCCATACACTCACACACACACATATACTCCCATACACTCACACACACACATACTCCTATACACACACACACTCCTATACACACACACACACTCACAAATACTCCTATACACACACATACAGATACTCCTATACACACACACAGAGATACGCCTATACACACACACACACAGAGATACGCCTATACACACATACACACACACACACTGATACTCCTATATACACACACACACAGATATTCCTATATACACACACAAACACACAGATACTCCGATACACACACGCACACACACACTCCTATACACACACACTGATACTCCTATATACACACTAACACACAGATACTCCTATATACACACTCACACACAGATACTCCTATACACACACACGCAGATACCCCTATACACACACACACGCAGATACTCCTATACACACACACAAAGATACTCCTATACACACACACACTCCTATACACACACACACATACTCCTATACACACACAAACACACACTCCTATACACACACACACACATACTCCTATATACACACACACACTCCTATACACACACAGACACACACATACTCCTATATACGCGCACACACACACACATACTCTTCACACACACACAGATACTCCTATACTTACACACACACACAAATACTCCTATACACACACACACGCAGATACTCCTATACACACACACGCAGATACTCCTATACACACACACAAAGATACTCCTATACACACACACACTCCTATACACACACACACACATACTCCTATATACACACACACACACCCCTATACACACACACAGACACACACATACTCCTATATACGCGCACACACACACACATACTCTTCACACACACACACAGATACTCCTATACTTACACACACACACACAGATACTCCTATACACACACACACACAGATACTCCTATACACACACACACACAGATACTCCTATACACACACACAGATACTCCTATACACACACATACACACAGATACTCCTATACACACACACACACAAAGATACTCCTATACACACACACACATACTCCTATACACACACACATGCTCCTATACACACACACACACATACTCCTATACACACACACACACACATACTCCTATACACACACACACACGTACTCCGATACACACACACACAGAGATACTCCTATATACACACTCACACACACACACACAGATATTCCTATACACACACACAGATACTCCTCTGCACTCACACACACAGATACTCCTCTACACTCACCCACACACATACTCCCATGCACTCACACACACACATACTCCCATACACTCACACACACACACATACTCCCCTACACTGACACACACACTGATACTCCTATATACACACTCACACACAGCTACTCCTATACACACACACACGCAGATACTCCTATACACACACACACACAGATACTCATATTCACACACACACGCAGATACTCCTATACACACACACAAAGATACTCCTATACACACGCACACATACACCTATACACAAACACATACTCCTATACACAAACACATACTCCTATACACACACACAGACTCACACATACTCCTATACACGCGCACACACACACATACTCTTCACACACACACAGATACTCCTATACAGACACACACGCAGATACTCCTATACACACACACACACACAGAGATACTCCTATACACACACACAAAGATACTCCTCTACACTCTCACACACACACATACTCCTCTACACTCACACACACACACACATAATCCTCTACACTCACACACACACACATATGCCTCTACACTCACACACACACACATACTCCTCGACACTCACACACACACACTCCTATACACACACACACACACACTCCTATACACACACACACTCCTATACACACACACACACACTCCTATACACACACACACACAGATATTCCTATACACACACAGATACTCCTATACACACACACACATACTCCTATGCACGCACTCACACACACACAGATACACCTATACACACACACACACACACACACTCCTATACACACACACACTCCTATACACACACACACACTCCTATACACACACACACAGATATTCCTATACACACAGAGATACTCCTATACATACACACACACAGATACTCCTATACATACACACACACAGATTCTCCTATACACACACACATACTCCTATATACACACACACACATACTCCTATATAGACACACACACACATACTCCTATACACACACACACACATACTCCTATATACACACACACACATACTCCTATACACACACACACAACACACACATACTCCTATATACACACACACACATACTCCTATATACACAAACACACATACTCCTATATACACAGACTCCTATATACACACACACACATACTCCTGTACACGCACACACACACACACACACATACTCCTCTTCACACACACACACACACACACACAGATACTCCTCTTCACACACACACACACACACAGATACTCCTATACACACACACAGAGATACTCCTATACACACGCACACAGATACTCCTATACACACGCACACAGATACTCCTATACACACACACACATACTCCTATACACACACACACACATACTCCTATACACGCACACATACACACACTCCTATACACGCACACACACACACTCCTATACACGCACACACACACACACATACTCCTCTTCACACACACGCACACACAGAAACTCCTATACACACACACTGACACACAGATACTCCTCTACACTCACACACACATACTCCTCTACACTCACACACATACACACTCCTCTACACTCACACACATACACATACTCCTCTACACTCACACACACACACATACTCCTCTACACTCACACACACACACATACTCCTCTACACACACACACACTCCTATACACACACACACTCCTATACACATACACACACAGATACTCCTATACACACACACAGATACTCCTATACACACTAAAAGATACTCCAATACACACACACAGATACTCCTATACACACATACAGATACTCCTATACACACACACACAGATACTCCTATACAAAAACACACACACAGATACTCCTATATACACATACACACACGCGCGCGCACACACACTCCTAAACACACACAGATACGCCTATATACACACACACAGATACTCCTGTACACACACACACAGACACTCCTATACACACACACACACAGATACTCCTATACACACACTCACACAGATACTCCTGTACACACACACAGATACTCCTATATACACACACACACAGATACTCCTATATACACACACACACACAGATCCTCCTATACACACACAGACACAGATACTCCTGTACACACACACAGATACTCCTGTACACACACACACAGATACTCCTGTACACACACACACAGATACTCCTATATACACACACACACACAGATACTCCTATGCACACACACATACTCCTATATACACACACACACACACATACTCCTATACACACACACACATACTCCTATACACACACACACATACTCCTCTTCACACACACACACAGATACTCCTCTTCACACACACACACACACACACACACACACACAGATACTCCTATACAAACACACACAGATACTCCTATACACACACACACAGATACTCCTATACACACACACAGAGATACTCCTATACACACACACATACAGATACTCCTATACAGACACACACAGATACTCCTATACACACACACACACATACTCCTATACACACACACACACATACTCCTATACACGCACACACACACACTCCTATACACGCACATGCACACACACGCACATACTCCTCTTCACACACACACACACAGAAACTCCTATACACACACACACACACACAGATACTCCTCTACACTCACACACACACATACTCCTCTACACTCACACACACACATACTCCTCTACACTCACACACACACAGAAACTCCTCTACACTCACACACACACACATACTCCTCTACACTCACACACACACACATACTCCTCTACACTCACACACACACATACTCCTCTACACTCACACATACTCCTCTACACCCACACACACACACTCCTATACACACACACACACACTCCTATACACACACACACAGAGATACTCCTATACACACACAGATACTCCTATATACACACACACACACACATACTCCTATACACACACACACAAACTCCTATACACACACACACATACTCCTCTTCACACACACACACACAGATACTCCTCTTCACACACACACACACACACACACACACACAGATACTCCTATACAAACACACACAGATACTCCTATACACACACACACAGATACTCCTATACACACACACACAGATACTCCTATACACGCACACACACACACTCCTATACACGCACATGCACACACACGCACATACTCCTCTTCACACACACACACACAGAAACTCCTATACACACACACACACACACAGATACTCCTCTACACTCACACACACACATACTCCTCTACACTCACACACACACATACTCCTCTACACTCACACACACACAGAAACTCCTCTACACTCACACACACACACATACTCCTCTACACTCACACACACACACATACTCCTCTACACTCACACACACACATACTCCTCTACACTCACACATACTCCTCTACACCCACACACACACACTCCTATACACACACACACACACTCCTATACACACACACACAGAGATACTCCTATACACACACAGATACTCCTATCCACACACAGATACTCCTATACACACATACACACACACAGTTACTACTATACACACATACACACACACCGATACTCCTATACACACATACACACACACAGAAACTCCTATATACACACACACACACTCCTATACACACACGCACGCACACACACACTCCTATACACACACAGATACGCCTATATACACACACACCGAAACTCCTATACACACACACACACAGATACTCCTGTACACACACACAGATACTCCTATATACACACACACAGATACTCCTATACACACACGCACACACACATTCCTATACATACACACACACAGATACTCCTATACATACACACACACAGATACTCCTATGCACACACACATACTCCTATGCACACACACATACTCCTGTGAACACACACATACTCCTATATACACACACGCATACTCCTATATACACACACACACATACTCCTATATACACACACACACATACTCCTATATACACACACACATACTCCTATATACACACACACATACTCCTATGCACACACACACACATACTCCTATACACGCACACACACACATACTCCTATACACGCACACACACACATACTCCTATACACACACTCACACACATACTCCTCTTCACACACAGATACTCCTCTTCACACACACACACACACACAGATACTCCTATACACACACACACACACAGATACTCCTATACAGACACACACAGATACTCCTATACACACACACACACACACACATACTCCTATACACGTACACACACACTCCTATACACGCACATGCACACACACACACATACTCTTCACACACACACACAGATACTCCTATACACACACACACAGATACTCCTCTCCACACACACACACACACAGATACTCCTATACACACATACACACACACATGCATAATCCTATACACACACACACAGATATTCATATACACAAACACACACACACAGATACTCATATACACATACACACACACACACACAGATACTCCTATACACACACACATATGTACACACACACACACAGATACTCCTATACACACACACACATACTCCTATGCACACACACACACATACTCCTATACACATACACACACATACTCCTATACACACACACACACTCCTATATACACACACACACAGATACACCTATACACGCACGCACACACACAGATACTCCTATACACACACACCCAGATACTCCTATACACACACGCACACACACACTCCTATATATACACACACAGATACTCCTATACACGCACACACAGATACTTCTATACATACACACACACACAGATACTCCTATACATACACACACAGATACTCCTATGCACACACACATACTCCTGTATACACACACACACACATACTCCTATATACACACACACACATACTCCTATACACGCACACACACACACACATACTCCTATACACGAACACACACACACATATTCCTATACACACACACACACATACTCCTCTTCACACACACACACAGATACTCCTCTTCACACACACACACACAGATACTCCTCTATACACACACACACACACACAGATACTGCTATACACACACACACACAGATACTCCTATACACACACACAGATACTCCTATACAGACACACACAGATACTCCTATACACACACACACACACACACACATACTCCTATGCACGCACACACACACATACTCCTATACACGCACACACACACACTCCTATACACGCGCACACACACACACTCCTATACACGCACACACACAGATACTCCTATACAGACACACACAGATACTCCTATACAGACACACACAGATACTCCTACACACACACACACACACATACTCCTATACACACACACACACACACACATACTCCTCTTCACACACACACACACTGAAACTCCTATACACACAGACTGACACACACACACACACATACTCCTATACACACACACACACATACTCCTCTTCACACACACAGACAGATACTCCTCTTCACACACACACACACATACACACAGATAAACCTATACACACACACACAGATACTCCTATACACACACATAGATACTCTTATACAGACACACACAGATACTCCTATACACACACACACACACATACTCCTATACACGCACACACACAATTACTCCTATACACGCACACACACACACTCCTTTTCACGCACACACACGCACTCCTATACACGCACACACACACACTCCTATACACGCACACATACTCCTCTTCACACACACACACACAGATACTCCTCTTCACACACACACACAGATACTCCTCTACACACACACACACACAGATACTCCTATACACACACACACAGATACTCCTATACACACACACACAGATACTCTTATACAGACACACACAGATACTCCTATACACACACACACACATACTCCTATACACGCACACACACACATACTCCTATACACGCACACACACACACTCCTATACACGCACACACACACACACGCCTATACACGCACACACACACACACTCCTATACACGCACACACACAGATACTCCTATACAGACACACACAGATACTCCTATACAGACACACACAGATACTCCTACACACACACACACACACATACTCCTATACACACACACACACACACACACACATACTCCTCTTCACACACACACACACAGATCCTCCTATACACACACACTGACACACACACACAGATACTCCTCTACACTCACACACACACATACTCCTCTACACTCACACACACACACATACTCTATGATGCTGAGGACATCTGGATCATCCACTTTGTACTTTTGGCTGAAGACTGTTGCAGATGCATTGCTCTTGATCTTGCTCTTGCTCTTGCACTCATGTGTGGTGAAGGATGGGCATGTTTGTCTCCTCTACATTGGGGAGACTGGACACCTCCTAGCAGAGTGCTTTAGGGAACATCTCCGGGACACCTGCACCAATCAACCACACCGCCTTGTGGCCCAACATTTCAACTCCCCCTCCCACTCTACCGAGGACATAATCCTATACACACACACACACAGATACGCCTATACACACACACACAGAACCTCCTTTACACACACACACACATACTCCTGTACACACACACACGCACACACGCACACACACACACACACACTGATACTCCTATATACACATGCACACACACACACACACACACACACACACTGATACTCCTATACACACACACACACATACTCCTATATATACACACACACACAGATACGCCTATACACACACACAGGTACTCCTCTCCACACACGCACAGATACTCCTATATATACACACACAGATACGCCTATACACACACACAGATACTCCTATACACACACACACACAGATAGTCCTATACACACACACACACACAGATACGCCTATACACACACACAGATAAGCCTATACACACACACACACAGAAACTCCTTTACACACACACACACACACACACACACTCCTGTACACACACACACACACACACTCACACACTCCTGTACACACACACACACACACTGATACTCCTATATACACATACACACACAGATACTCCTATACACACATGCACACACACACACACTGATACTCCTATATATATACACACACACACAGATACTCCTGTACACACATGCACATACAAACACACTCCAATACACACACAGATACTCCTACACACACACAAACAGAGATACTCCTATACACATACACACACAGATACTCCTATACACATACACACACAGATACTCCTATACACACACACATAGATACTCCTATACACACGCACACACAGATACTCCTATACACACACACACACAGATACTCCTATACACACACACACACAGATACTCCTATATAAATACAACACACACACACAGATACTCCTATACACACACACACACATACAGATACTCCTATACACACACAAACAGATACTCCTGTACACACACAAACAGATACTCCTATACACACACACACAGATACTCCTATACACACAAACAGATACTCCTATACACACACACACAGATACTCCTATACACACACACACAGATCCTCCTGTACACACACACACACACAGATACTCCTATACACACACACACAGATACTCCTATACACACACACACACACATACTCCTCTACACTCACACACACACACACATACTCTATGATGCTGAGGACATCTGGATCATCCACTTTGTACTTTTGGCTGAAGACTGTTGCAGATGCATTGCTCTTGATCTTCCTCTTGCTCTTGCACTCATGTGTGGTGAAGGATTGGAATGTTTGTGGAACATCATTTATTGTATCCATTGCTCCTGATGCAGTCTCCTCTACATTGGGGAGACTGGACACCTCCTAGCAGAGTGCTTTAGGGAACATCTCCGGGACACCTGCACCAATCAACCACACCGCCTTGTGGCCCAACATTTCAACTCCCCCTCCCACTCTGCCGAGGACATAGTCCTATACACACACACACACACACACACACACACACACACACAGATACGCCTATACACACACACACACACAGAAACTCCTTTACACACACACACACATACTCCTGTACACGCACACACACACACACTGATACTCCTATATACACATGCACACACACACACTGATACTCCTATACACACAAGCACACACACACTCCCATACACACACACACAGATACTCTTATACACACACACACACATACTCCTATATATACACACACACACGCACACAGATACGCCTATACACACACACAGGTACTCCTCTCCACACACGCACAGATACTCCTATATATACACACACACACACACAGATACGCCTATACACACACACAGATACTCCTATATACACACACACACAGATACGCCTATACACACACACACACAGATACGCCTATACACACACACACACACACAGAAACTCCTTTACACACACACACACACTCCTGTACACACACACACACACTGATACTCCTATATACACATACACACACACAGATACTCCTGTACACACATACACACACAAACACACTCCCATACACACACAGGTACTCCTATACACACACACACACACACACACAGCGATACTCCTATACACATACACACACAGATCCTCCTATACTCACACACACAGATACTCCTATACACACACACACAGATACTCCTATACACACACACACACAGCGATACTCCTATACACATACACACACAGATACTCCTATACACACACACACAGATACTCCTATACACACACACACAGATACTCCTATACACACACACACACAGATACTCCTATATACACACAACACACACACAGATACTCCTCTCCACACACACACACATACAGATACTCCTATACACACACAAACAGATACTCCTATACACACACAAACAGATACTCCTATACACACACATTCCTAGATGCCACAGTAGAGCGACAGCCAATAGGGAACTTCAAACCAGCGTCTGCAGAAAACAATACAAACAGACCAAATATTGAACTACAGAAGCAATCACCCCAACAGCCTCAAATGAAGCTGCATCAGAACATTATTTCAGTGAGCCAACACACACTGCAGGACAGAGGAACTACGCAGAGCAGAGAAAAATCACCTATACTGTGTTTTCAAAAAGAATGTGTACCCAATGAACACAGAGATTCTAGCCACTCTCCCCTACATCAAAGACATCCCAAAAATACTGCCAGACTGCTCAGTCCCCTTGGCAACATGGTAACCCACAAACACACCAACACATTAAAACAGCAGCTAATGAACTTGAAAGACCCTATAAAGACGACGAGCAAAACTAATGTCATTTACAAAATACCGTGCAAGGACTGTAACAAACACTACATTGGACAAACAGGCAGAAAACTGGCCACCCGGCTACATGAACACCAACTAGTCACAAAAAGACATGACCCTCTCTCACTAGTATCCTCAGATACAGATGAGGAAGGACACCACTTCGACTGGGACAACCACAACTCACAGCACCAGAGACCTGGGTTCAAATCCCGCCTCAGGCGACTGACTGTGTGGAGTTTGCACATTCTCCCCGTGTCTGCGTGGGTTTCGTCCGGGTGCTCTGGTTTCCTCCCACAGTCCAAAGATGTGCTGGTCAGGTGAATTGGCCATGCTAAATTGCCTGTAGTGTTAGGTGAAGGGGTAAGTGTAGGGGTATGGGTGGGTTGCGCTTCGGCGGGTTGGTGTGGACTTGTTTCCACACTAAGTAATCTAATCTAATCCTCGTACAAGCCAAACAAAGGCACGCACGAGTATTCCTAGAAGCATGGCATTCAAAGCAGAACTCTATCAACAAACACATCTACCACCCCCTGAGAAAAGGAACAGGAAGTGACTTCACCACAGGAAATAACATCATCACAGGAAATGACATTACAAACCCAAAGAAACCCAAACATGTAAATACAAAGCAGGAATTTTCAGCATTGCTTCGCCTGAGGCCCACTGAAGATGTTCCTAGTAGGGTAACAAAACGTCTGGAAATGAACCTTGCAGCTCAGTGAGCAAACCTATATCCAAAACTTCAACCTGAGGTACAAATCTTCTCAAAACTCACTAAGCACATATAAGCTTATGGGGTGAATTTGTTTTTGCAGAATCACATTTTATTTTGCTCAAAAACTGCACAAATCCATGTAAAATTCTGTAAAAGTATACAGAGGATTTGTCAATCTGACACAATATTGGGATATAGGCAGACTTCACACCTATTGTTTAAAAAGCTGAGCCATTTTGAGAATGTAATTTAGAAGAAGCCCTCGGATTACACATCAAAGAACAGAAACCAGCATATCCCATTATAAAAGATGAAAGTTTTAATCTCAGATTGTTGACTGTATTACATCTCCATGACACTGGACTCCTTTGGCTGTGAGCATGATCTTAACCTCCACAACCACCTGATGAAGGAGCAGCACTCCAAAAGCTAGTGCTTTCAAATGAACCTGTTGGACTAAAGCCTGGTGTTACGTGATGTTTAACTTTGTCCATCCCAGTCACAGTGGATTAAGGTCTGTTAGATCAGCAGTAAACTTCTGTCCTGTGTAGATTCTTAAGGTTTGTGCAATAAAGGTCTTATTACTCGAGAAAGAAGCTACACCCTAACACAGCCAAATAAAGCTCATTAGACCAGTAATTAACCCTATGAATCTACACTCTAACACACTGTAATGAAGCTCTGTGACATCAGTAATAATTCCTATTAATCTACAATATAGCACATGCAATAAAGCTATGTTACCCCAGTAATATCCCTTCTCAATCTACACCCTAACAAAGAGCAATAAAGCTCTATGTTACACTAGAAATGAACCCTATCAATCTGCATCTGGAAACAGTGCAATAACCGTCCTGTTACATAAGTAACAAGTCCAATCAATGTACACTACAACACAGTGAAATAAAGCTCTGTTATAGCAGTAATAAACTTGATGAATGTACAGCTGAATACATAAAGTAGTAATGCTCTGTTTCACCAGTAATAATTGCCGTCAATCTACATGCTGTGACAATGTTCCATCAATGTTAGAACATAGAAAAGTACAGCACAGAACAGGCCCTTTGGTCCACGATGTTATGCTGAGGTTTAATCCTAATTTCAAATATAATAACCTATGCACCCCTCAACTCACTCCTATCCATGTGTATGTCCAGCAGTCGCTTAAATGTCCCTAATGACTCTGCTTCCACCACCACCGCTGGCAATGCATTCCATGCAGTCACAACTCCGCTGCATAAAGAACCTACCTCTGATGTCTCCTCTATATCTTTCTCCTAATATCTTCAAACTATAACCTCTCGTACCAGTCAATCCTGCTTTGGGGAAAAGTCTCTGGCTATTGACTCTATCTATTCCTCTCATTATTTTGTACACCTCGATCAGGTCTCCTCTCTTCCTCCTTCTCTCCAGAGAGAAAAGTCCAAGCTTATTCAACCTTTCTTCATAAGGCAAGTCCTCCAGTCCAGGCAGCATCCTGGTAAACCTTCTTTGCACCCTCTCCAAAGCCTCTGTATCTTTTCTAATGTAGGGCGACCAGAACTGGACATAATACGCCAAGTTTGGTCTCACCAGGAACTTGAAGCAAAACCTCACGGCCAATAAAATCATATGCTTGCTTAACAACCCTATCCACTTGCATGCCTACTCTGAGGGATCTATGTACTGGAACACCAAGATCCCTCTGTTCCTCCTCACCGCCAAGAATTCTGTCTTTATTCTTATATTCAGCATTTGAGTTCAACCTTCCAAAATGCATAACTTCGCATTTATCCAGGTTGAACTCCATCTGCCATTTCTCAGCCCAGCTCTGTATCCTGTCTATGTCGCGCTGCAGTCTGCAATAGCCCTCTATACTATCAACGACACCTCCAACCTTTGTGTCACTTGCAAATTTACTAACCCACCCCTCAACCTCCTCATCCAAGTCATTTATAAAAACTACAAAGAGCTGAGGCCCAAGAACAGAGCCCTGCGGGACCCCACTCAACACTGACCTCCAGGCAGAATGCTTTCCATTTACAACCATTCTTTGCCTTCTGTCAGCCAACCAATTCTGAATCCAGATAGCCAAATCTCCCTGTGTCCCATACTTCCTGGCTTTATAAATGATCCTACCATGGGGAACCTTATCAAATGCCTTGCTAAAGTCCATATACACCACATCCCATTGCTCAACTTTTGTCGACCTGTCTTGTCACCTCCTCAAAGAACTCAATAAGATTTGTGAGGAATGACCTGCCGCTCACAAAGCCATGCTGACTGCCTTTAATCATGCTATGCTTTGCCAAATAGTCATATATCCCATCCCTCAGAATTCTTTCCAAAAGTTTGCTGATCACAGACCGTAAGACATCTGTAATAATCCCTATCAATCTACACTGTAACACAGTATTATAAAGGTCTGTTACAGCAGCAATAAACTCTTAGATACACCTTAACAGAGTATAATAACAGCTCTGTTTCATGAGTAATAAAGCCTATTAATTTACACTGTAACACAATGTAATAACGCTCTGTTGCACTTGTAATAATTCCTTTCAATCCACAGTCTAACAGATTGTTAATGCTCTATTACATCAGTTGTAAGCCATATCAGTCTAAACTCCGATAGAGTATAATAAAGCTCTGTTACATCAGCAATGACCCCAATTATCTGCATGCTAAAACAATGTCGTAAAGCTCTGTTACACCAGTAATAATTCCTATCAATCTACACTTTAGCACATTTAACAAAGCTCTGTTACCGTCATAAATATTACCAATCAATGTACAAACACGGTTTAATAAAGTCCACACACCAGAAATAAACCATATCAATTAACAGTCAGCCAGAGTAATAAAGCACTGCTACTATATTAATAAACCCTATCAATCTACTCTGTAATACACAGGAATAAAGTTCTGTTGCACCGGAAATGCATGCTACCATTCTACACTCTAACACAGTTTAATAAGGCGGTGTTACATCACTAACAATCCCTGTAGACCTAAACTCTAAAATAGGGCAATCCACCTCTGTTACATCAGCCATAGCCCTTATCAATCTACACTATAAAATAATGTAATAAAGCTCCATTACATCAGTAATATCTCTTATAAGTCTACATATAACAGAGTAATAAAACTCTGTTACAACAATAACTTGCCTTATCAATCTATACAGTGTGATAAAGCCCTGTTACACCAGTAATAAGTCCTACTTATCTATACTTCATTACCCTGTGTTAACTGTAGATTAATGGGTTTTAACTGATGTAATAGAGCTGTATTACACGGTGTCAGTGTAGATTTATAGGCTCTGTTCCATCAGCAGTAAAGCTATCATTTATCCTTCATTGCCTGGTGTTAGAATGTTGGTTAATGGTTTTTCTTTCTAATAAAGTTCTGCTGCAGCAGAAATAATCCTTATCAATCCATACTTTAACACAGTGTCATAAGGTTCTGTTACATCATCATAACCCTATCAATCTTCATGCTAACACAGTGTAATAAAGCTTTGTTATATCAATAATAATGACAACTAATCTACACTGTAACAAAGTGTGATGAATCTCTGTTACAATAGTAATAATCACAACCAATCTACACTCTAACACAATGCAATAATGATATGGAGGTATCAGGTATCAGTATATTATAATCCAACAGGTTTATTTGAAAGTACAAACTAGTCCTTCATCAGATAGATGCTGGGGCAAGTACATAGCACACAGACTTTATAAGCAAAAGACCAAATTATCAACACCTGACGCACTGTATTAGACACACCTAGATTACTGTTAAATCTTTAATCACTTAGAATGGAAATTAGATTAGATTAGATTAGATTAGATTACTTACAGTGTGGAAACAGGCCCTTCGGCCCAACAAGTCCATACCGCCCCATCGAAGCGCAACCCACCCATACCCCTACATTTACCCCTTACCTAATACTACGGGCAATTTAGCATGGCCAATTCACCTGACCTGCACATCTTGTATCGTGAATCGGATTCCTGTTAGTGTGGTGTTGATGATCCGGTGTGTTTTCTCTATTTCTGTGTTTTTAATGATATGGGTCAGATATGTTGATGACACCTTTGTAATCTGATTCACGAGAGAAGAAGAAAAGGATAACCAACTCCCATTCCTAGACATGATGATACAGAGAACACCGAACGGAGAATTCACCACAAAGGTATACAGGAAAGCCACACACACAGACCAAGTCCCGAACTATGAAAGCAACCACGCCAACACACACAAACGAAGTTGCATCAAGACACTATTCAAAAGGGCCACAACACACTGCAGCACACCAGAACTGCAAAAAGAGGAAGAGGAACATCTATACAAGGTATTCGCCAAAAACGGATACCCGCGCAATTTCATCAACACATGCCTAAGAGAAAGACAACGGAACGAGGACATGCCGCAACCCAAAGGACTAGCCACACTACCATACATCAGGAGCATTTCAGAACTGACAGCCAGACTACTGCGACCACTGGGACTTATAACAGCACACAAACCAACAGCCACCCTCAGACAACAACTCACCACTAGTGTAGGTTAGGTGGGCTTGGATCGGCGCAACATCGAGGGCCAAACGGCCTGTACTGCGCTGTATTCTTCTCTGTTCTATGTTCTAGTCATAGAGTTATAGAGATTTACAGCATGGAAACAGATCCTTCGGTCCAACCCGTCCATGTTGACCAGATATCCCAACCCAATCTAGTCCCACCGCCAGCACCCGGCCCATATCCCACCTGCCAGCACCTGGTTCATATCCCTCCAAACCTTTCCTAGTCATATACTAATGTAAAAAAATTGCATCTCACTGTGTTAGAGGCTGGACTGTTTATGTTTATTTCTGGTGTAAGTGAGTATTATTGCCCTGTGTTAGAGTGTAGATTGATCTTGATTATTACTGTTGTTACACAGCTTCAGTACACTTGTTAGAATATGGATCGATAGGGATAGTTACTGCTGTAACAGAACTTTATGAAACTGTGTTGGAGTGTGGATAGTCAGTGATTATTACTAATCTAACAGATTGTTCTGGTGTAACAGAGCTTTATTACACTGTACTAGTGTATAGATTGACAGGGAATAACACTTGTATAACACAACTGTATAGTACTTTCTTTGAGTGTGGATTGTTCCTCATAATTACTGGTGCAACAGAGATGCATAACACTGTGTTAGAGTGTGGACTGAGTGTTTATTTCCGGTTTAACAGAGCACCATTGCCCATTGTTAGAGTGTAGATTGATCAGGATAATTACTGGTGTAGGACAGCTTTAATACATTGTGTTAGAATGTGGATTGATAGGTATCATTATTGCTATAAAAGATATTTATTATCGTGTTACCATGTAGGTTTTACGACTGATGAGCAGAGCTTTATGACACAAAACCCCTATCTATTTAAAGTCTAACACAAGGTAATGAAGGGGAGATTGATAGGTTTACTACTGATGTAACAGAGGCTGTCAATTGATACGCTAACACAGTGTAATATAGCTTCATTACATCAGTCAAAATCTATTAATCTGCACTCTTAGGGTCAGTAATGAAGCTCTCCGACACCAATGATAAACTCTATCAATTTACACCGGAACGCAGGGTAATGATTGGGTTTATGACTGTGTTAGAGTATAGATTAATGAGGTATATTACTGGTGCAATAGGTCTGTATTGCACTGTGTTAGTTTGTAGATTGATAGGTATTATTATTGATGGAACAGGGATGTGTTGGGGTGTAGACTGGTATAATTTATTTCTGGTGTAACAGAGCTTTATTGTCCTATAATAGGCTTTAAATTAATAGGTATATTATTGTTGTAACAAAGCTTTATTACACTATGCTTGATTATAAATTGTTATGGTTTATTTTTGGTGTTTTGGAGACTTATTACAATGTGTAAGGGTTGTTGATCGGGTTTGTTCCTGCCGTAAAAGCATTATTGCACTGTGTATTAGTGTAGATTGATAGGGGTTGTTACTAATGTAACAGCGCTTTATTACACTATGTTAGAGAGTAGATTGATAGAGGTTATTCCTGGTGTAACAGAACAATATTACATTGTGCTTGAGTTTAGATTGGTAAGGTTGTAACAGAGCTTTTTTTACACTGTGTTAGAGGTTAGAATGATAGGGTTTTTTCTTGTCTTACAGAGCTTTATTGCCTTGTATTAGGGTGTAGATTGATAGGGTTGACTAATCGTGTAACAGAGCATTATTACTCTGTGTTAGCATGTAGATTGATAGGGTTTATTACTTTCGTAACAGAGCTTTATTTCCTGTGTTAGAGTGTAGATTGAGAGGGTTGATTATTGCTTTAATGGGCCTTTATCACATCCTGTTGGAGTGTAGATTGAACCGGTTTGTTCCTGCAGTTACAGAGCGTCATTACTCTATGTTGTATCATTGATTGACAGGGATTATTACTGATGTAATGCAGCTGTTGTACACTGTGCTAGGATTGGTAGAGACTTACTACTGTAAGACAGCTTTATCAAACTATGTTACAGTGTAGGCTGGTAGTGTTTATTGTGGTTCTGTTCGCCGAGCTCGAAATTTTTGTTGCAAACGTTTCGGCCCCTGTCTAGGTGACATCCTCAATGCTTGGGAGCCTCCTGTGAAGCGCTTCTGTGGTGTTGCCTGCAACAGTAATGGACTCACCATCATTAAGGGCATTTAAATGGTCATTGGATCAACCTTTGGATGATAATTGAATAGTGTAGGTTAGATGGGCTTCACAGGTTGGCACAACGTTGAATGCCTGTACTGTGCTGAAATGTTCTTTGTTCTATGGATATTTTGGGATGTTTAAACAATTAACAGAGTGAAAGGCATGTATTTGCCATTTTCCTGTCCAGTTTCAGACAATTAGTAATAGCATGTAATAATTTGTTTTGAAACAGACATGCATTTTGTACTAAGCAAATGAAACACTGCACAAGTTGTTTTGCTGTTTTTTCCACCCTTCGTTTGACATTTGCAGTTTGAAGGTATTGCCTCAAAAAGTAGTCCTTGTGGATAATTATGATGCAAACACTTTGCTGAAGTATAGTCTGTTTTTCATGGTTAATTTCCTCCTTTGTTTTTTCCAACTAATTTTTACTGTAACAGCAAGCTTTGAGGTGCATACATCTGTATACAAAGTTACTGAACTAAAATAGACCCAAACATGTATGCCAGATTTATACTTACATATGGAAGCGATTGGTGGTTTGTTGAATGTGTCCTATGTGAAGATATTGCTTTTCTTCATTTAGTCACTCTTCATTAGAGAGCAATATGCATTCAGCTACTATATCTTCAAATTTGTTGGATTTGTGTAAAGGCCATCATGACCTCGCCTTTCTTGTCTGCAGCTCAGTTTAGCTATTGGTATGGCAGCTGGACAGAAGTATTTCTGTATTACTCCCCAAATAAAGGCATTTGTGTTATTTTAACCTCATCTCTTGTATGTCCTGTCAAATTCTTTCAACAGTTAATAGTTGAGCCTAGCCAATGTGTGTTCATGGTTACCAAAAATCCATTCCACAAGAGAGGCGGAATTCTGTTTTCCAAAGTTTGTTTTCTATTGACATGTGATCCCATGTAATGTTCCTCCTTAGTTACAAAAATCCAGAAGAAATTTCCTTAGGAAAAAAACATTGTATTTGCTTTGCAGAGAATCAACAATACTGCTTGGCACTCAACCTATTATTTTAATTTTCAAAACAAAAGCTCTGTGCTTATAAAAGTAATCTCTCTCAAATGTTCTATCCTCCATATGCCTATCCAATGCCCGCTTAAATGCCCATAAAGAGGGAGAGTCCACAACTGCTACTGGCAGGGCATTCCATGAACTCATGATTCGCTGAGTAAAGAACCTACCCCCAACATCTGTCCTATACCTACCACCCCTTAATTTAAAGCTATGCCCCCTCGTAATAGCTGACTCCATACGTGGAAAAAGGTTCTCACGGTCAACCCTATCTAAGCCCCTAATCATCTTGTACACCTCTATCAAGTCACCCCTAAACCTT
The DNA here is from genome assembly GCF_037043375.1 of Chiloscyllium plagiosum. Taxonomy (NCBI): domain Eukaryota; kingdom Metazoa; phylum Chordata; class Chondrichthyes; order Orectolobiformes; family Hemiscylliidae; genus Chiloscyllium; species Chiloscyllium plagiosum. The sequence continues at coordinate 59,286,740 of NW_028270159.1, forward strand.
CTTTTCTCCAATGAAAACAACCCCAAGTGCCTCAGCCTTTCCTCATACGATCTTCCTACCATACCAGGCACAATCCTGGTAAACACCTTCTGCACCCGTTCCAGTGTCTCCACATCCTATGGCGACCAAAACTGCACACAATACTCCAGGTGCAGCCGCACCAGAGTCTTATACAACTGCAACATGATCTCAGGACTCCGGAACTCAATTCCTTTACCAATAAAAGCCAGTACGCCATATGCCTTCTTCACCGCACTATTTACCTGGGTGGCAATTTTCAAAGATCTGTGTACATGGACACCAAGATCCCTCTGCTCATCCACACTACCAAGTATCCGACCGTTAGCCCAGTACCCCATCTTTTTGTTACTCATACCAAAGTGAATCACCTCACACTTAGCTACATTGAACTCCATTTGCCACCTTTCTGCCCAGTTCTGCAGCTTATCTATATCCCGCTGTAGCCTGACACATCCTTCCTCACTGTCAACAACTCCTCTGACTTATAAAATTTATATAAATGACAAACAGCAATGGTCCCAAAACAGATCCTTGCGGAACACCGCTAGTAACGGCACTCCAAGATGAACCTTTACCATCAACTACTACCCTCTGTATTCTTCCAGCCAGCCAATTCCTAATCCAAACCTCCAACTCATCCTTAATGCCATACCTCCGTATTGTTTGAAGTAGCCTACCATGGGGAACCTTATCAAATGCCTTACTAAAATCCATATACCCCACATCTACCGCTTTACCCTCGTCCACCTCCTTAGTCACCATCTCAAAGAATTCAATAAGGTTTGTGAGGTACGACCTGCCCTTCACAAAACCATGCTGACTATCCTCGATCACATTATTCCTATCCAGATATTCATAAATCCTATCCCTTACAATTCTCTCTAAGACTTTGCCCACAACAGAAGTGAGACTACCGGCCTATAGTTACTAGGGTTATCCCTACTCCCCTTCTTGAACAAGGGAACCACATTTGCTCGCCTCCAGTCTTCTGACACTACTCCTGTAGACAACGAGGACATAAAACTCAAGGCCAATGGCTCTGCAATCTCCTCCCTTGTTGTCCAGAGAATCCTAGGATAAATGCCATCAGGGAGAAAGTGAGACCTACAGATGCTGGAGATCAAAGTTGAAACTTTATTGCTGGAACAGCACAGCAGGTCAGGCAGCATCCAGGGAACAGGAGATTCGACGTTTCGGGCACAGGCCCTTCTTCAGGAATGAGCAGAGAGTGTTCAGCAGGAGAAGATAAATCTTTGTAGAGAGAGGCAGAGAGCTTCTTCAAGGAAGGCATCCTTGTAAGAGGATTCGCAGTAGGTTGAAATCTTCGATGAGAAAGTGAGGTCTGCAGATGCTGGAGATCAAAGTTGAAACTTTATTGCTGGAACAGCACAGCAGGTCAGGCAGCATCCAGGGAACAGGAGATTCGACGTTTCGGGCACAGGCCCTTCTTCAGGAATGAGCAGAGAGTGTTCAGCAGGAGAAGATAAATCTTTGTAGAGAGAGACAGAGAGCTTCTTCAAGAAAGGCATCCTTGTAAGAGGATTCGCAGTAGGTTGAAATCTTCGAGGAGAAAGTGAGGTCTGCAGATGCTGGAGATCAAAGTTGAAACTTTATTGCTGACCTGCTGTGCTGTTTTCAAAGATCTGTGTACATGGACACCAAGATCCCTCTGCTCATCCACACTACCAAGTATCCGACCATTAGCCCAGTACCCCATCTTTTGTTACTCATACCAAAGTGAATCACCTCACATTTAGCTACATTGAACTCCATTTGCCACCTTTCTGCCCAGTTCTGCAGCTTATCTATATCCCGCTGTAACCTGACACATCCTTCCTCACTGTCAACAACTCCTCTGACTTATAAAATTTATATAAATGACAAACAGCAATGGTCCCAAAACAGATCCTTGCGGAACACCGCTAGTAACGGCACTCCAAGATGAACCTTTACCATCAACTACTACCCTCTGTATTCTTCCAGCCAGCCAATTCCTAATCCAAACCTCCAACTCATCCTTAATGCCATACCTCCGTATTGTTTGAAGTAGCCTACCATGGGGAACCTTATCAAATGCCTTACTAAAATCCATATACCCCACATCTACCGCTTTACCCTCGTCCACCTCCTTAGTCACCATCTCAAAGAATTCAATAAGGTTTGTGAGGTACGACCTGCCCTTCACAAAACCATGCTGACTATCCTCGATCACATTATTCCTATCCAGATATTCATAAATCCTATCCCTTACAATTCTCTCTAAGACTTTGCCCACAACAGAAGTGAGACTACCGGCCTATAGTTACTAGGGTTATCCCTACTCCCCTTCTTGAACAAGGGAACCACATTTGCTCGCCTCCAGTCATCTGACACTACTCCTGTAGACAACGAGGACATAAAAATCAAGGCCAATGGCTCTGCAATCTCCTCCCTTGTTGTCCAGAGAATCCTAGGATAAATGCCATCAGGAAGAAAGTGAGACCTGCAGATGCTGGAGATCAAAGTTGAAACTTTATTGCTGGAACAGCACAGCAGGTCAGGCAGCATCCAGGGAACAGGAGATTCGACGTTTCGGGCACAGGCCCTTCTTCAGGAATGAGCAGAGAGTGTTCAGCAGGAGAAGATAAATCTTTGTAGAGAGAGGCAGAGAGCTTCTTCAAGGAAGGCATCCTTGTAAGAGGATTCGCAGTAGGTTGAAATCTTCGAGGAGAAAGTGAGGTCTGCAGATGCTGGAGATCAAAGTTGAAACTTTATTGCTGGAACAGCACAGCAGGTCAGGCAGCATCCAGGGAACAGGAGATTCGACGTTTCGGGCACAGGCCCTTCTTCAGGAATGAGCAGAGAGTGTTCAGCAGGAGAAGATAAATCTTTGTAGAGAGAGACAGAGAGCTTCTTCAAGGAAGGCATCCTTGTAAGAGGATTCGCAGTAGGTTGAAATCTTCGAGGAGAAGGTGAGGTCTGCAGATGCTGGAGATCAAAGTTGAAACTTTATTGCTGACCTGCTGTGCTGTTCCAGCAATAAAGTTTCAACTTTGATCTCCAGCATCTGCAGACCTCACTTTCTCCTCGAAGATTTCAACCTACTGCGAATCCTCTTACAAGGATGCCTTCCTTGAAGAAGCTCTCTGCCTCTCTCTACAAAGAATTATCTTCTTCTGCTGAACACTCTTGATCTCCAGCATCTGCAGACCTCACTTTCTCCTCGAAGATTTCAATTATAGATATGTCATTAGTGAATTTTATGCCAGTAAGGGTATTATTGATGGTCTTGAAGGTTTCCTCTAATTTCTTTCATTTAGTGATGACAAAGGTGTCATCTACGTAGCAGATCCAAAGTTTGGGTTGGATGGTTGGCAGAGCTGTTTGTTCAAGTCTCTGCATTACTGCCTCTGCTAAGAACTCTGATATTGGAGATCCCATGGGTAATCCGTTGGTTTATCTGTAGGTTTTATTGTTGAAGATGAAGTGTGTGGTAAGGCATAGGTCCACTAGCTTGATGATACTGTCCTTGTTGATGAAGTTAGTGGTGTTTGGTGTATGTGTCTTTGGGTCTTCTTATATGTGTGCGCATGCAGGAGCAACAAATTGAGTGTGCATGGGAATGTGTGAATGTGGGTATGAGTGTACATGTATGTGTATATATGTGTGAGTGTGATGGGGTATGTATGAGAGAGTGCGTGTGTCAATGTGAGTGCGGGGGGTGTAAGTGTGTGCATATGGGAGAGAGCTTGTGTATGAGGGAGTGTCTACGTGGGTGTGAGTATGTAGGAGTATGCGTGTGTTTGTGTCTGTGTGTGTGAGAGGGAGTATATTGTGCAGGGGGTCACCTGTTGTGTGACATGAACCTAAGGTCCCGGTTGAGGCCATTCCCATGGTTACACAACTTTGTTATCAGCTTCTGCTCAGCCTGAAGTCATTGACACAGCTTTCAAATAAAACTGTTGGACTATAACCTGGTATTACACAGGGTTCGAATGTAAATTGCTAAGATCTATTATGTGTGTAACAATGCATTATTAGACTGTTAGAGTTTGGATAGATAGTGTTTATTATTGATCTCGAAGAGTTTTACTACCATGTCCTAGTGTAGATTGAAAGTAGGTGTTGCTGATGTAACAGAGCTTCATTACACTGTATTAGACCATGGATTAGTAGTTGTTATTATTGGTGTATTAGTCTGTGTTAGGAGGAGATCGATAGGGTTTATTAGTGGTGTAACAGCTTTAAGATACTGTGATAGTACAGAAGATTATAACTGGTGTAACAGCTTTATTGCACTGTGTTAGAATTTAGATTGACAGGAGTTATTACTTGTGTAACAGATATGTATCACATTCTCTAAGAGTGTAGATTGATAGAGTTGATTTCTGGTTTAACAAAGCTTTATTACACTATATTTGAGTGCAGATTTTTAAGGTTTATTATTGGTTTCGGAGAAGTTTATTACCCTATTCTGGAGTGTAGAATTCTGGAGTCGATCGATAGTGGTGTAACAAAGCTTTTTTTTACCTTGTGTTATAGTGTAAATCGATAGGATAACAGAACTTTATTACACTGTATTAGAGTTTGGATTGATAGGGTTTATTATTGATGTAATAGAAGTGCATCATGCTCTGTTAGAATGTAGATTGATAGAGATAATTACTGGTGTAACAGAGTTTTGTTACATTATATTAGAGTGCATATTTTTCAGGTTTACTCTTGGCCTCAAAGAAGTTTATTACTCCGTGCTCACACAGCTGTGTTGCATTCTGTTAGAGTGTAAATGGGTAGCATTTATTTTTGGAGTAATAGTGCTTTATTGCCCTCTGTTAGCGTGTATATTACAAGTGTTTATTACTATGACACATAGCTTTATTTCTCTGTTAGGGTGCAGACTGACTGGTCTAGCAGAGCTTTCTTACACTGTGTTAGCATGAACTGTAATTAAAGAGAGACAAACAAACAACACACTTAACTGAGAAAGGTAATAGACAAACAGAAAACACTGAACTGGGAATGAAGAAATAGAGTGAGAAGACACTGAACAGAAAAAATAGAGAGACAGAGAGAGACAATACGGTGAACTGTGAAAACAGACATACTGTGACAGCACCATGAACTGAGAATAGAGAGAGATAGAAAAACAACACACTGAAATGGGAATAGAGAGAGAAAAAGTGACAACACACTGAACTGTGTATAATTGCTCTTGATGCATTGCTCTTGATCTTGCTCTTGCTCTTGCACTCATGTGTGGTGAAGGATGGGCATGTTTGTGGAACATCATTTATTGTATCCATTGCTCCTGATGCAGTCTCCTCTACATTGGGGAGACTGGACACCTCCTAGCAGAGTGCTTTAGGGAACATCTCCGGGACACCTGCACCAATCAACCACACCGCCTTGTGGCCCAACATTTCAACTCTCCCTCCCACTCTGCCGAGGACATAGTCCTATACACACACACACACACACACAGATACGCCTATACACACACACACACACAGAAACTCCTTTACACACACACACACACTCCTGTACACACACACACGCACACACACACACACTGATACTCCTATATACACATGCACACACACACACAGACACACACACTGATACTCCTATACACACAAGCACACACACACACACTCCCATACACACACACACACAGATACTCTTATACACACACACATACTCCTATATATACACACACACACACACACACAGATACGCCTATACACACACACAGGTACTCCTCTCCACACACGCACAGATACTCCTATATACACACACACACACACAGAGATACGCCTAGACACACACACACAGATACTCCTATACACACACACACACAGATACGCCTATACACACACACAGATACGCCTATACACACACACACACAGAAACTCCTTTACACACACACACACACTCCTGTACACACACACACACACACTGATACTCCTATATACACATACACACACACACAGATACTCCTGTACACACATGCACACACAAACACACTCCCATACACACACAGATACTCCTATACACACACACACAGATACTACTATACACACACACACACAAAGCGATACTCCTATACACATACACACACAGATACTCCTATACACACACACACAGATACTCCTATACACACACACACACAGATACTCCTATACACACACACACACAGATACTCCTATATACACACAACACACACACACAGATACTCCTATACACACACACACACACATACAGATACTCCTATACACACACAAACAGATACTCCTATACACACACAAACAGATACTCCTATACACACACATTCCTAGATGCCACAGTAGAGCGACAGCCAATAGGGAACTTCAAACCAGCGTCTGCAGAAAACAATACAAACAGACCAAATATTGAACTACAGAAGCAATCACCCCAACAGCCTCAAATGAAGCTGCATCAGAACATTATTTCAATGAGCCAACACACACTGCAGGACAGAGGAACTACGCAGAGCAGAGAAAAATCACCTATACTGTGTATTCAAAAAGAATGTGTACCCAATGAACACAGAAATTCTAGCCACTCTCCCCTACATCAAAGACATCCCAAAAATACTGCCAGACTGCTCAGTCCCCTTGGCAACATGGTAACCCACAAACACACCAACACATTAAAACAGCAGCTAATGAACTTGAAAGACCCTATAAAGACGACGAGCAAAACTAATGTCATTTACAAAATACCGTGCAAGGACTGTAACAAACACTACATTGGACAAGCAGGCAGAAAACTGGCCACCCGGCTACATGAACACCAACTAGTCACAAAAAGACATGACCCTCTCTCACTAGTATCCTCACATACAGATGAGGAAGGACACCACTTCGACTGGGACAACCACCACTCACAGCACCAGAGACCTGGGTTCAAATCCCGCCTCAGGCGACTGACTGTGTGGAGTTTGCACATTCTCCCCGTGTCTGCGTGGGTTTCGTCCGGGTGCTCTGGTTTCCTCCCACAGTCCAAAGATGTGCTGGTCAGGTGAATTGGCCATGCTAAATTGCCTGTAGTGTTAGGTGAAGGGGTAAGTGTAGGGGTATGGGTGGGTTGCGCTTCGGCGGGTTGGTGTGGACTCGTTGGGCCGAAGGGCCTGTTTCCACACTAAGTAATCTAATCTAATCCTCGTACAAGCCAAACAAAGGCACGCACGAGTATTCCTAGAAGCATGGCATTCAAAGCAGAACTCTATCAACAAACACATCTACCACCCCCTGAGAAAAGGAACAGGAAGTGACTTCACCACGGGAAATAACATCATCACAGGAAATGACATCACAAACCCAAAGAAACCCAAAGCAAGAATTTTCAGCACTGCTTCGCCTAAGGCCCACTGAAGATGTTCCTAGTAGGGTAACAAAACGTCTGGAAATGAACCTTGTAGCTCAGTGAGCAAACCTATATCCAAAACCTCAACCTGAGCTACAAATCTTCTCAAAACTCACTAAGCACATATAAGCTTATGGGGTGAATTTGTTTTTGCAGAATCACATTTTATTTTGCTCAAAAACTGCACAAATCCATGTAAAATTCTGTAAAACTATACAGAGGATTTGTCAATCTGACACAATATTGGGATATAGGCAGACTTCACACCTATTGTTTAAAAAGCTGAGCCATTTTGAGAATGTAATTTAGAAGAAGCCCTCGGATTACACATCAAAGAACAGAAACCAGCATATCCCATTATAAAAGATGAAAGTTTTAATCTCAGATTGTTTACTGTATTACATCTCCATGACACTGGACTCCTTTGGCTGTGAGCATGATCTTAACCTCCACAACCACCTGATGAAGGAGCAGCACTCCAAAAGCTAGTGCTTTCAAATGAACCTGTTGGACTAAAGCCTGGTGTTACGTGATGTTTAACTTTGTCCATCCCAGTCACAGTGGATTAAGGTCTGTTAGATCAGCAGTAAACTTCATTGTCCTGTGTAGATTCTTAAGGTTTGTGCAATAAAGGTCTTATTACTCGAGAAAGAAGCTACACCCTAACACAGCCAAATAAAGCTCATTAGACCAGTAATTAACCCTATGAATCTACACTCTAACACACTGTAATGAAGCTCTGTGACATCAGTAATAATTCCTATTAATCTACAATATAGCACATGCAATAAAGCTATGTTACCCCAGTAATATCCCTTCTCAATCTACACCCTAACAAAGAGCAATAAAGCTCTATGTTACACTAGAAATGAACCCTATCAATCTGCATCTGGAAACAGTGCAATAACCGTCCTGTTACATAAGTAACAAGTCCAATCAATGTACACTACAACACAGTGAAATAAAGCTCTGTTATAGCAGTAATAAACTTGATGAATGTACAGCTGAATACATAAAGTAGTAATGCTCTGTTTCACCAGTAATAATTGCCGTCAATCTACATGCTGTGACAATGTTCCATCAATGTTAGAACATAGAAAAGTACAGCACAGAACAGGCCCTTTGGTCCACGATGTTATGCTGAGGTTTAATCCTAATTTCAAATATAATAACCTATGCACCCCTCAACTCACTCCTATCCATGTGTATGTCCAGCAGTCGCTTAAATGTCCCTAATGACTCTGCTTCCACCACCACCGCTGGCAATGCATTCCATGCATTCACAACTCCGCTGCTTAAAGAACCTACCTCTGATGTCTCCTCTATATCTTTCTCCTAATATCTTCAAACTATAACCTCTCGTACCAGTCAATCCTGCTTTGGGGAAAAGTCTCTGGCTATTGACTCTATCTATTCCTCTCATTATTTTGTACACCTCGATCAGGTCTCCTCTCTTCCTCCTTCTCTCCAGAGAGAAAAGTCCAAGCTTATTCAACCTTTCTTCATAAGGCAAGTCCTCCAGTCCAGGCAGCATCCTGGTAAACCTTCTTTGCACCCTCTCCAAAGCCTCTGTATCTTTTCTAATGTAGGGCGACCAGAACTGGACATAATACTCCAAGTTTGGTCTCACCAGGAACTTGAAGCAAAACCTCACGGCCAATAAAATCATATGCTTGCTTAACAACCCTATCCACTTGCATGCCTACTCTGAGGGATCTATGTACTGGAACACCAAGATCCCTCTGTTCCTCCTCACCGCCAAGAATTCTGTCTTTATTCTTATATTCAGCATTTGAGTTCAACCTTCCAAAATGCATAACTTCGCATTTATCCAGGTTGAACTCCATCTGCCATTTCTCAGCCCAGCTCTGTATCCTGTCTATGTCGCGCTGCAGTCTGCAATAGCCCTCTATACTATCAACGACACCTCCAACCTTTGTGTCACTTGCAAATTTACTAACCCACCCCTCAACCTCCTCATCCAAGTCATTTATAAAAACTACAAAGAGCTGAGGCCCAAGAACAGAGCCCTGCGGGACCCCACTCAACACTGACCTCCAGGCAGAATGCTTTCCATTTACAACCATTCTTTGCCTTCTGTCAGCCAACCAATTCTGAATCCAGATAGCCAAATCTCCCTGTGTCCCATACTTCCTGGCTTTATAAATGATCCTACCATGGGGAACCTTATCAAATGCCTTGCTAAAGTCCATATACACCACATCCCATTGCTCAACTTTTGTCGACCTGTCTTGTCACCTCCTCAAAGAACTCAATAAGATTTGTGAGGAATGACCTGCCGCTCACAAAGCCATGCTGACTGCCTTTAATCATGCTATGCTTTGCCAAATAGTCATATATCCCATCCCTCAGAATTCTTTCCAAAAGTTTGCTGATCACAGACCGTAAGACATCTGTAATAATCCCTATCAATCTACACTGTAACACAGTATTATAAAGGTCTGTTACAGCAGCAATAAACTCTTAGATACACCTTAACAGAATATAATAACAGCTCTGTTTCATGAGTAATAAAGCCTATTAATTTACACTGTAACACAATGTAATAACGCTCTGTTGCACTTGTAATAATTCCTTTCAATCCACAGTCTAACAGATTGTTAATGCTCTATTACATCAGTTGTAAGCCATATCAGTCTAAACTCCGATAGAGTATAATAAAGCTCTGTTACATCAGCAATGACCCCAATTATCTGCATGCTAAAACAATGTCGTAAAGCTCTGTTACACCAGTAATAATTCCTATCAATCTACACTTTAGCACATTTAACAAAGCTCTGTTACCGTCATAAATATTACCAATCAATGTACAAACACGGTTTAATAAAGTCCACACACCAGAAATAAACCATATCAATTAACAGTCAGCCAGAGTAATAAAGCACTGCTACTATATTAATAAACCCTATCAATCTACTCTGTAATACACAGGAATAAAGTTCTGTTGCACCGGAAATGCATGCTACCATTCTACACTCTAACACAGTTTAATAAGGCGGTGTTACATCACTAACAATCCCTGTAGACCTAAACTCTAAAATAGGGCAATCCACCTCTGTTACATCAGCCATAGCCCTTATCAATCTACACTCTAAAATAATGTAATAAAGCTCCATTACATCAGTAATATCTCTTATAAGTCTACATATAACAGAGTAATAAAACTCTGTTACAACAATAACTTGCCTTATCGATCTATACAGTGTGATAAAGCCCTGTTACACCAGTAATAAGTCCTACTTATCTATACTTCATTACCCTGTGTTAACTGTAGATTAATGGGTTTTAACTGATGTAATAGAGCTGTATTACACGGTGTCAGTGTAGATTTATAGGCTCTGTTCCATCAGCAGTAAAGCTATCATTTATCCTTCATTGCCTGGTGTTAGAATGTTGGTTAATGGTTTTTCTTTCTAATAAAGTTCTGCTGCAGCAGAAATAATCCTTATCAATCCATACTTTAACACAGTGTCATAAGGTTCTGTTACATCATCATAACCCTATCAATCTTCATGCTAACACAGTGTAATAAAGCTTTGTTATATCAATAATAATGACAACTAATCTACACTGTAACAAAGTGTGATGAATCTCTGTTACAATAGTAATAATCACAACCAATCTACACTCTAACACAATGCAATAATGATATGGAGGTATCAGGTATCAGTATATTATAATCCAACAGGTTTATTTGAAAGTACAAACTAGTCCTTCATCAGATAGATGCTGGGGCAAGTACATAGCACACAGACTTTATAAGCAAAAGACCAAATTATCAACACCTGACGCACTGTATTAGACAAACCTAGATTACTGTTAAATCTTTAATCACTTAGAATGGAAATTAGATTAGATTAGATTAGATTAGATTACTTACAGTGTGGAAACAGGCCCTTCGGCCCAACAAGTCCACACCGCCCCGTCGAAGCGCAACCCACCCATACCCCTACATTTACCCCTTACCTAATACTACGGGCAATTTAGCATGGCCAATTCACCTGACCTGCACATCTTGTATCGTGAATCGGATTCCTGTTAGTGTGGTGTTGATGATCCGGTGTGTTTTCTCTATTTCTGTGTTTTTAATGATATGGGTCAGATATGTTGATGACACCTTTGTAATCTGATTCACGAGAGAAGAAGAAAAGGATAACCAACTCCCATTCCTAGACATGATGATACAGAGAACACCGAACGGAGAATTCACCACAAAGGTATACAGGAAAGCCACACACACAGACCAAGTCCCGAACTATGAAAGCAACCACGCCAACACACACAAACGAAGTTGCATCAAGACACTATTCAAAAGGGCCACAACACACTGCAGCACACCAGAACTGCAAAAAGAGGAAGAGGAACACCTATACAAGGTATTCGCCAAAAACGGATACCCGCGCAATTTCATCAACACATGCCTAAGAGAAAGACAACGGAAGGAGGACATGCCGCAACCCAAAGGACTAGCCACACTACCATACATCAGGAGCATTTCAGAACTGACAGCCAGACTACTGCGACCACTGGGACTTATAACAGCACACAAACCAACAGCCACCCTCAGACAACAACTCACCACTAGTGGGCTAGTGTAGGTTAGGTTGGCTTGGATCGGCGCAACATCGAGGGCCAAACGGCCTGTACTGCGCTGTATTCTTCTCTGTTCTATGTTCTAGTCATAGAGTTATAGAGATTTACAGCATGGAAACAGATCCTTCGGTCCAACCCGTCCATGTTGACCAGATATCCCAACCCAATCTAGTCCCACCGCCAGCACCCGGCCCATATCCCACCTGCCAGCACCTGGTTCATATCCCTCCAAACCTTTCCTAGTCATATACTAATGTAAAAAAATTGCATCTCACTGTGTTAGAGGCTGGACTATTTATGTTTATTTCTGGTGTAAGTGAGTATTATTGCCCTGTGTTAGAGTGTAGATTGATCTTGATTATTACTGTTGTTACACAGCTTCAGTACACTTGTTAGAATATGGATCGATAGGGATAGTTACTGCTGTAACAGAACTTTATGAAACTGTGTTGGAGTGTGGATAGTCAGTGATTATTACTAATCTAACAGATTGTTCTGGTGTAACAGAGCTTTATTACACTGTACTAGTGTATAGATTGACAGGGAATAACACTTGTATAACACAACTGTATAGTACTTTCTTTGAGTGTGGATTGTTCCTCATAATTACTGGTGCAACAGAGATGCATAACACTGTGTTAGAGTGTGGACTGAGTGTTTATTTCCGGTTTAACAGAGCACCATTGCCCATTGTTAGAGTGTAGATTGATCAGGATAATTACTGGTGTAGGACAGCTTTAATACATTGTGTTAGAATGTGGATTGATAGGTATCATTATTGCTATAAAAGATATTTATTATCGTGTTACCATGTAGGTTTTACGACTGATGAGCAGAGCTTTATGACACAAAACCCCTATCTATTTAAAGTCTAACACAAGGTAATGAAGGGGAGATTGATAGGTTTACTACTGATGTAACAGAGGCTATCAATTGATACGCTAACACAGTGTAATATAGCTTCATTACATCAGTCAAAATCTATTAATCTGCACTCTTAGGGTCAGTAATGAAGCTCTCCGACACCAATGATAAACTCTATCAATTTACACCGGAACGCAGGGTAATGATTGGGTTTATGACTGTGTTAGAGTATAGATTAATGAGGTATATTACTGGTGCAATAGGTCTGTATTGCACTGTGTTAGTTTGTAGATTGATAGGTATTATTATTGATGGAACAGAGATGTGTTGGGGTGTAGACTGGTATAATTTATTTCTGGTGTAACAGAGCTTTATTGTCCTATAATAGGCTTTAGATTAATAGGTATATTATTGTTGTAACAAAGCTTTATTACACTATGCTTGATTATAAATTGTTATGGTTTATCTTTGGTGTTTTGGAGACTTATTACAATGTGTAAGGGTTGTTGATCGGGTTTGTTCCTGCCGTAAAAGCATTATTGCACTGTGTATTAGTGTAGATTGATAGGGGTTGTTACTAATGTAACAGCGCTTTATTACACTATGTTAGAGAGTAGATTGATAGAGGTTATTCCTGGTGTAACAGAACAATATTACATTGTGCTTGAGTTTAGATTGGTAAGGTTGTAACAGAGCTTTTTTTACACTGTGTTAGAGGTTAGAATGATAGGGTTTTTTCTTGTCTTACAGAGCTTTATTGCCTTGTATTAGGGTGTAGATTGATAGGGTTGACTAATCGTGTAACAGAGCATTATTACTCTGTGTTAGCATGTAGATTGATAGGGTTTATTACTTTCGTAACAGAGCTTTATTTCCTGTGTTAGAGTGTAGATTGAGAGGGTTGATTATTGCTTTAATGGGCCTTTATCACATCCTGTTGGAGTGTAGATTGAACCGGTTTGTTCCTGCAGTTACAGAGCGTCATTACTCTATGTTGTATCATTGATTGACAGGGATTATTACTGATGTAATGCAGCTGTTGTACACTGTGCTAGGATTGGTAGAGACTTACTACTGTAAGACAGCTTTATCAAACTATGTTACAGTGTAGGCTGGTAGTGTTTATTGTGGTTCTGTTCGCCGAGCTCGAAATTTTTGTTGCAAACGTTTCGGCCCCTGTCTAGGTGACATCCTCAATGCTTGGGAGCCTCCTGTGAAGCGCTTCTGTGGTGTTGCCTGCAACAGTAATGGACTCGCCATCATTAAGGGCATTTAAATGGTCATTGGATCAACCTTTGGATGATAATTGAATAGTGTAGGTTAGATGGGCTTCACAGGTTGGCACAACGTTGAATGCCTGTACTGTGCTGAAATGTTCTTTGTTCTATGGATATTTTGGGATGTTTAAACAATTAACAGAGTGAAAGGCATGTATTTGCCATTTTCCTGTCCAGTTTCAGACAATTAGTAATAGCATGTAATAATTTGTTTTGAAACAGACATGCATTTTGTACTAAGCAAATGAAACACTGCACAAGTTGTTTTGCTGTTTTTTCCACCCTTCGTTTGACATTTGCAGTTTGAAGGTATTGCCTCAAAAAGTAGTCCTTGTGGATAATTATGATGCAAACACTTTGCTGAAGTATAGTCTGTTTTTCATGGTTAATTTCCTCCTTTGTTTTTTCCAGCTAATTTTTACTGTAACAGCAAGCTTTGAGGTGCATACATCTGTATACAAAGTTACTGAACTAAAATAGACCCAAACATGTATGCCAGATTTATATTTACATACGGAAGCGATTGGTGGTTTGTTGAATGTGTCCTATGTGAAGATATTGCTTTTCTTCATTTAGTCACTCTTCATTAGAGAGCAATATGCATTCAGCTACTATATCTTCAAATTTGTTGGATTTGTGTAAAGGCCATCATGACCTCGCCTTTCTTGTCTGCAGCTCAGTTTAGCTATTGGTATGGCAGCTGGACAGAAGTATTTCTGTATTACTCCCCAAATAAAGGCATTTGTGTTATTTTAACCTCATCTCTTGTATGTCCTGTCAAATTCTTTCAACAGTTAATAGTTGAGCCTAGCCAATGTGTGTTCATGGTTACCAAAAATCCATTCCACAAGAGAGGCGGAATTCTGTTTTCCAAAGTTTGTTTTCTATTGACATGTGATCCCATGTAATGTTCCTCCTTAGTTACAAAAATCCAGAAGAAATTTCCTTAGGAAAAAACATTGTATTTGCTTTGCAGAGAATCAACAATACTGCTTGGCACTCAACCTATTATTTTAATTTTCAAAACAAAAGCTCTGTGCTTATAAAAGTAATCTCTCTCAAATGTTCTATCCTCCATATGCCTATCCAATGCCCGCTTAAATGCCCATAAAGAGGGAGAGTCCACAACTGCTACTGGCAGGGCATTCCATGAACTCATGATTCGCTGAGTAAAGAACTTACCCCCAACATCTGTCCTATACCTACCACCCCTTAATTTAAAGCTATGCCCCCTCGTAATAGCTGACTCCATACGTGGAAAAAGGTTCTCACGGTCAACCATATCTAAGCCCCTAATCATCTTGTACACCTCTATCAAGTCACCCCTAAACCTTCTTTTCTCCAATGAAAACAACCCCAAGTGCCTCAGCCTTTCCTCATACGATCTTCCTACCATACCAGGCAACATCCTGGTAAACACCTTCTGCACCGGTTCCAGTGTCTCCACATCCTATGGCGACCAAAACTGCACACAATACTCCAGGTGCAGCCGCACCAGAGTCTTATACAACTGCAACATGATCTCAGGACTCCGGAACTCAATTCCTTTACCAATAAAAGCCAGTACGCCATATGCCTTTTTCACCGCACTATTTACCTGGGTGGCAATTTTCAAAGATCTGTGTACATGGACACCAAGATCCCTCTGCTCATCCACACTACCAAGTATCCGACCGTTAGCCCAGTACCCCATCTTTTTGTTACTCATACCAAAGTGAATCACCTCACACTTAGCTACATTGAACTCCATTTGCCACCTTTCTGCCCAGTTCTGCAGCTTATCTATATCCCGCTGTAACCTGACACATCCTTCCTCACTGTCAACAACTCCTCTGACTTATAAAATTTATATAAATGACAAACAGCAATGGTCCCAAAACAGATCCTTGCGGAACACCGCTAGTAACGGCACTCCAAGAAGTTTCGGGCACAGGCCCTTCTTCAGGAACGTCGAATCTCCTGTTCCCTGGATGCTGCCTGACCTGCTGTGCTGTTCCAGCAATAAAGTTTCAACTTTGATCTCCAGCATCTGCAGACCTCACTTTCGCCTCGAAGATTTCAACCTACTGCGAATCCTCTTACAAGGATGCCTTCCTTGAAGAAGCTCTCTGCCTCTCTCTACAAAGAATTATCTTCTTCTGCTGAACACTCTTGATCTCCAGCATCTGCAGACCTCACTTTCTCCTCGAAGATTTCAACTATAGATATGTCATTAGTGAATTTTATGCCAGTAAGGGTATTATTGATGGTCTTGAAGGTTTCCTCTAATTTCTTTCATTTAGTGATGACAAAGGTGTCATCTACGTAGCAGATCCAAAGTTTGGGTTGGATGGTTGGCAGAGCTGTTTGTTCAAGTCTCTGCATTACTGCCTCTGCTAAGAACTCTGATATTGGAGATCCCATGGGTAATCCGTTGGTTTATCTGTAGGTTTTATTGTTGAAGATGAAGTGTGTGGTAAGGCATAGGTCCACTAGCTTGATGATACTGTCCTTGTTGATGAAGTTAGTGGTGTTTGGTGTATGTGTCTTTGGGTCTTCTTATATGTGTGCGCATGCAGGAGCAACAAATTGAGTGTGCATGGGAATGTGTGAATGTGGGTATGAGTGTACATGTATGTGTATATATGTGTGAGTGTGATGGGGTATGTATGAGAGGGTGCGTGTGTCAATGTGAGTGCGGGGGGTGTAAGTGTGTGCATATGGGAGAGAGCTTGTGTATGAGGGAGTGTCTACGTGGGTGTGAGTATGTAGGAGTGTGCGTGTGTTTGTGTCTGTGTGTGTGAGAGGGAGTATATTGTGCAGGGGGTCACCTGTTGTGTGACATGAACCTAAGGTCCCGGTTGAGGCCATTCCCATGGTTACACAACTTTGTTATCAGCTTCTGCTCAGCCTGAAGTCATTGACACAGCTTTCAAATAAAACTGTTGGACTATAACCTGGTATTACACAGGGTTCGAATGTAAATTGCTAAGATCTATTATGTGTGTAACAATGCATTATTAGACTGTTAGAGTTTGGATAGATAGTGTTTATTCTTGATCTCGAAGAGTTTTACTACCATGTCCTAGTGTAGATTGAAAGTAGGTGTTGCTGATGTAACAGAGCTTCATTACACTGTATTAGACCATGGATTAGTAGTTGTTATTATTGGTGTATTAGTCTGTGTTAGGAGGAGATCGATAGGGTTTATTAGTGGTGTAACAGCTTTAAGATACTGTGATAGTACAGAAGATTATAACTGGTGTAACAGCTTTGTTGCACTGTGTTAGAATTTAGATTGACAGGAGTTATTACTTGTGTAACAGATATGTATCACATTCTCTAAGAGTGTAGATTGATAGAGTTGATTTCTGGTTTAACAAAGCTTTATTACACTATATTTGAGTGCAGATTTTTAAGGTTTATTATTGGTTTCGGAGAAGTTTATTACCCTATTCTGGAGTGTAGAATTCTGGAGTCGATCGATAGTGGTGTAACAAAGCTTTTTTTACCTTGTGTTATAGTGTAAATCGATAGGATAACAGAACTTTATTACACTGTATTAGAGTTTGGATTGATAGGGTTTATTATTGATGTAATAGAAGTGCATCATGCTCTGTTAGAATGTAGATTGATAGAGATAATTACTGGTGTAACAGAGTTTTGTTACATTATATTAGAGTGCATATTTTTCAGGTTTACTCTTGGCCTCAAAGAAGTTTATTACTCCGTGCTCACACAGCTGTGTTGCATTCTGTTAGAGTGTAAATGGGTAGCATTTATTTTTGGAGTAATAGTGCTTTATTGCCCTCTGTTAGCGTGTATATTACAAGTGTTTATTACTATGACACATAGCTTTATTTCTCTGTTAGGGTGCAGACTGATAGGATTTCTTACTGGTCTAGCAGAGCTTTCTTACACTGTGTTAGCATGAACTGTAATTAAAGAGAGACAAACAAACAACACACTTAACTGAGAAAGGTAATAGACAAACAGAAAACACTGAACTGGGAATGAAGAAATAGAGTGAGAAGACACTGAACAGAAAAAATAGAGAGACAGAGAGAGACAATACGGTGAACTGTGAAAACAGACATACTGTGACAGCACCATGAACTGAGAATAGAGAGAGATAGAAAAACAACACACTGAAATGGGAATAGAGAGAGAAAAAGTGACAACACACTGAACTGTGTATAATTGCTCTTGATGCATTGCTCTTGATCTTGCTCTTGCTCTTGCACTCATGTGTGGTGAAGGATGGGCATGTTTGTGGAACATCATTTATTGTATCCATTGCTCCTGATGCAGTCTCCTCTACATTGGGGAGACTGGACAACTCCTAGCAGAGTGCTTTAGGGAACATCTCCGGGACACCTGCACCAATCAACCACACCGCCTTGTGGCCCAACATTTCAACTCCCCCTCCCACTCTGCCGAGGACATAGTCCTATACACACACACACACACACACACACAGATACGCCTATACACACACACACACAGAAACTCCTTTACACACACACACACATACTCCTGTACACACACACAAACACTGATACTCCTATATACACATGCACACACACACACACACTGATACTCCTATACACACAAGCACACACACACACACTCCCATACACACACACACAGATACTCTTATACACACACAAACACATACTCCTATATATACACACACACACACACAGATACGCCTATACACACACACAGGTACTCCTCTCCACACACGCACAGATACTCCTATATATACACACACACAGATACGCCTATACACACACACAGATACTCCTATACACACACACACACAGATACGCCTATACACACACACACAGATACGCCTATACACACACACACACACACAGAAACTCCTTTACACACACACTGCTGTACACACACACACACTGATACTCCTATATACACATACACACACAGATACTCCTATAAACACATGCACACACACACACTGATACTCCTATATATATACACACACACACAGATACTCCTGTACACACATGCACACACAAACACACTCCCATACACACACAGATACTCCTATACACACACACACAGATACTACTATACACACACACACACACACACAGAGATACTCCTATACACATACACACACAGATACTCCTATACACACACACACAGATACTCCTATACACACACACAGATACTCCTATACACACAAACACAGATACGCCTATACACACACACACAGATACGCCTATACACACACACAGAGAAACTCCTTTACACACACACACACTCCTATTCACACACACACACACTGATACTCCTATATACACATACACACACACACAGATACTCCTGTACACACATGCACACACAAACACACTCCCATACACACACAGATACTCCTATACACACACACACAGATACTACTATACACACACACACACACACACACACAGCGATACTCCTATACACATACACACACAGATACTCCTATACACACACACAGATACTCCAATACACACACACACACACACAGATACTCCTATACACACACACACACACAGATACTCCTATACACACACACACAGATACTCCTATACACACACACACACACAGATACTCCTATATACACACAACACACACACACAGATACTCCTATATACACACACACACATACAGATACTCCTATACACACACAAACAGATACTCCTATACACACACAAACAGATACTCCTATACACACACATTCCTAGATGCCACAGTAGAGCGACAGCCAATAGGGAACTTCAAACCAGCGTCTGCAGAAAACAATACAAACAGACCAAATATTGAACTACAGAAGCATTCACCCCAACAGCCTCAAATGAAGCTGCATCAGAACATTATTTCAATGAGCCAACACACACTGCAGGACAGAGGAACTACGCAGAGCAGAGAAAAATCACCTATACTGTGTATTCAAAAAGAATGTGTACCCAATGAACACAGAAATTCTAGCCACTCTCCCCTACATCAAAGACATCCCAGACTGCTCAGTCCCCTTGGCAACATGGTAACCCACAAACCCACCAACACATTAAAACAGCAGCTAATGAACTTGAAAGACCCTATAAAGACGACGAGCAAAACTAATGTCATTTACAAAATACCGTGCAAGGACTGTAACAAACACTACATTGGACAAACAGGCAGAAAACTGGCCACCCGGCTACATGAACACCAACTAGTCACAAAAAGACATGACCCTCTCTCACTAGTATCCTCAGATACAGATGAGGAAGGACACCACTTCGACTGGGACAACCACAACTCACAGCACCAGAGACCTGGGTTCAAATCCCGCCTCAGGCGACTGACTGTGTGGAGTTTGCACATTCTCCCCGTGTCTGCGTGGGTTTCGTCCGGGTGCTCTGGTTTCCTCCCACAGTCCAAAGATGTGCTGGTCAGGTGAATTGGCCATGCTAAATTGCCTGTAGTGTTAGGTGAAGGGGTAAGTGTAGGGGTATGGGTGGGTTGCGCTTCGGCGGGTTGGTGTGGACTCGTTGGGCCGAAGGGCCTGTTTCCACACTAAGTAATCTAATCTAATCCTCGTACAAGCCAAACAAAGGCACGCACGAGTATTCCTAGAAGCATGGCATTCAAAGCAGAACTCTATCAACAAACACATCTACCACCCCCTGAGAAAAGGAACAGGAAGTGACTTCACCACAGGAAATAACATCATCACAGGAAATGACATTACAAACCCAAAGAAACCCAAACATGTAAATACAAAGCAGGAATTTTCAGCATTGCTTCGCCTGAGGCCCACTGAAGATGTTCCTAGTAGGGTAACAAAACGTCTGGAAATGAACCTTGCAGCTCAGTGAGCAAACCTATATCCAAAACTTCAACCTGAGGTACAAATCTTCTCAAAACTCACTAAGCACATATAAGCTTATGGGGTGAATTTGTTTTTGCAGAATCACATTTTATTTTGCTCAAAAACTGCATAAATCCATTTAAAATTCTGTAAAACTATACAGAGGATTTGTCAATCTGACACAATATTGGGATATAGGCAGACTTCACACCTATTGTTTAAAAAGCTGAGCCATTTTGAGAATGTAATTTAGAAGAAGCCCTCGGATTACACATCAAAGAACAGAAACCAGCATATCCCATTATAAAAGATGAAAGTTTTAATCTCAGATTGTTGACTGTATTACATCTCCATGACACTGGACTCCTTTGGCTGTGAGCATGATCTTAACCTCCACAACCACCTGATGAAGGAGCAGCACTCCAAAAGCTAGTGCTTTCAAATGAACCTGTTGGACTAAAGCCTGGTGTTACGTGATGTTTAACTTTGTCCATCCCAGTCACAGTGGATTAAGGTCTGTTAGATCAGCAGTAAACTTCTGTCCTGTGTAGATTATTAAGGTTTGTGCAATAAAGGTCTTATTACTCGAGAAAGAAGCTACACCCTAACACAGCCAAATAAAGCTCATTAGACCAGTAATTAACCCTATGAATCTACACTCTAACACACTGTAATGAAGCTCTGTGACATCAGTAATAATTCCTATTAATCTACAATATAGCACATGCAATAAAGCTATGTTACCCCAGTAATATCCCTTCTCAATCTACACCCTAACAAAGAGCAATAAAGCTCTATGTTACACTAGAAATGAACCCTATCAATCTGCATCTGGAAACAGTGCAATAACCGTCCTGTTACATAAGTAACAAGTCCAATCAATGTACACTACAACACAGTGAAATAAAGCTCTGTTATAGCAGTAATAAACTTGATGAATGTACAGCTGAATACATAAAGTAGTAATGCTCTGTTTCACCAGTAATAATTGCCGTCAATCTACATGCTGTGACAATGTTCCATCAATGTTAGAACATAGAAAAGTACAGCACAGAACAGGCCCTTTGGTCCACGATGTTATGCTGAGGTTTAATCCTAATTTCAAATATAATAACCTATGCACCCCTCAACTCACTCCTATCCATGTGTATGTCCAGCAGTCGCTTAAATGTCCCTAATGACTCTGCTTCCACCACCACCGCTGGCAATGCATTCCATGCAGTCACAACTCCGCTGCATAAAGAACCTACCTCTGATGTCTCCTCTATATCTTTCTCCTAATATCTTCAAACTATAACCTCTCGTACCAGTCAATCCTGCTTTGGGGAAAAGTCTCTGGCTATTGACTCTATCTATTCCTCTCATTATTTTGTACACCTCGATCAGGTCTCCTCTCTTCCTCCTTCTCTCCAGAGAGAAAAGTCCAAGCTTATTCAACCTTTCTTCATAAGGCAAGTCCTCCAGTCCAGGCAGCATCCTGGTAAACCTTCTTTGCACCCTCTCCAAAGCCTCTGTATCTTTTCTAATGTAGGGCGACCAGAACTGGACATAATACTCCAAGTTTGGTCTCACCAGGAACTTGAAGCAAAACCTCACGGCCAATAAAATCATATGCTTGCTTAACAACCCTATCCACTTGCATGCCTACTCTGAGGGATCTATGTACTGGAACACCAAGATCCCTCTGTTCCTCCTCACCGCCAAGAATTCTGTCTTTATTCTTATATTCAGCATTTGAGTTCAACCTTCCAAAATGCATAACTTCGCATTTATCCAGGTTGAACTCCATCTGCCATTTCTCAGCCCAGCTCTGTATCCTGTCTATGTCGCGCTGCAGTCTGCAATAGCCCTCTATACTATCAACGACACCTCCAACCTTTGTGTCACTTGCAAATTTACTAACCCACCCCTCAACCTCCTCATCCAAGTCATTTATAAAAACTACAAAGAGCTGAGGCCCAAGAACAGAGCCCTGCGGGACCCCACTCAACACTGACCTCCAGGCAGAATGCTTTCCATTTACAACCATTCTTTGCCTTCTGTCAGCCAACCAATTCTGAATCCAGATAGCCAAATCTCCCTGTGTCCCATACTTCCTGGCTTTATAAATGATCCTACCATGGGGAACCTTATCAAATGCCTTGCTAAAGTCCATATACACCACATCCCATTGCTCAACTTTTGTCGACCTGTCTTGTCACCTCCTCAAAGAACTCAATAAGATTTGTGAGGAATGACCTGCCGCTCACAAAGCCATGCTGACTGCCTTTAATCATGCTATGCTTTGCCAAATAGTCATATATCCCATCCCTCAGAATTCTTTCCAAACGTTTGCTGACCACAGACCGTAAGACATCTGTAATATCAATCTACACTGTAACACAGTATTATAAAGGTCTGTTACAGCAGCAATAAACTCTTAGATACACCTTAACAGAGTATAATAACAGCTCTGTTTCATGAGTAATAAAGCCTATTAATTTACACTGTAACACAATGTAATAACGCTCTGTTGCACTTGTAATAATTCCTTTCAATCCACAGTCTAACAGATTGTTAATGCTCTATTACATCAGTTGTAAGCCATATCAGTCTAAACTCCGATAGAGTATAATAAAGCTCTGTTACATCAGCAATGACCCCAATTATCTGCATGCTAAAACAATGTCGTAAAGCTCTGTTACACCAGTAATAATTCCTATCAATCTACACTTTAGCACATTTAACAAAGCTCTGTTACCGTCATAAATATTACCAATCAATGTACAAACACGGTTTAATAAAGTCCACACACCAGAAATAAACCATATCAATTAACAGTCAGCCAGAGTAATAAAGCACTGCTACTATATTAATAAACCCTATCAATCTACTCTGTAATACACAGGAATAAAGTTCTGTTGCACCGGAAATGCATGCTCCCATTCTACACTCTAACACAGTTTAATAAGGCGGTGTTACATCACTAACAATCCCTGTAGACCTAAACTCTAAAATAGGGCAATCCACCTCTGTTACATCAGCCATAGCCCTTATCAATCTACACTATAAAATAATGTAATAAAGCTCCATTACATCAGTAATATCTCTTATAAGTCTACATATAACAGAGTAATAAAACTCTGTTACAACAATAACTTGCCTTATCAATCTATACAGTGTGATAAAGCCCTGTTACACCAGTAATAAGTCCTACTTATCTATACTTCATTACCCTGTGTTAACTGTAGATTAATGGGTTTTAACTGATGTGATAGAGCTGTATTACACGGTGTCAGTGTAGATTTATAGGCTCTGTTCCATCAGCAGTAAAGCTATCATTTATCCTTCATTGCCTGGTGTTAGAATGTTGGTTAATGGTTTTTCTTTCTAATAAAGTTCTGCTGCAGCAGAAATAATCCTTATCAATCCATACTTTAACACAGTGTCATAAGGTTCTGTTACATCATCATAACCCTATCAATCTTCATGCTAACACAGTGTAATAAAGCTTTGTTATATCAATAATAATGACAACTAATCTACACTGTAACAAAGTGTGATGAATCTCTGTTACAATAGTAATAATCACAACCAATCTACACTCTAACACAATGCAATAATGATATGGAGGTATCAGGTATCAGTATATTATAATCCAACAGGTTTATTTGAAAGTACAAACTAGTCCTTCATCAGATAGATGCTGGGGCAAGTACATAGCACACAGACTTTATAAGCAAAAGACCAAATTATCAACACCTGACGCACTGTATTAGACAAACCTAGATTACTGTTAAATCTTTAATCACTTAGAATGGAAATTAGATTAGATTAGATTAGATTAGATTACTTACAGTGTGGAAACAGGCCCTTCGGCCCAACAAGTCCACACCGCCCCGTCGAAGCGCAACCCACCCATACCCCTACATTTACCCCTTACCTAATACTACGGGCAATTTAGCATGGCCAATTCACCTGACCTGCACATCTTGTATCGTGAATCGGATTCCTGTTAGTGTGGTGTTGATGATCCGGTGTGTTTTCTCTATTTCTGTGTTTTTAATGATATGGGTCAGATATGTTGATGACACCTTTGTAATCTGATTCACGAGAGAAGAAGAAAAGGATAACCAACTCCCATTCCTAGACATGATGATACAGAGAACACCGAACGGAGAATTCACCACAAAGGTATACAGGAAAGCCACACACACAGACCAAGTCCCGAACTATGAAAGCAACCACGCCAACACACACAAACGAAGTTGCATCAAGACACTATTCAAAAGGGCCACAACACACTGCAGCACACCAGAACTGCAAAAAGAGGAAGAGGAACACCTATACAAGGTATTCGCCAAAAACGGATACCCGCGCAATTTCATCAACACATGCCTAAGAGAAAGACAACGGAAGGAGGACATGCCGCAACCCAAAGGACTAGCCACACTACCATACATCAGGAGCATTTCAGAACTGACAGCCAGACTACTGCGACCACTGGGACTTATAACAGCACACAAACCAACAGCCACCCTCAGACAACAACTCACCACTAGTGGGCTAGTGTAGGTTAGGTTGGCTTGGATCGGCGCAACATCGAGGGCCAAACGGCCTGTACTGCGCTGTATTCTTCTCTGTTCTATGTTCTAGTCATAGAGTTATAGAGATTTACAGCATGGAAACAGATCCTTCGGTCCAACCCGTCCATGTTGACCAGATATCCCAACCCAATCTAGTCCCACCGCCAGCACCCGGCCCATATCCCACCTGCCAGCACCTGGTTCATATCCCTCCAAACCTTTCCTAGTCATATACTAATGTAAAAAAATTGCATCTCACTGTGTTAGAGGCTGGACTGTTTATGTTTATTTCTGGTGTAAGTGAGTATTATTGCCCTGTGTTAGAGTGTAGATTGATCTTGATTATTACTGTTGTTACACAGCTTCAGTACACTTGTTAGAATATGGATCGATAGGGATAGTTACTGCTGTAACAGAACTTTATGAAACTGTGTTGGAGTGTGGATAGTCAGTGATTATTACTAATCTAACAGATTGTTCTGGTGTAACAGAGCTTTATTACACTGTACTAGTATATAGATTGACAGGGAATAACACTTGTATAACACAACTGTATAGTACTTTCTTTGAGTGTGGATTGTTCCTCATAATTACTGGTGCAACAGAGATGCATAACACTGTGTTAGAGTGTGGACTGAGTGTTTATTTCCGGTTTAACAGAGCACCATTGCCCATTGTTAGAGTGTAGATTGATCAGGATAATTACTGGTGTAGGACAGCTTTAATACATTGTGTTAGAATGTGGATTGATAGGTATCATTATTGCTATAAAAGATATTTATTATCGTGTTACCATGTAGGTTTTACGACTGATGAGCAGAGCTTTATGACACAAAACCCCTATCTATTTAAAGTCTAACACAAGGTAATGAAGGGGAGATTGATAGGTTTACTACTGATGTAACAGAGGCTATCAATTGATACGCTAACACAGTGTAATATAGCTTCATTACATCAGTCAAAATCTATTAATCTGCACTCTTAGGGTCAGTAATGAAGCTCTCCGACACCAATGATAAACTCTATCAATTTACACCGGAACGCAGGGTAATGATTGGGTTTATGACTGTGTTAGAGTATAGATTAATGAGGTATATTACTGGTGCAATAGGTCTGTATTGCACTGTGTTAGTTTGTAGATTGATAGGTATTATTATTGATGGAACAGGGATGTGTTGGGGTGTAGACTGGTATAATTTATTTCTGGTGTAACAGAGCTTTATTGTCCTATAATAGGCTTTAGATTAATAGGTATATTATTGTTGTAACAAAGCTTTATTACACTATGCTTGATTATAAATTGTTATGGTTTATTTTTGGTGTTTTGGAGACTTATTACAATGTGTAAGGGTTGTTGATCGGGTTTGTTCCTGCCGTAAAAGCATTATTGCACTGTGTATTAGTGTAGATTGATAGGGGTTGTTACTAATGTAACAGCGCTTTATTACACTATGTTAGAGAGTAGATTGATAGAGGTTATTCCTGGTGTAACAGAACAATATTACATTGTGCTTGAGTTTAGATTGGTAAGGTTGTAACAGAGCTTTTTTTACACTGTGTTAGAGGTTAGAATGATAGGGTTTTTTCTTGTCTTACAGAGCTTTATTGCCTTGTATTAGGGTGTAGATTGATAGGGTTGACTAATCGTGTAACAGAGCATTATTACTCTGTGTTAGCATGTAGATTGATAGGGTTTATTACTTTCGTAACAGAGCTTTATTTCCTGTGTTAGAGTGTAGATTGAGAGGGTTGATTATTGCTTTAATGGGCCTTTATCACATCCTGTTGGAGTGTAGATTGAACCGGTTTGTTCCTGCAGTTACAGAGCGTCATTACTCTATGTTGTATCATTGATTGACAGGGATTATTACTGATGTAATGCAGCTGTTGTACACTGTGCTAGGATTGGTAGAGACTTACTACTGTAAGACAGCTTTATCAAACTATGTTACAGTGTAGGCTGGTAGTGTTTATTGTGGTTCTGTTCGCCGAGCTCGAAATTTTTGTTGCAAACGTTTCGGCCCCTGTCTAGGTGACATCCTCAATGCTTGGGAGCCTCCTGTGAAGCGCTTCTGTGGTGTTGCCTGCAACAGTAATGGACTCACCATCATTAAGGGCATTTAAATGGTCATTGGATCAACCTTTGGATGATAATTGAATAGTGTAGGTTAGATGGGCTTCACAGGTTGGCACAACGTTGAATGCCTGTACTGTGCTGAAATGTTCTTTGTTCTATGGATATTTTGGGATGTTTAAACAATTAACAGAGTGAAAGGCATGTATTTGCCATTTTCCTGTCCAGTTTCAGACAATTAGTAATAGCATGTAATAATTTGTTTTGAAACAGACATGCATTTTGTACTAAGCAAATGAAACACTGCACAAGTTGTTTTGCTGTTTTTTCCACCCTTCGTTTGACATTTGCAGTTTGAAGGTATTGCCTCAAAAAGTAGTCCTTGTGGATAATTATGATGCAAACACTTTGCTGAAGTATAGTCTGTTTTCATGGTTAATTTCCTCCTTTGTTTTTTCCAGCTAATTTTTACTGTAACAGCAAGCTTTGAGGTGTATACATCTGTATACAAAGTTACTGAACTAAAATAGACCCAAACATGTATGCCAGATTTATATTTACATATGGAAGCGATTGGTGGTTTGTTGAATGTGTCCTATGTGAAGATATTGCTTTTCTTCATTTAGTCATTCTGCATTAGAGAGCAATATGCATTCAGCTACTATATCTTCAAATTTGTTGGATTTGTGTAAAGGCCATCATGACCTCGCCTTTCTTGTCTGCAGCTCAGTTTAGCTATTGGTATGGCAGCTGGACAGAAGTATTTCTGTATTACTCCCCAAATAAAGGCATTTGTGTTATTTTAACCTCATCTCTTGTATGTCCTGTCAAATTCTTTCAACAGTTAATAGTTGAGCCTAGCCAATGTGTGTTCATGGTTACCAAAAATCCATTCCACAAGAGAGGCGGAATTCTGTTTTCCAAAGTTTGTTTTCTATTGACATGTGATCCCATGTAATGTTCCTCCTTAGTTACAAAAATCCAGAAGAAATTTCCTTAGGAAAAAAACATTGTATTTGCTTTGCAGAGAATCAACAATACTGCTTGGCACTCAACCTATTATTTTAATTTTCAAAACAAAAGCTCTGTGCTTATAAAAATAATCTCTCTCAAATGTTCTATCCTCCATATGCCTATCCAATGCCCGCTTAAATGCCCATAAAGAGGGAGAGTCCACAACTGCTACTGGCAGGGCATTCCATGAACTCATGATTCGCTGAGTAAAGAACCTACCCCCAACATCTGTCCTATACCTACCACCCCTTAATTTAAAGCTATGCCCCCTCGTAATAGCTGACTCCATACGTGGAAAAAGGTTCTCACGGTCAACCCTATCTAAGCCCCAATCATCTTGTACACCTCTATCAAGTCACCCCTAAACCTTCTTTTCTCCAATGAAAACAACCCCAAGTGCCTCAGCCTTTCCTCATACGATCTTCCTACCATACCAGGCAACATCCGGGTAAACACCTTCTGCACCCGTTCCAGTGTCTCCACATCCTATGGCGACCAAAACTGCACACAGTACTCCAGGTGCAGCCGCACCAGAGTCTTATACAACTGCAACATGATCTCAGGACTCCGGAACTCAATTCCTTTACCAATAAAAGCCAGTACGCCATATGCCTTCTTCACCGCACTATTTACCTGGGTGGCAATTTTCAAAGATCTGTGTACATGGACACCAAGATCCCTCTGCTCATCCACACTACCAAGTATCCGACCGTTAGCCCAGTACCCCATCTTTTTGTTACTCTTACCAAAGTGAATCACCTCACACTTAGCTACATTGAACTCCATTTGCCACCTTTCTGCCCAGTTCTGCAGCTTATCTATATCCCGCTGTAACCTGACACATCCTTCCTCACTGTCAACAACTCCTCCGACTTATAAAATTTATATAAATGACAAACAGCAATGGTCCCAAAACAGATCCTTGCGGAACACCGCTAGCAACAGCACTCCAAGATGAACCTTTACCATCAACTACTACCCTCTGTCTTCTTCCAGCCATCCAATTCCTAATCCAAACCTCCAACTCATCCTTAATGCCATACCTCCGTATTGTTTGAAGTAGCCTACCATGGGGAACCTTATCAAATGCCTTACTAAAATCCATATACCCCACATCTACCGCTTTACCCTAGTCCACCTCCTTAGTCACCATCTCAAAGAATTCAATAAGGTTTGTGAGGTACGACCTGCCCTTCACAAAACCATGCTGACTATCCTCGATCACATTATTCCTATCCAGATATTCATAAATCCTATCCCTTACAATTCTCTCTAAGACTTTGCCCACAACAGAAGTGAGACTACCGGCCTATAGTTACTAGGGTTATCCCTACTCCCCTTCTTGAACAAGGGAACCACATTTGCTCGCCTCCAGTCTTCTGACACTACTCCTGTAGACAACGAGGACATAAAAATCAAGGCCAATGGCTCTGCAATCTCCTCCCTTGTTGTCCAGAGAATCCTAGGATAAATGCCATCAGGGAGAAAGTGAGACCTGCAGATGCTGGAGATCAAAGTTGAAACTTTATTGTTGGAACAGCACAGCAGGTCAGGCAGCATCCAGGGAACAGGAGATTCGACGTTTCGGGCACAGGCCCTTCTTCAGGAATGAGCAGAGAGTGTTCAGCAGGAGAAGATAAATCTTTGTAGAGAGAGGCAGAGAGCTTCTTCAAGGAAGGCATCCTTGTAAGAGGATTCGCAGTAGGTTGAAATCTTCGAGGAGAAAGTGAGGTCTGCAGATGCTGGAGATCAAAGTTGAAACTTTATTGCTGGAACAGCACAGCAGGTCAGGCAGCATCCAGGGAACAGGAGATTCGACGTTTCGGGCACAGGCCCTTCTTCAGGAATGAGCAGAGAGTGTTCAGCAGGAGAAGATAAATCTTTGTAGAGAGAGGCAGAGAGCTTCTTCAAGGAAGGCATCCTTGTAAGAGGATTCGCAGTAGGTTGAAATCTTCGAGGAGAAAGTGAGGTCTGCAGATGCTGGAGATCAAAGTTGAAACTTTATTGCTGACCTGCTGTGCTGTTCCAGCAATAATGTTTCAACTTTGATCTCCAGCATCTGCAGACCTCACTTTCTCCTCGAAGATTTCAACTATAGATATGTCATTAGTGAATTTTATGCCAGTAAGGGTATTATTGATGGTCTTGAAGGTTTCCTCTAATTTCTTTCATTTAGTGATGACAAAGGTATCATCTACGTAGCAGATCCAAAGTTTGGGTTGGATGGTTGGCAGAGCTGTTTGTTCAAGTCTCTGCATTACTGCCTCTGCTAAGAACTCTGATATTGGAGATCCCATGGGTAATCCGTTGGTTTATCTGTAGGTTTTATTGTTGAAGATGAAGTGTGTGGTAAGGCATAGGTCCACTAGCTTGATGATACTGTCCTTGTTGATGAAGTTAGTGGTGTTTGGTGTATGTGTCTTTGGGTCTTCTTATATGTGTGCGCATGCAGGAGCAACAAATTGAGTGTGCATGGGAATGTGTGAATGTGGGTATGAGTGTACATGTATGTGTATATATGTGTGAGTGTGATGGGGTATGTATGAGAGGGTGCGTGTGTCAATGTGAGTGCGGGGGGTGTAAGTGTGTGCATATGGGAGAGAGCTTGTGTATGAGGGAGTGTCTACGTGGGTGTGAGTATGTAGGAGTGTGCGTGTGTTTGTGTCTGTGTGTGTGAGAGGGAGTATATTGTGCAGGGGGTCACCTGTTGTGTGACATGAACCTAAGGTCCCGGTTGAGGCCATTCCCATGGTTACACAACTTTGTTATCAGCTTCTGCTCAGCCTGAAGTCATTGACACAGCTTTCAAATAAAACTGTTGGACTATAACCTGGTATTACACATGGTTCGAATGTAAATTGCTAAGATCTATTATGTGTGTAACAATGCATTATTAGACTGTTAGAGTTTGGATAGATAGTGTTTATTATTGATCTCGAAGAGATTTACTACCATGTGCTAGTGTAGATTGAAAGTAGGTGTTGCTGATGTAACAGAGCTTCATTACACTGTATTAGACCATGGATTAGTAGTTGTTATTATTGGTGTATTAGTCTGTGTTAGGAGGAGATCGATAGGGTTTATTAGTGGTGTAACAGCTTTAAGATACTGTGATAGTACAGAAGATTATAACTGGTGTAACAGCTTTATTGCACTGTGTTAGAATTTAGATTGACAGGAGTTATTACTTGTGTAACAGATATGTATCACATTCTCTAAGAGTGTAGATTGATAGAGTTGATTTCTGGTTTAACAAAGCTTTATTACACTATATTTGAGTGCAGATTTTTAAGGTTTATTATTGGTTTCGGAGAAGTTTATTACCCTATTCTGGAGTGTAGAATTCTGGAGTCGATCGATAGTGGTGTAACAAAGCTTTTTTTACCTTGTGTTATAGTGTAAATCGATAGGATAACAGAACTTTATTACACTGTATTAGAGTTTGGATTGATAGGGTTTATTATTGATGTAATAGAAGTGCATCATGCTCTGTTAGAATGTAGATTGATAGAGATAATTACTGGTGTAACAGAGTTTTGTTACATTATATTAGAGTGCATATTTTTCAGGTTTACTCTTGGCCTCAAAGAAGTTTATTACTCCGTGCTCACACAGCTGTGTTGCATTCTGTTAGAGTGTAAATGGGTAGCATTTATTTTTGGAGTAATAGTGCTTTATTGCCCTCTGTTAGCGTGTATATTACAAGTGTTTATTACTATGACACATAGCTTTATTTCTCTGTTAGGGTGCAGACTGATAGGATTTCTTACTGGTCTAGCAGAGCTTTCTTACACTGTGTTAGCATGAACTGTAATTAAAGAGAGACAAACAAAC
Organism: Chiloscyllium plagiosum; assembly: GCF_037043375.1. Lineage (NCBI taxonomy): Eukaryota > Metazoa > Chordata > Chondrichthyes > Orectolobiformes > Hemiscylliidae > Chiloscyllium > Chiloscyllium plagiosum. The sequence continues at coordinate 59,319,209 of NW_028270159.1, forward strand.
AACACACTTAACTGAGAAAGGTAATAGACAAACAGAAAACACTGAACTGGGAATGAAGAAATAGAGTGAGAAGACACTGAACAGAAAAAATAGAGAGACAGAGAGAGACAATACGGTGAACTGTGAAAACAGACATACTGTGACAGCACCATGAACTGAGAATAGAGAGAGATAGAAAAACTGAAATGGGAATAGAGAGAGACAAAGTGACAACACACTGAACTGTGTATAATTGTAGTGTAATTTTTGTAAGGAGACTAAATGCCCTCCAGGTTACAACCAACTTCCTAACAGTCTCTCTCTCTCTCTCTTTGTCTCTTTCGTTTCTTTCAGTTAGAGAAGGAGGGAAGGATAGAAACACTTCAGCAATGTAATGTTTGGCCATATCATTCCTGGACAATGGGTTCTTTTGTACTCTGCTGATCAGTCATGGTGACTGAGCTAATATCTCGGAGTGTGTTGTCTGATTGTGTCTCTCTCTATACCCTGTTCAGTGTATTGTCACTCTGTCTCTCCGTATTCACAGGAGAAAGTGAGGTCTGCAGATGCTGGAGATCAGAGCTGAAAATGTGTTGCTGGAAAAGCGCAGCATCCAGGGAACAGGAGAATCGACGTTTCGGGCATAAGGGCTTATGCCCGAAACATCGATTCTCCTGTTCCCTGGATGCTACCTGACCTGCTGCGCTTTTCCAGCAACACATTTTCAGCTCTCCCTATTCACAGTTCATTATCTTCTCACTCTATCTCTCATTATTTCCACTACAATATGTTGTCTCTCCACCTCCCCCTAATCCCAGTTTGCTGTCTTGTTACTGTGTCTCTCTTGCTTCCCAGTTCAATGAGTTCTCTCTATTCCCAGTTCAGTACGTCGTCTCACGTATTTATCCTTGCATGGTCTTTCTTTCTCCCTAGTTATCCCTTTGTTTTTATTGCATTGTGATGCTCCTTTAAAATATTATGGTATCCTTGGCTTTCTTTTCAGATAGGTTTGAAAAGACACAGATTCTGAAAAGTCGAAATTGAAGGATTTTAGGGTCATTTTAATTAAAGCTAACAGATACTGCCTCAGGCAAAATGCTTTGTTTTTAAATATGATTTGGAGATGCCGGTGTTGGACTGGGGTGTACAAAGTTAAAAATCAGACAACACCAGGTTATATTCCAACAGGTTTAATTGGAAGCACACTAGGTTTCGGAGCGTCGCTCCTTCATCAGGTGGTAGTGGAGGGCTCAATCCTAACATACAGAATTTATTGCAAAAAATTACAGTGTGATGTAACTGAAATTATACATTGAAAACTTGATTGTCTGTTAAGCCTTTCATCTGTTAGAATACCATGACAGTTTCACTTCTTTCATGTGTAAATCACAAAACCTTTTTTTTAAAAAGTTGCATTCTCAGGTTAGCTGTTCATAATAGTGATAGCTAGACAATATGTTGAAAGTGTTAGCCCCCTGTATTTTCTGTCTATGCCATGATGTTTAGATTGATTCTAATCTAAAAAGTGAGATAACTGAGTTTTACATGAATTCATAAAGTTTTTGAACAAAGTACAAATTCACCCCACAAAATATGTGTGCATGTGGGTCTTTGTCTGGGTTGGGGTTGTGAGTGTGAGAAAGTATATGTGTGTGGGTGGAGTGAGTGCAGAGTGTCTTAGGTCTGTGAGGGGGTGCATGCCTGAGTGTGGGATGGTGTGTCTGTAAGTGTGTGTGTGTGTGTATAGGAGTATCTGTGTGTGTGTGTATAGGAGTATGTGTGTGTGTGTGTATAGGAGTGTCTGTGTGTGTGTGTGAGTATATAGGAGTATGTGTGTGTGTATAGGAGTATGTGTGTGTGTGTATAGGAGTATCTGTGTGTGTGTATAGGAGTATCTGTGTGTGTGTGTGTGTAGGAGTATCTGTGTGTGTGTGTAGGAGTATCTGTGTGTGTGTGTAGGAGTATCTGTGTATGTGTGTAGGAGTATCTGTGTGTGTGTGTGTGTGTAGGAGTATCTATGTGTGTGTGTGTAGGAGTATCTGTGTGTGTGTGTAGGAGTATCTGTGTGTGTATAGGAGTATCTCTGTGTGTGTGTGTGTGTATAGGAGTACCTGTGTGTGTATGTGTGTGTGTATAGGAGTACCTGTGTGTGTGTATGTGTATATGAGTATCTGTGTGTGTGTGTGTGTGTGTTTATAGGAGTATCTGTTTGTGTGAATAGGAGTATCTGTGTGTTTGTGTGTGTGTGTATAGGATTATCTATGTGTGTGTGTGTAGGAGTATCTGTGTGTGTGTATATAGGAGTATCTGTGCGTGTGTGTGTGTGTCTGTGTGTGTGTAGGAGTATCTGTGTGTGTGTAAAGGAGTATCTGTGTGTGTATAGGTGTGTGTGTGTGTATAGGAGTATTTGTGTGTGTGTGTGTGTGTGTAGGAGTATCTGTGTGTGTGTGTGTGTATAGGAGTATCTGTGTGTGTATATAGGAGTATCTGTGTGTGTGTATAGGAGTATCTGTGTGTCTGTGTGTATAGGAATATCTGTGTGTGTGTGTGTATAGGAGTATCTGTGTGTGTGTGTATAGGAGTATCTGTGTGTGTGTATAGGAGTATCTGTGTGTGTGTGTGTGTGTATAGGAATATCTGTGTGTGTGTATAGGAGTATCTGTGTGTGTGTGTGTATAGGAATATCTGTGTGTGTGTGTATAGGAGTATGTGTGTGTGTGTATATAGAAGTATGTGTGTGTGTATATAGGAGTATGTGTGTGTATATAGGAGTATGTGTGTGTGTGTATATAGGAGTATGTGTGTGTGTGTATATAGGAGTATGTTTGTGCGTATATAGGAGTATGTGTGTGTGCATAGGAGTATGTGTGTGTGCATAGGAGTATCTGTGTGTGTATGTAGAGGAGTATCTGTGTGTGTGTGTGTATAGGAGTATCTGTGTGTGTGTGTATGTATAGGAGTGTGTGTGTGCGTGTGTGTATAGGAGTATCTGTGTGTGGGTATATAGGAGTATCTGTGTGTGTGTGTACAGGAGTATCTGTGTGTGTGTGTATAGGAGTATCTGTGTGTGTGTATATAGGCGTATCTGTGTGTGTATAGGGGTGTGTGTGTGCGTGCGTGTGTGTATAGGAGTATCTGTGTGTGTGTATGTGTGTATAGGAGTATCTGTGTGTGTGTATGTGTGTATAGGAGTATCTGTGTGTGCGCGTGTATAGGAGTATCTGTGTGTGTATAGGAGTATCTGTGTGTGTATAGGAGTATCTGTGTGTGTGTGTATAGGAGTGTGTGTGTGTGTGTGTGTATAGGAGTGTGTGTGTGTGAGTGTAGAGGAGTATGTGTGTGTGTGTGAGTGTAGAGGAGTATGTGTGTGTGTGTGTGTGTGAGTGTAGAGGAGTATGTGTGAGTGTGAGTGTAGAGGAGTATGTGTGTGTGTGAATGTAGAGGAGTATCTGTGTGTGTGTGTGTTTGTGTATAGGAGTTTCTGTGTGTGTGTGTGTGAAGAGGAGTATGTGCGTGTGTTTGTATGTGCGTGTATAGGACTGTGTGTGTGTGTGCGTGTATAGGAGTATGTGTGTGTGTGTGTATAGGAGTATGTGTGTGTGTGTGCATAGGAGTATCTGTGTGTATCTGTATAGGAGTACTGTGTGTGTGTGTATAGGAGTATCTGTGTGTGTGCATAGGATTATCTGTGTGTGTGTGTATAGGAGTATCTGTGTGTGTGTGTGTATAGGAATATCTGTGTGTGTGCGTGTGTATAGGAGTATCTCTGTGTGTGTGTGTGTGTATAGGAGTATCTGTGTGTGTGTATAGGAGTATCTGTGTGTGTGTGTGTATAGGAATATCTGTGTGTGTGTATAGGAGTATCTGTGTGTGTGTGTGTGTGTGTATAGGAGTATGTGTGTGTGTGTATATAGAAGTATGTGTGTGTGTATATAGGAGTATGTGTGTGTGCATATAGGAGTATGTGTGTGTATATAGGAGTATGTGTGTGTGTATATAGGAGTATGAGTGTGTATATAGGAGTATGTGTGTGTGTATATAGGAGTATGTGTGTGTGCATAGGAGTATGTGTGGGTGCATAGGAGTATCTGTGTGTGTGTGTGTGTGTATGTATAGGAGTATCTGTGTGTGTGTGTGTATGTATAGGAGTGTGTGTGTGCGTGTGTGTATAGGAGTATCTGTGTGTGTGTATATAGGAGTATCTGTGTGTGTGTGTGTACAGGAGTATCTGTGTGTGTGTATAGGAGTATCTGTGTGTGTGAATATAGGTGTATCTGTGTGTGTATAGGAGTGTGTGTGTGCGTGCGTGTGTGTATAGGAGTGTGTGTGTATATAGGAGTATCTGTGTGTGTGTATGTGTGTATAGGAGTATCTGCCTGTGTGTATGTGTGTATATGAGTATCTGTGTGCGTGTATGTGTGTATAGGAGTATCTGTGTGTGCGTGTGTATAGGAGTGTGTGTGTGTGTGTGTATAGGAGTGTGTGTGTGTGAGTGTAGAGGAGTATGTGTGTGTGTGAGTGTAGAGGAGTATGTGTGTGTGTGAGTGTAGAGGAGTATGTGTGTGTGTGTGAGTGTAGAGGTGTATGTGTGTGTGTGAGTGTAGAGGAGTATGTGTGAGTGTGAGTGTAGAGGAGTATGTGTGTGTGTGAGTGTAGAGGTGTATCTGTGTGTGTGTGTGTATAGGAGTTTCTGTGTGTGTGTGTGTGAAGAGGAGTATGTGCGTGTGTTTGTATGTGCGTGTATAGGAGTGTGTGTGCGTGTGTGCGTGTATAGGAGTATGTGTGTGTGTGTGTATAGGAGTATGTGTGTGTGTGTGTATAGGAGTATCTGTGTGTGTGTGTATAGGAGTATCTGTGTGTGTGTATAGGAGTATATGTGTGTGTGTGTATCGGAGTATCTGTGTGTGTGTGTATAGGAATATCTGTGTGTGTGTGTGTATAGGAGTATCTGTGTGTGTGTGTATAGGAGTATCTGTGTGTGTGTGTGTGTGTATAGGAGTATCTGTGTGTGTGTATAGGAATATCTGTGTGTGTGTGTGTGTATAGGAGTATCTGTGTGTGTGTGTGTGTGTATAGGAGTATCTGTGTGTGTGTATAGGAGTATGTGTGTGTGTGTATATAGAAGTATGTGTGTGTGTGTATATAGGAGTATGTGTGTGTGTATATAGGAGTATGTGTGTGTGTGTATATAGGAGTATGTGTGTGTGTGTATATAGGAGTATGTGTGTGTATATAGGAGTATGTGTGTGTGTATATAGGAGCATGTGTGTGTGCATAGGAGTATGTGTGTGTGCATAGGAGTATCTGTGTGTGTGTATGTATAGGAGTGTGTGTGTGCGTGTGTGTATAGGAGTATCTGTGTGTGTGTATATAGGAGTATCTGTGTGTGTGTGTACAGAAGTATCTGTGTGTGTGTATAGGAGTAATAGGCGTATCTGTGTGTGTATAGGAGTGTGTGTGTGCGTGCGTGTGTGTATAGGAGTGTGTGTGTATATAGGAGTATCTGTGTGTGTGTATGTGTGTATAGGAGTATCTGTGTGTGCGTGTGTATAGGAGTATCTGTGTGTGTATAGGAGTATCTGTGTGTGTGTGTGTGTATAGGAGTGTGTGTGTGTGTGCGTGTATAGGAGTGTGTGTGTGAGTGTAGAGGAGTATGTGTGTGTGTGAGTGTAGAGGAGTATGTGTGTGTGTGAGTGTAGAGGAGTATGTGTGTGTGTGTGAGTGTAGAGGAGTATGTGTGTGTGTGTGAGTGTAGAGGAGTATGTGTGTGTGTGAGTGTAGAGGAGTATGTGTGTGTGTGAGTGTAGAGGAGTATCTGTGTGTGTGTGTGTATAGGAGTTTCTGTGTGTGTGTGTGTGAAGAGGAGTATGTGCGTGTGTTTGTATGTGCGTGTATAGGAGTGTGTGTGTGTTTGCGTGTATAGGAGTATGTGTGTGTGTGTGTATAGGAGTATGTGTGTGTGTATAGGAGTATCTGTGTGTGTCTGTATAGGAGTATCTGTGTGTGTGTGTATAGGAGTATCTGTGTTGTGTGTATAGGAGTATCTGTGTGTGTGTGTGTGTATAGGAGTATCTGTGAGTGTGTGTATAGGAGTATCTGTTTGTGTGTCTGTGTGTGTGTGTGAGTATATAGGAGTATGTGTGTGTGTGTATAGGAGTATGTGTGTGTGTGTATAGGAGTATCTGTGTGTGTGTATAGGAGTATCTGTGTGTGTGTGTGTGTGTAGGAGTATCTGTGTGTGTGTGTAGGAGTATCTGTGTGTGTGTGTAGGAGTATCTGTGTATGTGTGTAGGAGTATCTGTGTGTGTGTGTGTGTGTAGGAGTATCTATGTGTGTGTGTGTAGGAGTATCTGTGTGTGTGTAGGAGTATCTGTGTGTGTATAGGAGTATCTCTGTGTGTGTGTGTGTGTATGGGAGTACCTGTGTGTGTATGTGTGTGTGTATAGGAGTACCTGTGTGTGTGTATGTGTATATGAGTATCTGTGTGTGTGTGTGTGTGTGTGTTTATAGGAGTATCTGTTTGTGTGAATAGGAGTATCTGTGTGTTTGTGTGTGTGTGTATAGGATTATCTATGTGTGTGTGTGTAGGAGTATCTGTGTGTGTGTATATAGGAGTATCTGTGCGTGTGTGTGTGTGTCTGTGTGTGTGTAGGAGTATCTGTGTGTGTGTAAAGGAGTATCTGTGTGTGTATAGGTGTGTGTGTGTGTATAGGAGTATTTGTGTGTGTGTGTGTGTGTGTAGGAGTATCTGTGTGTGTGTGTGTATAGGAGTATCTGTGTGTGTATATAGGAGTATCTGTGTGTGTGTATAGGAGTATCTGTGTGTCTGTGTGTATAGGAATATCTGTGTGTGTGTGTGTATAGGAGTATCTGTGTGTGTGTGTATAGGAGTATCTGTGTGTGTGTATAGGAGTATCTGTGTGTGTGTGTGTGTGTGTGTATAGGAATATCTGTGTGTGTGTATAGGAGTATCTGTGTGTGTGTGTGTATAGGAATATCTGTGTGTGTGTGTATAGGAGTATGTGTGTGTGTGTATATAGAAGTATGTGTGTGTGTATATAGGAGTATGTGTGTGTATATAGGAGTATGTGTGTGTGTGTATATAGGAGTATGTGTGTGTGTGTATATAGGAGTATGTTTGTGCGTATATAGGAGTATGTGTGTGTGCATAGGAGTATGTGTGTGTGCATAGGAGTATATGTGTGTGTATGTAGAGGAGTATCTGTGTGTGTGTGTGTATAGGAGTATCTGTGTGTGTGTGTATGTATAGGAGTGTGTGTGTGCGTGTGTGTATAGGAGTATCTGTGTGTGGGTATATAGGAGTATCTGTGTGTGTGTGTACAGGAGTATCTGTGTGTGTGTGTATAGGAGTATCTGTGTGTGTGTATATAGGCGTATCTGTGTGTGTATAGGAGTGTGTGTGTGCGTGCGTGTGTGTATAGGAGTATCTGTGTGTGTGTATGTGTGTATAGGAGTATCTGTGTGTGTGTATGTGTGTATAGGAGTATCTGTGTGTGCGCGTGTATAGGAGTATCTGTGTGTGTATAGGAGTATCTGTGTGTGTGTGTGTGTATAGGAGTGTGTGTGTGTGTGTGTATAGGAGTGTGTGTGTGTGAGTGTAGAGGAGTATGTGTGTGTGTGAGTGTAGAGGAGTATGTGTGTGTGTGAGTGTAGAGGAGTATGTGTGTGTGTGTGAGTGTAGAGGAGTATGTGTGTGTGTGTGTGTGTGAGCGTAGAGGAGTATGTGTGAGTGTGAGTGTAGAGGAGTATGTGTGTGTGTGAATGTAGAGGAGTATCTGTGTGTGTGTGTGTTTGTGTATAGGAGTTTCTGTGTGTGTGTGTGTGAAGAGGAGTATGTGCGTGTGTTTGTATGTGCGTGTATAGGACTGTGTGTGTGTGTGTGTATAGGAGTATGTGTGTGTGTGTGTATAGGAGTATGTGTGTGTGTGTGCATAGGAGTATCTGTGTGTATCTGTATAGGAGTATCTGTGTGTGTGTGTATAGGAGTATCTGTGTGTGTGCATAGGATTATCTGTGTGTGTGTGTATAGGAGTATCTGTGTGTGTGTGTGTATAGGAATATCTGTGTGTGTGCGTGTGTATAGGAGTATCTCTGTGTGTGTGTGTGTGTATAGGAGTATCTGTGTGTGTGTATAGGAGTATCTGTGTGTGTGTGTGTGTATAGGAATATCTGTGTGTGTGTATAGGAGTATCTGTGTGTGTGTGTGTGTGTGTGTATAGGAGTATGTGTGTGTGTATATAGAAGTATGTGTGTGTGTATATAGGAGTATGTGTGTGTGCATATAGGAGTATGTGTGTGTATATAGGAGTATGTGTGTGTGTATATAGGAGTATGAGTGTGTATATAGGAGTATGTGTGTGTGTATATAGGAGTATGTGTGTGTGCATAGGAGTATGTGTGGGTGCATAGGAGTATCTGTGTGTGTGTGTGTGTGTATGTATAGGAGTATCTGTGTGTGTGTGTATGTATAGGAGTGTGTGTGTGCGTGTGTGTATAGGAGTATCTGTGTGTGTGTATATAGGAGTACCTGTGTGTGTGTGTGTACAGGAGTATCTGTGTGTGTGTATAGGAGTATCTGTGTGTGTGAATATAGGCGTATCTGTGTGTGTATAGGAGTGTGTGTGTGCGTGCGTGTGTGTATAGGAGTGTGTGTGTATATAGGAGTATCTGTGTGTGTGTATGTGTGTATAGGAGTATCTGCCTGTGTGTATGTGTGTATATGAGTATCTGTGTGCGTGTATGTGTGTATAGGAGTATCTGTGTGTGCGTGTGTATAGGAGTGTGTGTGTGTGTGTGTATAGGAGTGTGTGTGTGTGAGTGTAGAGGAGTATGTGTGTGTGTGAGTGTAGAGGAGTATGTGTGTGTGTGAGTGTAGAGGAGTATGTGTGTGTGTGTGAGTGTAGAGGTGTATGTGTGTGTGTGAGTGTAGAGGAGTATGTGTGAGTGTGAGTGTAGAGGAGTATGTGTGTGTGTGAGTGTAGAGGTGTATCTGTGTGTGTGTGTGTATAGGAGTTTCTGTGTGTGTGTGTGTGAAGAGGAGTATGTGCGTGTGTTTGTATGTGCGTGTATAGGAGTGTGTGTGCGTGTGTGCGTGTATAGGAGTATGTGTGTGTGTGTGTATAGGAGTATGTGTGTGTGTGTGTGTATAGGAGTATCTGTGTGTGTGTGTATAGGAGTATCTGTGTGTGTGTATAGGAGTATATGTGTGTGTGTGTATCGGAGTATCTGTGTGTGTGTGTATAGGAATATCTGTGTGTGTGTGTGTATAGGAGTATCTGTGTGTGTGTGTATAGGAGTATCTGTGTGTGTGTGTGTGTGTGTATAGGAGTATCTGTGTGTGTGTATAGGAATATCTGTGTGTGTGTGTGTATAGGAGTATCTGTGTGTGTGTGTGTGTGTGTGTATAGGAGTATCTGTGTGTGTGTATAGGAGTATGTGTGTGTGTGTATATAGAAGTATGTGTGTGTGTGTATATAGGAGTATGTGTGTGTGTATATAGGAGTATGTGTGTGTGTGTATATAGGAGTATGTGTGTGTGTGTATATAGGAGTATGTGTGTGTATATAGGAGTATGTGTGTGTGTATATAGGAGCATGTGTGTGTGCATAGGAGTATGTGTGTGTGCATAGGAGTATCTGTGTGTGTGTATGTATAGGAGTGCGTGTGTGCGTGTGTGTATAGGAGTATCTGTGTGTGTGTATATAGGAGTATCTGTGTGTGTGTGTACAGAAGTATCTGTGTGTGTGTATAGGAGTAATAGGCGTATCTGTGTGTGTATAGGAGTGTGTGTGTGCGTGCGTGTGTGTATAGGAGTGTGTGTGTATATAGGAGTATCTGTGTGTGTGTATGTGTGTATAGGAGTATCTGTGTGTGCGTGTGTATAGGAGTATCTGTGTGTGTATAGGAGTATCTGTGTGTGTGTGTGTGTGTATAGGAGTGTGTGTGTGTGTGCGTGTATAGGAGTGTGTGTGTGAGTGTAGAGGAGTATGTGTGTGTGTGAGTGTAGAGGAGTATGTGTGTGTGTGAGTGTAGAGGAGTATGTGTGTGTGTGTGAGTGTAGAGGAGTATGTGTGTGTGTGTGTGAGTGTAGAGGAGTATGTGTGTGTGTGAGTGTAGAGGAGTATGTGTGTGTGTGAGTGTAGAGGAGTATCTGTGTGTGTGTGTGTGTGTATAGGAGTTTCTGTGTGTGTGTGTGTGAAGAGGAGTATGTGCGTGTGTTTGTATGTGCGTGTATAGGAGTGTGTGTGTGTTTGCGTGTATAGGAGTATGTGTGTGTGTGTGTATAGGAGTATGTGTGTGTGTATAGGAGTATCTGTGTGTGTCTGTATAGGAGTATCTGTGTGTGTGTGTATAGGAGTATCTGTGTTGTGTGTATAGGAGTATCTGTGTGTGTGTGTGTGTATAGGAGTATCTGTGAGTGTGTGTATAGGAGTATCTGTTTGTGTGTGTGTGTGTGTGTGTGAAGAGGAGTATCTGTGTGTCTGTGTGTGAAGAGGAGTACGTGTGTGTGTATAGGAGTATGTGTGTGTGTGTATATAGGAGTATGTGTGTGTGCATAGTAGTCTCTGTGTGTGTGTGTGTTTATAGGAGTATCTGTGTGTGTGTGTACAGGAGTATCTGTGTGTGTGTGTGTGTACAGGAGTATCTGTGTGTGTGTACAGGAGTATCTGTGTGTGTGTGTGTAGGAGTATCTGTGTGTGTGTGTATATAGGAGTATCTGTGTGTGTGTATATAGGAGTATCTGTGCGTGTGTGTGTGTGTATAGGAGTATCTGTGTGTGTGTATAGGAATATCTGTGTGTGTGTGTGTGTATAGGAGTATCTGTGTGTGTGTGTGTGTGTATAGGAGTATCTGTGTGTGTGTATAGGAGTATGTGTGTGTGTGTATATAGAAGTATGTGTGTGTGTGTATATAGGAGTATGTGTGTGTGTATATAGGAGTATGTGTGTGTGTATATAGGAGTATGTGTGTGTGTGTATATAGGAGTATGTGTGTGTATATAGGAGTATGTGTGTGTGTATATAGGAGCATGTGTGTGTGCATAGGAGTATGTGTGTGTGCATAGGAGTATCTGTGTGTGTGTATGTATAGGAGTGTGTGTGTGCGTGTGTGTATAGGAGTATCTGTGTGTGTGTATATAGGAGTATCTGTGTGTGTGTGTACAGAAGTATCTGTGTGTGTGTATAGGAGTAATAGGCGTATCTGTGTGTGTATAGGAGTGTGTGTGTGCGTGCGTGTGTGTATAGGAGTGTGTGTGTATATAGGAGTATCTGTGTGTGTGTATGTGTGTATAGGAGTATCTGTGTGTGCGTGTGTATAGGAGTATCTGTGTGTGTATAGGAGTATCTGTGTGTGTGTGTGTGTATAGGAGTGTGTGTGTGTGTGCGTGTATAGGAGTGTGTGTGTGAGTGTAGAGGAGTATGTGTGTGTGTGAGTGTAGAGGAGTATGTGTGTGTGTGAGTGTAGAGGAGTATGTGTGTGTGTGTGAGTGTAGAGGAGTATGTGTGTGTGTGTGAGTGTAGAGGAGTATGTGTGTGTGTGAGTGTAGAGGAGTATGTGTGTGTGTGAGTGTAGAGGAGTATCTGTGTGTGTGTGTGTATAGGAGTTTCTGTGTGTGTGTGTGTGAAGAGGAGTATGTGCGTGTGTTTGTATGTGCGTGTATAGGAGTGTGTGTGTGTTTGCGTGTATAGGAGTATGTGTGTGTGTGTGTATAGGAGTATGTGTGTGTGTATAGGAGTATCTGTGTGTGTCTGTATAGGAGTATCTGTGTGTGTGTGTATAGGAGTATCTGTGTTGTGTGTATAGGAGTATCTGTGTGTGTGTGTGTGTATAGGAGTATCTGTGAGTGTGTGTATAGGAGTATCTGTTTGTGTGTCTGTGTGTGTGTGTGAGTATATAGGAGTATGTGTGTGTGTGTATAGGAGTATGTGTGTGTGTGTATAGGAGTATCTGTGTGTGTGTATAGGAGTATCTGTGTGTGTGTGTGTGTAGGAGTATCTGTGTGTGTGTGTAGGAGTATCTGTGTGTGTGTGTAGGAGTATCTGTGTATGTGTGTAGGAGTATCTGTGTGTGTGTGTGTGTGTAGGAGTATCTATGTGTGTGTGTGTAGGAGTATCTGTGTGTGTGTAGGAGTATCTGTGTGTGTATAGGAGTATCTCTGTGTGTGTGTGTGTGTATGGGAGTACCTGTGTGTGTATGTGTGTGTGTATAGGAGTACCTGTGTGTGTGTATGTGTATATGAGTATCTGTGTGTGTGTGTGTGTGTGTGTTTATAGGAGTATCTGTTTGTGTGAATAGGAGTATCTGTGTGTTTGTGTGTGTGTGTATAGGATTATCTATGTGTGTGTGTGTAGGAGTATCTGTGTGTGTGTATATAGGAGTATCTGTGCGTGTGTGTGTGTGTCTGTGTGTGTGTAGGAGTATCTGTGTGTGTGTAAAGGAGTATCTGTGTGTGTATAGGTGTGTGTGTGTGTATAGGAGTATTTGTGTGTGTGTGTGTGTGTAGGAGTATCTGTGTGTGTGTGTGTATAGGAGTATCTGTGTGTGTATATAGGAGTATCTGTGTGTGTGTATAGGAGTATCTGTGTGTCTGTGTGTATAGGAATATCTGTGTGTGTGTGTGTATAGGAGTATCTGTGTGTGTGTGTATAGGAGTATCTGTGTGTGTGTATAGGAGTATCTGTGTGTGTGTGTGTGTGTGTGTATAGGAATATCTGTGTGTGTGTATAGGAGTATCTGTGTGTGTGTGTGTATAGGAATATCTGTGTGTGTGTGTATAGGAGTATGTGTGTGTGTGTATATAGAAGTATGTGTGTGTGTATATAGGAGTATGTGTGTGTATATAGGAGTATGTGTGTGTGTGTATATAGGAGTATGTGTGTGTGTGTATATAGGAGTATGTTTGTGCGTATATAGGAGTATGTGTGTGTGCATAGGAGTATGTGTGTGTGCATAGGAGTATCTGTGTGTGTATGTAGAGGAGTATCTGTGTGTGTGTGTGTATAGGAGTATCTGTGTGTGTGTGTATGTATAGGAGTGTGTGTGTGCGTGTGTGTATAGGAGTATCTGTGTGTGGGTATATAGGAGTATCTGTGTGTGTGTGTACAGGAGTATCTGTGTGTGTGTGTATAGGAGTATCTGTGTGTGTGTATATAGGCGTATCTGTGTGTGTATAGGAGTGTGTGTGTGCGTGCGTGTGTGTATAGGAGTATCTGTGTGTGTGTATGTGTGTATAGGAGTATCTGTGTGTGTGTATGTGTGTATAGGAGTATCTGTGTGTGCGCGTGTATAGGAGTATCTGTGTGTGTATAGGAGTATCTGTGTGTGTATAGGAGTATCTGTGTGTGTGTGTATAGGAGTGTGTGTGTGTGTGTGTATAGGAGTGTGTGTGTGTGAGTGTAGAGGAGTATGTGTGTGTGTGAGTGTAGAGGAGTATGTGTGTGTGTGAGTGTAGAGGAGTATGTGTGTGTGTGTGAGTGTAGAGGAGTATGTGTGTGTGTGTGTGTGTGAGCGTAGAGGAGTATGTGTGTGTGTGAATGTAGAGGAGTATCTGTGTGTGTGTGTGTTTGTGTATAGGAGTTTCTGTGTGTGTGTGTGTGAAGAGGAGTATGTGCGTGTGTTTGTATGTGCGTGTATAGGACTGTGTGTGTGTGTGTGTATAGGAGTATGTGTGTGTGTGTGTATAGGAGTATGTGTGTGTGTGTGCATAGGAGTATCTGTGTGTATCTGTATAGGAGTATCTGTGTGTGTGTATAGGAGTATCTGTGTGTGTGCATAGGATTATCTGTGTGTGTGTGTATAGGAGTATCTGTGTGTGTGTGTGTATAGGAATATCTGTGTGTGTGCGTGTGTATAGGAGTATCTCTGTGTGTGTGTGTGTGTATAGGAGTATCTGTGTGTGTGTATAGGAGTATCTGTGTGTGTGTGTGTGTATAGGAATATCTGTGTGTGTGTATAGGAGTATCTGTGTGTGTGTGTGTGTGTGTGTATAGGAGTATGTGTGTGTGTATATAGAAGTATGTGTGTGTGTATATAGGAGTATGTGTGTGTGCATATAGGAGTATGTGTGTGTATATAGGAGTATGTGTGTGTGTATATAGGAGTATGAGTGTGTATATAGGAGTATGTGTGTGTGTATATAGGAGTATGTGTGTGTGCATAGGAGTATGTGTGGGTGCATAGGAGTATCTGTGTGTGTGTGTGTGTGTATGTATAGGAGTATCTGTGTGTGTGTGTATGTATAGGAGTGTGTGTGTGCGTGTGTGTATAGGAGTATCTGTGTGTGTGTATATAGGAGTACCTGTGTGTGTGTGTGTACAGGAGTATCTGTGTGTGTGTATAGGAGTATCTGTGTGTGTGAATATAGGCGTATCTGTGTGTGTATAGGAGTGTGTGTGTGCGTGCGTGTGTGTATAGGAGTGTGTGTGTATATAGGAGTATCTGTGTGTGTGTATGTGTGTATAGGAGTATCTGCCTGTGTGTATGTGTGTATATGAGTATCTGTGTGCGTGTATGTGTGTATAGGAGTATCTGTGTGTGCGTGTGTATAGGAGTGTGTGTGTGTGTGTGTATAGGAGTGTGTGTGTGTGAGTGTAGAGGAGTATGTGTGTGTGTGAGTGTAGAGGAGTATGTGTGTGTGTGAGTGTAGAGGAGTATGTGTGTGTGTGTGAGTGTAGAGGTGTATGTGTGTGTGTGAGTGTAGAGGAGTATGTGTGAGTGTGAGTGTAGAGGAGTATGTGTGTGTGTGAGTGTAGAGGTGTATCTGTGTGTGTGTGTGTATAGGAGTTTCTGTGTGTGTGTGTGTGAAGAGGAGTATGTGCGTGTGTTTGTATGTGCGTGTATAGGAGTGTGTGTGCGTGTGTGCGTGTATAGGAGTATGTGTGTGTGTGTGTATAGGAGTATGTGTGTGTGTGTGTGTATAGGAGTATCTGTGTGTGTGTGTATAGGAGTATCTGTGTGTGTGTATAGGAGTATATGTGTGTGTGTGTATCGGAGTATCTGTGTGTGTGTGTATAGGAATATCTGTGTGTGTGTGTGTATAGGAGTATCTGTGTGTGTGTGTATAGGAGTATCTGTGTGTGTGTGTGTGTGTGTATAGGAGTATCTGTGTGTGTGTATAGGAATATCTGTGTGTGTGTGTGTATAGGAGTATCTGTGTGTGTGTGTGTGTGTGTGTATAGGAGTATCTGTGTGTGTGTATAGGAGTATGTGTGTGTGTGTATATAGAAGTATGTGTGTGTGTGTATATAGGAGTATGTGTGTGTGTATATAGGAGTATGTGTGTGTGTGTATATAGGAGTATGTGTGTGTGTGTATATAGGAGTATGTGTGTGTATATAGGAGTATGTGTGTGTGTATATAGGAGCATGTGTGTGTGCATAGGAGTATGTGTGTGTGCATAGGAGTATCTGTGTGTGTGTATGTATAGGAGTGCGTGTGTGCGTGTGTGTATAGGAGTATCTGTGTGTGTGTATATAGGAGTATCTGTGTGTGTGTGTACAGAAGTATCTGTGTGTGTGTATAGGAGTAATAGGCGTATCTGTGTGTGTATAGGAGTGTGTGTGTGCGTGCGTGTGTGTATAGGAGTGTGTGTGTATATAGGAGTATCTGTGTGTGTGTATGTGTGTATAGGAGTATCTGTGTGTGCGTGTGTATAGGAGTATCTGTGTGTGTATAGGAGTATCTGTGTGTGTGTGTGTGTGTATAGGAGTGTGTGTGTGTGTGCGTGTATAGGAGTGTGTGTGTGAGTGTAGAGGAGTATGTGTGTGTGTGAGTGTAGAGGAGTATGTGTGTGTGTGAGTGTAGAGGAGTATGTGTGTGTGTGTGAGTGTAGAGGAGTATGTGTGTGTGTGTGTGAGTGTAGAGGAGTATGTGTGTGTGTGAGTGTAGAGGAGTATGTGTGTGTGTGAGTGTAGAGGAGTATCTGTGTGTGTGTGTGTGTGTATAGGAGTTTCTGTGTGTGTGTGTGTGAAGAGGAGTATGTGCGTGTGTTTGTATGTGCGTGTATAGGAGTGTGTGTGTGTTTGCGTGTATAGGAGTATGTGTGTGTGTGTGTATAGGAGTATGTGTGTGTGTATAGGAGTATCTGTGTGTGTCTGTATAGGAGTATCTGTGTGTGTGTGTATAGGAGTATCTGTGTTGTGTGTATAGGAGTATCTGTGTGTGTGTGTGTGTATAGGAGTATCTGTGAGTGTGTGTATAGGAGTATCTGTTTGTGTGTGTGTGTGTGTGTGTGAAGAGGAGTATCTGTGTGTCTGTGTGTGAAGAGGAGTACGTGTGTGTGTATAGGAGTATGTGTGTGTGTGTATATAGGCGTATGTGTGTGTGCATAGTAGTCTCTGTGTGTGTGTGTGTTTATAGGAGTATCTGTGTGTGTGTGTACAGGAGTATCTGTGTGTGTGTGTGTGTACAGGAGTATCTGTGTGTGTGTACAGGAGTATCTGTGTGTGTGTGTGTAGGAGTATCTGTGTGTGTGTGTATATAGGAGTATCTGTGTGTGTGTATATAGGAGTATCTGTGCGTGTGTGTGTGTGTCTGTGTGTGTGTAGGAGTATCTTTGTGTGTGTAAAGGAGTATCTGTGTGTGTATAGGTGTGTGTGTGTGTGTATAGGAGTATTTGTGTGTGTGTGTGTATATAGGAGTATCTGTGTGTGTGTGTAGGAGTATCTGTGTGTGTGTATAGGAGTATCTCTGTGTGTGTGTGTGTGTGTGTGTGTGTGTGTATAGGAGTACCTGTGTGTGTATGTGTATGTGTATAGGAGTACCTGTGTGTGTGTATGTGTATATGAGTATCTGTGTGTGTGTTTATAGGAGTATCTGTTTGTGTGTGTGTGTGTATAGGAGTATCTGTGTGTGTATATAGGAGTATGTGTGTGTGCGTATATAGGAGTATGTTTGTGTGTATATAGGAGTATGTGTGTGTGTATATAGGAGTATGTGTGTGTGTATATAGGAGTATGTGTGTGTGCTTATATAGGAGTATGTTTGTGTGTATATAGGAGTATGTGTGTGTGCATAGGAGTATGTGTGTGTGCATAGGAGTATCTGTGTGTGTATGTATAGGAGTATCTGTGTGTGTGTGTGTATGTATAGGAGTATCTGTGTGTGTGTGTATGTATAGGAGTGTGTGTGTGCGTGTGTGTATAGGAGTATCTGTGTGTGTGTATATAGGAGTATCTGTGTGTGTGTGTACAGGAGTATCTGTGTGTGTGTGTATAGGAGTATCTGTGTGTGTGTATATAGGCGTATCTGTGTGTGTATAGGAGTGTGTGTGTGCGTGCGTGTGTGTATAGGAGTGTGTGTGTATATAGGAGTATCTCTGTGTGTGTATGTGTGTATAGGAGTATCTGTGTGTGTGTATGTGTCTATAGGAGTATCTGTGTGTGTGTATGTGTGTATAGGAGTATCTGTGTGTGCGTGTGTATAGGAGTATCTGTGTGAGTATAGGAGTATCTGTGTGTGTATAGGAGTATCTGTGTGTGTGTGTGTATAGGAGTGTGTGTGTGTGTGTGTGTGTGTGTATAGGAGTGTGTGTGTGTGAGTGTAGAGGAGTATGTGTGTGTGAGTGTAGAGGAGTATGTGTGTGTGTGAGTGTAGAGGAGTATGTGTGTGTGTGAGTGTAGAGGAGTATGTGTGTGTGTGTGAGTGGAGAGGAGTATGTGTGTGTGTGTGTGTGAGTGTAGAGGAGTATGTGTGAGTGTGAGTGTAGAGGAGTATGTGTGTGTGTGAGTGTAGAGGAGTATCTGTGTGTGTGTGTGTATAGGAGTTTCTGTGTGTGTGTGTGAGAAGAGGAGTATGTGCGTGTGTGTGTATAGGAGTATGTGTGTGTGTGTATAGGAGTATCTGTGTGTGTCTGTATAGGAGTATCTGTGTGTGTGTATAGGAGTATCTGTGTGTGTGCATAGGAGTATCTGTGTGTGTGTGTGTGTATAGGAGTATCTGTGTGTGTGTGTGTATAGGAGTATCTGTGTGTGTGTGTATAGGAATATCTGTGTGTGTGTGTGTGTATAGGAGTATCTGTGTGTGTGTGTGTATAGGAGTATGTGTGTGTGTGTATATAGAAGTATGTGTGTGTGTATATAGGAGTATGTGTGTGTGCATAGGAGTATGTGTGTGTGCATAGGAGTATCTGTGTGTGTGTGTATGTTTAGGAGTATCTGTGTGTGTGTGTGTGTGTATGTATAGGAGTGTGTGTGTGCGTGTGTGTATAGGAGTATCTGTGTGTGTGTATATAGGAGTATCTGTGTGTGTGTGTACAGGAGTATCTGTGTGTGTGTATAGGAGTATCTGTGTGTGTGTATATAGGCGTATCTGTGTGTGTATAGGAGTGTGTGTGTGCGTGCGTGTGTGTATAGGAGTGTGTGTGTGTATATAGGAGTATCTGTGTGTGTGTATGTGTGTATAGGAGTATCTGTGTGTGTATGTGTGTATAGGAGTATCTGTGTGTGTGTATGTGTGTATAGGAGTATCTGTGTGCGTGTATGTGTGTATAGGAGTATCTGTGTGTGCGTGTGTATAGGAGTATCTGTGTGTGTATAGGAGTATCTGTGTGTGTATAGGAGTATCTGTGTGTGTGTGTGTGTATAGGAGTGTGTGTGTGTGTGTGTGTATAGGAGTGTTTGTGTGTGAGTGTAGAGGAGTATGTGTGTGTGTGAGTGTAGAGGAGTATGTGTGTGTGTGAGTGTAGAGGAGTATGTGTGTGTGTGTGAGTGTAGAGGAGTATGTGTGTGTGTGTGAGTGTAGAGGAGTATGTGTGAGTGTGAGTGTGAGTGTAGAGGCGTATGTGTGTGTGTGAGTGTAGAGGAGTATCTGTGTGTGTGTGTGTATAGGAGTTTCTGTGTGTGTGTGTGTGAAGAGGAGTATGTGCGTGTGTTTGTATGTGCGTGTATAGGAGTGTGTGTGTGTGCGTGTATAGGAGTATGTGTGTGTGTGTGTATAGGAGTATGTGTATGTGTGTGTATAGGAGTATCTGTGTGTGTCTGTATAGAAGTATCTGTGTGTGTGTGTATAGGAGTATCTGTGTGTGTGTATAGGAGTATCTGTGTGTGTGTGTGTATAGGAGTATCTGTGTGTGTGTATAGGAATATCTGTGTGTGTGTGTGTATAGGAGTATCTGTGTGTGTGTGTGTGTATAGGAGTATCTGTGTGTGTGTGTGTGTGTGTATAGGAGTATCTGTGTGTGTGTATAGGAATATCTGTGTGTGTGTGTGTATAGGAGTATCTGTGTGTGTGTATAGGGGTATGTGTGTGTGTGTATATAGAAGTATGTGTGTGTGTATATAGGAGTATGTGTGTGTGTATATAGGAGTATGTGTGTGTGTGTATATAGGAGTATGTGTGTGTATATAGGAGTATGTGTGTGTATATAGGAGTATGTGTGTGTGTATAGGAGTATGTGTGTGTGCATAGGAGTATGTGTGTGTGCATAGGAGTATCTGTGTGTGTGTGTGTACGTATAGGAGTATCTGTGTGTGTGTGTGTATGTATAGGAGTGTGTGTGTGCGTGTGTGTATAGGAGTATCTGTGTGTGTGTATATAGGAGTATCTGTGTGTGTGTGTACAGGAGTATCTGTGTGTGTGTGTATATGAGTATCTGTGTGTGTGTAGATAGGCGTATCTGTGTGTGTATAGGAGTATGTGTGTGTGTGTGTGTATATAGGTGTATGTGTGTGTGCATAGGAGTATCTGTGCGTGTGTGTATATAGGAGTATCTGTGTGTGTGTGTACAGGAGTATCTGTGTGTGTGTGTACAGTAGTATCTGTGTGTGTGTACAGGAGTATCTGTGTGTGTGTATATAGGAGTATCTGTGTGTGTGTGTATATAGGAGTATCTGTGTGTGTGTATATAGGAGTATCTGTGTGTGTGTGTGTGTGTGTGTGTGTATAGGAGTATCTGTGTGTGTGTATAGGAATATCTGTGTGTGTGTGTGTGTGTATAGGAGTATCTGTGTGTGTGTGTGTGTATAGGAGTATCTGTGTGTGTGTGTATAGGAGTATGTGTGTGTGTGTATATAGAAGTATGTGTGTGTGTATATAGGAGTATGTGTGTGTGTATATAGGAGTATGTGTGTGTGTATATAGGAGTATGTGTGTGTGCGTATATAGGAGTATGTTTGTGTGTATATAGGAGTATGTGTGTGTGCATAGGAGTATGTGTGTGTGCATAGTAGTATCTGTGTGTGTATGTATAGGAGTATCTGTGTGTGTGTGTGTGTGTATGTATAGGAGTATCTGTGTGTGTATATAGGAGTATCTGTGTGTGTGTGTACAGGAGTATCTGTGTGTGTGTGTATAGGAGTATCTGTGTGTGTGTATATAGGCGTATCTGTGTGTGTATAGGAGTGTGTGTGTGCGTGCGTGTGTGTATAGGAGTGTGCGTGTATATAGGAGTATCTCTGTGTGTGTATGTGTGTATAGGAGAATCTGTGTGAGTGTATGTGTGTATAGGAGTATCTGTGTGTGTGTATGTGTGTATAGGAGTATCTGTGTGTGCGTGTGTATAGGAGTATCTGTGTGTGTATAGGAGTATCTGTGTGTGTATAGGAGTATCTGTGTGTGTGTGTGTATAGGAGTGTGTGTGTGTGTGTGTATAGGAGTGTGTGTGTGTGAGTGTAGAGGAGTATGTGTGTGTGAGTGTAGAGGAGTATGTGTGTGTGTGAGTGTAGAGGAGTATGTGTGTGTGTGAGTGTAGAGGAGTATGTGTGTCTGTGTGAGTGGAGAGGAGTATGTGTGTGTGTGTGTGTGAGTGTAGAGGAGTAGGTGTGAGTGTGAGTGTAGAGGAGTATGTGTGTGTGTGAGTGTAGAGGAGTATCTGTGTGTGTGTGTGTGTGTATAGGAGTTTCTGTGTGTGTGTGTGTGAAGAGGAGTATGTGCGTGTGTTTGTATGTGCGTGTATAGGACTGTGTGTGTGTGTGCGTGTATAGGAGTATGTGTGTGTGTGTATAGGAGTATGTGTGTGTGTGTGTATAGGAGTATCTGTGTGTGTCTGTATAGGAGTATCTGTGTGTGTGTATAGGACTATCTGTGTGTGTGCATAGGAGTATCTGTGCGTGTGTGTATAGGAGTATCTGTGTGTGTGTGTGTGTATAGGAATATCTGTGTGTGTGTGTGTATAGGAGTATCTGTGTGTGTGTGTGTATAGGAGTATCTGTGTGTGTGTGTGTGTATAGGAGTATCTGTGTGTGTGTGTATAGGAATATCTGTGTGTGTGTGTATAGGAGTATCTGTGTGTGTGTGTGTGTGTATAGGAGTATGTGTGTGTGTGTATATAGAAGTATGTGTGTGTGTATATAGGAGTATGTGTGTGTGTATATAGGAGTACGTGTGTGTGCATAGGAGTATGTGTGTGTGCATAGGAGTATCTGTGTGTGTGTGTATGTATAGGAGTATCTGTGTGTGTGTGTGTATGTATAGGAGTGTGTGTGTGCGTGTGTGTATAGGAGTATCTGTGTGTGTGTATATAGGAGTATCTGTGTGTGTGTACAGGAGTATCTGTGTGTGTGTATAGGAGTATCTGTGTGTGTGTATATAGGCGTATCTGTGTGTGTATAGGAGTGTGTGTGTGCGTGCGTGTGTGTATAGGAGTGTGTGTGTGTATATAGGAGTATCTGTGTGTGTGTATGTGTGTATAGGAGTATCTGTGTGTGTGTATGTGTGTATAGGAGTATCTGTGTGTGTGTATGTGTGTATAGGAGTATCTGTGTGCGTGTATGTGTGTATAGGAGTATCTGTGTGTGCGTGTGTAAATGAGTATCTGTGTGTGTATAGGAGTATCTGTGTGTGTATAGGAGTATCTGTGTGTGTGTGTGTATAGGAGTGTGTATGTGTGTGTGTATAGGAGTGTGTGTGTGTGAGTGTAGAGGAGTATGTGTGTGTATGAGTGTAGAGGAGTATGTGTGTGTGTGAGTGTAGAGGAATATGTGTGTGTGTGAGTGTAGAGGAGTATGTGTGTGTGTGTGAGTGTAGAGGAGTGTGTGTGTGTGTGTGAGTGTAGAGGAGTATGTGTGAGTGTGAGTGTAGAGGAGTATGTGTGTGTGTGAGTGTAGAGGAGTATCTGTGTGTGTGTGTATATAGGAGTATCTGTGTGTCTGTGTACAGGAGTATCTGTGTGTGTGTGTACAGGGGTATCTGTGTGTGTGTACAGGAGTATCTGTGTGCGTGTGTATAGGAGTATCTGTGTGTGTGTGTGTATATAGGAGTATCTGTGTGTGTGTATATAGGAGTATTTGTGTGTGTGTACAGGAGTATCTGTGTGTGTGTGTGTATAGGAGTATCTGTGTGTGTGTGTGTAAAGGAGTATCTGTGTGTGTGTACAGGAGTATCTGTGTGTGTGTATATAGGCGTATCTGTGTGTGTATAGGAGTGTGTGTGCGCGTGCGTGTGTGTATGTGTATATAGGAGTATCTGTGTGTATGTGTGTGTATGTGTGTAAAGGAGTATCTGTGTGTGTGTATAGGCGTATCTGTGTGTGTGTGTGTTTGTATAGGAGTATCTGTGTGTGTGTATAGGAGTATCTGTGTGTGTGCATAGGAGTATCTGTGTGTGTGTATAGGAGTATCGGTGTGTGTGTATAGGATTATCTGTGTGTGTATGTGTATAGGAGTGTGTGTGTGTATAGGAGTGTGTGTGTGTGTGTAGAGGAGTATGTGTGTGTGTGTGAGTGTAGAGGAGTATGTGTGTGTGTGTGAGTGTAGAGGAGTATGTGTATGTGTGTGAGCGTAGAGGAGTGTGTATGTGTGTGAGTGTAGAGGAGTATGTGTGTGTGTGAGAGTAGAGGAGTATGTGTGTGTGTGTGTGTCAGTGTTTGTGTATAGGAGTTTCTGTGTGTGTGTGTGTGCGTGTATAGGAGTGTGTGTGTGTGCGTGTATAGGAGTATGTGTGTGTGTGTGTAAAGGAGTATGTGTTTGTGCGTGTATAGGAGTATGTGTGTGTGTGTATAGGAGTATCTGTGTGCGTGTGTATAGGAGTATCTGTGTGTGTGTATAGGAGTATCTGTGTGTGTGTGTATAAGAGTATCTGTGTGTGTGTGTGTGTGAAGAGGAGTATCTGTGTGTGTGTGTGTGAAGAGGAGTATGTGTGTGTGTGAAGAGGAGTATGTGTGTGTGTGTGTGCGTGTATAGCAGTATGTGTGTGTGGAAATAGGAGTGTGTGTGTGTGTATATAGGAGTATGTGTGTGTGTATATAGGAGTATGTGTGTGTGTGTATATAGGAGTATGTGTGTGTGTGTGTGTGTATAGGAGTATCTGAGTGTGTGTGTGTGTATCGGAATATCTGTGTGTGTGTGTATAGGAGTATCTGTGTGTTTGTGTGTATATAGGAGTATCTCTGTGTGTGTGTGTGTATAGGAGTATGTGTGTGTGTATATAGAAGTATGTGTGTGTGTGTATATAGGAGTATGTGTGTGTGTGTATATAGGACTATGTGTGTGTGTATATAGGAGTATGTGTGTGTATATCGGAGTATGTGTGTGTGCATAGGGGTATCTGTGTGTGTGTGTATGTATAGGAGTATCTGTGTGTGTGTGTGTATGTATAGGAGTGTGTGCGTGTGTGTATAGGAGTATCTGTGTGTGTGTATATCGGAGTATCTGTGTGTGTGTGTACAGGAGTATCTGTGTGTGTGTATAGGAGTATCTGTGTGTGTGTATATAGGCGTATCTGTGTGTGTATAGGAGTGTGTGTGTGCGTGCGTGTGTGTATAGGAGTGTGTGTGTGTATATAGGAGTATCTGTGTGTGTGTATGTGTGTATAGGAGTATCTGTGTGTGTGTATGTGTGTATAGGAGTATCTGTGTCTGTGTATGTGTGTATAGGAGTATCTGTGTGTGCGTGTGTGTAGGAGTATCTGTGTGTGTATGAGGAGTATCTGTGTGTGTATAGGAGTATCTGTGTGTGTGTGTGTCTAGGAGTGTGTGTGTGTATAGGAGTGTGTGTGTGTGAGTGTAGAGGAGTATGTGTGTGTGTGAGTGTAGAGGAGTATGTGTGTGTGTGAGTGTAGAGGAGTATGTGTGTGTGTGAGTGTAGAGGAGTATGTGTGTGTGTGAGTGTAGAGGAGTATGTGTGTGTGTGTGTGAGTGTAGAGGAGTATGTGTGAGTGTGAGTGTAGAGGAGTATGTGTGTGTGTGAGTGTAGAGGAGTATCTGTGTGTGTGTGTGTGTGTATAGGAGTTTCTGTGTGTGTGTGTGTGAAGAGGAGTATGTGCGTGTGTTTGTATGTGCGTGTATAGGAGTGTGTGTGTGTGTGTGCGTGTCTAGGAGTATGTGTGTGTGTGTATAGGAGTATGTGTGTGTGTGTATAGGAGTATCTGTGTGTGTCTGTATAGGAGTATCTGTGTGTGTGTATATAGGAGTATCTGTGTGTGTGTATAGGAGTATCTGTGTGTGTGTGTATAGGAGTATCTGTGTGTGTGTGTGTATAGGAATATCTGTGTGTGTGTGTGTATAGGAGTATCTGTGTGTGTGTGTGTATAGGAGTATCTGTGTGTGTGTGTGTGTGTATAGGAGTATCTGTGTGTGTGTGTATAGGAATATCTGTGTGTGTGTGTATAGGAGTATCTGTGTGTGTGTGTGTGTATAGGAGTATCTGTGTGTGTGTGTATAGGAGTATGTGTGTGTGTGTATATAGAACATAGAACATAGAAGAATACAGCGCAGTACAGGCCCTTGGGCCCTCGATGTTGCGCCGATCCAAGCCCACCTAAACTACACTAACCCACTATCCTCCATATACCTATCCAATGCCCTCTTAAATGCCCATAAAGACGGAGAGTCCACCACTGTTACTGGCAGGGCATTCCATGAACTAACGACTCGCTGAGTGAAGAACCTACCCCTAACATCAGTCCTATATCTACCCCCCCTTAATTTAAAGCTATGCCCCCTTGTAATACCCGACTCAATACGCGGGAAAAGGTTCATACTGTCGACCCTATCTAACCCCCTAATCATCTTGTACACCTCAATCAAGTCACCCCTAAACCTTCTTTTCTCTAGTGAAAACAGCCCCAAGTGCCTCAGTCTTTCCTCATACGATTTTCCTTCCATACCAGGCAACATCCTGGTAAACCTCCTCTGCACCCGTTCCAATGCCTCCACATCCTTCCTATAGTATGGCGACCAAACTGCACACAATATTCCAGATGCGGCCGTACCAGAGTCTTATACAACTGCATCATGACCTCAGGACTCCGGAACTCAATTCCTCTACCAATAAAAGCCAGTACGCCATATGCCTTCCTCACCGCACTATTTACCTGGGTGGCAACTTTCAGAGATCTGTGTACATGGACACCAAGATCCCTCTGCTCATCCACACTACCAAGTATCCGACCATTAGCCCAGTACCCCATCTTTTTGTTATTCTTCCCAAAGTGAATCACCTCGCACTTAGCTACATTGAATTCCATCTGCCACCTTTCTGCCCAGCTCTGCAGCTTCTCTATATCCTGCTGTAACCTGCCACATCCTTCCTCACTGTCAACAACTCCTCCGACTTTCGTGTCATCCGCAAACTTGCTCACCCAACCTTCTAACCCCTCTTCCAGGTCATTTATAAAAATGACAAACAGCAATGGTCCCAAAACAGATCCTTGCGGAACACCGCTAGTGACGGCACTCCATGAAGAAACTTTGCCATCAACTACTACCCTCTGTCTTCTTCCATCCAGCCAATTCCTAATCCAAACCTCCAACTCACCCTCAATGCCATATCTCCGTATTTTCTGCAGTAGCCTACCATGGGGAACCTTATCAAACGCCTTACTAAAATCCATATATACCACATCTACCGCTTTCCCCTCATCAACCTCCTTCGTCACCTTTTCAAAGAATTCAATAAGGTTTGTGAGGCACGACTTGCCCTTCACAAAACCATGCTGACTATCCTTGATCACATTATTCCTATCTAGATGTGCATAAATCCTATCCCTTACAATTCTCTCTAAGACTTTGCCCACAACAGAAGTGAGACTCACCGGCCTATAGTTACTAGGGCTATCCCTACTCCCCTTTTTGAACAAGGGAACCACATTTGCTATCCTCCAGTCTTCTGGGACTACTCCTGTAGACAAAGAGGACATAAAAATCAAGGCCAATGGCTCTGCAATCTCCTCCCTTGCTTCCCAGAGAATCCTAGGATAAATGCCATCAGGCCCAGGGGACTTATCTATTTTCACCTTTTCCAGGATTTCCAACACCTCTTCTCTACATACCTCAAAGCCATCCATTCTACTTATTTGTGCCTCAGTATTCTCATCGACAACAATGCCCTGTTCCTGAGTGAATACTGAAGAAAAGTATTCATTCAGTGTCTCCCCAATCTCTTCCGCCTCCACACGCAACTTCCCCCTACTATCCTTGACTGGACCTATTCCTACCCTAGTCATTCTTTTATTCCTAACATACCTATAGAAAGCCTTAGGGTTTTCCCTAATCCTATCTACTAAGGACCTTTCATGTCCCCTCCTTGCTGCTTTTAGCTCTCTCTTCAGGTCCTTCCTGGCTACCCTATAACTCTCAATCGCCCCAATTGAACCTTCACGTCTCATCTTGAGATAGGCCGCCCTCTTCCATTTAACAAGGGATTCCAATTCCTTATTAAACCACGGCTCCCTCGCACGACCCTTTCCTACCTGCCTGACAGGTACATAATTATCAAGGACACTCAATAGTTGCCCCTTGAACAAGTTCCACATATCATTTACACTCTTGCCTTGGAGTCTACTTTTCCAAGCCACACATCCTAAGTCATGCCTCACCGCATCATAATTTCCCTTACCCCAGCTATAATTCTTGCCCTGTAGTACACACTTATCCCTCTCCATCACGAGTGTAAAAATCACCGAATTATGGTCACTATCCCCAAAGTGCTCACCTACCTCTAATTCTAACACCTGGCCTGGTTCATTACCCAGAACCAAATCCAGTATGGCCTCACCTCTTGTTGGCCTGTCTACATATTGTGTCAGGAAACTCTCCTGCACACATTGAACAAACACTGACCCATCTAACGAACTTGAGCTATAGCTTTTCCAATCAATATCAGGAAAGTTAAAGTCCCCCATAACAACCACCCTATTACTGTCACTCATCTCCTGAATCACCTTCCCAATCCTTTCTTCAATGATTCTAGGACTATTAGGAGGCCTGTAAAAGACTCCTAACAGGGTGACCTCACCTTTCCTATTCCTAACCTCAGCCCAAACTACCTCAGATGGCAAGTCCTCATCCATCGTCCTTTCCACCGCTGTAACACTATCTTTGACAAGCAATGCCACACCTCCCCCTCTTTTACCCCCACCTCTAAACCTACTAAAACATTTAAATCCCGGAACCTGCAACAGCCAATCCTGTCCCTGTTCTAGCCATGTCTCCGTAATAGCCACAACATCGAAGTCCCAGGTACCAACCAACGCTGCAAGTTCACCTACCTTATTTCGTATACTTCTTGCATTGAAGTACACACACTTCAAGCCACTTCCCTGTTTACAGGCACCCTCCTTGGAAATTGATGCCATGTTTCACACCTCCCGACACTCCAGGCCCTGCACCCTGAAGCTACAATCTGGGTTCCCATGCCCCTGCCGAGTTAGTTTAAACCCCCCCCAAGAGCACTAGCAAACCTCCCCCCAAGGATACTGGTTCCCCTCAGGTTCAGGTGTAGACCATCCTGTTTCTCGAGGTCCCACCGTCCCCAGAAAGAACCCCAGTTATCCAAAAACTGGAACCCCTCCCTCCTGCACCATCCCTGAAGCCACGCATTTAATTGTTCTCTCTCCCTATTCCTCGAATCTCTATCACGTGGCACGGGTAACAAACCAGAGACAACAACTCTGTTTGTTCTAACTCCAAGCTTCCAACCTAGCTCCCTGAAAGCCTGTCTAACATAAGTATGAAGTATGTGTGTGTGTATATAGGAGCATGTGTGTGTGTATATAGGAGTATGTGTGTGTGTGTATATAGGAGTATGTGTGTGTGTGTATAGGAGTATGTGTGTGTATATAGGAGTATGTGTGTGTGTATATAGGAGTATGTGTGTGTGCATAGGAGTTTGTGTGTGTGCATAGGAGTATCTGTGTGTGTGTATGTATAGGAGTATCTGTGTGTGTGTGTATAGGAGTGTGTGTGTGCGTGTATGTATAGGAGTATCTGTGTGTGTGTATATAGGAGTATCTGTGTGTGTGTGTACAGGAGTATCTGTGTGTGTGTGTATAGGAGTATCTGTGTGTGTGTATATAGGCGTATCTCTGTGTGTATAGGAGTGTGTGTGTGCGTGCGTGTGTGTATAGGAGTGTGTGTGTATATAGGAGTATCTGTGTGTGTGTATGTGTGTATAGGAGTATCTGTGTGTGTGTATGTGTGTATAGGAGTATCTGTGTGTGTGTGTATGTGTGCATAGGAGTATCTGTGTGTGCGTGTGTATAGGAGTATCTGTGTGTGTATAGGAGTATCTGTGTGTGTATAGGAGTATCTGTGTGTGTGTGTGTATAGGAGTGTGTGTGTGTGTGTGTATAGGAGTGTGTGTGTGTGAGTGTAGAGGAGTATGAGTGTGTGTGAGTGTAGAGGAGTATGTGTGTGTGTGAGTGTAGAGGAGTATGTGTGTGTGTGTGAGTGTAGAGGAGTATGTGTGTGTGTGTGTGTGTAGAGGAGTATGTGTGTGTGTGAGTGTAGAGGAGTATGTGTGTGTGTGAGTGTATAGGAGTATCTGTGTGTGTGTGTATATAGGAGTATCTGTGTGTGTGTATATAGGAGTATCTGTGCGTGTGTGTGTGTGTCTGTGTGTGTGTAGGAGTATCTGTGTGTGTGTAAAGGAGTATCTGTGTGTGTATAGGTGTGTGTGTGTATAGGAGTATTTGTGTGTGTGTGTGTGTGTATAGGAGTATCTGTGTGTGTGTGTAGGAGTATCTGTGTGTGTGTATAGGAGTTTCTGTGTGTGTGTGTGTGTGTGTGTGTATAGGAGTACCTGTGTGTGTATGTGTATGTGTATAGGAGTACCTGTGTGTGTGTATGTGTATATGAGTATCTGTGTGTGTGTTTATAGGAGTATCTGTTTGTGTGAATAGGAGTATCTGTGTGTGTGTATAGGAGTATCTGTGTGTGTATATGTATAGGATTGTCTGTGTGTGTGTGTGTATAGGATTATCTATGTGTGTGTGTAGGAGTATCTGTGTGTGTGTATAAAAGAGTATCTGTGTGTGTGTGTGTGTGTCTGTGTGTGTGTAGGAGTATCTGTGTGTGTGTAAAGGAGTATCTGTGTGTGTATAGGTGTGTGTGTGTATAGGAGTATTTGTGTGTGTGTGTGTGTATAGGAGTATCTGTGTGTGTGTGTGTGTGTATAGGAGTATCTGTGTGTGTGTATAGGAGTATCTGTGTGTGTGTGTGTGTATAGGAGTATTTGTGTGTGTGTGTATAGGAATATCTGTGTGTGTGTGTGTGTATAGGAGTATCTGTGTGTGTGTGTGTATAGGAGTATCTCTGTGTGTGTGTATAGGAGTATCTGTGTGTGTGTGTATAGGAATATCTGTGTGTGTGTGTGTATAGGAGTATCTGTGTGTGTGTGTGTGTATAGGAGTATCTGTGTGTGTGTGTGTGTGTGTGTATAGGAGTATGTGTGTGTGTATATAGGAGTATGTGTGTGTGTATATAGGAGTATGTGTGTGTGTATAAATAGGAGTATGTGTGTGTGTGTGTATATAGGAGTATGTGTTTGTGTATATAGGAGTATGTGTGTGTGTATATAGGAGTATGTGTGTGTGCATAGGAGTATGTGTGTGTGCATAGGAGTATCTGTGTGTGTATGTATAGGAGTATCTGTGTGTGTGTGTATAGGAGTATCTGTGTATGTGTACAGGAGTATCTGTGTGTGTGTGTGTGTATAGGAGTTTCTGTGTGTGTGTATATAGGCGTATCTGTGTGTGTATAAGAGTGTGTGTGTGCGTGCGAGTGTGTATAGGAGTGTGTGTGTGTATATCGGAGTATCTGTGTGTGTGTATGTGTGTATAGGAGTATCTGTGTGTGTGTATGTGTGTATAGGAGTTTCTGTGTGTGTGTATGTGTGTATAGGAGTATCTGTGTGTGTGTGTATAGGAGTATCTGTGTGTGTATAGGAGTATCTGTGTGTGTATAGGAGTATCTGTGTGTGTGTGTGTATAGGAGTGTGTGTATAGGAGTGTGTGTGTGAGTGTAGAGGAGTATGTGTGTGTGTGAGTGTAGAGGAGTATGTGTGTGTGTGTGAGTGTAGAGGAGTATGTGTGTGTGTGTGTGAGTGTAGAGGAGTATGTGTGTGTGTGAGTGTAGAGGAGTATGTGTGTGTGTGAGTGTAGAGGAGTATGTGTGTGTGTGTATAGGAGTTTCTGTGTGTGTGTGTGTGAAGAGGCGTATGTGCGTGTGTTTGCATGTGCGTGTATAGGAGTGTGTGTGTGCGTGCGTGTATAGGAGTATGTGTGTGTGTATAGGAGTATGTGTGTGTGTGTATAGGAGTATCTGTGTGTGTCTGTATAGGAGTATCTGTTTGTGTGTGTGTGTGTGTGTGTGTGAAGAGGAGTATCTGTGTGTGTGTGTGTGTGTGTGTGTGTAAAGGAGTGTGTGTGTGTGTGTGTATAGGAGTATGTGTGTGTGTGTATAGGAGTATGTGTGTGTGTGTGTGTATATAGGAGTATGTGTGTGTGCATAGGAGTATCTGTGTGTGTGTGTATATAGGAGTATCTGTGTGTGTGTGTACAGGAGTATCTGTGTGTGTGTACAGGAGTATCTGTGTGTGTGTATATAGGAGTATCTGTGTGTGTGTGCGTATATAGGAGTATCTGTGTGTGTGTATATAGGAGTATTTGTGTGTGTGTGTACAGGAGTATCTGTGTGTGTGTGTGTATAGGAGTATCTGTGTGTGTGTACAGGAGTATCTGTGTGTGTGTATATAGGCGTATCTGTGTGTGTATAGGAGTGTGTGTGCGCGTGCGTGTGTGTATGTGTATATCGGAGTATCTGTGTGTGTATGTGTGTATAGGAGCATCTGTGTGTATGTGTGTGTGTATAGGCGTATCTGTGTATGTGTGTGTGTTTGTATAGGAGTATCTGTGTGTGTGTATAGGAGTATCTGTGTGTGTGTGCGTGTGTAGGAGTATGTGTGTGTGTGTACAGGAGTATGTGTGTGTGTATAGGAGTATCTGTGTGTGTCTGTATAGGAGTATCTGTGTGTGTGTGTGTATAGGAGTATCTGTGTGTGTGTGTATAGAAGTATCTGTTTGTGTGTGTGTGTGTGTGTGAAGAGGAGTATCTGTGTGTGTGTCTGAAGAGGAGTATGTGTGTGTGTATAGGAGTATGTGTGTGTGTGTATAGGAGTATGTGTGTGTGTGTGTGTATATAGGAGTATGTGTGTGTGCATAGGAGTATCTGTGTGTGTGTATATAGGAGTATCTGTGTGTGTGTGTACAGGAGTATCTGTGTGTGTGTGTGTACAGGAGTATCTGTGTGTGTGTACAGGAGTATCTGTGTGTGCGTATAGGAGTATCTGTGTGTGTGTGTGTGTGTATATAGGAGTATCTGAGTGTGTATATAGGAGTATTTGTGTGTGTCTGTACAGGGGTATCTGTGTGTGTGTGTGTATAGGAGTATCTGTGTGTGTGTACAGGAGTATCTGTGTGTGTGTATATAGGCGTATCTGTGTGTGTATAGGAGTGTGTGTGCGCGTGCGTGTGTGTATGTGTATATCGGAGTATCTGTGTGTGTATGTGTGTATAGGAGCATCTGTGTGTATGTGTGTGTGTATAGGCGTATCTGTGTATGTGTGTGTGTTTGTATAGGAGTATCTGTGTGTGTGTATAGGAGTATCTGTGTGTGTGTGCGTGTGTAGGAGTATGTGTGTGTGTGTACAGGAGTATGTGTGTGTGTATAGGAGTATCTGTGTGTGTCTGTATAGGAGTATCTGTGTGTGTGTGTGTATAGGAGTATCTGTGTGTGTGTGTATAGAAGTATCTGTTTGTGTGTGTGTGTGTGTGTGTGAAGAGGAGTATTTGTGTGTGTGTCTGAAGAGGAGTATGTGTGTGTGTATAGGAGTATGTGTGTGTGTATAGGAGTATGTGTGTGTGTGTGTGTGTATATAGGAGTATGTGTGTGTGCATAGGAGTATCTGTGTGTGTGTGTACAGGAGTATCTGTGTGTGTGTGTGTACAGGAGTATCTGTGTGTGTGTACAGGAGTATCTGTGTGTGCGTATAGGAGTATCTGTGTGTGTGTGTGTGTGTGTGTGAAGAGGAGTATTTGTGTGTGTGTCTGAAGAGGAGTATGTGTGTGTGTATAGGAGTATCTGTGTGTGTGTGTACAGGAGTATCTGTGTGTGTGTGTGTACAGGAGTATCTGTGTGTGTGTACAGGAGTATCTGTGTGTGCGTATAGGAGTATCTGTGTGTGTGTGTGTGTGTATATAGGAGTATCTGAGTGTGTATATAGGAGTATTTGTGTGTGTGTGTACAGGAGTATCTGTGTGTGTGTGTGTATAGGAGTATCTGTGTGTGTGTGTATAGGAGTATTTGTGTGTGTGTACAGGAGTATCTGTGTGTGTATATATAGGCGTATCTGTGTGTGTATAGGAGTGTGTGTGCGCGTGCCTGTGTGCCTGTGTATATAGGATTATCTGTGTGTATGTGTGTGTATGTGTGTATAGGAGTATCTGTGTGTGTGTGTGTATAGGCGTATCTGTGTGTGTGTGTGTTTGTATAGGAGTATCTGTGTGTGTGTAGAGGAGTATCTTTGTGTGTGCATAGGAGTATCTGTGTGTGTGTATAGGAGTATCGGTGTGTGTGTATAGGAGTATCTGTGTGTGTATGTGTATAGGAGTGTGTGTGTGTATAGGAGTGTGTGTGTGTGTGTGTAGAGGAGTATGTGTGTGTGTGAGTGTAGAGGAGTATGTGTGTGTGTGTGAGTGTAGAGGAGTATGTGTATGTGTGTGAGCGTAGAGGAGTGTGTATGTGTGTGAGTGTAGAGGAGTATGTGTGTGTGTCAGTGTTTGTGTACAGGAGTTTCTGTGTGTGTGTGTGTGCGTGTATAGGAGTGTGTGTGTGTTTGTTCGTGTATAGGTGTATGTGTGTGTGTGTGTGTGTAAAGGAGTATGTGTGTGTGTGTGTATAGGAGTATGTGTGTGTGTGTATAGGAGTATCTGTGTGCGTGTGTATAGGAGTAACTGTGTGCGTGTGTATAGGAGTATCTGTGTGTGTGTGTATAGGAGTATCTGTGTGTATGTGTGTCTCAGAGTATCTGTGTGTGTGTGTGTGTGTGAAGAGGAGTATCTGTGTGTGTGTGTGTGTGAAGAGGAGTATGTGTGTGTGTGTGTGTGTGCGTGTATAGGAGTATGTGTGTGTGAATATAGGAGTGTGTGTGTATATAGGAGTATGTGTGTGTGTGTATAGGAGTATGTGTGTTTGTGTATATAGGAGTATGTGTGTGTGTATATAGGAGTATGTGTGTGTGTGTATATAGGAGTATGTGTGCGTGTGTATATAGGAGTATGTGTGTGTGTGTGTGTGGAAAGGAGTATGTGTGTGTGTGTCTATATTGGAGTATGTGTGTGTGTGTGTAGAGAGGAGTATGTGTGTGTGTATAGGAGTATCTGTGTGTGTGTATGTATATGAGTGTCTGTGTGTGTGTATGTATAGGAGTATCTGTGTGTGCGTGTATAGGAGTATGTGTGTGTGTATATAGGAGTATGTGTGTGTGTGTATATAGGAGTATGTGTGTGTGTGTATATAGGAGTATGTGTGTGTGTG
Organism: Chiloscyllium plagiosum; assembly: GCF_037043375.1. Taxonomy (NCBI): domain Eukaryota; kingdom Metazoa; phylum Chordata; class Chondrichthyes; order Orectolobiformes; family Hemiscylliidae; genus Chiloscyllium; species Chiloscyllium plagiosum. The sequence goes on from NW_028270159.1 coordinate 59,352,957, forward strand.
TGTGTGTATAGGAGTATGTGTGTGTGTGTCTATATTGGAGTATGTGTGTGTGTGTGTGTATAGGAGTATGTGTGTGTGTATAGGAGTATCTGTGTGTGTGTATGTATATGAGTATCTGTGTGTGTGTATGTATAGGAGTATCTGTATCTGTGTGTGCGTGTATAGGAGTATGTGTGTGTGTATATAGGAGTATGTGTGTGTGTATGTATAGGAGTATCTGTGTGTGCGTGTATAGGAGTATGTGTGTGTGTGTGTGGGTATATAGGAGTGTGTGTGTGCGTGTGTGTATAGGAGTATCTGTGTGTGTGTGCGTGCATAGGAGTATCTGTGTGTGATAGGAGTATTTGTGTGTGTGTGTGTATAGGAGTGTGATTGTGTGTGTATAGGAGTGTGTGTGTCTGAGTGTAGAGGAGTATGTGTGTGTGTGTGAGTGTAGAGGAGTATGTGTGTGTGTGTGAGTGTAGAGGAGTATGTGTGTGTGTGAGTGTAGTGGAGTATGTGTGTGTGTGTGTGTGTGAGTGTAGAGGGGTATCTGTGTGTGTGTGAGTGTAGAGGAGTATCTGTGTGTGTGTGTGTGAGTGTAGAGGAGTATCTGTGTGTGTGTGTGCGTGTATAGGAGTGTGTGTGTGTGTGCGTGTATAGGAGTATCTGTGTGTGTGTAATAGGAGTATCTGTGTGTGTGTCTGTGTGTGTGTGAGGAGGAGTATCCGTGTGTGTGTGTGTGAAGAGGAGTATGTGTGTGTGTGTATAGGAGTATGTATGTGTGCGTGTATAGGAGTATGTGTGTGTGTGTATAGGAGTATGTGTGTGTGTGTATATAGGAGTATGTGTGTGTGTGTGTATATATAGGAGTATGTATGTGTGTACAGGAGTATCTGTGTGTGAGTGTATAGGAGTATCTGTGTGTGTGTGTGTGTCTCGGAGTGTGTCTGTGTGTATAGGATTATCTGTGTGTGATTATAGGAGTGTGTGTGTGTGTGTAGGAGTATTTGTGTGTGTGTGTTTGTAGGAGTATCTGTGTGTGTATATGAGTATCTGTGTGTGTGTGTGTGTATAGGAGTATCTGTGTGTATGTGTCTGTAGGAGTATCTCTGTGTGTGTGTAGGAGTATCTGTGTGTATGTATAGGAGTATCTGTGTGTGTGTGTATAGGAGTGTGTGTGTGTGTGGATAGGAGTATCTGTGTGTGTATAGGGGTTTGTGCGTGTGTGTGTATAGGAGTGCATGTGTGTGTGCGTGTGTGTGTATCGGAGTATCTGTGTGTGTGTGTGAGTGGGTGTGTATAGGAGTATCTGTGTGTGTGTATAGGAGTATCTGTGTGTGTGTGTGTGTGTGTTTATAGGAGTATCTGTGTGGGTGTGTGAGTGTGTATAGGAGTATCTGTGTGAGTGTGTGTCTAGGAGTTTCTGTGTGTGAGTGTGTATAGGAGTATCTGTGTGTGTGTATAGGAGTATCTGTGTGTGTGTGTGTGTATAGGAGTATCTGTGTGTGTGTGTGTGTATAGGAGTATGTGTGTGTGTGTATATAGAAGTATGTGTGTGTGTATATAGGAGTATGTGTGTGTGTATATAGGAGTATGTGTGTGTGTGTATATAGGAGTATGTGTGTGTGTATATAGCAGTATGTGTGTGTATATAGGAGTATGTGTGTGTATATATAGGAGTATGTGTGTGTGCATAGGAGTATGTGTGTGCATAGGAGTATCTGTGTGTGTGTGTGTGTGTATGTATAGGAGTATCTGTGTGTGTGTGTATGTATAGGAGTGTGTGTGTGCGTGTGTGTATAGGAGTATCTGTGTGTGTGTATATAGGAGTATCTGTGTGTGTGTGTACAGGAGTATCTGTGTGTGTGTATAGGAGTATCTGTGTGTGTGTATATAGGCGTATCTGTGTGTGTATAGGAGTGTGTGTGTGCGTGCGTGTGTGTATAGGAGTGTGTTGTGTATATAGGAGTATCTGTGTGTGTGTATGTGTGTATAGGAGTATCTGTGTGTGTGTATGTGTGTATAGGAGTATCTGTGTGTGTGTGTATAGGAGTATCTGTGTGTGCGTGTGTATAGCAGTATCTGAATGTGTATAGGAGTATCTGTGTGTGTATAGGAGTATCTGTGTGTGTGTGTGTATAGGAGTGTGTGTGTGTGTGTATAGGAGTGTGTGTGTGTGAGTGTAGAGGAGTATGTGTGTGTGTGAGTGTAGAGGAGTATGTGTGTGAGTGTAGAGGAGTATGTGTGTGGGTGAGTGTAGAGGAGTATGTGTGTGTGTGTGTAGAGGAGTATGTGTGTGTGTGAGTGTAGAGGAGTATGTGTGTGTGAGTGTAGAGGAATATCTGTGTGTGTTTGTTTATACGAGTTTCTGTGTGTGTGTGAAGAGGAGTATGTGCGTGTGTTTGTATGTGCGTGTATAGGAGTGTGTGTGTGTGTGCGAGTATCTGTGTGTGTCTGTATAGGAGTATCTGTGTGTGTGTATAGGAGTATCTGTGTTGTGTGTATAGGAGTATCTGTGTGTGTGTGTGTGTATAGGAGTATCTGTGAGTGTGTGTATAGGAGTATCTGTTTGTGTGTGTGTGTGTGTGTGTGAAGAGGAGTATCTGTGTGTGTGTGAAGAGGAGTACGTGTGTGTGTATAGGAGTATGTGTGTGTGTGTATAGGAGTATATGTGTGTGTGTGTATATTGGAGTATGTGTGTGTGCATAGGAGTATCTGTGTGTGTGTATATATAAGTATCTGTGTGTGTGTACAGGAGTATCTGTGTGTGTGTGTATAGGAGTATCTGTGTGTGTGTGTGTATATAGGAGTATCTGTGTGTGTGTGTATATAGGAGTATCTGTGCGTGTGTGTGTGTGTCTGTGTGTGTGTGTAGGAGTATCTGTGTGTGTGTAAAGGAGTATCTGTGTGTGTATCGGTGTGTGTGTGTGTATAGGAGTATTTGTGTGTGTGTGTGTGTATAGGAGTATCTGTGTGTGTGTATAGGAGTTTCTCTGTGTGTGTGTGTGTGTGTGTATAGGAGTACCTGTGTGTGTATGTGTATGTGTATAGGAGTACCTGTGTGTGTATGTGTATATGAGTATCTGTGTGTGTGTGTGTGTGTGTTTATAGGAGTATCTGTTTGTGTGAATAGGAGTATCTGTGTGTGTGTATAGGAGTATCTGTGTGTGTATAGTAGTATCTGTGTGTTTGTGTGTGTGTGTATAGTAGTATCTGTGTGTGCGTGTGTAGGAGTGTCTGTGTGTGTGTGTGTATAGGATTATCTATGTGTGTGTGTGTAGGAGTATCTGTGTGTGTGTATATAGGAGTATCTGTTTGTGTGTGTGTGTGTGTGTGTGTCTCTGTGTGTGTAGGAGTATCTGTGTGTGTGTAAAGGAGTATCTGTGTGTGTATAGGTGTGTGTGTGTGTGTATAGGAGTATTTGTGTGTGTGTGTGTGTATAGGAGTATCTGTGTGTGTGTGTGTGTGTGTATAGGAGTATCTGTGTGTGTGTATAGGAGTATCTGTGTGTGTGTGTATAGGAGTATTTGTGTGTGTGTGTGTATAGGAATATCTGTGTGTGTGTGTGTATAGGAGTATCTGTGTGTGTGTGTATAGGAGTATCTCTGTGTGTGTGTGTGTGTGTATAGGAGTATCTGTGTGTGTGTGTATAGGAATATCTGTGTGTGTGTGTGTGTGTGTATAGGAGTATCTGTGTGTGTGTGTGTGTATAGGAGTATCTGTGTGTGTGTGTGTGTATAGGAGTATGTGTGTGTGTATATAGGAGTATGTGTGTGTGTATATAGGAGTATGTGTGTGTGTTTATCTTGGAGTATGTGTGTGTGTGTATATAGGAGTATGTGTGTGTGTATATAGGAGTATGTGTGTGTGCATAGGAGTATGTGTGTGTGCATAGGAGTATCTGTGTGTGTATGTATAGGAGTATCTGTGTGTGTGTGTGTATAGGAGTATCTGTGTGTGTGTACAGGAGTATCTCTGTGTGTGTGTATATAGGAGTATCTGTGTGTGTGTATATAGACGTATCTGTGTGTGTATAGGAGTGTGTGTGCGTGCGGGTGTGTATAGGAGTGTGTGCGTATATCGGAGTATCTGTGTGTGTGTATGTGTGTATAGAAGTATCTGTGTGTGTGTATGTGTGTATAGGAGTTTCTGTGTGTGTGTATGTGTGTATAGGAGTATCTGTGTGTGTGTGTGTATAGGAGTATCTGTGTGTGTATAGGAGTATCTGTGTGTATAGGAGTATCTGTGTGTGTGTGTATAGGAGTGTGTGTGTGTATAGGAGTGTGTGTGTGTGAGTGTAGAGGAGTATGTGTGTGTTTGAGTGTAGAGGAGTATGTGTGTGTGTGAGTGTAGAGGAGTATGTGTGTGTGTGTGTGTGTGTAGAGGAGTATGCGTGTGTGTGAGTGTAGAGGAGTATGTGTGTGTGTGAGTGTATAGGAGTTTCTGTGTGTGTGTATGTGTGTATAGGAGTATCTGTGTGTGTGTGTATAGGAGTATCTGTGTGTGTATAGGAGTATCTGTGTGTGTATAGGAGTATCTGTGTGTGTGTGTGTATAGGAGTGTGTGTATAGGAGTGTGTGTGTGTGAGTGTAGAGGAGTATGTGTGTGTGTGAGTGTAGAGGAGTATGTGTGTGTGTGAGTGTAGAGGAGTATGTGTGTGTGTGTGTGAGTGTAGAGGAGTATGTGTGTGTGTGAGTGTAGAGGAGTATGTGTGTGTGTGAGTGTAGAGGAGTATCTGTGTGTGTGTATAGGAGTTTCTGTGTGTGTGTGTGTGAAGAGGAGTATGTGCGTGTGTTTGCATGTGCGTGTATAGGAGTGTGTGTGTGTGTGTGCGTGTATAGGAGTATGTGTGTGTGTATAGGAGTATGTGTGTGTGTGTATAGGAGTATCTGTGTGTGTCTGTATAGGAGTATCTGTTTGTGTGTGTGTGTGTGTGTGTGTGAAGAGGAGTATCTGTGTGTGTGTGTGTGTGTGTGTGTGTAAAGGAGTGTGTGTGTGTGTGTGTATAGGAGTATGTGTGTGTGTGTATAGGAGTATGTGTGTGTGTGTGTATATAGGAGTATATGTGTGTGCATAGAAGTATCTGTATGTGTGTATATAGGAGTATCTGTGTGTGTGTACAGGAGTATCTGTGTGTGTGTGTACAGGAGTATCTGTGTGTGTGTACAGGAGTATCTGTGTGTGTGTGTATAGGAGTATCTGTGTGTGTGCATATATAGGAGTATCTGTGTGTGTGTATATAGGAGTATTTGTGTGTGTGTGTACAGGAGTATCTGTGTGTGTGTGTGTATAGGAGAATCTGTGTGTGTGTACAGGAGTATCTGTGTGTGTGTATATAGGCGTATCTGTGTGTGTATAGGAGTGTGTGTGCGCGTGCGTGTGTGTATGTGTATATCGGAGTATCTGTGTGTGTATGTGTGTATAGGAGCATCTGTGTGTATGTGTGTGTGTATAGGCGTATCTGTGTATGTGTGTGTGTTTGTATAGGAGTATCTGTGTGTGTGTATAGGAGTATCTGTGTGTGTGTGCGTGTGTAGGAGTATGTGTGTGTGTGTACAGGAGTATGTGTGTGTGTATAGGAGTATCTGTGTGTGTCTGTATAGGAGTATCTGTGTGTGTGTGTATAGGAGTATCTGTTTGTGTGTGTGCGTGTGTGTGTGAAGAGGAGTATCTGTGTGTGTGTGTGTCTGAAGAGGAGTATGTGTGTGTGTATAGGAGTATGTGTGTGTGTGTATAGGAGTATGTGTGTGTGTGTGTGTGTGTATAGGAGTATGTGTGTGTGCATAGGAGTATCTGTGTGTGTGTATATAGGAGTATCTGTGTGTGTGTGTACAGGAGTATCTGTGTGTGTGTGTGTACAGGAGTACCTGTGTGTGTGTACAGGAGTATCTGTGTGTGCGTATAGGAGTATCTGTGTGTGTGTATATAGGAGTATCTGAGTGTGTATATAGGAGTATTTGTGTGTGTGTGTACAGGAGTATCTGTGTGTGTGTGTGTATAGGAGTATCTGTGTGTGTGTGTATAGGAGTATTTGTGTGTGTGTACAGGAGTATCTGTGTGTGTATATATAGGCGTATCTGTGTGTGTATAGGAGTGTGTGTGCGCGTGCCTGTGTGTATGTGTATATAGGATTATCTGTGTGTATGTGTGTGTATGTGTGTATAGGAGTATCTGTGTGTGTGTGTGTATAGGCGTATCTGTGTGTGTGTGTGTTTGTATAGGAGTATCTGTGTGTGTGTAGAGGAGTATCTTTGTGTGTGCATAGGAGTATCTGTGTGTGTGTATAGGAGTATCGGTGTGTGTGTATAGGAGTATCTGTGTGTGTATGTGTATAGGAGTGTGTGTGTGTATAGGAGTGTGTGTGTGTGTGTGTAGAGGAGTATGTGTGTGTGTGTGTGAGTGTAGAGGAGTATGTGTGTGTGTGTGAGTGTAGAGGAGTATGTGTATGTGTGTGAGCGTAGAGGAGTGTGTATGTGTGTGAGTGTAGAGGAGTATGTGTGTGTGTGAGTGTAGAGGATTATCTGTGTGTGTGTGTGTCAGTGTTTGTGTACAGGAGTTTCTCTGTGTGTGTGTGCGTGTATAGGAGTGTGTGTGTGTTTGTGCGTGTATAGGTGTATGTGTGTGTGTGTGTGTGTAAAGGAGTATGTGTGTGTGTGTGTATAGGAGTATGTGTGTGTGTGTATAGGAGTATCTGTGTGCGTGTGTATAGGAGTAACTGTGTGCGTGTGTATAGGAGTATCTGTGTGTGTGTGTACAGGAGTATCTGTGTGTATGTGTGTATAGGAGTATCTGTGTGTGTGTGTGTGTGTGTGAAGAGGAGTATCTGTGTGTGTGTGTGTGTGAAGAGGAGTATGTGTGTGTGCGTGTATAGGAGTATGTGTGTGTGAATATAGGAGTGTGTGTGTGTGTATATAGGAGTATGTGTGTGTGTGTATAGGAGTATGTGTGTTTGTGTATATAGGAGTATGTGTGTGTGTATATAGGAGTATGTGTGTGTGTGTATATAGGAGTATGTGTGCGTGTGTATATAGGAGTATGTGTGTGTGTGTGTGTGTATAGGAGTATGTGTGTGTGTGTCTATATTGGAGTATGTGTGTGTGTGTGTGTAGAGAGGAGTATGTGTGTGTGTATAGGAGTATCTGTGTGTGTATGTATATGAGTGTCTGTGTGTGTGTATGTATAGGAGTATCTGTGTGTGCGTGTATAGGAGTATGTGTGTGTGTATATAGGAGTATGTGTGTGTGTATATAGGAGTATGTGTGTGTGTGTATATAGGAGTATGTGTGTGTGTGTGTGTGTATAGGAGTATGTGTGTGTGTGTCTATATTGGAGTATATGTGTGTGTGTGTATATAGGAGTATGTGTGTGTGTATAGGAGTATCTGTGTGTGTGTATGTATATGAGTATCTGTGTGTGTGTATGTATAGGAGTATCTGTGTGTGCGTGTATAGGAGTATGTGTGTGTGTATATAGGAGTATGTGTGTGTGTATGTATAGGAGTATCTGTGTGTGCGTGTATAGGAGTATGTGTGTGTGTGTATATAGGAGTATGTGTGTGCGTGTGTGTATAGGAGTATCTGTGTGTGTGTGCGTGCATAGGAGTATCTGTGTGTGATAGGAGTATTTGTGTGTGTGTGTATAGGAGTGTGATTGTGTGTGTATAGGAGTGTGTGTGTGTGAGTGTAGAGGAGTATGTGTGTGTGTGTCAGTGTAGAGGAGTATGTGTGTGTGTGTGAGTGTAGAGGAGTATGTGTGTGTGTGTGAGTGTAGTGGAGTATGTGTGTGTGTGTGAGTGTAGAGGGGTATCTGTGTGTGTGTGAGTGTAGAGGAGTATCTGTGTGTGTGTGTGTGTGAGTGTAGAGGAGTATCTGTGTGTGTGTGTGCGTGTATAGGAGTGTGTGTGTGTGTGCGTGTATAGGAGTATCTGTGTGTGTGTATAGGAGTATCTGTGTGTGTGTCTGTGTGTGTGTGAAGAGGAGTATCCGTGTGTGTGTGTGTGAAGAGGAGTATGTGTGTGTGTGTATAGGAGTATGTATGTGTGCGTGTATAGGAGTATGTGTGTGTGTGTATAGGAGTATGTGTGTGTGTGTATATAGGGGTATGTGTGTGTGTGTGTATATATAGGAGTATGTATGTGTGTACAGGAGTATCTGTGTGTGAGTGTATAGGAGTATCTGTGTGTGTGTGTGTATAGGAGTATCTGTGTGTGTGTGTGTGTCTCGGAGTGTGTCTGTGTGTATAGGATTATCTGTGTGTGATTATAGGAGTGTGTGTGTGTGTGTAGGAGTATTTGTGTGTGTGTGTTTGTAGGAGTATCTGTGTGTGTATAGGAGTATCTGTGTGTATGTGTCTGTAGGAGTATCTCTGTGTGTGTGTAGGAGTATCTGTGTGTATGTATAGGAGTATCTGTGTGTGTGTGTATAGGAGTGTGTGTGTGTGTGGATAGGAGTATCTGTGTGTGTATAGGGGTTTGTGCGTGTGTGTGTATAGGAGTGCATGTGTGTGTGCGTGTGTGTGTATCGGAGTATCTGTGTGTGTGTGTGAGTGGGTGTGTATAGGAGTATCTGTGTGTGTGTATAGGAGTATCTGTGTGTGTGTGTGTGTTTATAGGAGTATCTGTGTGGGTGTGTGAGTGTGTATAGGAGTATCTGTGTGAGTGTGTGTGTCTAGGAGTTTCTGTGTGTGAGTGTGTATAGGAGTATCTGTGTGTGTGTATAGGAGTATCTGTGTGTGTGTGTGTGTATAGGAGTATCTGTGTGTGTGTGTGTGTGTATAGGAGTATGTGTGTGTGTGTATATAGAAGTATGTGTGTGTGTATATAGGAGTATGTGTGTGTGTATATAGGAGTATGTGTGTGTGTGTATATAGGAGTATGTGTGTGTATATATAGGAGTATGTGTGTGTATATAGGAGTATGTGTGTGTGTATATAGGAGTATGTGTGTGTGCATAGGAGTATGTGTGTGCATAGGCGTATCTGTGTGTGTGTGTGTGTGTATGTATAGGAGTATCTGTGTGTGTGTGCATGTATAGGAGTGTGTGTGTGCGTGTGTGTACAGGAGTATCTGTGTGTGTGTATAGGAGTATCTGTGTGTGTGTATATAGGCGTATCTGTGTGTGTATAGGAGTGTGTGTGTGCGTGCGTGTGTGTATAGGAGTGTGTTGTGTATATAGGAGTATCTGTGTGTGTGTATGTGTGTATAGGAGTATCTGTGTGTGTGTATGTGTGTATAGGAGTATCTGTGTGTGCGTGTGTATAGCAGTATCTGAATGTGTATAGGAGTATCTGTGTGTGTATAGGAGTATCTGTGTGTGTGTGTATAGGAGTGTGTGTGTGTGTGTATAGGAGTGTGTGTGTGTGAGTGTAGAGGAGTATGTGTGTGTGTGAGTGTAGAGGAGTATGTGTGTGAGTGTAGAGGAGTATGTGTGTGTGTGAGCGTAGAGGAGTATGTGTGTGTGTGTGTGTAGAGGAGTATGTGTGTGTGTGAGTGTAGAGGAGTATGTGTGTGTGTGAGTGTAGAGGAATATCTGTGTGTGTTTGTTTATACGAGTTTCTGTGTGTGTGTGTGTGAAGAGGAGTATGTGCGTGTGTTTGTATGTGCGTGTATAGGAGTGTGTGTGTGTGTGCGTGTATAGGAGTATGTGTGTGTGTGTGTATAGGGGTATGTGTGTGTGTGTATAGGAGTATCTGTGTGTGTCTGTATAGGAGTATCTGTGTGTGTGTATAGGAGTATCTGTGTTGTGTGTATAGGAGTATCTGTGTGTGTGTGTGTATAGGAGTATCTGTGAGTGTGTGTATAGGAGTATCTATTTGTGTGTGTGTGTGTGAAGAGGAGTATCTGTGTGTGTGTGAAGAGGAGTACGTGTGTGTGTATAGGAGTATGTGTGTGTGTGTATAGGAGTATATGTGTGTGTGTGTGTATATAGGAGTATGTGTGTGTGCATAGGAGTATCTGTGTGTGTATATATAAGTATCTGTGTGTGTGTACAGGAGTATCTGTGTGTGTGTGTATAGGAGTATCTGTGTGTGTGTGTGTATATAGGAGTATCTGTGTGTGTGTGTATATAGGAGTATCTGTGCGTGTGTGTGTGTGTCTGTGTGTGTGTGTAGGAGTATCTGTGTGTGTGTAAAGGAGTATCTGTGTGTGTATAGGTGTGTGTGTGTGTATAGGAGTATTTGTGTGTGTGTGTGTGTATAGGAGTATCTGAGTGTGTGTATAGGAGTTTCTCTGTGTGTGTGTGTGTGTGTATAGGAGTACCTGTGTGTGTATGTGTATGTGTATAGGAGTACCTGTGTGTGTGTATGTGTATATGAGTATCTGTGTGTGTGTGTGTGTGTTTATAGGAGTATCTGTTTGTGTGAATAGGAGTATCTGTGTGTGTGTATAGGAGTATCTGTGTGTGTATAGTAGTATCTGTGTGTTTGTGTGTGTGTATAGTAGTATCTGTGTGTGCGTGTGTAGGAGTGTCTGTGTGTGTGTGTATAGGATTATCTATGTGTGTGTGTGTAGGAGTATCTGTGTGTGTGTATATAGGAGTATCTGTGTGTGTGTCTCTGTGTGTGTAGGAGTATCTGTGTGTGTGTAAAGGAGTATCTGTGTGTGTATAGGTGTGTGTGTGTGTATAGGGGTATTTGTGTGTGTGTGTGTATAGGAGTATCTGTGTGTGTGTGTGTGTGTATAGGAGTATCTGTGTGTGTGTATAGGAGTATCTGTGTGTGTGTGTATAGGAGTATTTGTGTGTGTGTGTGTATAGGAATATCTGTGTGTGTGTGTGTATAGGAGTATCTGTGTGTGTGTGTATAGGAGTATCTCTGTGTGTGTGTGTGTATAGGAGTATCTGTGTGTGTGTGTACAGGAATATCTGTGTGTGTGTGTGTATAGGAGTATCTGTGTGTGTGTGTGTATAGGAGTATCTGTGTGTGTGTGTGTGTGTGTGTATAGGAGTATGTGTGTGTGTATATAGGAGTATGTGTGTGTGTATATAGGAGTATGTGTGTGTGTATATCTTGGAGTATGTGTGTGTGTATATAGGAGTATGTGTGTGTGTATATAGGAGTATGTGTGTGTGTTTCTAGGAGTATGTGTGTGTGCATAGGAGTATGTGTGTGTGCATAGGAGTATCTGTGTGTGTATGTATAGGAGTATCTGTGTGTGTGTGTGTATAGGAGTATCTGTGTGTGTACAGGAGTATCTCTGTGTGTGTGTATATAGGAGTATCTGTGTGTGTGTATATAGGCGTATCTGTGTGTGTATAGGAGTGTGTGTGTGCGTGCGGGTGTGTATAGGAGTGTGTGTGCGTATATCGGAGTATCTGTGTGTGTGTATGTGTGTATAGAAGTATCTGTGTGTGTGTATGTGTGTATAGGAGTTTCTGTGTGTGTGTATGTGTGTATAAGAGTATCTGTGTGTGTGTGTATAGGAGTATCTGTGTGTGTATAGGAGTATCTGTGTGTGTATAGGAGTATCTGTGTGTGTGTGTATAGGAGTGTGTGTGTGTATAGGAGTGTGTGTGTGTGTGAGTGTAGAGGAGTATGTGTGTGTTTGAGTGTAGAGGAGTATGTGTGTGTGTGAGTGTAGAGGAGTATGTGTGTGTGTGTGTGTGTGTAGAGGAGTATGCGTGTGTGTGAGTGTAGAGGAGTATGTGTGTGTGTGAGTGTAGAGGAGTATCTGTGTGTGTGTGTGTATAGGAGTTTCTGTGTGTGTGTGTGTGAAGAGGAGTATGTGCGTGTGTTTGCATGTGCGTGTATAGGAGTGTGTGTGTGTGTGCGTGTATAGGAGTATGAGTGTGTGTGTGTTTCGGAGTATGTGTGTGTGTGTATAGGAGTATCTGTGTGTGTCTGTATAGGAGTATCTGTGTGTGTGTGTATAGAAGTATCTGTGTCTGTGTGTATAGGAGTATCTGTTTGTGTGTGTGTGTGCGAAGAGGAGTATCTGTGTGTGTGTGTGTGTCTGAAGAGGAGTATGTGTGTGTGTGTATAGGAGTATGTGTGTGTGTGTATAGGAGTATGTGTGTGTATATAGGAGTATGTGTGTGTGCATAGCAGTATCTGTGTGTGTGTGTATATAGGAGTATCTGTGTGTGTGTGTACCGGAGTATCTGTGTGTGTGTGTACAGGAATATCTGTGTGTGTGTACAGGAGTATCTGTGTGTGTGTGTGTGTGTATAGGAGTATCTGTGTGTGTGTGTGTGTATATAGGAGTATCTGTGTGTGTGTATATAGGAGTATTTGTGTGTGTGTGTACAGGAGTATCTGTGTGTGTGTGTGTGTATAGGAGTATCTGTGTGTGTGTGTATAGGAGTATCTGTGTGTCTGTACAGGAGTATCTGTGTGTGTGTATATAGGCGTATCTGTGTGTGTATAGGAGTGTGTGTGCGCGTGCGTGTATGTGTATATCGGAGTATCTGTCTGCGTATGTGTGTATAGGAGTATCTGTGTGTGTGTGTGTGTATACGCGTATCTGTGTGTGTGTGTGTTTGTATAGGAGTATCTGTGTGTGTGTATAGGAGTATCTGTGTGTGTGTGCGTGTGTAGGAGTATGTGTGTGTGTGTGTACAGGGGTATGTGGGTGTGTGTGTATAGGAGTATCTGTGTGTGTCTGTATAGGAGTATCTGTGTGTGTGTGTATAGGAGTATCTGTGTGTGTGTGTGTATAGGAGTATCTGTGAGTGTGTGTGTGTGTGTGTGAAGAGGAGTATCTGTGTGTGTGTGTGTGTGAAGAGGAGTATGTGTGTGTGTGAAGAGGAGTATGTGTGTGTGTGTGTGTGCGTGTATAGGAGTATGTGTGCGTGTATATAGGAGTGTGTGTGTGTGTATATAGGAGTATGTGTGTGTGTATAGGAGTATGTGTGTTTGTGTATAAAGGAGTATGTGTGTGTGTGTATATAGGAGTATGTGTGTGTGTATATAGGAGTATGTGTGTGTGTGTGTATAGGAGTATGTGTGTGTCTGTGTGTCTATATTGGAGTATGTGTGTGTGTGTGTGTATATAGGAGTATGTGTGTGTGTATAGGAGTATCTGTGTGTGTGTATGTATATGAATATCTGTGTGTGTGTATGTATAGGAGTATCTGTGTGTGCGTGTATAGGAGTATGTGTGTGTGTATATAGGAGTATGTATAGGAGTATCTGTGTGTGCGTGTATAGGATTATGTGTGTGTGTGTGTATATAGGAGTGTGTGTGTGCGTGTGTGTATAGGAGTATCTGTGTGTGTGTGTGCGTGCATAGGAGTATCTGTGTGTGATAGGAGTATTTGTGTGTGTGTGTGTGTATAGGAGTGTGATTGTGTGTGTATAGGAGTGTGTGTGTGTGAGTGTAGAGGAGTATGTGTGTGTGTGTGAGTGTAGAGGAGTATGTGTGTGTGTGTGAGTGTAGAGGAGTATGTGTGTGTGTGTGAGTGTAGTGGAGTATGTGTGTGTGTGTGTGTGAGTGTAGAGGGGTATCTCTGTGTGTGTGACTGTAGAGGAGTATCTGTGTGTGTGTGTGTGTGTGAGTGTAGAGGCGTATCTGTGTGTGTGTGTATAGGAGTGTGTGTGTGTGTGCGTGTATAGGAGTATCTGTGTGTGTGTATAGGAGTATCTGTGTGTGTGTGTGTGTGTGTGTGAAGAGGAGTATCCGTGTGTGTGTGTGTGAAGAGGAGTATGTGTGTGTGTGTATAGGAGTATGTATGTGTGCGTGTATAGGAGTATGTGTGTGTGTATAGGAGTATGTGTGTGTATATAGGAGTATGTGTGTGTGCATAGGAGTATCTGTGTGTGTGTGTATATAGGAGTATCTGTGTGTGTGTGTACAGGAGTATCTGTGTGTGTGTGTACAGAAGTATCTGTGTGTGTGTACAGGAGTATCTGTGTGTGTGTGTGCATAGGAGAATCTCTGTGTGTGTGTATATAGGAGTATCTGTGTGTGTGTATATAGGAGTATTTGTGTGTGTGTGTACAGGAGTATCTGTGTGTGTGTGTGTATAGGAGTATCAGTGTGTGTGTATAGGAGTATCTGTGTGTGTGTACAGGAGTATCTGTGTGTGTGTATATAGGCGTATCTGTGTGTGTATAGGAGTGTGTGCGCGTGCGTGTGTGTATGTGTATATCGGAGTATCTGTCTGCGTATGTGTGTATAGGAGTATCTGTGTGTGTGTGTGTGTATAGGCGTATCTGTGTGTGTGTGTTTGTATAGGAGTATCTGTGTGTGTGTATAGGAGTATCTGTGTGTGTGTGCGTGTGTAGGAGTATGTGTGTGTGTGTACAGGAGTATGTGGGTGTGTGTGTATAGGAGTATCTGTGTGTGTCTGTATAGGAGTATCGGTGTGTGTGTGTATAGGAGTATCTGTGTGTGTGTGTATAGGAGTATCTGTGTGTGTGTGTGTATAGGAGTATCTGTGTGTGTGTGTGTGAAGAGGAGTATCTGTGTGTGTGTGTGTGTGAAGAGGAGTATGTGTGTGTGTGAAGAGGAGTATTTGTGTGTGTGTGTGTGTGTGCGTGTATAGGAGTATGTGTGTGTGTATATAGGAGTGTGTGTGTGTGTATATAGGAGTATGTGTGTGTGTGTATAGGAGTATGTGTGTTTGTGTATATAGGAGTATGTGTGTGTGTGTATATAGGAGTATGTGTGTGTGTGTATATAGGAGTATGTGTGTGTGTGTGTGTATAGGAGTATGTGTGTGTGTGTGTGTCTATATTGGAGTATGTGTGTGTGTGTGTGTATATAGGAGTATGTGTGTGTGTATAGGAGTATCTGTGTGTGTGTATGTATATGAGTATCTGTGTGTGTGTATGTATAGGAGTATCTGTGTGTGCGTGTATAGGAGTATGTGTGTGTGTATATAGGAGTATGTGTGTGTGTATGTATAGGATTATCTGTGTGTGCGTGTATAGGAGTATGTGTGTGTGTGTGTATATAGGAGTGTGTGTGTGCGTGTGTGTATAGGAGTATCTGTGTGTGTGTGTGCGTGCATAGGAGTATCTGTGTGTGATAGGAGTATTTGTGTGTGTGTGTGTATAGGAGTGTGATTGTGTGTGTATAGGAGTGTGTGTGTGTGAGTGTAGAGGAGTATGTGTGTGTGTCTGAGTGTAGAGGAGTATGTGTGTGTGTGTGTGAGTGTAGAGGAGTATGTGTGTGTGTGTGAGTGTAGTGGAGTATGTGTGTGTGTGTGTGAGAGTGTAGAGGGGTATCTGTGTGTGTGTGAGTGTAGAGGAGTATCTGTGTGTGTGTGTGAGTGTAGAGGAGTATCTGTGTGTGTGTGTATAGGAGTGTGTGTGTGTGCGTGCATAGGAGTATCTGTGTGTGTGTATAGGAGTATCTGTGTGTGTGTGTGTGTGTGTGTGTGTGAAGAGGAGTATCCGTGTGTGTGTGTGTGAAGAGGAGTATGTGTGTGTGTGTATAGGAGTATGTATGTGTGCGTGTATAGGAGTATGTGTGTGTGTGTATAGGAGTATGTGTGTGTGTGTATATAGGAGTATGTGTGTGTATGTGTGTATATAGGAGTATGTATGTGTGTACAGGAGTATCTGTGTGTGAGTGTGTATAGGAGTATCTGTGTGTGTGTGTATAGGAGTATCTGTGTGTGTGTGTGTGTATAGGAGTATCTGTGTGTGTGTGTGTCTCGGAGTGTGTCTGTGTGTATAGGATTATCTGTGTGTGTGTGTATAGGAGTATTTGTGTGTGTGTGTTTGTAGGAGTATCTGTGTGTGTATAGGAGTATCTGTGTGTGTGTGTGTATAGGAGTATCTGTGTGTATGTGTCTGTAGGAGTATCTCTGAGTGTGTGTGTAGGAGTATCTGTGTGTATGTATAGGAGTATCTGTGTGTGTGTGTATAGGAGTGTGTGTGTGTGTGTGTGTGTGGAAAGGAGTATCTGTGTGTGTATAGGGGTTTGTGTGTGTGTTTGTATATAGGAGTGCATGTGTGTGTGCGTGTGTGTGTATCGGAGTATCTGTGTGTGTGTGTGAGTGGGTGTGTATAGGAGTATCTGTGTGTGTGTATAGGAGTATCTGTGTGTGTGTGTGTGTGTGTTTATAGGAGTATCTGTGTGGGTGTGTGAGTGTGTATAGGAGTATCTGTGTGAGTGTGTGTGTCTAGGAGTTTCTGTGTGTGAGTGTGTATAGGAGTATCTGTGTGTGTGTGTGTGTATAGGAGTATCTGTGTGTGTGTGTGTGTGTGTGTGTATAGGAGTATCTGTGTGTGTGTGTGTGTATAGGAGTATGTGTGTGTGTGTATATAGAAGTATGTGTGTGTGTATATAGGAGTATGTGTGTGTGTATATAGGAGTATGTGTGTGTGTGTATATAGGAGTATGTGTGTGTGTATATAGGAGTATGTGTGTGTATATAGGAGTATGTGTGTGTGTATATAGGAGTATGTGTGTGTGCATAGGAGTATGTGTGTGTGCATAGGAGTATCTGTGTGTGTGTGTATGTATAGGAGTATCTGTGTGTGTGTGTATGTATAGGAGTGTGTGTGTGCGTGTGTGTATAGGAGTATCTGTGTGTGTGCATATAGGAGTATCTGTGTGTGTGTGTACAGGAGTATCTGTGTGTGTGTATAGGAGTATCTGTGTGTGTGTATATAGGCGTATCTGTGTGTGTATAGGAGTGTGTGTGTGCGTGCGTGTGTGTATAGGAGTGTGTGTGTATATATGCGTATCTGTGTGTGTGTATGTGTGTATAGGAGTATCTGTGTGTGTGTATGTGTGCATAGGAGTATCTGTGTGTGCGTGTGTATAGGAGTATCTGAATGTGTATAGGAGTATCTGTGTGTGTATAGGAGTATCTGTGTGTGTGTGTGTATAGGAGTGTGTGTGTGTGTGTATAGGAGTGTGTGTGTGTGAGTGTAGAGGAGTATGTGTGTGTGTGAGTGTAGAGGAGTATGTGTGTGTGTGAGTGTAGAGGAGTATGTGTGTGTGTGTGAGGGTAGAGGAGTATGTGTGTGTGTGTGTGTGTAGAGGAGAATGTGTGTGTGTGAGTGTAGAGGAGTATGTGTGTGTGTGAGTGTAGAGGAATATCTGTGTGTGTGTGTGTGTGTATACGAGTTTCTGTGTGTGTGTGTGAAGAGGAGTATGTGCGTGTGTTTGTATGTGCGTGTATAGGAGTGTGTGTGTGTGTGCGTGTATAGGAGTATGTGTGTGTGTGTGTATAGGGGTATGTGTGTGTGTATAGGAGTATCTGTGTGTGTCTGTATATGAGTATCTGTGTGTGTGTATAGGAGTATCTGTGTGTGTGTGTGTGTGTGTGTGTGTGTGAAGAGGAGTATCTGTGTGTGTGTGTGAAGAGGAGTACGTGTGTGTGTATAGGAGTATGTGTGTGTGTGTATAGGAGTATATGTGTGTGTGTGTATATAGGAGTATGTGTGTGTGCATAGGAGTATCTGTGTGTGTGTGTACAGGAGTATCTGTGTGTGTGTGTACAGGAGTATCTGTGTGTGTGTACAGGAGTATCTGTGTGTGTGTGTATAGGAGTATCTGTGTGTGTGTATATAGGAGTATCTGTGCGTGTGTGTGTGTGTCTGTGTGCGTGTGTAGGAGTATCTGTGTGTGTAAAGGAGTAGCTGTGTGTGTATAGGTGTGTGTGTGTGTATAGGAGTATTTGTGTGTGTGTGTGTGTGCATAGGAGTATCTGTGTGTGTGTGTAGGAGTATCTGTGTGTGTGTATAGGAGTTTCTCTGTGTGTGTGTGTGTGTTTATAGGAGTACCTGTGTGTGTGTATGTGTATATGAGTATCTGTGTGTGTGTGTGTGTTTATAGGAGTATCTGTTTGTGTGAATAGGAGTATCTGTGTGTGTGTATAGGAGTATCTGTGTGTGTATAGGAGTATCTGTGTGTTTGTGTGTGTGTATGTATAGTAGTATCTGTGTGTGCGTGTGTAGGAGTGTCTGTGTGTGTGTGTGTATAGGATTATCTATGTGTGTGTGTGTGTAGGAGTATCTGTGTGTGTGTGTGTGTGTGTCTGTGTGTGTGTAGGAGTATCTGTGTGTGTGTAAAGGAGTATCTGTGTGTGTATACGTGAGTGTGTGTGTATAGGAGTATTTGTGTGTGTGTGTGTGTATAGGAGTATCTGTGTGTGTGTGTGTGTGTATAGGAGTATCTGTGTGTGTGTATAGGAGTATCTGTGTGTGTGTGTGTGTATAGGAGTATTTGTGTGTGTGTGTATAGGAATATCTGTGTGTGTGTGTGTATAGGAGTATCTGTGTGTGTGTGTATAGGAGTATCTGTGTGTGTGTGTGTGTATAGGAGTATCTGTGTGTGTGTATAGGAATATCTGTGTGTGTGTGTATAGGAGTATCTGTGTGTGTGTGTATAGGAGTATCTGTGTGTGTGTGTGTATAGGAGTATGTGTGTGTGTATATAGGAGTATGTGTGTGTGTGTATAGGAGTATGTGTGTGTGTATATATAGGAGTATGTCTGTGTGTGTATATAGGAGTATGTGTGTGTGTATATAGGAGTATGTGTGTGTGTATATAGGAGTATGTGTGTGTGCATAGGAGTATGTGTGTGTGCATAGGAGTATCTGTGTGTGTATGTATAGGAGTATCTATGTGTGTGTGTATAGGAGTATCTGTGTGTGTGTACAGGAGTATCTGTGTGTGTGTGTGTATAGGAGTATCTGTGTGTGTGTATATAGGCGTATCTGTGTGTGTATAGGAGTGTGTGTGTGCGTGCGTGTGTGTATAGGAGTGTGTGTGTGTGTGTGTATCGGAGTATCTCTGTGTGTGTATGTGTGTATAGGAGTATCTGTGTGTGTGTATGTGTGTATAGGAGTTTCTGTGTGTGTGTATGTGTGTATAGGAGTATCTGTGTGTGTGTGTGTGTATAGGAGTATCTGTGTGTGTATAGGAGTATCTGTGTGTGTATAGGAGTATCTGTGTGTGTGTGTATAGGAGTGTGTGTGTGTATAGGAGTGTGTGTGTGTGAGTGTAGAGGAGTATGTGTGTGTTTGAGTGTAGAGGAGTATGTGTGTGTGTGAGTGTAGAGGAGTATGTGTGTGTGAGTGTAGAGGAGTATGTGTGTGTGTGTGAGTGTAGAGGAGTATGCGTGTGTGTGAGTGTAGAGGAGTATGTGTGTGTGAGAGTGTAGAGGAGTATCTGTGTGTGTGTATAGGAGTTTCTGTGTGTGTGTGTGTGAAGAGGAGTATGTGCGTGTGTGTGCATGTGCGTGTATAGGAGTGTGTGTGTGTGTGCGTGTATAGGAGTATGTGTGTGTGTGTGTATAGGAGTATGTGTGTGTGTGTATAGGAGTATCTGTGTGTGTCTGTATAGGAGTATCTGTGTGTGTGTGTATAGGAGTATCTGTGTCTGTGTGTATAGGAGTATCTGTTTGTGTGTGTGTGTGTGTGTATGAAGAGGAGTATCTGTGTGTGTGTGTGTGTGTGTCTGAAGAGGAGTATGTGTGTGTGTGTATAGGAGTATGTGTGTGTGTGTATAGGAGTATGTGTGTGTGTGTGTATATAGGAGTATGTGTGTGTGCATAGGAGTATCTGTGTGTGTGTGTATATAGGAGTATCTCTGTGTGTGTGTACAGGAGTATCTGTGTGTGTGTATGTACAGGAGTATCTGTGTGTGTGTACAGGAGTATCTGTGTGTGTGTATAGGAGTATCTGTGTGTGTGTGTGTGTGTGTATAGGAGTATCTGTGTGTGTGTATATAGGAGCATTTGTGTGTGTGTGTACAGGAGTATCTGTGTGTGTGTGTGTGTATAGGAGTATCTGTGTGTGTGTATAGGAGTATCTGTGTGTGTGTACAGGAGTATCTGTGTGTGTGTATATAGGCGTATCTGTGTGTGTATAGGAGTGTGTGTGCGCGTGCGTGTGTGTATGTGTATATCGGAGTATCTGTGTGTGTATGTGTATAGGAGTATCTGTGTGTGTGTGTGTGTATAGGCGTATCTGTGTGTGTGTGTGTGTTTGTATAGGAGTATCTGTGTGTGTGTATAGGAGTATCTGTGTGTGTGTGCGTGTGTAGGAGTATGTGTGTGTGTGTGTACAGGAGTATGTGTGTGTGTGTGTGTATAGGAGTATCTGTGTATGTCTGTATAGGAGTATCTGTGTGTGTGTGTATAGGAGTATCTGTGTGTGTGTATAGGAGTATCTGTGTGTGTGTGTATAGGAGTATCTGTGTGTGTGTGTATAGGAGTATCTGTTTGTGTGTGTGTGTGTGTGTGAAGAGGAGTATCTGTGTGTGTGTGTGTCTGAAGAGGAGTATGTGTGTGTGTGTATAGGAGTATGTGTGTGTGTGTATAGGAGTATGTGTGTGTGTGTGTATATATAGGAGTATGTGTGTGTGCATAGGAGTATCTGTGTGTGTGTATATAGGAGTATCTGTGTGTGTGTGTGTGTGTGTGTGTGTGTGTGTGTATAGGAGTATCTGTGTGTGTGTATAGGAATATCTGTGTGTGTGTGTATAGGAGTATCTGTGTGTGTGTGTATCGGAGTATCTGTGTGTGTGTGTGTAGGAGTATGTGTGTGTGTATATAGGAGTATGTGTGTGTATATATAGGAGTATGTGTGTGTGTATATATAGGAGTATGTGTGTGTGTGTATATTGGAGTATGTGTGTGTGCATAGGAGTATGTGTGTGTGCATAGGAGTATGTGTGTGTGCATAGGAGTATCTGTGTGTGTATGTATCGGAGTATCTATGTGTGTGTGTATAGGAGTATCTGTGTGTGTGTACAGGAGTATCTGTTTGTGTGTGTGTATAGGAGTATCTGTGTGTGTGTATATAGGCGTATCTGTGTGTGTATAGGAGTGTGTGTGTGCGTGCGTGTGTGTATAGGAGTGTGTGTGTGTGTATCGGAGTATCTGTGTGTGTGTATGTGTGTATAGGAGTATCTGTGTGTGTGTATGTGTGTATAGGTGTTTCTGTGTGTGTGTATGTGTGTATAGGAGTATCTGTGTGTGTGTGTGTATAGGAGTATCTGTGTGTGTATAGGAGTATCTGTGTGTGTATAGGAGTATCTGTGTGTGTGTGTATAGGAGTGTGTGTGTATAGGAGTGTGTGTGTGTGAGTGTAGAGGAGTATGTGTGTGTGTGAGTGTAGAGGAGTATGTGTGTGTGTGTGAGTGTAGAGGAGTATGCGTGTGTGTGAGTGTAGAGGAGTATGTGTGTGTGAGTGTAGAGGAGTATCTGTGTGTGTGTATAGGAGTTTCTGTGTGTGTGTATGTGAAGAGGAGTATGTGCATGTGTTTGCATGTGCGTGTATAGGAGTGTGTGTGTGCGTGTATAGGAGTATGTGTGTGTGTGTGTATAGGAGTATGTGTGTGTGTGTATAGGAGTATCTGTGTGTGTCTGTATAGGAGTATCTGTGTGTGTGTGTATAGGAGTATCTGTGTGTGTGTGTGTGTATAGGAGTATCTGTGTGTGTGTATAGGAGTATCTGTGTGCGTGTGTAGGAGTATGTGTGTGTGTGTGTACAGGAGTATGTGTGTGTGTGTGTATAGGAGTATCTGTTTGTGTTTGTGTGTGTGTGTGTGTGAAGAGGAGTATCTGTGTGTGTGTGTGTGTGTGTGTCTGAAGAGGAGTATGTGTGTGTGTGTATAGGAGTATGTGTGTGTGTGTGTATATAGGAGTATGTGTGTGTGCATAGGAGTATCTGTGTGTGTGTGTATATAGGAGTATCTCTGTGTGTGTGTACAGGAGTATCTGTGTGTGTGTGTACAGGAGTATCTGTGTGTGTGTACAGGAGTATCTGTGTGTGTGTGTATAGGAGTATCTGTGTGTGTGTGTGTGTATAGGAGTATCTGTGTGTGTGTATATAGGAGCATTTGTGTGTGTGTGTACAGGAGTATGTGTGTGTGTGTATAGGAGTATCTGTGTGTGTGTATAGGAGTATCTGTGTGTGTGTACAGGAGTATCTGTGTGTGTGTATTTAGGCGTATCTGTGTGTGTATAGGAGTGTGTGTGCGCGTGCGTGTGTGTATGTGTATATCGGAGTATCTGTGTGTGTATGTGTGTATAGGAGTATCTGTGTGTGTGTGTTTGTGTATAGGAGTATCTGTGTGTGTGTGTATAGGAGTATCTGTTTGTGTGTGTGTGTGTGTGTGAAGAGGAGTATCTGTGTGTGTGTGTCTGAAGAGGAGTATGTGTGTGTGTGTATAGGAGTATGTGTGTGTGCGTATAGGAGTATCTGTGTGTGTGTGTGTATATAGGAGTATGTGTGTGTGCATAGGAGTATCTGTGTGTGTGTATATAGGAGTATCTGTGTGTGTGTGTACAGGAGTATCTGTGTGTGTGTGTACAGGAGTATCTGTGTGTGTGTACAGGAGTATCTGTGTGTGTGCGTATAGGAGTATCTGTGTGTGTGTGTGTATATAGGAGTATCTGTGTGTGTGTATATAGGAGTATTTGTGTGTGTGTGTACAGGAGTATCTGTGTGTGTGTGTGTATAGGAGTATCTGTGTGTGTGTATAGGAGTATCTGTGTGTGTGTGTATAGGAGTATCTGTGTGTGTGTATAGGAGTATCTGTGTGTGTGTGTATAGGAGTATCTGTGTGTGTGTGTATAGGAGTATCTGTTTGCGTGTGTGTGTGTGTGTGAAGAGGAGTATCTGTGTGTGTGTGTGTCTGAAGAGGAGTATGTGTGTGTGTGTGTATAGGAGTATGTGTGTGTGTGTATAGGAGTATGTGTGTGTGTGTGTATATATAGGAGTATGTGTGTGTGCATAGGAGTATCTGTGTGTGTGTATATAGGAGTATCTGTGTGTGTGTGTGTGTGTGTGTGTGTATAGGAGTATCTGTGTGTGTGTATAGGAATATCTGTGTGTGTGTGTATAGGAGTATCTGTGTGTGTGTGTGTATCGGAGTATCTGTGTGTGTGTGTGTAGGAGTATGTGTGTGTGTATATAGGAGTATGTGTGTGTATATATAGGAGTATGTGTGTGTGTATATATAGGAGTATGTGTGTGTGTGTATATAGGAGTATGTGTGTGTGTATATAGGAGTATGTGTGTGTGCATAGGAGTATGTGTGTGTGCATAGGAGTATGTGTGTGTGCATAGGAGTATCTGTGTGTGTATGTATCGGAGTATCTATGTGTGTGTGTATAGGAGTATCTGTGTGTGTGTACAGGAGTATCTGTTTGTGTGTGTGTATAGGAGTATCTGTGTGTGTGTATATAGGCGTATCTGTGTGTGTATAGGAGTGTGTGTGCGTGCGTGTGTGTATAGGAGTGTGTGTGTGTGTATCGGAGTATCTGTGTGTGTGTATGTGTGTATAGGAGTATCTGTGTGTGTGTATGTGTGTATAGGTGTTTCTGTGTGTGTGTATGTGTGTATAGGAGTATCTGTGTGTGTGTGTGTATAGGAGTATCTGTGTGTGTATAGGAGTATCTGTGTGTGTATAGGAGTATCTGTGTGTGTGTGTATAGGAGTGTGTGTGTATAGGAGTGTGTGTGTGTGAGTGTAGAGGAGTATGTGTGTGTGTGAGTGTAGAGGAGTATGTGTGTGTGTGTGGGTGTAGAGGTGTATGCGTGTGTGTGAGTGTAGAGGAGTATGTGTGTGTGAGTGTAGAGGAGTATCTGTGTGTGTGTATAGGAGTTTCTGTGTGTGTGTATGTGAAGAGGAGTATGTGCGTGTGTTTGCATGTGCGTGTATAGGAGTGTGTGTGTGCGTGTATAGGAGTATGTGTGTGTGTGTGTATAGGAGTATGTGTGTGTGTGTATAGGAGTATCTGTGTGTGTCTGTATAGGAGTATCTGTGTGTGTGTGTATAGGAGTATCTGTGTGTGTGTGTGTGTATAGGAGTATGTGTGTGTGTGTATAGGAGTATCTGTGTGCGTGTGTAGGAGTATGTGTGTGTGTGTGTACAGGAGTATGTGTGTGTGTGTGTATAGGAGTATCTGTTTGTGTGTGTGTGTGTGTGTGTGTGAAGAGGAGTATCTGTGTGTGTGTGTGTGTGTCTGAAGAGGAGTATGTGTGTGTGTGTATAGGAGTATGTGTGTGTGTGTATAGGAGTATGTGTGTGTGTGTGTATATAGGAGTATGTGTGTGTGCATAGGAGTATCTGTGTGTGTGTGTATATAGGAGTATCTCTGTGTGTGTGTACAGGAGTATCTGTGTGTGTGTGTACAGGAGTATCTGTGTGTGTGTACAGGAGTATCTGTGTGTGTGTGTGTAGGAGTATCTGTGTGTGTGTGTGTATAGGAGTATCTGTGTGTGTGTATATAGGAGCATTTGTGTGTGTGTGTACAGGAGTATGTGTGTGTGTGTATAGGAGTATCTGTGTGTGTGTATAGGAGTATCTGTGTGTGTGTACAGGAGTATCTGTGTGTGTGTATATAGGCGTATCTGTGTGTGTATAGGAGTGTGTGTGCGCGTGCGTGTGTGTATGTGTATATCGGAGTATCTGTGTGTGTATGTGTGTATAGGAGTATCTGTGTGTGTGTGTTTGTGTATAGGCGTATCTGTGTGTGTGTGTGTGTTTGTATAGGAGTATCTGTGTGTGTGTATAGGAGTATCTGTGTGCGTGTGTAGGAGTATGTGTGTGTGTGTGTACAGGAGTATGTGTGTGTGTGTGTATAGGAGTATCTGTGTATGTCTGTATAGGAGTATCTGTGTGTGTGTGTATAGGAGTATCTGTGTGTGTGTATAGGAGTATCTGTGTGTGTGTGTGTATAGGAGTATCTGTGTGTGTGTGTATAGCAGTATCTGTTTGTGTGTGTGTGTGTGTGTGAAGAGGAGTATCTGTGTGTGTGTGTGTGTCTGAAGAGGAGTATGTGTGTGTGTGTATAGGAGTATGTGTGTGTGCGTATAGGAGTATCTGTGTGTGTGTGTGTATATAGGAGTATGTGTGTGTGCATAGGAGTATCTGTGTGTGTGTATATAGGAGTATCTGTGTGTGTGTGTACAGGAGTATCTGTGTGTGTGTGTACAGGAGTATCTGTGTGTGTGTACAGGAGTATCTGTGTGTGTGCGTATAGGAGTATCTGTGTGTGTGTGTGTATATAGGAGTATCTGTGTGTGTGTATATAGGAGTATTTGTGTGTGTGTGTACAGGAGTATCTGTGTGTGTGTGTGTGTATAGGAGTATCTGTGTGTGTGTATAGGAGTATCTGTGTGTGTGTACAGGAGTATCTGTGTGTGTGTATATAGGCGTATCTGTGTGTGTATAGGAGTGTGTGTGCGCGTGCCTGTGTGTATGTGTATATAGGAGTATCTGTGTGTATGTGTGTGTATGTGTGTATAGGAGTATCTGTGTGTGTGTGTATAGGCGTATCTGTGTGTGTGTGTGTTTGTATAGGAGTATCTGTGTGTGTGTATAGGAGTATCTGTGTGTGTGCATAGGAGTATCTGTGTGTGTGTATAGGAGTATCGGTGTTGTGTATAGGAGTATCTGTGTGTGCATGTGTATAGGAGTGTGTGTGTGTATAGGAGTGTGTGTGTGTGTGTAGAGGAGTATGTGTGTGTGTGTGAGTGTAGAGGAGTATGTGTGTGTGTGTGAGTGTAGAAGAGTATGTAGTGTGTGTGTGTAAAGGAGTATGTGTGTGTGTGTGTGTGTGTGTGTGTGTGAAGAGGAGTATGTGTGTGTGTGAAGACGAGTATGTGTGTGTGTGTGTGTGCGTGTATAGGAGTATGTGTGTGTGTATATAGGAGTGTGTGTGTATATAGGAGTATGTGTGTGTGTGTATAGGAGTATGTGTGTTTGTGTATATAGGAGTATGTGTGTGTGTGTATATAGGAGTATGTGTGTGTGTATATAGGAGTATGTGTGTGTGTGTATATAGGAGTATGTGTGTGTGTGTGTATAGGAGTATGTGTGTGTGTGTCTATATTGGAGTATGTGTGTGTGTGTGTATATAGGAGTATGTGTGTGTGTGTGTCAGTGTATGTGTACAGGAGTTTCTGTGTGTGTGTGTGTGTGTGTGCGTGTATAGGAGTGTGTGTGTGTGCGTGTATAGGAGTATGTGTGTGTGTGTGTAAAGGAGTATGTGTGTGTGTGTATAGGAGTATGTGTGTGTGTGTATAGGAGTATCTGTGTGCGTGTGTATAGGAGTAACTGTGTGCGTGTGTATAGGAGTATCTGTGTGTGTGTATAGGAGTATCTGTGTGTGTGTGTGTATAGGAGTATCTGTGTGTGTGAAGAGGAGTATCTGTGTGTGTGTGTGTGTGAAGAGGAGTATGTGTGTGTGTGAAGACGAGTATGTGTGTGTGTGTGTGTGCGTGTATAGGAGTATGTGTGTGTGTATATAGGAGTGTGTGTGTGTGTATATAGGAGTATGTGTGTGTGTGTATAGGAGTATGTGTGTTTGTGTATATAGGAGTATGTGTGTGTGTGTATATAGGAGTATGTGTGTGTGTGTATATAGGAGTATGTGTGTGTGTGTGTGTGTGTGTATAGGAGTATGTGTGTGTGTCTATATTGGAGTATGTGTGTGTGTGTATATAGGAGTATGTGTGTGTGTATAGGAGTATCTGTGTGTGTGTATGTATATGAGTATCTTTGTGTGTGTATGTATAGGAGTATCTGTGTGTGCGTGTATAGGAGTATGTGTGTGTGTATATAGGAGTATGTGTGTGTATGTATAGGAGTATCTGTGTGTGCGTGTATAGGAGTATGTGTGTGTGTGTGTATATAGGAGTGTGTGTGTGCGTGTGTGTATAGGAGTATCTGTGTGTGTGTGTGTGCATAGGAGTATCTGTGTGTGATAGGAGTATTTGTGTGTGTGTGTGTGTATAGGAGTGTGTGTGTGTATAGGAGTGTGTGTGTGTGAGTGTAGAGCAGGATGTGTGTGTGTGAGTGTAGAGGAGTATGTGTGTGTGTGTGAGTGTAGAGGAGTATGTGTGTGTGTGTGAGTGTAGTGGAGTATGTGTGTGTGTGTGAGTGTAGAGGGGTATCTGTGTGTGTGTGAGTGTAGAGGAGTATCTGTGTGTGTGTGAGTGTAGAGGAGTATCTGTCTGTGTGTGTGTGCGTGTATAGGAGTGTGTGTGTGTGTGCGTGTATAGGAGTATCTGTGTGTGTGTATAGGAGTATCTGTGTGTGTGTGTGTGTGTGTGTGTGTGTGTGAAGAGGAGTATCCGTGTGTGTGTGTGTGAAGAGGAGTATGTGTGTGTGTGTATAGGAGTATGTGTGTGTGTGTATATAGGAGTATGTGTGTGTGTGTGTATATAGGAGTATGTATGTGTGTACAGGAGTATCTGTGTGTGTGTGTATAGGAGTATCTGTGTGTGTGTGTGTATGTAGGAGTATCTGTGTGTGTGTATATAGGAGTATTTGTGTGTGTGTGTACAGGAGTATCTGTGTGTGTGTGTATAGGAGTATCTGTGTGTGTGTGTGTATAGAGGAGTATGTGTGTGTGTGTGCATGTGCGTGTATAGGAGTGTGTGTGTGTGCGTGTATAGGAGTATCTGTGTGTGTGTGTATAGGAGTATCTGTGTGTGTGTGTGTGTGTAAAGAGGAGTATCTGTGTGTGTGTGTGAAAAGGAGTATGTGTGTATGTGTATAGGAGTATGTATGTGTGCGTGTATAGGAGTATGTGTGTGTGTGTATACGAGTATGTGTGTGTGTGTATATCGGAGTAGGTGTGTGTGTATATAGGAGTATGTGTGTGTGCTTAGGAGTATCTGTGTGTGTGTACAGGAGTATCTGTGTGTGTGTACAGGAGTATCTGTGTGTGTGTATAGGAGTATCTGTGTGTGTGTGTATATAGGAGTATCTGTGTGTGTGTGTACAGGAGTATCTATGTGTGTGTATATAGGCGTATCTGTGTGTGTCTTGGAGTGTGTGTGCGCGTGCGTGTGTGTATGTGTATATAGGAGTATCTGTGTGTGTGTGTATGTGTGTGTAGGAGTATGTGTGTGTATGTGTGTATAGGCGTATCTGTGTGTGTGTGTTTGTATAGGAGTATCTGTGTGTGTGTGTATAGGAGTATCTGTGTGTGTATAGGAGTATCTGTGTGTGTGCATATGAGTGTGGGTGTGTGTATAGGAGTGTGTGTGTGAGTGTAGAGGAGTATGTGTGTGTGTGAGTGTAGAGGAGTATGTGTGTGTGTGAGTGTAGAGGAGTATGTGTGTGTGTGTGAGTGTAGAGGAGTATGTGTGTGTGTGTGTGTGTGTAGAGGAGTATGTGTGTGTGTGAGTGTAGAGGAGTATGTGTGTGTGTGAGTGTAGAGGAATATCTGTGTGTGTGTGTGTATACGTGTGTGTGTGTGTGAAGAGGAGTATGTGCGTGTGTTTGTATGTGCGTGTATAGGAGTGTGTGTGTGTGTGTAGAGGAGTATGTGTGTGTGTGTGAGTGTAGAGGAGTATGTGTGTGTGTGTGAGTGTAGAAGAGTATGTAGTGTGTGTGTGTAAAGGAGTATGTGTGTGTGTGTGTGTGTGAGAAGAGGAGTATGTGTGTGTGTGAAGACGAGTATGTGTGTGTGTGTGTGCGTGTATAGGAGTATGTGTGTGTATATAGGAGTGTGTGTGTGTGTATATAGGAGTATGTGTGTGTGTGTATAGGAGTATGTGTGTTTGTATATATAGGAGTATGTGTGTGTGTATATAGGAGTATGTGTGTGTGTATATAGGAGTATGTGTGTGTGTGTATATAGGAGTATGTGTGTGTGTGTGTGTATAGGAGTATGTGTGTGTGTGTCTATATTGGAGTATGTGTGTGTGTGTGTATATAGGAGTATGTGTGTGTGTGTGTCAGTGTTTGTGTACAGGAGTTTCTGTGTGTGTGTGTGTGTGTGTGCGTGTATAGGAGTGTGTGTGTGTGCGTGTATAGGAGTATGTGTGTGTGTGTGTAAAGGAGTATGTGTGTGTGTGTGTATAGGAGTATGTGTGTGTGTGTATAGGAGTATCTGTGTGCGTGTGTATAGGAGTAACTGTGTGCGTGTGTATAGGAGTATCTGTGTGTGTGTGTATAGGAGTATCTGTGTGTGTGTGTGTATAGGAGTATCTGTGTGTGTGAAGAGGAGTATCTGTGTGTGTGTGTGTGTGAAGAGGAGTATGTGTGTGTGTGAAGACGAGTATGTGTGTGTGTGTGCGTGTATAGGAGTATGTGTGTGTGTATATAGGAGTGTGTGTGTGTATATAGGAGTATGTGTGTGTGTGTGTATAGGAGTATGTGTGTTTGTGTATATAGGAGTATGTGTGTGTGTGTATATAGGAGTATGTGTGTGTGTGTATATAGGAGCATGTGTGTGTGTGTGTGTGTATAGGAGTATGTGTGTGTGTCTATATTGGAGTATGTGTGTGTGTGTATATAAGAGTATATGTGTGTGTATAGGAGTATCTGTGTGTGTGTATGTATATGAGTATCTTTGTGTGTGTATGTATAGGAGTATCTGTGTGTGCGTGTATAGGAGTATGTGTGTGTGTATATAGGAGTATGTGTGCGTATGTATAGGAGTATCTGTGTGTGCGTGTATAGGAGTATGTGTGTGTGTGTGTATATAGGAGTGTGTGTGTGCGTGTGTGTATAGGAGTATCTGTGTGTGTGTGTGTGCATAGGAGTATCTGTGTGTGATAGGAGTATTTGTGTGTGTGTGTGTGTGTATAGGAGTGTGTGTGTGTATAGGAGTGTGTGTGTGTGAGTGTAGAGCAGTATGTGTGTGTGTGAGTGTAGAGGAGTATGTGTGTGTGTGTGAGTGTAGAGGAGTATGTGTGTGTGTGTGAGTGTAGTGGAGTATGTGTGTGTGTGTGAGTGTAGAGGGGTATCTGTGTGTGTGTGAGTGTAGAGGAGTATCTGTGTGTGTGTGAGTGTAGAGGAGTATCTGTGTGTGTGTGTGCGTGTATAGGAGTGTGTGTGTGTGTGCGTGTATAGGAGTATCTGTGTGTGTGTATAGGAGTATCTGTGTGTGTCTGTGTGTGTGTGTGAAGAGGAGTATCCGTTTGTGTGTGTGTGAAGAGGAGTATGTGTGTGTGTGTGTATAGGAGTATGTGTGTGTGTGTATATAGGAGTATGTGTGTGTGTGTGTATATAGGAGTATGTATGTGTGTACAGGAGTATCTGTGTGTGTGTGTATAGGAGTATCTGTGTGTGTGTGTGTATGTAGGAGTATCTGTGTGTGTGTGTATATAGGAGTATTTGTGTGTGTGTGTACAGGAGTATCTGTGTGTGTGTGTGTGTGTATAGAGGAGTATGTGTGTGTGTGTGCATGTGCGTGTATAGGAGTGTGTGTGTGTGCGTGTATAGGAGTATCTGTGTGTGTGTGTATAGGAGTATCTGTGTGTGTGTGTGTGTGTAAAGAGGAGTATCTGTGTGTGTGTGTGAAGAGGAGTATGTGTGCATGTGTATAGGAGTATGTATGTGTGCGTGTATAGGAGTATGTGTGTGTGTGTATACGAGTATGTGTGTGTGTATATAGGAGTAGGTGTGTGTGTATATAGGAGTATGTGTGTGTGCATAGGAGTATCTGTGTGTGTGTACAGGAGTATCTGTGTGTGTGTACAGGAGTATCTGTGTGTGTGTATAGGAGTATCTGTGTGTGTGTGTATATAGGAGTATCTGTGTGTGTGTGTACAGGAGTATCTATGTGTGTGTATATAGGCGTATCTGTGTGTGTCTTGGAGTGTGTGTGCGCGTGCGTGTGTGTATGTGTATATAGGAGTATCTGTGTGTGTGTGTATGTGTGTGTAGGAGTATGTGTGTGTATGTGTGTATAGGCGTATCTGTGTGTGTGTGTTTGTATAGGAGTATCTGTGTGTGTGTGTATAGGAGTATCTGTGTGTGTATAGGAGTATCT
The DNA here is from genome assembly GCF_037043375.1 of Chiloscyllium plagiosum. Classification (NCBI taxonomy): domain Eukaryota; kingdom Metazoa; phylum Chordata; class Chondrichthyes; order Orectolobiformes; family Hemiscylliidae; genus Chiloscyllium; species Chiloscyllium plagiosum. The sequence continues at coordinate 59,383,588 of NW_028270159.1, forward strand.
GTGTGTGTGTATATGAGTGTGGGTGTGTGTATAGGAGTATCTGTGTGTGAGTGTAGAGGAGTATGTGTGTGTGTGAGTGCAGAGGAGTATGTGTGTGTGTGAGTGTAGAGGAGTATGTGTGTGTGTGTGAGTGTAGAGGAGTATGTGTGTGTGTGTGTGTGTGTGTGTGTGTAGAGGAGTATGTGTGTGTGTGAGTGTAGAGGAGTATGTGTGTGTGTGAGTGTAGAGGAATATGAGTGTGGGTGTGTGTATAGGAGTGTGTGTGTGAGTGTAGAGGAGTATGTGTGTGTGTGAGTGTAGAGGAGTATGTGTGTGTGTGTGTATACGAGTTTCTGTGTGTGTGTGTGTGTGAAGAGGAGTATGTGCGTGTGTTTGTATGTGCGTGTATAGGAGTGTGTGTGTGTGCGTGTATAGGAGTATGTGTGTGTGTGTGTATAGGGGTATGTGTGTGAGTGTATAGGAGTATCTGTGTGTGTCTGTATAGGGGTATCTGTGTGTGTGTGTATAGGAGTATCTGTGTTGTGTGTATAGGAGTATCTGTGTGTGTGTATACGAGTATCTGTGTGTGTAAATAGGAGTATCTCTGTGTGTGTATATAGGAGTATCTCTGTGTGTGTGTATAGGAGTATCTGTGTGTGTGTGTAGGAGTATCGGTGTGTGTGTATAGGAGTATCTGTGTGTGCATGTGTATAGGAGTGTGTGTGTGTATAGGAGTGTGTGTGTGTGTGTAGAGGAGTATGTGTGTGTGTGTGAGTGTAGAGGAGTATGTGTGTGTGTGTGAGTGTAGTGGAGTATGTGTGTGTGTGTGTGAGAGTGTAGAGGGGTATCTGTGTGTGTGTGAGTGTAGAGGAGTATCTGTGTGTGTGTGTGAGTGTAGAGGAGTATCTGTGTGTGTGTGTATAGGAGTGTGTGTGTGTGTGCGTGTATAGGAGTATCTGTGTGTGTGTATAGGAGTATCTGTGTGTGGGTGTGTGTGTGTGAAGAGGAGTATGTGTGTGTGTATAGGAGTATGTATGTGTGCGTGTATAGGAGTATGTGTGTGTGTGTATAGGAGTATGTGTGTGTGTGTATATAGGAGTATGTGTGTGTATGTGTGTATATCGGAGTATGTATGTGTGTACAGGAGTATCTGTGTGTGAGTGTGTATAGGAGTATCTGTGTGTGTGTGTATAGGAGTATCTGTGTGAGTGTGTGTATAGGAGTATCTGTGTGTGTGTGTGTGTCTCGGAGTGTGTCTGTGTGTATAGGATTATCTGTGTGTGTGTGTATAGGAGTATCTGTGTGTGTGTGTGTATAGGAGTATCTGTGTGTATGTATAGGAGTATCTGTGTGTGTGTGTATAGGAGTGTGTGTGTGTGTGTGTGTGGAAAGGAGTATCTGTGTGTGTATAGGGGTATGTGTGTGTGTTTGTATATAGGAGTGCATGTGTGTGTGCGTGTGTGTGTATCGGAGTATCTGTGTGTGTGTGTGAGTGGGTGTGTATAGGAGTATCTGTGTGTGTGTATAGGAGTATCTGTGTGTGTGTGTGTGTGTGCTTATAGGAGTATCTGTGTGGGTGTGTGAGTGTGTATAGGAGTATCTGTGTGAGTGTGTGTGTCTAGGAGTTTCTGTGTGTGAGTGTGTATAGGAGTATCTGGGTGTGTGTGTGTGTGTATAGGAGTATCTGTGTGTGTGTGTGTGTGTATAGGAGTATCTGTGTGTGTGTGTGTGTATAGGAGTATGTGTGTGTGTGTATATAGAAGTATGTGTGTGTGTATATAGGAGTATGTGTGTGTGGAGATAGGAGTATGTGTGTGTGTATATAGGAGTATGTGTGTGTGTATATAGGAGTATGTGTGTGTGTATATAGGAGTATGTGTGTGTGCATAGGAGTATGTGTGTGCATAGGAGTATCTGTGTGTGTGTGTATGTATAGGAGTATCTGTGTGTGTGTGTATGTATAGGAGTGTGTGTGTGCGTGTGTGTATAGGAGTATCTGTGTGTGCATATAGGAGTATCTGTGTGTGTGTGTACAGGAGTATCTGTGTGTGTGTATAGGAGTATCTGTGTGTGTGTATATAGGCGTATCTGTGTGTGGAAAGGAGTGTGTGTGTGTATAGGAGTGTGTGTGTATATAGGAGTATCTGTGTGTGTATGTGTGTATAGGAGTATCTGTGTGTGTGTGTGTGTGTATAGGAGTATCTGTGTGTGTGTATGTGTGTATAGGAGTATCTGTGTGTGCGTGTGTATAGGAGTATCTGAATGAGTATAGGAGTATCTGTGTGTGTATAGGAGTATCTGTGTGTGTGTGTGTGAAGAGGAGTATGTGCGTGTGTTTGTATGTGCGTGTATAGGAGTGTGTGTGTGTGTGCGTGTATAGGAGTATGTGTGTGTGTGTGTATAGGGGTATGTGTGTGTGCATAGGAGTATGTGTGTGCATAGGAGTATCTGTGTGTGTGTGTATGTATAGGAGTATCTGTGTGTGTGTGTATGTATAGGAGTGTGTGTGTGCGTGTGTGTATAGGAGTATCTGTGTGTGCATATAGGAGTATCTGTGTGTGTGTGTACAGGAGTATCTGTGTGTGTGTGTCTAGGAGTATCTGTGTGTGTGTATATAGGCGTATCTGTGTGTGTATAGGAGTGTGTGTGTGCGTGCGTGTGTGTATAGGAGTGTGTGTGTATATAGGAGTATCTGTGTGTGTGTATGTGTGTATAGGAGTATCTGTGTGTGTGTATGTGTGTATAGGAGTATCTGTGTGTGTGTATGTGTGTATAGGAGTATCTGTGTGTGCGTGTGTATAGGAGTATCTGAATGAGTATAGGAGTATCTGTGTGTGTATAGGAGTATCTGTGTGTGTGTGTGTGTGTATAGGAGTGTGTGTGTGTGTATAGGAGTGTGTGTGTGTGAGTGTAGAGGAGTATGTGTGTGTGTGAGTGTAGAGGAGTATGTGTGTGTGTGAGTGTAGAGGAGTATGTGTGTGTGTGTGAGTGTAGAGGAGTATGTGTATGTGTGTGTGTGTAGAGGAGTATGTGTGTGTGTGAGTGTAGAGGAGTATGTGTGTGTGAGAGTGTAGAGGAATATCTGTGTGTGTGTGTGTATACGAGTTTCTGTGTGTGTGTGTGAAGAGGAGTATGTGCGTGTGTTTGTATGTGCGTGTATAGCAGTGTGTGTGTGTGTGCGTGTATAGGAGTATGTGTGTGTGTGTGTATAGGGGTATGTGTGTGTGTGTATAGGAGTATCTGTGTGTGTCTGTATAGGAGTATCTGTGTGTGTGTATAGGAGTATCTGTGTGTGTGTGTGTGTATAGGAGTATCTGTGAGTGTGTGTATAGGAGTATCTGTTTGTGTGTGTGTGTGTGTGTGTGAAGAGGAGTATCTGTGTGTGTGTGTGAAGAGGAGTACGTGTGTGTGTATAGGAGTATGTGTGTGTGTGTATAGGAGTATATGTGTGTGTGTGTATATAGGAGTATGTGTGTGTGCATAGGAGTATCTGTGTGTGTGTATATATAAGTATCTGTGTGTGTGTGTACAGGAGTATCTGTGTGTGTGTACAGGAGTATCTGTGTGTGTGTATCGGAGTATCTGTGTGTGTGTATGTGTGTATAGGAGTATCTGTGTGTGTGTATGTGTGTATAGGAGTTTCTGTGTGTGTGTATGTGTGTATCGGAGTATCTGTGTGTGTGTGTGTATAGGAGTATCTGTGTGTGTATAGGAGTATCTGTGTGTGTATAGGAGTATCTGTGTGTGTGTATAGGAGTGTGTGCGTGTGAGTGTAGAGGAGTATGTGTGTGTTTGAGTGTAGAGGAGTATGTGTGTGTGTGAGTGTAGAGGAGTATGTGTGTGTGTGTGAGTGTAGAGGAATATGTGTGTGTGTGTGTGAGTGTAGAGGAGTATGCGTGTGTGTGAGTGTAGAGGAGTATGTGTGTGTGTGAGTGTAGAGGAGTATCTGTGTGTGTGTGTATATAGGAGTATCTGTGTGTGTGTGTATATAGGAGTATCTGTGCGTGTGTGTGTGTGTCTGTGTGCGTGTGTAGGAGTATCTGTGTGTGTGTAAAGGAGTATCTGTGTGTGTATAGGTGTGTGTGTGTGTTTAGGAGTATTTGTGTGTGTGTGTGCATAGGAGTATCTGTGTGTGTGTAGGAGTATCTATGAGTGTGTATAGGAGTTTCTCTGTGTGTGTGTGTGTATAGGAGTACCTGTGTGTGTATGTGTATGTGTATAGGAGTACCTGTGTGTGTGTATGTGTATATGAGTATCTGTGTGTGTGTGTTTATAGGAGTATCTGTTTGTGTGAATAGGAGTATCTGTGTGTGTGTATAGGAGTATCTGTGTGTGTATAGGAGTATCTGTGTGTTTGTATGTGTGTATGTATAGTAGTATCTGTGTGTGCGTGTGTAGGAGTGTCTGTGTGTGTGTGTATAGGATTATCTATGTGTGTGTGTGTAGGAGTATCTGTGTGTGTGTATATAGGAGTATCTGTGTGTGTGTGTGTGTCTGTGTGTGTGTAGGAGTATCTGTGTGTGTGTAAAGGAGTATCTGTGTGTGTATAGGTGAGTGTGTGTGTATAGGAGTATTTGTGTGTGTGTGTGTGTATAGGAGTATCTGTGTGTGTGTGTATAGGAGTATCTGTGTGTGTGTATAGGAGTATCTGTGTGTGTGTGTATAGGAGTATTTGTGTGTGTGTGTGTGTGTGTATAGGAATATCTGTGTGTGTGTGTGTATAGGAGTATCTGTGTGTGTGTATAGGAGTATCTGTGTGTGTGTGTGTATATAGGAGTATCTGTGTGTGTGTATAGGAATATCTGTGTGTGTGTGTGTATAGGAGTATCTGTGTGTGTGTATAGGAGTATCTGTGTGTGTGTGTGTATAGTAGTATGTGTGTGTGTATATAGGAGTATGTGTGTGTTTATATAGGAGTATGTGTGTGTGTATATATAGGAGTATGTGTGTGTATATAGGAGTATGTGTGTGTGTATATAGGAGTATGTGTGTGTGTGTATAGGAGTATGTGTGTGTGCATAGGAGTATGTGTGTGTGCATAGGAGTATCTGTGTGTGTATGTATAGGAGTATCTATGTGTGTGTGTATAGGAGTATCTGTGTGTGTGTACAGGAGTATCTGTGTGTGTGTGTGTATAGGAGTATCTGTGTGTGTGTATATAGGCGTATCTGTGTGTGTATAGGAGTGTGTGTGTGCGTGCGTGTGTGTATAGGAGTGTGTGTGTGTGTATCGGAGTATCTGTGTGTGTGTATGTGTGTATAGGAGTATCTGTGTGTGTGTATGTGTGTATAAGAGTTTCTGTGTGTGTGTATGTGTGTATCGGAGTATCTGTGTGTGTGTGTGTATAGGAGTATCTGTGTGTGTATAGGAGTATCTGTGTGTGTATTGGAGTATCTGTGTGTGTGTGTATAGGAGTGTGTGCGTGTGAGTGTAGAGGAGTATGTGTGTGTTTGAGTGTAGAGGAGTATGTGTGTGTGAGAGTGTAGAGGAGTATGTGTGTGTGTGTGAGTGTAGAGGAGTATGTGTGTGTGTGTGTGAGTGTAGAGGAGTATGCGTGTGTGTGAGTGTAGAGGAGTATGTGTGTGTGTGAGTGTAGAGGAGTATCTGTGTGTGTGTATAGGAGTTTCTGTGTGTGTGTGTGTGAAGAGGAGTATGTGCGTGTGTTTGCATGTGCGTGTATAGGAGTGTGTGTGTGTGTGCGTGTATAGGAGTATGTGTGTGTGTGTGTATAGGAGTATGTGTGTGTGTGTGTATAGGAGTATCTGTGTGTGTCTGTATAGGAGTATCTCTGTGTGTGTGTATAGGAGTATCTGTGTCTGTGTGTATAGGAGTATCTGTTTGTGTGTGTGTGTGTGTGTGTGTGAAGAGGAGTATCTGTGTGTGTGTGTGTGTCTGAAGAGGAGTATGTGTGTGTGTGTATAGGAGTATGTGTGTGTGTGTATAGGAGTATGTGTGTGTGTGTGTGTATATAGGAGTATGGGTGTGCATAGGAGTATCTGTGTGTGTGTGTATATAGGAGTATCTCTGTGTGTGTGTACAGGAGTATCTGTGTGTGTGTGTACAGTAGTATCTGTGTGTGTGTACAGGAGTATCTGTGTTTGTGTGTATAGGAGTATCTGAGTGTGTGTGTGTGTGTATAGGAGTATCTGTGTGTGTATATAGGAGCATTTGTGTGTGTGTGTACAGGAGTATCTGTGTGTGTGTGTGTGTATAGGAGTATCTGTGTGTGTGTGTATAGGAGTATCTGTGTGTGTGTACAGGAGTATCTGTGTGTGTGTATATAGGCGTATCTGTGTGTGTATAGGAGTGTGTGTGCGCGTGCGTGTGTGTATGTGTATATCGGAGTATCTGTGTGTGTATGTGTGTATAGGAGTATCTGTGTGTGTGTGTGTGTATAGGCGTATCTGTGTGTGTTTGTATAGGAGTATCTGTGTGTGTGTGTATAGGAGTATCTGTGTGTGTGTGCGTGTGTAGGAGTATGTGTGTGTGTGTGTACAGGAGTATGTGTGTGTGTGTGTGTATAGGAGTATCTGTGTATGTCTGTATAGGAGTATCTGTGTGTGTGTGTATAGGAGTATCTGTGTGTGTGTGTATAGGAGTATCTGTTTGTGTGTGTGTGTGTGTGTGTGTGTGAAGAGGAGTATCTGTGTGTGTGTCTGAAGAGGAGTATGTGTGTGTATAGGAGTATGTGTGTGTGTGTGTATAGGAGTATGTGTCTGTGTGTGCGTATATAGGAGTATGTGTGTGTGCATAGGAGTATCTGTGTGTGTGTATATAGGAGTATCTGTGTGTGTGTGTGTATAGGAGTATCTGTGTGTGTGTATAGGAATATCTGTGTGTGTGTGTGTATAGGAGTATCTGTGTGTGTGTGTATAGGAGTATCTGTGTGTGTGTGTGTATAGGAGTATGTGTGTGTGTATATAGGAGTATGTGTGTGTCTATATAGGAGTATGTGTGTGTGTATATATAGGAGTATGTGTGTGTGTATATAGGAGTATGTGTGTGTGCATAGGAGTATGTGTGTGTGCATAGGAGTATCTGTGTGTGTATGTATCGGAGTATCTATGTGTGTGTGTATAGGAGTATCTGTGTGTGTGTACAGGAGTATCTGTGTGTGTGTGTGTATAGGAGTATCTGTGTGTGTGTATATAGGCGTATCTGTGTGTGTATAGGAGTGTGTGTGTGCGTGCGTGTGTGTATAGGAGTGTGTGTGTGTGTATCGGAGTATCTGTGTGTGTGTATGTGTGTATAGGAGTATCCGTGTGTGTGTATGTGTGTATAGGAGTTTCTGTGTGTGTGTATGTGTGTATAGGAGTATCTGTGTGTGTGTGTGTATAGGAGTATTTGTGTGTGTATAGGAGTATCTGTGTGTGTATAGGAGTATCTGTGTGTGTGTGTATAGGAGTGTGTGTGTGTATAGGAGTGTGTGTGTGTGAGTGTAGAGGAGTATGTGTGTGTTTGAGTGTAGAGGAATATGTGTGTGTGTGAGTGTAGAGGTGTATGTGTGTGTGTGTGAGTGTAGAGGAGTATGCGTGTGTGTGAGTGTAGAGGAGTATGTGTGTGTGTGAGTGTAGAGGAGTATCTGTGTGTGTGTATAGGAGTTTCTGTGTGTGTGTGTGAGAAGAGGAGTATGTGCGTGTGTTTGCATGTGCGTGTATAGGAGTGTGTGTGTGTGCGTGTATAGGAGTATGTGTGTGTGTGTGTATAGGAGTATGTGTGTGTGTATAGGAGTATCTGTGTGTGTCTGTATAGGAGTATCTGTGTGTGTGTGTATAGGAGTATCTGTGTCTGTGTGTATAGGAGTATCTGTTTGTGTGTGTGTGTGTGTGTGTGAAGAGGAGTATCTGTGTGTGTGTGTGTGTGTGTCTGAAGAGGAGTATGTGTGTGTGTGTATAGGAGTATGTGTGTGTGTGTATAGGAGTATGTGTGTGTGTGTGTATATAGGAGTATGTGTGTGTGCATCGGAGTATCTGTGTGTGTGTGTATATAGGAGTATCTCTGTGTGTGTGTACAGGAGTATCTGTGTGTGTGTGTAAAGGAGTATGTGTGTGTGTGTACAGGAGTATCTGTGTGTGTGTGTATAGGAGTATCTGTGTGTGTGTGTGTATAGGAGTATCTGTGTGTGTGTATATAGGAGCATTTGTGTGTGTGTGTACAGGAGTATCTGTGTGTGTGTGTGTGTATAGGAGTATCTGTGTGTGGGAATAGGAGTATCTGTGTGTGTGTACAGGAGTATCTGTGTGTGTGTATATAGGCGTATCTGTGTGTGTATAGGAGTGTGTGTGCGCGTGCGTGTGTGTATGTGTATATCGGAGTATCTGTGTGTGTATGTGTGTATAGGAGTATCTGTGTGTGTGTGTGTGTATAGGCGTATCTGTGTGTGTGTGTGTGTTTGTATAGGAGTATCTGTGTGTGTGTATAGGAGTATCTGTGTGTGTGTGCGTGTGTAGGAGTATGTGTGTGTGTGTGTACAGGAGTATGTGTGTGTGTGTATAGGAGTATCTGTGTATGTCTGTATAGGAGTATCTGTGTGTGTGTGTATAGGAGTATCTGTGTGTGTGTGTATAGGAGTATCTGTGTGTGTGTGTGCATAGGAGTATCTGTGTGTGTGTGTATAGGAGTATCTGTTTGTGTGTGTGTGTGAAGAGGAGTATCTGTGTGTGTGTGTGTCTGAAGAGGAGTATGTGTGTGTGTGTATAGGAGTATGTGTGTGTGTGTATAGGGGTATGTGTGTGTGTGTATATAGGAGTATGTGTGTGTGCATAGGAGTATCTGTGTGTGTGTATATAGGAGTATCTGTGTGTGTGTGTACAGGAGTATCTGTGTGTGTGTACAGGAGTATCTGTGTGTGTGTACAGGAGTATCTGTGTGTGTGCGTATAGGAGTATCTGTGTGTGTGTGTGTATATAGGAGTATCTGTGTTTGTGTATATAGGAGTATTTGTGTGTGTGTGTACAGGAGTATCTGTGTGTGTGTGTATAGGAGTATCTGTGTGTGTGTATAGGAGTATCTGTGTGTGTGTACAGGAGTATCTGTGTGTGTGTATATAGGCGTATCTGTGTGTGTATAGGAGTGTGTGTGCGCGTGCCTGTGTGTATGTGTATATAGGAGTATCTGTGTGTATGTGTGTGTATGTGTGTATAGGAGTATCTGTGTGTGTGTGTATAGGCGTATCTGTGTGTGTGTGTGTTTGTATAGGAGTATCTGTGTGTGTGTATAGGAGTATCTGTGTGTGTGCATAGGAGTATCTGTGTGTGTGTATAGGAGTATCGGTGTGTGTGTATAGGAGTATCTGTGTGTGCATGTGTATAGGAGTGTGTGTGTGTATAGGAGTGTGTGTGTGTGTGTGTAGAGGAGTATGTGTGTGTGTGTGTGTGTGAGTGTAGAGGAGTATGTGTGTGTGTGTGAGTGTAGAGGAGTATGTGTGTGTGTGTGTAAAGGAGTATGTGTGTGTGTGTGTGTGAAGAGGAGTATGTGTGTGTGTGAAGACGAGTATGTGTGTGTGTGTGTGTGCGTGTATAGGAGTATGTATGTGTGTATATAGGAGTGTGTGTGTGTGTATATAGGAGTATGTGTGTGTGTGTATAGGAGTATGTGTGTTTGTGTATATAGGAGTATGTGTGTGTGTGTATATAGGAGTATGTGTGTGTGTGTTGTATATAGGAGTATGTGTGTGTGTGTATATAGGAGTATGTGTGTGTGTATAGGAGTATGTGTGTGTGTGTCTATATTGGGGTATGTGTGTGTGTATATAGGAGTATGTGTGTGTGTGTGTCAGTGTTTGTGTACAGGAGTTTCTGTGTGTGTGTGTGTGCGTGTATAGGAGTGTGTGTGTGTGTGCGTGTATAGGAGTATGTGTGTGTGTGTGTAAAGGAGTATGTGTGTGTGTGTGTATAGGAGTATGTGTGTGTGTGTATAGGAGTATCTGTGTGCGTGTGTATAGGAGTAACTGTGTGCGTGTGTATAGGAGTATCTGTGTGTGTGTGTATAGGAGTATCTGTGTGTGTGTGTGTATAGGAGTATCTGTGTGTGTGAAGAGGAGTATCTGTGTGTGTGTGTGTGTGTGAAGAGGAGTATGTGTGTGTGTGAAGACGAGTATGTGTGTGTGTGTGTGCGTGTATAGGAGTATGTGTGTGTGTATATAGGAGTGTGTGTGTGTGTATATAGGAGTATGTGTGTGTGTGTATAGGAGTATGTGTGTTTGTGTATATAGGAGTATGTGTGTGTGTGTATATAGGAGTATGTGTGTGTGTATATAGGAGTATGTGTGTGTGTGTATATAGGAGTATGTGTGAGTGTGTGTGTGTGTGTATAGGAGTATGTGTGTGTGTCTATATTGGAGTATGTGTGTGTGTGTATATAGGAGTATTTGTGTGTGTATAGGAGTATCTGTGTGTGTGTATGTATATGAGTATCTTTGTGTGTGTATGTATAGGAGTATCTGTGTGTGCGTGTATAGGAGTATGTGTGTGTGTATATAGGAGTATGTGTGTGTATGTATAGGAGTATCTGTGTGTGCGTGTATAGGAGTATGTGTGTGTGTGTGTGTATATAGGAGTGTGTGTGTGCGTGTGTGTATAGGAGTATCTGTGTGTGTGTGTGTGTGTGTGCATAGGAGTATCTGTGTGTGATAGGAGTATTTGTGTGTGTGTGTGTGCATAGGAGTATCTGTGTGTGATAGGAGTATTTGTGTGTGTGTGTTTGTGTATAGGAGTGTGTGTGTGTGAGTGTAGAGGAGTATGTGTGTGTGTGAGTGTAGAGGAGTATGTGTGTGTGTGTGAGTGTAGAGGAGTATGTGTGTGTGTGTGAGTGTAGTGCAGTATGTGTGTGTGTGTGAGTGTAGAGGGGTATCTGTGTGTGTGAGTGTAGAGGAGTATCTGTGTGTGTGTGAGTGTAGAGGAGTATCTGTGTGTGTGTGTGTGCGTGTATAGGAGTGTGTGTGTGTGTGCGTGTATAGGAGTATCTGTGTGTGTGTATAGGAGTATCTGTGTGTGTGTGTGTGTGTGTGTGTGTGTGAAGAGGAGTATCCGTGTGTGTGTGTGTGAAGAGGAGTATGTGTGTGTGTGTATAGGAGTATGTGTGTGTGTGTATATAGGAGTATGTGTGTGTGTGTATATAGGAGTATGTATGTGTGTACAGGAGTATCTGTGTGTGTGTGTATAGGAGTATCTGTGTGTGTGTGTGTATGTAGGAGTATCTGTGTGTGTGTGTATATAGGAGTATTTGTGTGCGTGTGTACAGGAGTATCTGTGTGTGTGTGTATAGGAGTATCTGTGTGTGTGTGTGTATAGAGGAGTATGTGTGTGTGTGTGTGTGTGCATGTGCGTGTATAGGAGTGTGTGTGTGTGCGTGTATAGGAGTATCTGTGTGTGTGTGTATAGGAGTATCTGTGTGTGTGTAAATAGGAGTATCTGTGTGTGTGTGTGAAGAGGAGTATGTGTGTATGTGTATAGGAGTATGTATGTGTGCGTGTATAGGAGTATGTGTGTGTGTGTATACGAGTATGTGTGTGTGTGTATATAGGAGTAGGTGTGTGTGTGTGTATAGGAGTATGTGTGTGTGCATAGGAGTATCTGTGTGTGTGTGTACAAGAGTATCTGTGTGTGTGTATAGGAGTATCTGTGTGTGTGTGTGTGGATATAGGAGTATCTGTGTGTGTGTACAGGAGTATCTATGTGTGTGTATATAGGCGTATCTGTGTGTGTATAGGAGTGTGTGTGCGCGTGCGTGTGTGTATGTGTATATAGGAGTATCTGTGTGTGTGTGTATGTGTGTATAGGAGTATGTGTGTGTATGTGTGTATAGGCGTATCTGTGTGTGTGTGTTTGTATAGGAGTATCTGTGTGTGTGTGTATAGGAGTATCTGTGTGTGTATAGGAGTATCTGTGTGTGTGTATAGGAGTGTGTGTGTGTGTATAGGAGTGTGTGTGTGAGTGTAGAGGAGTATGTGTGTGTGTGAGTGTAGAGGAGTATGTGTGTGTGTGAGTGTAGAGGAGTATGTGTGTGTGTGTGAGTGTAGAGGAGTATGTGTGTGTGTGTGTGTAGAGGAGTATGTGTGTGTGTGAGTGTAGAGGAGTATGTGTGTGGGTGAGTGTAGAGGAATATCTTTGTGTGTGTGTGTGTATACGAGTTTCTGTGTGTGTGTGTGTGTGAAGAGGAGTATGTGCGTGTGTTTGTATGTGCGTGTATAGGAGTGTGTGTGTGTGTGCGTGTATAGGAGTATGTGTGTGTGTGTATAGGGGTATGTGTGTGTGTGTATAGGAGTATCTGTGTGTGTCTGTATATGAGTATCTGTGTGTGTGTGTATAGGAGTATCTGTGTTGTGTGTATAGGACTACCTGTGTGTGTGTGTGTATAGGAGTATCTGTGTGTGTACATAGGAGTATCTCTGTGTGTGTATATAGGAGTATCTCTGTGTGTGTGTATAGGAGTATCTGTGTGTGTGTGTGTACAGGAGTATCTGTGTGTGTGTACAGGAGTATCTGTGTGTGTGTACAGGAGTATCTGTGTGTGTGTGTACAGGAGTATCTCTGTGTGTGTGTATAGGAGTATCTGTGTGTGTGTGTATAGGAGTATCTGTGTGTGTGTATAGGAGTATCTGTGTGTGTGTGTGAAGAGTATGTGTTTGTGTGTGTATAGGAGTGTGTGTGTGTGCGCGTGTGTCTAGGAGTGTGTGTGTGTGTATAGGAGTATCTGTGTGTGTGTGTACAGGAGTATCTGTGTGTGTGTATAGGGGTGTGTGTGTACGTGTGTATAGGAGTATCTGTGTGTGTGTGTATAGGAGTATCTGTGTGTGTGTGTGTGTGTGTATGTGTGTATAGGAGTATCTGTGTGTGTGTGTGCATAGGAGTATCAGTGTGTGTATGTGTGTGTATAGGCCTATATGTGTGTCTGTGTGTGTGTATAGGAGTGTGTGTGTGTGTGTGTGTGTGTATAGGAGTATGTGTGTGTATATAGGAGTATCTGTGTGTGTATAGGAGTATCTGTGTGTGTGTGTATAGGAGTATGTGTGTGTGTGCGTGTGTGTATAGGAGTATCTCTGTGTGTGTGTGTGTGTGTATAGGAGTATCTGTGTGTGTGTGTATAGGCGTATCTGTGTGTGTGTGTGTATATAGGAGTGTTTGTGTGTGTGTATATATAGGAGTGTGTGTAGGTGTGTATATAGGAGTGTGTGTATGTGTGTATAGGAGTGTGTGTGTGTAAGTGTGTCGGAGTGTGTGTGTGTATGTGTGTATAGGAGTGTGTGTGTGTGTGTATGTGTGTACAGGAGTGTGTTTGTGTGTGTATAGGCGTGTGTGTGTGTATAATGTGTGTGTGTGTGTGTGTATAGGAGCATGAGTGTGTGTGTACGTGTGTATAGGAGTATCTGGGTGTGTGTGTGTGTACAGGAGTATCTGTGTGTGTGTGTGTGTATAGGAGTATCTGTGTGTGTGTGTATAGGAGTATCTGTGTGTGTGTGTGTATAGGAGTATCTGTGTGTGTGTGTATAGGAGTATCTGTGTGTGTGTGTATAGGAGTATCTGTGTGTGTGTGTGTATAGGAGTATCTGTGTGTGTGTGTGTGTAGGAGGATCTGTTTGTGTGTGTGTGTGTATAGGTGTATCTGTTTGTGTGTGTATAGGAGTATCTGTGTGTGTGTGTGTGTGTATAGGAGTATCTGTGTGTGTGTGTATAGGAGTATGTGTGTGTGTATAGGAGTATCTGTGTTTGTGTATAGGCGTATCTCTGTGTGTGTGTGTGTATATATAGGAGAATCTGTGTGTGTGTGTGTGTGTGTGTGTGTGTGTATAGGATTATGTGTGTGTGTGTGTTTAGGAGTATCTGTGTGTGTGTGTGTGTGTACAGGAGTATCTATGTGTGTGTGTGGGAGTGTGTGTGTGTGGAGGAGTGTCTGTGTGTGTGTAGGAGTATCTGTGTGTGCGTAGGAGTATCTGTGTGTGTGTATAGGAGTATCTGTGTGTGTGTGTATAGGAGTATCTGTATGTGTGTGTATAGGAGAATCTGTGTGTGTGTGTATAGGAGTATCTGGGTGTGTGTGTGTGTATAGGAGTATCTGTGTGTGTGTGTATAGGAGTATCTGTTTGTGTGTGTATAGGAGTATCTGTTTGTGTGTGTGTGTATAGGAGTGTCTGTATGTGTGTGTGTATAGGAGTATCTGTGTGTGTGTGTTGTGTGTATATAGGAGTATCTGTGTGTGTGTGTATAGGAGTATCTGTGTGTGTGTGTGTAAAGGAGTATCTGTGTGTGTGTATAGGAGTATCTGTGTGTGTGTATAGGAGTACCTGTGTGTGTGTGTATAGGAGTATCTGTGTGTGTGTATAGGAGTATCTGTGTATGTGTGTATAGGAGTATCTGTGTGTGTATGTGTATAGGAGTATCTGTGTGTGTGTGTATAGGAGTATCTGTGTGTGTATGTATAGGAGTATCTGTGTGTTTGTGTGTATAGTAGTATCTGTGTGTGTGTATAGGAGTATCTGTGTGTGTGTGTATAGGAGTATCTGTGTCTGTGTGTATAGGAGTATCTGTTTGTGTGTGTGTGTGTGTGTGTGTGAAGAGGAGTATCTGTGTGTGTGTGTGTGTCTGAAGAGGAGTATGTGTGTGTGTGTATAGGAGTATGTGTGTGTGTGTATAGGAGTATGTGTGTGTGTGTGTATATAGGAGTATGTGTGTGTGCATAGGAGTATCTGTGTGTGTGTGTATATAGGAGTATCTCTGTGTGTGTGTACAGGAGTATCTGTGTGTGTGTGTACAGGAGTATGTGTGTGTGTGTACAGGAGTATCTGTGTGTGTGTGTATAGGAGTATCTGTGTGTGTGTGTGTATAGGAGTATCTGTGTGTGTGTATATAGGAGCATTTGTGTGTGTGTGTACAGGAGTCTCTGTGTGTGTGTATATAGCGGTATCTGTGTGTGTATAGGAGTGTGTGTGCGCGTGCGTGTGTGTATGTGTATATCGGAGTATCTGTGTGTGTATGTGTGTATAGGAGTATCTGTGTGTGTGTAGAGGAGTGTGTATGTGTGTGAGTGTAGAGGAGTATGTGTGTGTGTGAGTGTAGAGGATTATCTCTGTGTGTGTGTGTCAGTGTTTGTGTACAGGAGTTTCTCTGTGTGTGTGTGCGTGTATAGGAGTGTGTGTGTGTTTGTGCGTGTATAGGTGTATGTGTGTGTGTGTGTGTGTAAAGGAGTATGTGTGTGTGTGTGTATAGGAGTATGTGTGTGTGTGTATAGGAGTATCTGTGTGCGTGTGTATAGGAGTAACTGTGTGCGTGTGTATAGGAGTATCTGTGTGTGTGTACAGGAGTATCTGTGTGTATGTGTGTATAGGAGTATCTGTGTGTGTGTGTGTGTGTGTGTGAAGAGGAGTATCTGTGTGTGTGTGTGTGTGAAGAGGAGTATGTGTGTGTGCGTGTATAGGAGTATGTGTGTGTGAATATAGGAGTGTGTGTGTGTGTATATAGGAGTATGTGTGTGTGTGTATAGGAGTATGTGTGTTTGTGTATATAGGAGTATGTGTGTGTGTATATAGGAGTATGTGTGTGTGTGTATATAGGAGTATGTGTGCGTGTGTATATAGGAGTATGTGTGTGTGTGTGTGTGTGTATAGGAGTATGTGTGTGTGTGTCTATATTGGAGTATGTGTGTGTGTGTGTGTAGAGAGGAGTATGTGTGTGTGTATAGGAGTATCTGTGTGTGTATGTATATGAGTGTCTGTGTGTGTGTATGTATAGGAGTATCTGTGTGTGCGTGTATAGGAGTATGTGTGTGTGTATATAGGAGTATGTGTGTGTGTATATAGGAGTATGTGTGTGTGTGTATATAGGAGTATGTGTGTGTGTGTGTGTGTATAGGAGTATGTGTGTGTGTGTCTATATTGGAGTATATGTGTGTGTGTGTATATAGGAGTATGTGTGTGTGTATAGGAGTATCTGTGTGTGTGTATGTATATGAGTATCTGTGTGTGTGTATGTATAGGAGTATCTGTGTGTGCGTGTATAGGAGTATGTGTGTGTGTATATAGGAGTATGTGTGTGTGTATGTATAGGAGTATCTGTGTGTGCGTGTATAGGAGTATGTGTGTGTGTGTATATAGGAGTATGTGTGTGCGTGTGTGTATAGGAGTATCTGTGTGTGTGTGCGTGCATAGGAGTATCTGTGTGTGATAGGAGTATTTGTGTGTGTGTGTGTATAGGAGTGTGATTGTGTGTGTATAGGAGTGTGTGTGTGTGAGTGTAGAGGAGTATGTGTGTGTGTGTCAGTGTAGAGGAGTATGTGTGTGTGTGTGAGTGTAGAGGAGTATGTGTGTGTGTGTGAGTGTAGTGGAGTATGTGTGTGTGTGTGAGTGTAGAGGGGTATCTGTGTGTGTGTGAGTGTAGAGGAGTATCTGTGTGTGTGTGTGTGTGAGTGTAGAGGAGTATCTGTGTGTGTGTGTGCGTGTATAGGAGTGTGTGTGTGTGTGCGTGTATAGGAGTATCTGTGTGTGTGTATAGGAGTATCTGTGTGTGTGTCTGTGTGTGTGTGAAGAGGAGTATCCGTGTGTGTGTGTGTGAAGAGGAGTATGTGTGTGTGTGTAAAGGAGTATGTATGTGTGCGTGTATAGGAGTATGTGTGTGTGTGTATAGGAGTATGTGTGTGTGTGTATATAGGGGTATGTGTGTGTGTGTGTATATATAGGAGTATGTATGTGTGTACAGGAGTATCTGTGTGTGAGTGTATAGGAGTATCTGTGTGTGTGTGTGTATAGGAGTATCTGTGTGTGTGTGTGTGTCTCGGAGTGTGTCTGTGTGTATAGGATTATCTGTGTGTGATTATAGGAGTGTGTGTGTGTGTGTAGGAGTATTTGTGCGTGTGTGTTTGTAGGAGTATCTGTGTGTGTATAGGAGTATCTGTGTGTATGTGTCTGTAGGAGTATCTCTGTGTGTGTGTAGGAGTATCTGTGTGTATGTATAGGAGTATCTGTGTGTGTGTGTATAGGAGTGTGTGTGTGTGTGGATAGGAGTATCTGTGTGTGTATAGGGGTTTGTGCGTGTGTGTGTATAGGAGTGCATGTGTGTGTGCGTGTGTGTGTATCGGAGTATCTGTGTGTGTGTGTGAGTGGGTGTGTATAGGAGTATCTGTGTGTGTGTATAGGAGTATCTGTGTGTGTGTGTGTGTGTGTTTATAGGAGTATCTGTGTGGGTGTGTGAGTGTGTATAGGAGTATCTGTGTGAGTGTGTGTGTCTAGGAGTTTCTGTGTGTGAGTGTGTATAGGAGTATCTGTGTGTGTGTATAGGAGTATCTGTGTGTGTGTGTGTGTATAGGAGTATCTGTGTGTGTGTGTGTGTGTATAGGAGTATGTGTGTGTGTGTATATAGAAGTATGTGTGTGTGTATATAGGAGTATGTGTGTGTGTATATAGGAGTATGTGTGTGTGTGTATATAGGAGTATGTGTGTGTGTATATAGGAGTATGTGTGTGTATATAGGAGTATGTGTGTGTGTATATAGGAGTATGTGTGTGTGCATAGGAGTATGTGTGTGCATAGGCGTATCTGTGTGTGTGTGTGTGTGTATGTATAGGAGTATCTGTGTGTGTGTGCATGTATAGGAGTGTGTGTGTGCGTGTGTGTACAGGAGTATCTGTGTGTGTGTATAGGAGTATCTGTGTGTGTGTATATAGGCGTATCTGTGTGTGTATAGGAGTGTGTGTGTGCGTGCGTGTGTGTATAGGAGTGTGTTGTGTATATAGGAGTATCTGTGTGTGTGTATGTGTGTATAGGAGTATCTGTGTGTGTGTATGTGTGTATAGGAGTATCTGTGTGTGCGTGTGTATAGCAGTATCTGAATGTGTATAGGAGTATCTGTGTGTGTATAGGAGTATCTGTGTGTGTGTGTATAGGAGTGTGTGTGTGTGTGTATAGGAGTGTGTGTGTGTGAGTGTAGAGGAGTATGTGTGTGTGTGAGTGTAGAGGAGTATGTGTGTGAGTGTAGAGGAGTATGTGTGTGTGTGAGCGTAGAGGAGTATGTGTGTGTGTGTGTGTAGAGGAGTATGTGTGTGTGTGAGTGTAGAGGAGTATGTGTGTGTGTGAGTGTAGAGGAATATCTGTGTGTGTTTGTTTATACGAGTTTCTGTGTGTGTGTGTGTGAAGAGGAGTATGTGCGTGTGTTTGTATGTGCGTGTATAGGAGTGTGTGTGTGTGTGCGTGTATAGGAGTATGTGTGTGTGTGTGTATAGGGGTATGTGTGTGTGTGTATAGGAGTATCTGTGTGTGTCTGTATAGGAGTATCTGTGTGTGTGTGTGTGTATAGGAGTATCTGTGTTGTGTGTATAGGAGTATCTGTGTGTGTGTGTGTATAGGAGTATCTGTGAGTGTGTGTATAGGAGTATCTATTTGTGTGTGTGTGTGTGAAGAGGAGTATCTGTGTGTGTGTGAAGAGGAGTACGTGTGTGTGTATAGGAGTATGTGTGTGTGTGTGTATAGGAGTATATGTGTGTGTGTGTGTATATAGGAGTATGTGTGTGTGCATAGGAGTATCTGTGTGTGTATATATAAGTATCTGTGTGTGTGTACAGGAGTATCTGTGTGTGTGTGTATAGGAGTATCTGTGTGTGTGTGTGTATATAGGAGTATCTGTGTGTGTGTGTATATAGGAGTATCTGTGCGTGTGTGTGTGTGTCTGTGTGTGTGTGTAGGAGTATCTGTGTGTGTGTAAAGGAGTATCTGTGTGTGTATAGGTGTGTGTGTGTGTATAGGAGTATTTGTGTGTGTGTGTGTGTGTATAGGAGTATCTGAGTGTGTGTATAGGAGTTTCTCTGTGTGTGTGTGTGTGTGTATAGGAGTACCTGTGTGTGTATGTGTATGTGTATAGGAGTACCTGTGTGTGTGTATGTGTATATGAGTATCTGTGTGTGTGTGTGTGTGTTTATAGGAGTATCTGTTTGTGTGAATAGGAGTATCTGTGTGTGTGTATAGGAGTATCTGTGTGTGTATAGTAGTATCTGTGTGTTTGTGTGTGTGTATAGTAGTATCTGTGTGTGCGTGTGTAGGAGTGTCTGTGTGTGTGTGTATAGGATTATCTATGTGTGTGTGTGTAGGAGTATCTGTGTGTGTGTATATAGGAGTATCTGTGTGTGTGTCTCTGTGTGTGTAGGAGTATCTGTGTGTGTGTAAAGGAGTATCTGTGTGTGTATAGGTGTGTGTGTGTGTATAGGAGTATTTGTGTGTGTGTGTGTATAGGAGTATCTGTGTGTGTGTGTGTGTGTGTATAGGAGTATCTGTGTGTGTGTATAGGAGTATCTGTGTGTGTGTGTATAGGAGTATTTGTGTGTGTGTGTGTATAGGAATATCTGTGTGTGTGTGTGTATAGGAGTATCTGTGTGTGTGTGTATAGGAGTATCTCTGTGTGTGTGTGTGTATAGGAGTATCTGTGTGTGTGTGTACAGGAATATCTGTGTGTGTGTGTGTATAGGAGTATCTGTGTGTGTGTGTGTATAGGAGTATCTGTGTGTGTGTGTGTGTGTGTGTATAGGAGTATGTGTGTGTGTATATAGGAGTATGTGTGTGTGTATATAGGAGTATGTGTGTGTGTATATCTTGGAGTATGTGTGTGTGTATATAGGAGTATGTGTGTGTGTATATAGGAGTATGTGTGTGTGTTTCTAGGAGTATGTGTGTGTGCATAGGAGTATGTGTGTGTGCATAGGAGTATCTGTGTGTGTATGTATAGGAGTATCTGTGTGTGTGTGTGTATAGGAGTATCTGTGTGTGTGTACAGGAGTATCTCTGTGTGTGTGTATATAGGAGTATCTGTGTGTGTGTATATAGGCGTATCTGTGTGTGTATAGGAGTGTGTGTGTGCGTGCGGGTGTGTATAGGAGTGTGTGTGCGTATATCGGAGTATCTGTGTGTGTGTATGTGTGTATAGAAGTATCTGTGTGTGTATGTGTGTATAGGAGTTTCTGTGTGTGTGTGTATGTGTGTATAAGAGTATCTGTGTGTGTGTGTATAGGAGTATCTGTGTGTGTATAGGAGTATCTGTGTGTGTATAGGAGTATCTGTGTGTGTGTGTATAGGAGTGTGTGTGTGTATAGGAGTGTGTGTGTGTGAGTGTAGAGGAGTATGTGTGTGTTTGAGTGTAGAGGAGTATGTGTGTGTGTGAGTGTAGAGGAGTATGTGTGTGTGTGTGTGTGTGTAGAGGAGTATGCGTGTGTGTGAGTGTAGAGGAGTATGTGTGTGTGTGAGTGTAGAGGAGTATCTGTGTGTGTGTGTGTATAGGAGTTTCTGTGTGTGTGTGTGTGTGAAGAGGAGTATGTGCGTGTGTTTGCATGTGCGTGTATAGGAGTGTGTGTGTGTGTGCGTGTATAGGAGTATGAGTGTGTGTGTGTTTCGGAGTATGTGTGTGTGTGTATAGGAGTATCTGTGTGTGTCTGTATAGGAGTATCTGTGTGTGTGTGTATAGAAGTATCTGTGTCTGTGTGTATAGGAGTATCTGTTTGTGTGTGTGTGTGCGAAGAGGAGTATCTGTGTGTGTGTGTGTGTGTCTGAAGAGGAGTATGTGTGTGTGTGTATAGGAGTATGTGTGTGTGTGTATAGGAGTATGTGTGTGTATATAGGAGTATGTGTGTGTGCATAGCAGTATCTGTGTGTGTGTGTATATAGGAGTATCTGTGTGTGTGTGTACCGGAGTATCTGTGTGTGTGTACAGGAATATCTGTGTGTGTGTACAGGAGTATCTGTGTGTGTGTGTGTGTGTATAGGAGTATCTGTGTGTGTGTGTGTGTATATAGGAGTATCTGTGTGTGTGTATATAGGAGTATTTGTGTGTGTGTGTACAGGAGTATCTGTGTGTGTGTGTGTGTATAGGAGTATCTGTGTGTGTGTGTATAGGAGTATCTGTGTGTCTGTACAGGAGTATCTGTGTGTGTGTATATAGGCGTATCTGTGTGTGTATAGGAGTGTGTGTGCGCGTGCGTGTATGTGTATATCGGAGTATCTGTCTGCGTATGTGTGTATAGGAGTATCTGTGTGTGTGTGTGTGTATACGCGTATCTGTGTGTGTGTGTGTTTGTATAGGAGTATCTGTGTGTGTGTATAGGAGTATCTGTGTGTGTGTGCGTGTGTAGGAGTATGTGTGTGTGTGTGTACAGGGGTATGTGGGTGTGTGTGTATAGGAGTATCTGTGTGTGGCTGTATAGGAGTATCTGTGTGTGTGTGTATAGGAGTATCTGTGTGTGTGTGTGTATAGGAGTATCTGTGAGTGTGTGTGTGTGTGTGTGAAGAGGAGTATCTGTGTGTGTGTGTGTGTGAAGAGGAGTATGTGTGTGTGTGAAGAGGAGTATGTGTGTGTGTGTGTGTGCGTGTATAGGAGTATGTGTGCGTGTATATAGGAGTGTGTGTGTGTGTATATAGGAGTATGTGTGTGTGTATAGGAGTATGTGTGTTTGTGTATAAAGGAGTATGTGTGTGTGTGTGTGTATATAGGAGTATGTGTGTGTGTATATAGGAGTATGTGTGTGTGTGTGTATAGGAGTATGTGTGTGTCTGTGTGTCTATATTGGAGTATGTGTGTGTGTGTGTGTATATAGGAGTATGTGTGTGTGTATAGGAGTATCTGTGTGTGTGTATGTATATGAATATCTGTGTGTGTGTATGTATAGGAGTATCTGTGTGTGCGTGTATAGGAGTATGTGTGTGTGTATATAGGAGTATGTATAGGAGTATCTGCGTGTGCGTGTATAGGATTATGTGTGTGTGTGTGTATATAGGAGTGTGTGTGTGCGTGTGTGTATAGGAGTATCTGTGTGTGTGTGTGCGTGCATAGGAGTATCTGTGTGTGATAGGAGTATTTGTGTGTGTGTGTGTGTATAGGAGTGTGATTGTGTGTGTATAGGAGTGTGTGTGTGTGAGTGTAGAGGAGTATGTGTGTGTGTGTGAGTGTAGAGGAGTATGTGTGTGTGTGTGAGTGTAGAGGAGTATGTGTGTGTGTGTGAGTGTAGTGGAGTATGTGTGTGTGTGTGTGTGAGTGTAGAGGGGTATCTCTGTGTGTGTGACTGTAGAGGAGTATCTGTGTGTGTGTGTGTGTGTGAGTGTAGAGGAGTATCTGTGTGTGTGTGTATAAGAGTGTGTGTGTGTGTGCGTGTATAGGAGTATCTGTGTGTGTGTATAGGAGTATCTGTGTGTGTGTGTGTGTGTGTGTGAAGAGGAGTATCCGTGTGTGTGTGTGTGAAGAGGAGTATGTGTGTGTGTGTATAGGAGTATGTATGTGTGCGTGTATAGGAGTATGTGTGTGTGTATAGGAGTATGTGTGTGTATATAGGAGTATGTGTGTGTGCATAGGAGTATCTGTGTGTGTGTGTATATAGGAGTATCTGTGTGTGTGTGTACAGGAGTATCTGTGTGTGTGTGTACAGGAGTATCTGTGTGTGTGTACAGGAGTATCTGTGTGTGTGTGTGCATAGGAGAATCTCTGTGTGTGTGTATATAGGAGTATCTGTGTGTGTGTATATAGGAGTATTTGTGTGTGTGTGTACAGGAGTATCTGTGTGTGTGTGTGTATAGGAGTATCTGTGTGTGTGTGTATAGGAGTATCTGTGTGTGTGTACAGGAGTATCTGTGTGTGTGTATATAGGCGTATCTGTGTGTGTATAGGAGTGTGTGCGCGTGCGTGTGTGTATGTGTATATCGGAGTATCTGTCTGCGTATGTGTGTATAGGAGTATCTGTGTGTGTGTGTGTGTATAGGCGTATCTGTGTGTGTGTGTTTGTATAGGAGTATCTGTGTGTGTGTATAGGAGTATCTGTGTGTGTGTGCGTGTGTAGGAGTATGTGTGTGTGTGTACAGGAGTATGTGGGTGTGTGTGTATAGGAGTATCTGTGTGTGTCTGTATAGGAGTATCGGTGTGTGTGTGTATAGGAGTATCTGTGTGTGTGTGTGTATAGGAGTATCTGTGTGTGTGTGTGTATAGGAGTATCTGTGTGTGTGTGTGTGAAGAGGAGTATCTGTGTGTGTGTGTGTGTGAAGAGGAGTATGTGTGTGTGTGAAGAGGAGTATGTGTGTGTGTGTGTGTGTGTGCGTGTATAGGAGTATGTGTGTGTGTATATAGGAGTGTGTGTGTGTGTATATAGGAGTATGTGTGTGTGTGTATAGGAGTATGTGTGTTTGTGTATATAGGAGTATGTGTGTGTGTGTATATAGGAGTATGTGTGTGTGTGTATATAGGAGTATGTGTGTGTGTGTGTGTATAGGAGTATGTGTGTGTGTGTGTGTCTATATTGGAGTATGTGTGTGTGTGTGTGTATATAGGAGTATGTGTGTGTATAGGAGTATCTGTGTGTGTGTATGTATATGAGTATCTGTGTGTGTGTATGTATAGGAGTATCTGTGTGTGCGTGTATAGGAGTATGTGTGTGTGTATATAGGAGTATGTGTGTGTGTATGTATAGGATTATCTGTGTGTGCGTGTATAGGAGTATGTGTGTGTGTGTGTATATAGGAGTGTGTGTGTGCGTGTGTGTATAGGAGTATCTGTGTGTGTGTGTGCGTGCATAGGAGTATCTGTGTGTGATAGGAGTATTTGTGTGTGTGTGTGTATAGGAGTGTGATTGTGTGTGTATAGGAGTGTGTGTGTGTGAGTGTAGAGGAGTATGTGTGTGTGTCTGAGTGTAGAGGAGTATGTGTGTGTGTGTGTGAGTGTAGAGGAGTATGTGTGTGTGTGTGAGTGTAGTGGAGTATGTGTGTGTGTGTGTGAGAGTGTAGAGGGGTATCTGTGTGTGTGTGAGTGTAGAGGAGTATCTGTGTGTGTGTGTGAGTGTAGAGGAGTATCTGTGTGTGTGTGTATAGGAGTGTGTGTGTGTGCGTGCATAGGAGTATCTGTGTGTGTGTATAGGAGTATCTGTGTGTGTGTGTGTGTGTGTGTGTGTGAAGAGGAGTATCCGTGTGTGTGTGTGTGAAGAGGAGTATGTGTGTGTGTGTATAGGAGTATGTATGTGTGCGTGTATAGGAGTATGTGTGTGTGTGTATAGGAGTATGTGTGTGTGTGTATATAGGAGTATGTGTGTGTATGTGTGTATATAGGAGTATGTATGTGTGTACAGGAGTATCTGTGTGTGAGTGTGTATAGGAGTATCTGTGTGTGTGTGTATAGGAGTATCTGTGTGTGTGTGTGTGTATAGGAGTATCTGTGTGTGTGTGTGTCTCGGAGTGTGTCTGTGTGTATAGGATTATCTGTGTGTGTGTGTATAGGAGTATTTGTGTGTGTGTGTTTGTAGGAGTATCTGTGTGTGTATAGGAGTATCTGTGTGTGTGTGTGTATAGGAGTATCTGTGTGTATGTGTCTGTAGGAGTATCTCTGAGTGTGTGTGTAGGAGTATCTGTGTGTATGTATAGGAGTATCTGTGTGTGTGTGTATAGGAGTGTGTGTGTGTGTGTGTGTGTGTGTGGAAAGGAGTATCTGTGTGTGTATAGGGGTTTGTGTGTGTGTTTGTATATAGGAGTGCATGTGTGTGTGCGTGTGTGTGTATCGGAGTATCTGTGTGTGTGTGTGAGTGGGTGTGTATAGGAGTATCTGTGTGTGTGTATAGGAGTATCTGTGTGTGTGTGTGTGTGTGTTTATAGGAGTATCTGTGTGGGTGTGTGAGTGTGTATAGGAGTATCTGTGTGAGTGTGTGTGTCTAGGAGTTTCTGTGTGTGAGTGTGTATAGGAGTATCTGTGTGTGTGTGTGTGTATAGGAGTATCTGTGTGTGTGTGTGTGTGTGTGTGTATAGGAGTATCTGTGTGTGTGTGTGTGTATAGGAGTATGTGTGTGTGTGTATATAGAAGTATGTGTGTGTGTATATAGGAGTATGTGTGTGTGTATATAGGAGTATGTGTGTGTGTGTATATAGGAGTATGTGTGTGTGTATATAGGAGTATGTGTGTGTATATAGGAGTATGTGTGTGTGTATATAGGAGTATGTGTGTGTGCATAGGAGTATGTGTGTGTGCATAGGAGTATCTGTGTGTGTGTGTATGTATAGGAGTATCTGTGTGTGTGTGTATGTATAGGAGTGTGTGTGTGCGTGTGTGTATAGGAGTATCTGTGTGTGTGCATATAGGAGTATCTGTGTGTGTGTGTACAGGAGTATCTGTGTGTGTGTATAGGAGTATCTGTGTGTGTGTATATAGGCGTATCTGTGTGTGTATAGGAGTGTGTGTGTGCGTGCGTGTGTGTATAGGAGTGTGTGTGTATATATGCGTATCTGTGTGTGTGTATGTGTGTATAGGACTATCTGTGTGTGTGTATGTGTGCATAGGAGTATCTGTGTGTGCGTGTGTATAGGAGTATCTGAATGTGTATAGGAGTATCTGTGTGTGTATAGGAGTATCTGTGTGTGTGTGTGTATAGGAGTGTGTGTGTGTGTGTATAGGAGTGTGTGTGTGTGAGTGTAGAGGAGTATGTGTGTGTGTGAGTGTAGAGGAGTATGTGTGTGTGTGAGTGTAGAGGAGTATGTGTGTGTGTGTGAGGGTAGAGGAGTATGTGTGTGTGTGTGTGTAGAGGAGAATGTGTGTGTGTGAGTGTAGAGGAGTATGTGTGTGTGTGAGTGTAGAGGAATATCTGTGTGTGTGTGTGTGTGTATACGAGTTTCTGTGTGTGTGTGTGAAGAGGAGTATGTGCGTGTGTTTGTATGTGCGTGTATAGGAGTGTGTGTGTGTGTGCGTGTATAGGAGTATGTGTGTGTGTGTGTATAGGGGTATGTGTGTGTGTATAGGAGTATCTGTGTGTGTCTGTATATGAGTATCTGTGTGTGTGTATAGGAGTATCTGTGTGTGTGTGTGTGTGTGTGTGTGAAGAGGAGTATCTGTGTGTGTGTGTGAAGAGGAGTACGTGTGTGTGTATAGGAGTATGTGTGTGTGTGTATAGGAGTATATGTGTGTGTGTGTATATAGGAGTATGTGTGTGTGCATAGGAGTATCTGTGTGTGTGTGTACAGGAGTATCTGTGTGTGTGTGTACAGGAGTATCTGTGTGTGTGTACAGGAGTATCTG
The DNA here is from genome assembly GCF_037043375.1 of Chiloscyllium plagiosum. Lineage (NCBI taxonomy): Eukaryota > Metazoa > Chordata > Chondrichthyes > Orectolobiformes > Hemiscylliidae > Chiloscyllium > Chiloscyllium plagiosum. The sequence continues at coordinate 59,409,564 of NW_028270159.1, forward strand.
TGTGTGTGTGTATAGGAGTATCTGTGTGTGTGTATATAGGAGTATCTGTGCGTGTGTGTGTGTGTCTGTGTGCGTGTGTAGGAGTATCTGTGTGTGTAAAGGAGTATCTGTGTGTGTATAGGTGTGTGTGTGTGTATAGGAGTATTTGTGTGTGTGTGTGTGTGCATAGGAGTATCTGTGTGTGTGTGTAGGAGTATCTGTGTGTGTGTATAGGAGTTTCTCTGTGTGTGTGTGTGTGTGTATAGGAGTACCTGTGTGTGTGTATGTGTATATGAGTATCTGTGTGTGTGTGTGTGTTTATAGGAGTATCTGTTTGTGTGAATAGGAGTATCTGTGTGTGTGTATAGGAGTATCTGTGTGTGTATAGGAGTATCTGTGTGTTTGTGTGTGTGTATGTATAGTAGTATCTGTGTGTGCGTGTGTAGGAGTGTCTGTGTGTGTGTGTGTATAGGATTATCTATGTGTGTGTGTGTGTAGGAGTATCTGTGTGTGTGTGTGTGTGTGTCTGTGTGTGTGTAGGAGTATCTGTGTGTGTGTAAAGGAGTATCTGTGTGTGTATACGTGAGTGTGTGTGTATAGGAGTATTTGTGTGTGTGTGTGTGTATAGGAGTATCTGTGTGTGTGTGTGTGTATAGGAGTATCTGTGTGTGTGTATAGGAGTATCTGTGTGTGTGTGTGTATAGGAGTATTTGTGTGTGTGTGTATAGGAATATCTGTGTGTGTGTGTGTGTATAGGAGTATCTGTGTGTGTGTGTATAGGAGTATCTGTGTGTGTGTGTGTGTATAGGAGTATCTGTGTGTGTGTATAGGAATATCTGTGTGTGTGTGTATAGGAGTATCTGTGTGTGTGTGTATAGGAGTATCTGTGTGTGTGTGTGTATAGGAGTATGTGTGTGTGTATATAGGAGTATGTGTGTGTGTGTATAGGAGTATGTGTGTGTGTATATATAGGAGTATGTCTGTGTGTGTATATAGGAGTATGTGTGTGTGTATATAGGAGTATGTGTGTGTGTATATAGGAGTATGTGTGTGTGCATAGGAGTATGTGTGTGTGCATAGGAGTATCTGTGTGTGTATGTATAGGAGTATCTATGTGTGTGTGTATAGGAGTATCTGTGTGTGTGTACAGGAGTATCTGTGTGTGTGTGTGTATAGGAGTATCTGTGTGTGTGTATATAGGCGTATCTGTGTGTGTATAGGAGTGTGTGTGTGCGTGCGTGTGTGTATAGGAGTGTGTGTGTGTGTGTGTATCGGAGTATCTCTGTGTGTGTATGTGTGTATAGGAGTATCTGTGTGTGTGTGTATGTGTGTATAGGAGTTTCTGTGTGTGTGTATGTGTGTATAGGAGTATCTGTGTGTGTGTGTGTGTGTATAGGAGTATCTGTGTGTGTATAGGAGTATCTGTGTGTGTATAGGAGTATCTGTGTGTGTGTGTATAGGAGTGTGTGTGTGTATAGGAGTGTGTGTGTGTGAGTGTAGAGGAGTATGTGTGTGTTTGAGTGTAGAGGAGTATGTGTGTGTGTGAGTGTAGAGGAGTATGTGTGTGTGAGTGTAGAGGAGTATGTGTGTGTGTGTGAGTGTAGAGGAGTATGCGTGTGTGTGAGTGTAGAGGAGTATCTGTGTGTGTGTATAGGAGTTTCTGTGTGTGTGTGTGTGAAGAGGAGTATGTGCGTGTGTTTGCATGTGCGTGTATAGGAGTGTGTGTGTGTGTGCGTGTATAGGAGTATGTGTGTGTGTGTGTATAGGAGTATGTGTGTGTGTGTATAGGAGTATCTGTGTGTGTCTGTATAGGAGTATCTGTGTGTGTGTGTATAGGAGTATCTGTGTCTGTGTGTATAGGAGTATCTGTTTGTGTGTGTGTGTGTGTGTATGAAGAGGAGTATCTGTGTGTGTGTGTGTGTGTCTGAAGAGGAGTATGTGTGTGTGTGTATAGGAGTATGTGTGTGTGTGTATAGGAGTATGTGTGTGTGTGTGTATATAGGAGTATGTGTGTGTGCATAGGAGTATCTGTGTGTGTGTGTATATAGGAGTATCTCTGTGTGTGTGTACAGGAGTATCTGTGTGTGTGTGTGTACAGGAGTATCTGTGTGTGTGTACAGGAGTATCTGTGTGTGTGTATAGGAGTATCTGTGTGTGTGTGTGTGTGTGTATAGGAGTATCTGTGTGTGTGTATATAGGAGCATTTGTGTGTGTGTTTACAGGAGTATCTGTGTGTGTGTGTGTGTATAGGAGTATCTGTGTGTGTGTATAGGAGTATCTGTGTGTGTGTACAGGAGTATCTCTGTGTGTGTATATAGGCGTATCTGTGTGTGTATAGGAGTGTGTGTGCGCGTGCGTGTGTGTATGTGTATATCGGAGTATCTGTGTGTGTATGTGTATAGGAGTATCTGTGTGTGTGTGTGTGTGTATAGGCGTATCTGTGTGTGTGTGTGTTTGTATAGGAGTATCTGTGTGTGTGTATAGGAGTATCTGTGTGTGTGTGCGTGTGTAGGAGTATGTGTGTGTGTGTGTACAGGAGTATGTGTGTGTGTGTGTGTATAGGAGTATCTGTGTATGTCTGTATAGGAGTATCTGTGTGTGTGTATAGGAGTATCTGTGTGTGTGTATAGGAGTATCTGTGTGTGTGTGTATAGGAGTATCTGTGTGTGTGTGTATAGGAGTATCTGTTTGTGTGTGTGTGTGTGTGTGAAGAGGAGTATCTGTGTGTGTGTGTGTCTGAAGAGGAGTATGTGTGTGTGTGTATAGGAATATGTGTGTGTGTGTATAGGAGTATGTGTGTGTGTGTGTATATATAGGAGTATGTGTGTGTGCATAGGAGTATCTGTGTGTGTGTATATAGGAGTATCTGTGTGTGTGTGTGTGTGTATAGGAGTATCTGTGTGTGTGTATAGGAATATCTGTGTGTGTGTGTATAGGAGTATCTGTGTGTGTGTGTGTATCGGAGTATCTGTGTGTGTGTGTGTGTAGGAGTATGTGTGTGTGTATATAGGAGTATGTGTGTGTATATATAGGAGTATGTGTGTGTGTATATATAGGAGTATGTGTGTGTGTGTATATTGGAGTATGTGTGTGTGCATAGGAGTATGTGTGTGTGCATAGGAGTATGTGTGTGTGCATAGGAGTATCTGTGTGTGTATGTATCGGAGTATCTATGTGTGTGTGTATAGGAGTATCTGTGTGTGTGTACAGGAGTATCTGTTTGTGTGTGTGTATAGGAGTATCTGTGTGTGTGTATATAGGCGTATCTGTGTGTGTATAGGAGTGTGTGTGTGCGTGCGTGTGTGTATAGGAGTGTGTGTGTGTGTATCGGAGTATCTGTGTGTGTGTATGTGTGTATAGGAGTATCTGTGTGTGTGTATGTGTGTATAGGTGTTTCTGTGTGTGTATATGTGTGTATAGGAGTATCTGTGTGTGTGTGTGTATAGGAGTATCTGTGTGTGTATAGGAGTATCTGTGTGTGTATAGGAGTATCTGTGTGTGTGTGTATAGGAGTGTGTGTGTATAGGAGTGTGTGTGTGTGAGTGTAGAGGAGTATGTGTGTGTGTGAGTGTAGAGGAGTATGTGTGTGTGTGTGAGTGTAGAGGAGTATGCGTGTGTGTGAGTGTAGAGGAGTATGTGTGTGTGAGTGTAGAGGAGTATCTGTGTGTGTGTATAGGAGTTTCTGTGTGTGTGTATGTGAAGAGGAGTATGTGCATGTGTTTGCATGTGCGTGTATAGGAGTGTGTGTGTGCGTGTATAGGAGTATGTGTGTGTGTGTGTATAGGAGTATGTGTGTGTGTGTATAGGAGTATCTGTGTGTGTCTGTATAGGAGTATCTGTGTGTGTGTGTATAGGAGTATCTGTGTGTGTGTGTGTGTATAGGAGTATCTGTGTGTGTGTATAGGAGTATCTGTGTGCGTGTGTAGGAGTATGTGTGTGTGTGTGTACAGGAGTATGTGTGTGTGTGTGTATAGGAGTATCTGTTTGTGTTTGTGTGTGTGTGTGTGTGAAGAGGAGTATCTGTGTGTGTGTGTGTGTGTGTCTGAAGAGGAGTATGTGTGTGTGTGTATAGGAGTATGTGTGTGTGTGTGTATATAGGAGTATGTGTGTGTGCATAGGAGTATCTGTGTGTGTGTATATAGGAGTATCTCTGTGTGTGTGTACAGGAGTATCTGTGTGTGTGTGTACAGGAGTATCTGTGTGTGTGTACAGGAGTATCTGTGTGTGTGTGTATAGGAGTATCTGTGTGTGTGTGTGTGTATAGGAGTATCTGTGTGTGTGTATATAGGAGCATTTGTGTGTGTGTGTACAGGAGTATGTGTGTGTGTGTATAGGAGTATCTGTGTGTGTGTATAGGAGTATCTGTGTGTGTGTACAGGAGTATCTGTGTGTGTGTATATAGGCGTATCTGTGTGTGTATAGGAGTGTGTGTGCGCGTGCGTGTGTGTATGTGTATATCGGAGTATCTGTGTGTGTATGTGTGTATAGGAGTATCTGTGTGTGTGTGTTTGTGTATAGGCGTATCTGTGTGTGTGTGTGTGTTTGTATAGGAGTATCTGTGTGTGTGTATAGGAGTATCTGTGTGCGTGTGTAGGAGTATGTGTGTGTGTGTGTACAGGAGTATGTGTGTGTGTGTGTATAGGAGTATCTGTGTATGTCTGTATAGGAGTATCTGTGTGTGTGTGTATAGGAGTATCTGTGTGTGTGTATAGGAGTATCTGTGTGTGTGTGTGTATAGGAGTATCTGTGTGTGTGTGTATAGGAGTATCTGTTTGTGTGTGTGTGTGTGTGTGAAGAGGAGTATCTGTGTGTGTGTGTCTGAAGAGGAGTATGTGTGTGTGTGTATAGGAGTATGTGTGTGCGTATAGGAGTATCTGTGTGTGTGTGTGTATATAGGAGTATGTGTGTGTGCATAGGAGTATCTGTGTGTGTGTATATAGGAGTATCTGTGTGTGTGTGTACAGGAGTATCTGTGTGTGTGTGTACAGGAGTATCTGTGTGTGTGTACAGGAGTATCTGTGTGTGTGCGTATAGGAGTATCTGTGTGTGTGTGTGTATATAGGAGTATCTGTGTGTGTGTGTATAGGAGTATCTGTGTGTGTGTATAGGAGTATCTGTGTGTGTGTGTATAGGAGTATCTGTGTGTGTGTGTATAGGAGTATCTGTTTGCGTGTGTGTGTGTGTGTGAAGAGGAGTATCTGTGTGTGTGTGTGTCTGAAGAGGAGTATGTGTGTGTGTGTGTATAGGAGTATGTGTGTGTGTGTATAGGAGTATGTGTGTGTGTGTGTATATATAGGAGTATGTGTGTGTGCATAGGAGTATCTGTGTGTGTGTATATAGGAGTATCTGTGTGTGTGTGTGTGTGTGTGTGTGTATAGGAGTATCTGTGTGTGTGTATAGGAATATCTGTGTGTGTGTGTGTGTGTGTAAAGAGGAGTATCTGTGTGTGTGTGTGAAGAGGAGTATGTGTGTATGTGTATAGGAGTATGTATGTGTGCGTGTATAGGAGTATGTGTGTGTGTGTATACGAGTATGTGTGTGTGTGTATATCGGAGTAGGTGTGTGTGTATATAGGAGTATGTGTGTGTGCATAGGAGTATCTGTGTGTGTGTACAGGAGTATCTGTGTGTGTGTACAGGAGTATCTGTGTGTGTGTATAGGAGTATCTGTGTGTGTGTGTATATAGGAGTATCTGTGTGTGTGTGTACAGGAGTATCTATGTGTGTGTATATAGGCGTATCTGTGTGTGTCTTGGAGTGTGTGTGCGCGTGCGTGTGTGTATGTGTATATAGGAGTATCTGTGTGTGTGTGTATGTGTGTGTAGGAGTATGTGTGTGTATGTGTGTATAGGCGTATCTGTGTGTGTGTGTTTGTATAGGAGTATCTGTGTGTGTGTGTATAGGAGTATCTGTGTGTGTATAGGAGTATCTGTGTGTGTGCATATGAGTGTGGGTGTGTGTATAGGAGTGTGTGTGTGAGTGTAGAGGAGTATGTGTGTGTGTGAGTGTAGAGGAGTATGTGTGTGTGAGTGTAGAGGAGTATGTGTGTGTGTGAGTGTAGAGGAGTATGTGTGTGTGTGTGAGTGTAGAGGAGTATGTGTGTGTGTGTGTGTGTGTAGAGGAGTATGTGTGTGTGTGAGTGTAGAGGAGTATGTGTGTGTGTGAGTGTAGAGGAATATCTGTGTGTGTGTGTGTATACGTGTGTGTGTGTGTGTGAAGAGGAGTATGTGCGTGTGTTTGTATGTGCGTGTATAGGAGTGTGTGTGTGTGTGTAGAGGAGTATGTGTGTGTGTGTGAGTGTAGAGGAGTATGTGTGTGTGTGTGAGTGTAGAAGAGTATGTAGTGTGTGTGTGTAAAGGAGTATGTGTGTGTGTGTGTGTGTGAGAAGAGGAGTATGTGTGTGTGTGAAGACGAGTATGTGTGTGTGTGTGTGCGTGTATAGGAGTATGTGTGTGTATATAGGAGTGTGTGTGTGTGTATATAGGAGTATGTGTGTGTGTGTATAGGAGTATGTGTGTTTGTATATATAGGAGTATGTGTGTGTGTATATAGGAGTATGTGTGTGTGTATATAGGAGTATGTGTGTGTGTGTATATAGGAGTATGTGTGTGTGTG